>NC_049176.1:8627859-9232145 GCF_009769625.2 Cygnus olor | reverse complement strand
CCAGGACAAGCAGGCACACCTCATTCTGCCCTGGAGGCAGACAGTTTTGCCAGGCTCAGCCCAGGAGCAGAGCAGCGCTCCCGCACAGCCGGCCATCTCTCTGAATTTCTGAGTTTCAGACAGCACCCGAGCACGCGGCCTGCTCGGCAGGGGCAAATGTTTGCAGTCTGCCAGCTCTAACTTCTGTACCCTGAGCACAGCTAGCAGGTTTTTGTACTTATTTTTGGATAATTTTGAGAGAGAAGCTTTACCCTTCTATCTGGTATCAGCGGCAACGACCAAGGGCTGCTTTCAACATGACGGGTAGGAGCCTTAGGCCGTTAACGAGCCAAAGGTCACCTCCCGACCCGCAGCACAGCGGCTACGTGGGTGTTTGTGCACCTGCACGGCCGTGCGCGGCGGGAGCTGCGGCTGGAGGGGTGACACAGCTTTGGGAGCTGAAGCCTACACCGTACATTTACGGCCATCACTTCAGCAGTCTTAGTTTGAGCCCTACACTTCACCACAGCTAGGCTCTCCTCTGAGATGATCAAGCGAAAAACGTCCTCCGCCATCTCAGCAAGCTCAGCAGTGCCCTCAGCCACGCTCCTCTCGCACCACAAACCGCTCAGCCCTGGCTTATGCTGCCCTCAGCAGTCGGAGCTCTGATCTGGCAGAAGACAAGACGCGCTGCGCTCACTGACAGCACGGCCATCGGCATTATGTCAGACTCAATCTCAAACTCCCCCGCTTCCTCCCTTTCCTGTTCCTGCACCGCTATCACAGGAGATGTTCTGATCTGATAGCATTCTTCTCTTCACTGCCTTAACGTCCCATCGGAAAACAAGTAGCTCTTATTTTGTGCCACAGGAGCGTTTAGAAACACTTTTTTTTTTTAATTCTAGCAAGTTTCAGCTTCTATGAAGAAGATGCAGAGCAGCACTCTCCAGTTAACTGCGAACACCACCCAAACCCTACAGGAGATAAGAACAGGCAGACAACCTGAATCACTGCCACCCTCTGACCACTACAGCTCCCTATCACAGCCAAGGGAAAAGCCAAACCAAACAATCTTGCAGCAGTCGGGTTGTACGTTAGCCAACCATGAGAAAAGTTGTCTTCTCACGTTGCTGAATCCCTGAACACTTCAGAAAAGGGTCGGGCAGGAGAGGCACTAAAGGGCCCTCGCTACAGGAGTGCAGAACTAAAGCCAGCTGTCCCGGATTTGGAGTCCACCTCCCCATCCACCCAGCCGCTAACACGCAGCCAGCCACCAGCGTCTGGGGACGGAGAACAACCCCGCTGCCAGAACTGCACAGCTCTGCCTTGGCGACCCCACGTGGCACCCAGTCTCACTGGGGCTTACTTCTCTAACGAACATAACTCTGATGCTTGACAAGACCTTGGGTCTGATTCAATTCTCCCGCAATTATTCTGCTGGGTAATTACAGGTCACGTAAAGAAGCATTTCCTCTTCTCAAACGTGAGCTTGCTCTCCTGCCTTTCATGGGCCGTGAATTCTTCCTCCTACTTTCCTTCCCTGTCCCACTGCTATTAGTTGGGGACCAAGAGTGCCTGACCCGCAGTCTCCGTAGGCTTTCCTTATTTTATATTCGAGTTACCTTATTAACATGCTGCTGCAGAAAGCCAAAAGAGCATTTAAGCTGAAAGCTTTCAAATAGTTAAGGAGATTAATTAAATGCAACACATTTGACAAATCTACCAGGTGTGAAAAACATGTTTGGCAAATATAGCGATGAAATAAATCAGAGATGCCCCGTGTGCCTTGACCCAGGAAGCGGACGCGTTACGAGGTACGCTCTTATGGAGAGGAGAGTCCTGTGCAGAAGGGGTTCACTGCGGTACTGCCAACCTGCTTTTACCAAAGCCTTATTGAGAGAGAAGAGAAGGGGAAGGCGTGGAGCATCTTTTTAAGGAGAAAAGACACAGAAGGCAGAGAGAAAACAATGCAGGTAGGGAGGGTGGAAGGTAGAGAGAACCCAGCGAAGGCAGACGGGGCGTAAGCAAACAGAGAAAGCTTAAAGGGAAGAGAACCTACGCTGTGTTCAGCGAAGGCAGAGCAACAAAACGGGCTGAAAACCACGCACTGCGACGCAACAGCTGGCAGGGTCCCTTGGCGCACCCCCCACCGGGCCAGCGGGGCCGCCCCCCGCCCCCCGCCCGGCCCGGAGAACCCCGCCGGTACTCACTGGAAGGCCATGGCTCCCGCCTCCAGCGTGCACCTGGTGGGGGACTGCTCGTTCAGCCTGCGGAACAGCTGCTTCGCCTGGCTCTGGTACTGCTGCAGGTCGCGGCCGGACTGCGGAGGGAGGGAGCACAGCCTGAGGGCCGCGGCCGGGGGGCGCCTCCCGGGCCCGCCCCCCCCCGCGGGCAGCGCCGCCCGCCCGGCCCCGAGACCCCGCCGAGGCCTGAGGGGAGGCTCCGGGCCCCGCCCCCGCGGCTGAGCCCCACCTGCTCGTCCTCCTGCATGGAGGCGGCCAGCGGCAGCCCGTCCGCCACGCGGGCGATCATGGTGAGCAGCACCATCCTCGCAGCCCGCCGCCGCCAACACTGAGCTGGCCGGAAGCCGCCGCGCCGACTTCCGCTCTAGGGATAGAGGCGACTTCCGGTCCCTGCGCAGCCGCCGCCGCCACTTCCGGAAACCGCCCCGGTGCTGCGGCGGCGGCGGGCGGGGCCTCCGCGAGGTGGGCGCGGCTTTAGGAACGGCGAGGCCACGCCCCCACCCCACCCCCGCCCTAACCACGCCCACCAGCAGCGAGGCCCCGCCCCTCCCACGTGACCGCGGGCGGCGCGGGGCGGGGCGGGGCGGGCGGCGCGGTGCCGGTGTGCGCGGGGGGCCGGCGGCCATGGCGGCGGCGGCGGAGCGGGGCCGCCTCAGCTTCCCGGGGGGCGCGGGGGCCCTGGGGCGCCCCGTGCCCATGAACCTCTTCGCCACCTGGGAGATCGACGGCTCCAGCCCCAGCTGCGTCCCCAGGTAACGGCGGCGGCGGCGCCCAGCCCGCCGGTACCGCCCTCCCGGCCCCGCTTCCCCGCGGTTCGAGCCCCCCGCGCCCCGGCCGTGGGCTCCCGGTGGCCGCGGCGGTGCCCCCATCTCCCCCCCCCCCGCTTTGGGGGCACCGGGACCGGTCCCCTCCCCTTCCCCTCCCCGTCCCCGTTACCGGTGGGCACCCGCCTCGCCCTCCGAGCGCCGGTACCGGCCGTTCCCGGCGCTCCCTTTTTATTTCCTATTTCGTTTTATCCCGGTTACCCGGTAAGTGAGCGGCGAGGGAGCGGAGCCGCCGGGAGCACAGCTCGGCGAGCCCTCCGGCCGCCCCGGTCCCGCTATGTTCTGCGCCGCCCGCAGCCGGCGGCCGCGCTCCTCGGCCGGTCCCGGTGGCCGTGCCCTGAGCCGCGGCTGGAGGGGTGTCTGGGGGGAAAACCCCAAATCCTGCGTCTAGGGCTGACCGTGGCTCGTGGCCCAGCCCTGCGGTTGCAGGCGGTTTGGGTTTGTAACCGAGTCCTACGGCTGCAGGTGATCCCGGTCCGTAACCGCGTCCTGCAGTTGGAGGCGGTTTGGGGCTGTAACCAAGCCCTGCGCTTGGAGGCGATCCCGTTTATAACCTAAATCCTGCGTTTGCAGATGATTTTGCTCTATAACCAAGTCCTGCGTTTGCAGGCGATCCCGTTTGTAGCCTAAATCCTGCGCTTGCGGCTGATCGTGCCTTATAACCCAGCCCTGCGCTTGCAGGCGATCCCGGTTTATAACCGAGCGTTTCCAGGCGATCCCGGTTTATAACCCAAACCGCGCATTTCCAGAGCTATACCATCCCCTCTACGCCGCCGGCACCTCGCGGTGTCCGTCGGGCAGCAACTTTCCCCGCTCAGCCTCCCTTCCCTGCACAGGGAGGTCTCGGAGGGGGCCGGCACCGAGGGGACGCGTGCCCCCCGAGCGCCCCTGTAGAAGGAGGTGGGAGCAGGTGGGGAGCTTTTGGTTCTCGTGCCAGGCTCCAGCGCGAATTTGTGTCGACCCTGGTGGTGTGCAGAGGATGCAGAACCCCTGTTGTAATGCCACTTCGAAACCCTTCTCACCCACGGTACAGGAAGGTAGCGGGGTTTCCATCTCCCCCAGCCTCGTAACTGCGGTCACTGAAATAAAATAAAAGCCCACCGGCGAGCGTCCGTCACTGTCAAGGACTTTCAGTCCTGCATTACCATTTATGCTGATACTTGCAGATATGAAAACTAGCTCCCGACCTAGCGTGCTTGTTTGCAGCTCTGGGGATGACCACAAAATGCAGCGTAAGGACACCGGCCCTGCACGGAGGCGCACGAGGGCTGCACCCTCGGGGGGCTCCGGGGCCGGGCGGGCAGCAGATTACAGGCAGTGCCGGGGGTCCGGGGGGTGCTGGGGGGAAAATTCTGGAGTCTCTGCAGCAAGCTGCTGTGTGAGTTTCCGTGTGGCGGCGGATCCCTCCGGTTTTGGCCCCATTTTTGCCGTTGCCTGTCCCTCCACGTGGGCTGGGCAGGCGGTGCGGGCGCTGCGTCAGGGACACGATGCGTGGCGGGGCTGCGGCTCTCGCCGGGATGCCGAGAGGGTTTCTTGCCCTGAAATGAAGGCAGAAGCAGCCGAGGCTGCAGCTCCTGCAGGGGGGTCGGTCTGACCGCACGGTGCGGTGCCTGCTGCGCTGCGTGTCCTGGGCAAAGCGCAAGTTCTGCAGCAGCAGCTGGGTGCGAGGCCTGGACGCGAAATTCTGCTGTTTCCGGCTGCTTAACGTTGCGTCTTGTGATGCCACGTTAGGTCCACGCGTTGCATTTCATTACAGCCTTTACAAAAACTCGCCGCGATAAAGGTCTTCGAACTCCTGCATTCTCCAAGTTGTACTACCGCCCCTGTGTTTTAAGTTCACGTTGTAATGATCTTTCTGTTACGCAAAGCTGTTTTAAGATTTTTTTGGTGTTAAAGCGAGAGGGATTGGGATGAAAACTGTCCTACGGGGGAAACAATATTCAGAATAAGCTTGATGTTCGAGCAGACGTCTGCTGGGACGTGAAAAGAGGATGTGGAGGACAGCGGGCCTCGGCGTGTGGTCGAGCAATGTGGCACCGCCTGGGTCTCGTGTGAGATTTCACCGGTTCCGAGTCCCCCTCCAGGTTCCTGCTGACAGGACGCGCCCTCGCAGACGAGGAGAGGTTACGGCTTGGCAGCAAGTCAGGGGATTCGGGGAAGAGGGGCGTGCGTCTGGGGAGGGCCTGCTGCTTCCTTCCCCTTTCTTATTTTTTTGGCTCTTCCTCCGTTTCTAACCCATTTCTCCCGTGGTAAGTCGGAGCGGGAGGGCCTGGCTGGAAGCAGCGCGTGGGTTTTCGGACAGGGCTTTGCACACACGCGGCGTGCGCTCCCCGAGGGCGGCTGAGATGGGGGCTCTGGGAGCAGGACCTGGGAAGCGCCGCTCCTCAGCGCCTGATTTACCAAAATCTGTTCGGTTTGGGGAGGTTCGGTGAAAGCTGGAAGGCTGCCTCGGTGCCTCTGCGGTGTTGCTGGGTCTGAACTTAAGGAAGCCGTAGCGGTGTGCTGGGGCCACGCGTGCCCCACGAGGTCGGGCGGTGTTGTGTGCGTGCGCTGGTCTCCCTTGCTCTTCTGCCGCTCGCAGAAATGACTTCTGACGTCTTTCTTGGGCACGTGTAGCTCCTGGGGTTCCTGACGGGGCCGCTTCGGGAATGCGAGCACTTTCCTTTAGTCATCCCCGAAACGTGACTCAGGCTGCCTCGCTATCTGGGTGTAACTGCTCCGGGCCGGAAGGGAACGGTGCCTACCTTCTGATCCCTTTTCTTACCTCTGTGTGTTGAACTGTTTCCCTTCCTGGAGGGTTACCTGTCATAAAGTTCTCCCTGTACCTGCAAAAATGAAGAGTGATGTTTGAGGGAATCAAGCCTTTCTACTCAGTTTCCTCACATTGAAAAACAGGAATTATTGTGTGTTTTTTTTTTTTTTTTTATTTATTCCAAAGTGGTGTCGATGAAGCTGTGGATGAGAATGGCAGAACCACAGCACCACTTTGAGGGAGCCTCAGGAGGAGGCAGCAGCATGCGGAGGCTGTTCAGAGGAAGAAAATAGTCTTGGGAGGAAAGATTTCTTTTTTTTGGCAGGAGGGTCTGCTGGAACAGGAGGTGGCGAGGGTCAGTGCTCCCATTCAGGACAAGGTTTGCTTTAGGTTACTGCCTTAATTCCCATATAATTAAGAAAGTTCACATTAAGGTTTGGACTGTGAAGTGGAGTGCCGTGAGGCTGAACTGCAGATAGGGCAAGTATGACCTGATGCCCCGTGGAAATACGAGAAGAGGAAAAAAAAAAAAAAAAGGAAATTTTGGAAAAAAAAATTGTGCTGGAGATCGCTGTTTGGGCGCTGCCTGTGTGTTTCGTGTGCCACCTTGCCCCCGTAGCTTGCCTGTGGGGTGAGGAAACGCGAACAGATTCCACGTGCATCCCCTGGGCTCGAACAGGAGGCCGCTCTCGCGGGGATGTTGCTGCTCGGTGCTGTGGGATGGCCTCGCAGCACGTGGGCTTCGTGCTGGCCCTGGTGCGGACTTGCCTGAGGCAATGGCAACGGATTGAGGCTGTGGATTCACAGCAGCTGAGCAGATCCATGAGTTCGCTCACGCCCTGGGCTCTGCTCCTCTCACTGTGCCAGCTCCATCTCCTTCCACTGCTCTGTGCTGCCGGCAGCTGCCTGCAGGTGATCGAGTTGGTGTGGCTGGCAAAGGCGCCTGAGAGCACACGAAGGAAGTAAAATCACTGGTTAATTCAGGTAGGGAGAGGTGGTGTTTGAAACATGTCTTAACCTCCTGAACTAACGGTTAGAAAGAGCTCTGGTTCGTTAGGGTAACTGCTGGCACGTTCCTTGGGAGCTGCCTGTGGGTTTCGGTACATTTGGAACCAGGAAAATGTCTAATTACTCAGATGACTAGGTACGTCTCGCAAGTGCTTATTTGGAGGCTTTGTTTTGATTTTGCTTGAATAGCATGGCATGCCTAGCATTTTACCACTGAAGGAAATCGAATACAAATGAGCACGCGAGATAGGCTTTAAAAAAGATTGCTAACTAAGGCGATGTTAAACATTTGAGATGCGCGAGGAAAAACATCCAGAACTGAGCAGTGGAAGCGAAATGTTTGGGGTAGGGCGCAAAGCCCTTTACTCTTGGAGCCGGTAGGTCCTGTTTTTCCCCTGCTTTGGGGCTGGAAGGAAAAGAAATCTTCATGGAAAAGAAGCAACCCAAAATAACGTTCCTTTGGGAGATATCAAGTGATCC
The DNA here is from genome assembly GCF_009769625.2 of Cygnus olor. NCBI lineage: Eukaryota > Metazoa > Chordata > Aves > Anseriformes > Anatidae > Cygnus > Cygnus olor. The sequence continues at coordinate 9,224,859 of NC_049176.1, read as the reverse complement.
CTTCGTGCTCCCAACGTAAATCTTATCACGGCAGTTGTTGGGTTCTTGTATTCAGTGGAGAAAAAAGTCTCTCTAGAGGCTCAACGGTTTGTCAGAGGTGAACTTCCCATTAGACCTATTTTGAGTCTTCCTTTAGCTGACATAAGGTTAAGCTCGTGCATGAAGAGCAGTTCCAAAAAAGTTTGAAACCTGCAAGCGAAAGGTCTCTGGGTGGGATTTTTCAGGGAGCAGAAGGCAGGGGCGCTCTGGAAGGGGGCTTTCAGCCGGGAGGCGTCCGAGGAGCCTTCCCCTCGCGCTCCCTGGTGGCTCTGCCCATTCTCCGGCAGCCCTGGGGTCGGATCCCTGGTCAGGTCCCTGGCAGGAGGGGACCGTGCCGCTGCTGGTGGAAGGGAGCTCATGGTGCTCCTCCTCTCGCCAGCCCCTAGCCCACAGATGATTTCCGTGGCGAGCTCGCGTCTGTATCAAATTAGCAACAAAGTGATTTGCATAATAGATTAATCAACCGGCAACAAAACATCCCGCTTCTCTGCCAAAGAAAAAGGAAAGCAACAACGGGGCCGTGACAAGAGGCCATTGTGCTCCTTGCAACCCTCAATCTCTTTTTCCAAGCGCGCTTGGTGTGTCGGCCTCGCGCAGGAAGCTGGCCTGCTCGCTGGCTTCATTTGCGTCACGTCTTGGCAGCTTCTCCTAATTCTTTTGGGCCAAACTTTGCCACCGTTCTGGTGACCTTCTAGGGAGGGTATTTCCTATGGAATTGGTGGCCGGCTGCCAGCGGGCTCTGTGTTGCCAGGCCCTCCATTATCCTTTCCCTTTCCATTGCCTCGCTGGAGAGAGAGAGAGGGATCCCTCTGGGGCTCTTGCGCTCCTCCAGGACCGCTCCATTTCCACGGGAAAGCAGGAGGAAGATGGGGAGAGGAGCCCTCGGGGAGCATGCAGCCGTGAGTGGGCAGGAGTCGGTCACCGCCTTTTATTTTTCCTCTGTTTCTACCTCCCTCTAAGCCGGCGGTGTGAGTTTCCTGCCTCGTGAGGTCTTCCTGTGGCTCCAGACGCGACATCCGTGTTCGGCTCTGCTCGGTCGACGAACGCCACCTCTGCGACGGTGCAGCAGGAGTTCTCGCCCAAACGGATCCCAACGTGCGGATGATAAGAGGCTTACACGCCTAATTGAATGTGATAGCGGGAAGCTCCTCTCGTGGCGAGGTTTAATTGGATTATAGCCCTGCACAGCGACGCGGAGGCTTGCAGGGCGTGCGGCCAGCTTCACAAGGAGACAGTGGATCCTTGCTAATCGCTCGTTTGTTTAAAACAATGAATTGCCTAGACAGCTCTCTGATGGGCACGCAAGAGCCTCTGACCCTGGAGGAGGGATTCTCCAAAAACCGGGCTGGTTGAGGACTTCTGCATGTGTAGACCCTCTTCTCGGGTCAGCACAGCTGGAGCAGAGGGTCTGCAAAGCTGCCTCGTGCACCTGAGCCTGGGGGAAGGAGGAAGACACGCTCCTTGTGTTTGGGAAAGTAGACGTGCGGGCTGCCTGGTTGCGTGCGGGCTGGAGCCTGGAACCCGTTTCCTCCTCTAGGACCACTTCAGGCTTTCCTGGCCTGCTCTGCGTGGCTGTGACACTTGTCACGAGCTGCGCCTTCCTTCTGGGGTTGCCGACTTGTTCCTTCCCATCTCGTAGCCACGCGTCTGCACGCCAGGCTGGCCTCAAGCGCAGTTTCTTGCCGAGCAACAGCTATTTTTGATCAGGAGCTCAAATGCCAGTGTTGGACCTCCCCTGCCCCACAGGGAAAGTGATATAATTTTTAAAGAGTGCGGTAAAAATAAAAATCAGCTTGTGTACGGCGATGCGTGCTTGGCTCGGGGTGGTGTGGTGGCCGCTGCGCCTCTGCGGCGCTGTTTTGGTGCGGCTGTTGGAGGCTGGGCACCTCGTGGAAGTCGTGGGCTGACTGCGCTCCAGCCTGGTGCTCTCGGAAGTTTTTGCGCTGAAAGCAGTGTTTGGGTTGCGGGTATTTCGAAAGAGTTTGAAGTCTGTGTGGTTGCTCAGATCTCAGTTCAGAAGTTGTCAAGGAAAGTAGCGCTTGTTCTCCTGCAAGCAGGCACGTCAGCATTAAATAGCAACTCCGGTGCCGTGGCAGCGTGCTCCTCGGCCACAGCCTCTGGGCTGGTTTGGACAATCAGCTGGTTGTCTCTTCGGTGTTTGGACGTGCTGGGAAATGCCCCGGGGACGGTGTGTGCCGCTCGGGCAGGGAGCAGTGCCCGGACAGCGGGCGGCTTGGTCGGCTCACCCTGCAGCGGCTCATCCGACCTGCCTTAGGGAGAGAGAGGAATGTGATCCTTTCGTTGCCGGTGCAGCCACCGCTGTCCGTGTGCTCTAAGATGTGCAGGACCCCCTTCGAGCTCTAGCTCGCCCTAAAGATAATCCGACTCCCCTCTGCAGCCGATTCACTTTTTGGGCAGTCAGGTGCTCTGGAGCTTGTAGAAGGTAAGCAAAAAGGAGTAGGGGTGAGGAAACACTGGTGCTTAACCAAAACCTGCAGGGCCTTCTGGGCAGCTGCTTCTGCCCTAAAAAGGAGCGGCCCTGGTGAGCCAGGGTGGAGTTTCTAAGCTCGTGTTGCTGCCGAGAGGTGAGGGTTTGAAGGTGCGAGGCTGTGCAGGAGGGGGATCAAGTGTGTGCCTGTGCGCAGGGTGAGGGGAGGCATGTGCTTGCTGCTCAGCAAAATGCTTTCTTCTGCTGTTGAAATTCCTCTGGAAAAAGATTCTGTCTCTTTCCATCGGATCCCTTTGCTATGTTAAGCTTGACAGTTCAGAAGCCTTTCCCTCCTCTTTTTATTTCTCGACAAAACTGCTGTAGCGTGAGGGCTTGGAGGTGCTCCTGGCTGCCCGAAGTAAGTCTCTTGTGCAGGAGAGATTTCTAAAGGGATCTTCACCTCCGCAGGGAAACACACGGAGGGCTGCAAGCGGAGATAGGGGAAACCCCAGAGCTCGTTCTGTGGTCCTGGCCTGCGCTTCAGGGGTGCTGCAGTGCAAAGTGCAGGGCTCGCTCTCGTTAATGGCCGCAGCGAGCCACAGCTCGCGCACACGCTTGTCTGATGTGTATTTCCCAGCAGGCACGCGGCCAGATCTAGATATAGAGCAGAGAATAAGCCCTGTCAAGAGATTCTTAGGAATCCTTATCTATATATAGTCTATAGAAGCCTGTATCCCCTTTCTGCTGGGCGGCCAGCCTCTGCCTGGGGAGCATGCTGACACCAGGCGCACCCCAGCTCCTGAGCACCAGCAGAGGCTCAGGTCTGCACCGTCCCATCCACAGGCAATCCCCAGCTGCACGCCCTGGTTCCGTGACCGTGCCGTCGTGACAGGCTGGTGACAGGCTGGTGACGTGCAGCTTGTCCCTCCCCCCCAGGTCGGAGGGAACGGCTGCGAGGGCTGGGGCACGTCAGCGGTGCGGAGCTGCCGGTGCCCGCGCCTTTGGGAGCACGTCGGTCCCGCTGGGCGCTCGTTAAAGCGGTGAGATGGTGGCTTGGCAGTGCCTCGTCACAGAGCAGCTCTCGTGGGATCGTGTGCCAGCGCAATTCCCTCGTCGTGCAGCCGCTTGCCAGGCTGTGCCACGAGAGGAGCGTGCGCAGGCACACTGCTGCTGGTGGAAAGAAAAACACGCTTGCGGCGCTCAGCCCATCTGCTTCATCCCAACACAGCAAAAAAAAAAACACAACAGCACAAAAACGGACTAGCAGGTGGCTTGGATGAGAAGCAGGAACACCCAGCTAGGTGCACGGGGCTGCCCTTCCGTGCAGCAGTGTGGTCCCGTTAGCTGGCCTGGGGCTGTGGTTTCGTGGCTGGGATCTCTGAGGCTATTTCCAGCCAGCCTTCCTCTCCCTGCCGCGTGCAGCTGTTCCAGCCAGCGCACCACCAGGTTTTGTAGCTGTCCTGGCAGCTTCCGAGGGTCAGCTGGGGAGGAGCTCAGCCTTGTGTCTGCTGCAGAGAGCTTGCTGCCCATTGACCGTTTTTACAGTGCATCCTGAACCCAAAGGAGTGAGCCTGCGGGGAGGTCTGTACCGGCTCGAAATGTCAGTGTGTGAATAGCTCGTGAGGTCCTGTTGGACCAGCTGGAAGGATGCAATCTCTCTGGATGCATTGGGGTATGGGATTGTGGGTTTAGGTCCTTCTTTTTTTAAAAGCGGAGCTCTGTTTTCCACACTGGAGAGGCTGGTTCCTTTCTCAGGTCTTTTAGGCAGCGGGGCTGGCAGCGCAGTCCTTAACCCTGTCCTGGCAGGAACCTCGGCAAGACGTGCTCTGGCTTTCCTAAGCCCAGCAAAGTCGCAGGGCTGTTGGAGGACATCTCCTCGCACACGTTTTTACAAATATAGCAGGATCGTTTGAGGTCAGCTAGCCTTGAGTTTCTTCGGGGAGAGCATGCTCCAGCTGCAGGCTGTGCCAGAGCTAGATTTGAGTGTCTCTGGAGGGGCTGCTCTGAAAAAGGGTGCCTGTGGCATGGGCTCGAATCTCATGACAGTCCTGCAGGCTTTCCAGCTCATCAGATACGCGTGCAGAGTCTTTTCCACCTCGTCACGTGTGTCCTGATTTCTCTGCAGCCTCCACCGGGTGAACTTGGTGGTTTGTAAGGGGGACGTTACGGTTCTCAGCAGAGCAATTGTGGGGTTTGTTTCCAGGCCGTGGGGAGCCAGCGTCGGGGCTCCCTCCCCTTTTCCTGTTCCATCTGCGTGGTGGGTGGCAGACAGAGCAGTTACCCGTCCTCTGCTTGGTACAGCAAAGCCCCGGCAGCTCTGTCCGTGCAGAGCCCTTTCTCAGACGCTCGTAGGGCTGGATGTGCTGCCCTGCACACCGCAGGTAAGGCTGCAGCTGGCTTTTACCAGCTCCTCTGAGCCTGATGTGTCCGCAGGCTCCTCGTGACCTCACTTAGGCTGCCCCTTGCCAGCACCTTCTGCCTCGCACCAACACAAGCAGTCGAGAGCCCACGTGGTAAAACGGACCAGGATTTGGGGTTGGGGGTGAGGAAGTGGGCCGTGTATCAGCAGGATCAGGCCCCTGCTGCCTTTAGCTGCGCGATGGCCCCAGTGGCTGCGTGGGCACAGGGATGGAGCAGTGGGGGGCATCGACTAGAAGCAATAGGCAGAGTTGTGTGCTCCCGATGCGTGCACCACGTTTCTAATTTAGCAGTGCTTCTCTTCAGGCCAGGGAAATGACTTTTAATGACTCTGGGAATCGTAAGCTGTGGGAGGAGAGGCCCAGCCCCTTGTGTTTTAGCTGTGTGCTGGAAACCCCGGGCGCTCCAGGCGTTTCCAGCTCAGGGCTGCCTCTGTCAAAGCTGTGGGGTGGGATGAGGACTGGGATGGTTGGGTTGGGGAGGTCTGGCCTTGGGGCTGTGTCCCCTCTGCCTCGCTCACGGGGAAGGTCTCCAGCGGGGTTTGCGAGGAGATTGTCAGCCGGGCACTTTCTAATTCTTGTACCTGACAGTGTAACCAAAGCTGCTGGAGATTCTTTGGGATGTAACCGAATCTTTCACACCGATTCGTATGCAAATTCAGGCTCCTGCTCTCTAACTGGACTGTACAAATACAGCTTGTGCCATCCAGAGCTGGGCATCCCGGCACTGGGTCTGCAATTGCTGATGACTTTGTGGTAGGAGCATGGCTTGCTGAGCTGCATGTGTAACTGTTCCTCATGGTCCTCTTACCTGTACAAATGGTGTTTCACCACAGGTTTTATGGGAATGACCTGTGGAGGTTTTGGCAAGTGGTTTGTTCAGTGCTGAAGCTCTCCTTTGCCTTACTGGTCTAGTTCAGGGGTAAAATGGACTTGAACATTTCAGTGCTGTTTGCCTTGCTGACGTGTTGGGGCTCACTGAAGGTAGATTCAATGATAGATACTGAGTTCTGCAGAAAGTAATAAGACAAGTGCAATTAATCTTAAGTTTTTACCCAGTAAGTCTATAACCGAGTTGATAAGTCTTATTTTGGGCTCCTGGCAGAGGTTGGTGTCCTGGCAGATCTTCAAAATTAGGCTTGTTTTTTTCATAAATGTGCCATGTGGTATTGGAATAGATGGTCAAACCCATGTGCACTTAATTTCTTTACGGTATAAACAGCCTAGAAATGTTTACTGTTTATGTACAAAATATCCAGCCAGTGAGTGTAAGCGTTTCCATGTTTCTGCAAGGAACGAGGGTAATTTTATAATAAGCAAAGATTCATATGGCTTAACTTCTCTCCCATCTGGCATTAGTTAAGTTGATGTTTTCATCTGCATGACCTCTTGGGGTGGGGAGAAATGATGGGAATAGAAAATGTGGCTGAAAAAGACCTTACTAGGTCATCTTCTGTGGCTCTGGCTAAAGGCTGGAGCGGCTCTGCTGAACTACATCTGATGGCTGCTTGGGGAAGCAATGGTCCCTGTTACTGCTGAGGTTTTGTAGGGTTTTCTGTTGTCCGAGAAGTTGCCTGACCTGTAAGTAGTCCTTTCCTGGTGCGTGAACCTATGTTCAGCCTAAACAGATTAACTACAGCAGGAAGAGCTTCCTTCTTAAAAGAAAGCTGTTGCTGGAGCATCGTTTATCACCAGCCTCTATATCTATCCCATTCCCCCAAAGCTCTTTCCACACTTCTATCCACATGCTGATATACAACTTAGAGGGTCTGCTGTGACTTTCTTGGGGCTGTCCTGCAGCCCTTCTCTGTGGTCTTTTCCTCCCAGCTGGGCGGCTTTCACTGCCAAAAGGATTGTTCCAAAATGTCCCCTTCCTTGAAAATATCTCTGTGTGCTTTCTAACTGCTGGAAAGATGATATGCTGCTTTCCCTCTCAAGTTGCACCCACTGCCTTAAAATGAAGGATTTGCAAGGGAAGCCGAGAACTGCAAGAAGTGGATCATATGTATTTCATGTCGCTAGTGGCTTGCTGGGGGCTGAACTCTCTGTTATTTGCTCTTCTACCTCTTCCCTGTGCTGCACCTGAGAGCGTGCCAGAATTTAAGGTGCTCCGATTTCTCTTTCAGGCTGGCAGGATCTGTATCTTCTTTCTGCCAGGATTCTGCTTTCTTTTGCTTAAAGGGGTGGAGCAACCACGTAGGCTTTGTCCTTGCTTCCCGGATAGACTTCGAGCATCTCCAGGTACTTGGATGAGCTCTGCCTGCTTGTGCTTGGTCCCAGTGAGACCAAGATCTGCAGTTGCTTGCAGATACCAAAGCAAAGCAGAGGATTTTTTCTTCCCAACATGTAGCATTCAGCTGTCCAAGTATAAATCTGCTCCCTGAGACAAAATTCTAGTGGTTTTTACCCATGGCCCAGGGGGATGTGCTTGAGGGCGAGAAGCCTGGCGGGCGTTTAGCTCAAGCGAGTGAGTAGAGCTGTCTCCGGGGAGAGGGGATTTTAGAGATGAATTTTCTCAGTTTGGCTTTCGATCAGCACGCTAATGTTTTTCTGACGTGTAAATGGCAAGTCCTGCCGGTTGTCCATAAAAAACAAGTCCGTGATAAGTCAGTGGTGTTGTTTCAATTGTTTCCTCGTTCCAGGATCGTAACCTAAATGTGCGGGCAGCCTGGCAGTGCAGGGCGGCTCTGTTTGTTCCAGCTCCACCTGCGGCTCAAGGCCAGCTCTCTGGTGCCGGTCCCTCACTCTCTAGCACAGATGAAGCCACGTCTGCAGCAAGTGCCCAGCTCTTGGTGTCCTGCACAGATGCCGAGGGTCTGGAGTTTTGAAGATGCTACTGCTTTGTCTGGGTTTGGATGCCTTGCTTTGCAGCAGTGCCCTCCTGCAGGTCAGGGCAGCCCGGTTCTTGGTTTTTCTGTTTGTACAGTGCCAGTGTTCAAGAGGATCTGTGGATGAAAACACCTGGTGCAGGCAGAGCGCGGTTGTGGGCACGTTTACCCTGACCTCGCCAAGGTCCCAGAGGCAATGCAGTCCTGTGTTCCCGTGGCATTTACATCTCCCCTGGCCTCTCTCAGCGTTGCCACAGGCCCCCGCTGTGGTTTCATGCTGTGAGAGGAATGCGGAGTGCTTGGCTTCCCAGCAGGGTGAGGGCATGCTTTCCTGGAGAATGGGTCACTGTGAAACCATCTGGTGGATGCTGGTGAAGTCACACAGCTCTTCGCAGGACTTCTCGGGAGGCAGGGGAAAATGCCCTGTTATCTTGTGTGCTTCTAAGCGGGGTGTAAATGACTCTGCCCTGTCAGTAAGGTGAGCAACCATGCTGGTGTCCTGCTTTGCTTAGCTGGGACTAGCGGCGTGCTGGGCGCGGGTTTGTGTGAGACTGCCTCTACGGCCGGCTCTCGGAAGAAACTCTTGAGTTAGTCCAACCGTGGGATGCTTTCAGTCCGCTTCTCTTTGCTTCCACTAGGTTGTCGTGTTTCTTTCTCTGGTGGGGGCCAGATTTGCTGATGGTTCACATTTGAGCTGGGAAAAATGCCCCTTGTTGGAATTCTGGTATGTCTGTATACAATCAAAAATGTTGAGTGGGCTGGGAATAGCTTCCAGCAAAGTTGTATCGGTTTCTTGGAGCTCTTTTGTTTGATAGAAATTCCTTTCTTTTTCTCCCCCCCCTCCCCATCCCCCTGACAGCCCACCTCTTTCCTACGAGGACATGCTGAGGTATAATTCACGATTGTCTGACCGAAGGGAAATATGCACAGCTGCAAACACATTTTTTAATGACACCTCATTGTGAAGGCATCTCTCTGAACAGGTTTGCAGTTCCAGTAGCCAAGCGATCAGAATGTGGCAGCAAAGAGGATTTTGTTGAAAACGCTTGGCTTTGATTTTTGTGAAGCTCTGGGAACGTTTTGACCACTCGTGACTTTTACGCTGAGTGCAGAGAGGAAGTGTCCGGAGCAGGGTAGATCCAAAGGAGATACGTTGGCTGTATCCCTGAGAACAGGGTACGTAGCTGAGGTTTTTCTTAGCTCTCGCTGTGTTGTGTATAAAAGCTGGGGTACAATAAAGGAAGCAGCAGATAAAAGTTTTATTGATGTTTGAAGCATCAGGAATATCCAGTCTTATGTGCTGCAGCTCTCCAGCACATTGTTCAAAGGCACGTTTGGGTAATTCTCCCCTACCTTCCCCACTGAATGGAGAAGCTTTGCATCTCCCCGTCCTCCTTGGATCCGTCAAACGAGATGCATTTGTGATTTCGTGCTCCTTATGGTGCATTACAAAGCCCGGTGTCTGAAAGCTGCAGGCATATCGTATTCTGTTGCAGTTACTGTGTCCCTGTGCTGCCAGGATTTGTGTGTGTGGGAGCGAATCACAGCGATACAAAGAGCCAACATCTGTTTAGAGGTAAGATGAAATAGATTTATTGATGTCAGGACAACACGGAAGGTTGATCCAGTTTAAAGGCAGAATTTGGTGTAGCTTAGCGTGCACAATTCTCCGGTCTCAGGAAACTTCAGCAGCTCAGCTCATCTCGCACCGTTCCAGCCTCCTGAACAGCACAGGAGTGAATGCAGGCTCCATCTCTAGCTTTTGTTTCTCTGTTTTCTGTCCTCTGCTAGCAAACTGCTGCCGCTCCTGCTGACAGTCTCCTGGGCTGTCCTGCTTCCCAAATTATCGCCAGATTTTCCAACCTCTTGTATGAGTAACTTTGGGCTTTCCTCCTGTGAGTGAATTCACGCTCTCCAACAGCCTTGCAAGAGGAGCTGCTGCGAGTAGAAGCTAATCTGTATTTGAGGTGGCACATCAGCAAATAGAGACCCTGCCGAGCATCGGTCGCTGGGGACCATGTCTCAACATGCAGTGTTCTTGCTGATTTAAGTGTGAAAGCAGAGAAATGACTCAGTAACTTTTCTGTTTATGAACATATACATGGGGTCAGAATTCTCACGTATGCAACGTACCAAGGTCTCTTAGTAAAATCTTAGTAAACTCTCTGAGTAGCACACACTCCCCTCAGTTCTCATTTCCCTTCAGCCGGTTTCGAGGTGCTTGCTGTGAGCTGACGAGTTGACCTTTGCTTCACGGTGGGGGAAATGAAGGCTCAAAATAAACACCTAGAGAGTGGTAGCAAATCCACACTGGCTGTCTGGCACCCAGGGTCACATGCCAGAGCCCCCCAGACCCTTTTATTGTTCTCCGTCTCTGTACGGAAATGTGGTTTCTTCAGGGGTGTGGATTTGACTACCTTGGTGCTGGCTGTTGTGCCAAACCACAGCCCTGGGAGACTTCTTGCAAGCTGTTTCTAAAATCTTAAGATGGGAGGCGTTGTTCTACTACTTGTAAGATGTGAGGAGGTAGCACTAGGCCCTCTCATCATGGCTTCAGTGTAAGTACCCAGGCTCCAAAGGAAAAGAGCATGAGGGATGCTGGATTTGGATTGCCTTGTGACGGATGGGCACAGAGAAGCAGGTTTAATGACGCAGGTAGTCCAACAGAGAGCTTCTTGCATCACCCTTTTAAATTTCAGCTCAGTATGCCAGATGTGGAACATCTAACAACTTCAGGAAACGTCGTGTTAGTAGGTCATTTGCCCCTTAGTCTGTCTGAGTCTATTGGTGGAAATCTCAGTAGTCAGAAACATGTAATGTACAAAAATACATTTCATGTATGGCTAGCCGTAGGTCCCAAAGCAAAGTTTGATGCGTGTGGTAATAGCTGTGGCCGTATGGTAAAAATCAGAGGTTGGGTGCAATCCTCTGAGTCAAGGAAGTATGAAAGGAAAGATACATCCCGTCCTGATGGTCAAAATATGTTGTGGTACACAACAGCTTGCTCCTATCTCATCCCACCGATGGCCCTGATATGACAGAAGTGGTTTTGGACAGCTTGAGTGTGTGTATCTGCTTTCAGGATGCTCCTTGACTCATCTGTAAACAGGAGAACCGACCGCAAAGTGATGCTGATACCTCTTCTTTGCTCTTAGCATCGCTGTCATGGAGCGTTAGCTGATCGCGTCAGGCAAAGGTATGAGAAGAAAGCGTTTTCAGGGAGCTGAGAACTGGGGTGGCTGTGGGCTTCTGTCTCCGTGAGTGGTCTGGTGGTGTGTCCTGCTCACAGGTGGAGTAACTGTCTTCATGCGGGGTGGGCTCCTAGGTAACCTCTCCCAGCAGCGAGCCTTAATACCGCCTCGCATCCAGCCTCTGCTTGTTCATGCCTCATTTACCTCCGTCTGTGCTCGGTCCCGCGGAACATCTACACCTTAACTCGATAAGGCTGGCTTCAGCGGGAGCTCCTAGGGCTGATGAAAGGTTGTGGGTGCTGAATGGGTTACGGTTGTTGTGAACCACTTGTTTTTATTGCTTATATGCAGTATTAAAAATCTTACAGAGCTCTGGAACGAGTCCTGAGCAGTGCCGACTGGTGTCCATCACAGCTCACTGTTTTGCTTGTTTACACGAGTCACTCTGATATTTTAATAAACACTTTGACAAATTGAAGTAACAAACTCAGGCATTTGCTTTGCTTTGCTGGTCTCTTCCTGCTTTCAGGAATGAAATGTCACCAGCCGTGATGCCGAAGAAATGTAATATCAAAATAATATAGAATCTCTGCTTGCCAGCTCAGCTTCCGACAGCTGCTGAAGAGGATTAGAATATTAAGCAAATGCAAATGTTTCTCCAGAGCAAAGCACTACATTGTGCCCGCACCGCAAACAGTTGGCGCTGGTGGATCTTCCGAACTCCTCTCGTAAAAATTGTGGTTCCTTTTTTCCCTGGTAAACCCAAAGGTGCTGTGAGCTTTCAGAAAAGAGGGTAAGCAAAGTCTGAGTTGCCAGGTTTTCTCCCTTTTCCTTGAGCAATGCAGTGAAATCTCAATCATGAGTAGTTGTTTTTTGTTTTTTTTTTATAGAAAAGAAAACATATAGACAATGTGGTGAGTTATTTCCAAACAAGTGCTATTTATTTCAGTAGCAGCTCCTCAAAGTAGAGCATGCAGGGTATATTTAGATGTGAAAGGAAAGACTGGGAGAAGAAGATGTATTCTGAGTGTTGTTGAGAGACGTTTTGAGATCACCCGGGGACTGGCGGTTTCCTTAAAGGAAGCTGCGTTCGTTAGGAGTGGATCAGAAGTGCTCTGAAAGCCTGAGGCGTTTGCAACCCTGCTGCAATCCAGCTGTCCCCCAGGCTGGAGGGACAGCCTGGTCGTACACATTCCTGCCTCGGAGCTGGGGAAGGTACATCACAGTCCTCGCCAATGTGAAACCTGCTTCAGCTGCTCTGCCGAGTAGCCTGTGCAGGTCAGCTTTAAAGACTGCAAGAGGTCCTAGTTTTTTGCTCATTAGCGCATTTCTGGCTGGTTCTGTAGTTTTTAAGGCCTTTGGTGCAGAGCTTCTGTTGTGCTTGACAGCGGGCTAGGGCACTGCGCTCCCTGTAATCCTTTCCAGTCCCGTTCAGCTGGGTCTGGAAATTGAAATACTGCTTCTGGTTACTGCTGAAGTTCCTTCCCTGGCGGTAGCTGTGGTAGTTCTACTTCAGCCATTCAGTTAACCACGTTGCCTAGGCCGATGTCCTCAAGCATTTGGCTTTTAAAATCTCACCAGCTCCCTTATTCCTGGTCTTTTGTGATTCGTTTCCCAGCTTATCTCTACTGCAGACAGTGTGCAAATAAGCAAGTGCTGCCCAGAATATTTGATGGAAGCAATGCGAGGATGCTGGAGCACACAGCACAGCCTCAACCAAAGGCAGCAGGAGGCATTTCTTTTCTTCCAAGGGGAACCGAGTGCTTTTGCAGTTTCAGCCCTTTCTTGACCATTGGTACTATTGCAAAGCACCTCTCAGTTTGCCCCCTCCTTGCTGGGCAGACAAATCTGCCAGGGATAGCATGTTTTAGCTGCTTTACCCTAGTTGTTTTGTTCCATTTTGAGGGACGTTAACCAGTGTTTCTAATGTGTTGAATGCTGAATAGAGTTCCCCAGCTTTAGTGGCAGGATCTGGAGTTCTTTGTGGATTATATTTAGCGCTGATGGAGCTTGCTTTGTCAGCTGTGTGCTGTTGCCTTGTAAAAACTGGCACCATTCAAATCTAAATAAATGCTGCTGAGAAAGAAGAACCTTCCTTTTTATAACTATTTTAACCTGTTTGACTTGTAAACATCCTTTGAGCTGTGGCCAGAGAGCAAATCAGTTGTCAGAATTGCAGTCCCCTTTGTGAAGCACCTGTGCATAAATGAACCGGTGCCGTGGGGCTCAGAGGCATTCGGTGCCGCTGGGTCCTGCGTTCTGCCACCGTTACACAGGGTGTTCGCTATGGCTGCAGAAGCCGCTCATCACGGAGCTGGTGGTTCTCCTCACCTTATCTGCTGTTGAATACATTGGGGTCTGGAGTTGCAAATTCCCCTGTGCTGCTCCTTTGTGGTCGTTCATGTTATGAGTGCTGTATTTTTCTAGCCTCCGTATGCTGGAAAGAAATCAGACTTTGGAGTGCTAAATAGTCCTCTTGTGCTTGAGGCATGATGAGAATTGTGCACAAAAAATGTTTCTGACTTAGGTGATGAATTTTCCTATGTCTTTAACTGTCATCCCATTCATCTCCGTAGCCAGCAGAGGAGGGAGCGGCATTAAACGTGGGGCACGTAAGGGATCAGCGCAGACCGTTGGCCCCATGGTATGAGGGTGGCTGGATGCACGTGCCTGGGCTGGAAGAAGGCCAGAATGGCAGACGTGTTGCAATGAGAGCAGCGCTGGGATCTGTGAAGTGTTCTTCCAGTCTGAAAGCAAGCCCAGCAGCAGGATGCTTTGCATATTTGGTTGCTCTGCTGGCTGATACCAAACGTACCATCAAAGTTCGCTCATGTTTTTCACTGCTGTTGGCTGCTGTCTTCACCCTTACGGGACATTTTGAGTTCTCAGTAAAAAAAGCAAGCAGCCATTTGGGCTGTAAATTATGCCTGTGTGGTTCTCCCATCTTGTTTATTTCAGGCCATGTTGCAAACTTTGCAGAAAAAACCTTTTCATCCGGCACTCGATGCAACTGGCTTAAATCAAAGGTACAGTACGACAGGCCATTGGGAATGGGCCACCTGCCTTGGGCCCGTGTGGGTCACCGAGGGAAAAGTGAGCTTGTAAAAGAATAAAACTCATTAAAAAACCCTCTGAATCAGTTTTCAGACAGTCTCTTTATTCGGAGTGGTGTAAGGCGGGTCTCTCAGAGGAGCACCTGTTTTTAAGGCCTGCGTCCTGTAGGGTCTCGCCAGGCCTGACTGTTGCTCATGCATTGAGGGATGGCTGAATGAGAAGTAATTTGCCGTGCCCCACAGCATGATCCTGCCTGTCCCCAGAGCAGCAGGCTGTTTGGCTTGCCTCTGTGCCAGGAGGTGTCGTGGAAGTTAATCCAAGTGGAGGGAAATAAGGCATAGATGGCAAATACTTCATGGCTGAGAGCAGGCCCTGATGTAGGGACGCCAAGATGCCGTCTGTCTTTCCTAGCCCGCTTCCCTCACTGGAGGCTTCCTGGTCCTGAGCTCTGGTGATGAAGGGAGCGCTGTGACAGGTCAGCCAAGCAGAGCAGCCCCGTGCTGCACGCTCTTCTGACCTGGGCCTCGAGTCACGGCTCCTGCTGGCATCGGTTTTTCCTCTTGGCCATGCCTTTGATGGCTGATGTGCAGACAGAGGGCGTAGACCAGGGGACATCTGCAGGACTCGGCCTGGAGACAGAAGCAGAATAGCACCTCACCTTTTGAAATTAACGAAGTGGGGAGAGTGTTTGCTCATCGCTGTTTGCCATCAGCCGTGCTCCGGAGGGGGCGAGGAGGAAGCACGGCCTGCCTCACCTGGAGGAGCTGGTCTCATTTGCTGCGAGGTGCAGCGTGCTGGTGCCTTGAGGCGTTTTCTTTACCCCTTCCATTTCTCTAGCCTGTAAGAGAGCTTTACGCAGAGCCTCTCGCTCTGCTGGTCCTTCTCACCCGCTGACTGCTGTGTGCTGTTCCTGCTGGTCCCGGAGGGCTCGGGGCAGGTGGGGATGTCTCCTGGCAGCTGATAAGCACTGAGGGGAAGGCAGGTTGCACGAGGAAGGTGTGCCAGGGATGGGATTGCTGCTGGTTTTGTTCCAGCTGGAAGTCTCCTCTTCATCCCCTACCCGCCCGTTCAGTTTTTGCATTTGTTCCCAGAGTCTCCCTTCGTTTTGGGGCATGATTCGTTTGTTCATTATTTGGGTATGCGCTTTTGCTCTGATCTGTAAGGTATGCTGTGGAGAGCTGCCCTCTGCCTTGGCTGGCTCACGTGAGCATAGTGGGTTGTGCCTGCCTTTTGTTGCTGGCCAGCTGAGGAATGAAACCCAAGCTCCAGAAATTGCCTGACCAGCCCGTATCGTATAGGCTCCCCCTGCCTGACATGCTGTTTTGACTGTTCTCATTAGATGCTCGGATGGGACACTGGCATTTCAGTCCTGAGAGGCTTTCCGGGCCAGAGACTGTGCTGCGGGGCCTGGCTATCTCGTGTGGGCTTGTTAGAAACGCAGCTACCATTGGCCTTCAGTCAGCTGGACATGGCTATTCCTGGTCTGTCTCCATCCTGCTGCTTGCTCCTTGGCAGTGGTGCCTTTGGTCACTCCATCTACTACTAAATTAGCGCAACAAACATCAGATGCGTTTGTGTCATCCATAGTATAGAAAATGTCGTCCTGACAGTCTGTCAAAGGAGCCTTAGCCATCAATCAGCTTTTCACTATTTGCTTACTTTAGTCTTTAATAACACCTTCCTACTCCCTCAAAACTTTTAAAACATCAGTCAAACTTAATCCACCAGTACCGAGGGCTCTTCGGTTCGTGTCAGGATGCCATGCAGTTGTGGTGGTGGATTTGAAGAGGCAGGCTGAGAAAGGTGGATTTAACTAGGCTCGTGCCTGTGCTTGGCTTTGCAGGCAACATGGTGTGAACACATAGGTGAGTTACACAAACTCTTTGTGCTCCATCACTTGTCTGAGAAACAGACCTAATCCCTGCTTTGTGTTTTTTCCTTTAAGTTACCCTGTAGAGTGATTTGAAACCATCAAAATGAAGCGAAAGGAGCCGAATGTGCAAGAACCGAGATGCTGTCTGAGGTCACCAGATGTGTGAAGAGAACGGCTTCAGCTCTTGCTGAAACAACTCCTTGAAGGGAGAGAAGGCTTCAGTTTCTTGGTAGCAAAGTTCTGAGCACGTAGCTGGAGGCGAGCAGTTGATGACAAATGGGCTGATGTCCTGCTAATGTGACTGGGAATACTACAGGCCTTGGTCAGGTAGTCAGAATGTGGTGGGACACAGCTGCCAGCTAGCACAGGAAGTTTCACTTGGCTACCTGGAAAGTATATTTGGAGTCGTGGAGACTTCACTTTAACCCCTGTGGGCACCCCTTGTAGTGTCCTTTTCTTTTGAGATGACAAGCACTGCGAAGCGAGATGTGTCAATGGAATATGTCAAGTCCACATTTGATGATAAAGTTATTTGACGTGCAGGGATCCTGCCTTGGGTGAGGCCCCCAGAGCCAACCAGCAATGTTTTGGCCTGCTGAGGGAAGAGCAAAGAGCTCTTTGCATTTTCCCACTGAACTGTTGGATTGGAGTACCTAAGCTCAGATGTGGTTTAATTCTTGGTTGTATTAGTTGCATATTGCTCCTCAAATAGTAAATGTCTCTGCAAAATTCTAGGATCTCTGCAAAATGATGCAAGCTGCAAAATTTTGACACCCTCACCCCTTTTGCGAGCTCACTTTGGAGCAGGAACATTTGCAATCCATTTGTAGTGAGTAGGACAGTATTTCAACAGTAAAAGGGAAGTGTCTGGCCATGTGTGTGTGTCCTTGTGAGGTCCTGGGTAGAGCCTGTTGCATAAAATAAGCTGCCATCCTCTTACCTGTTTGAACAAGACTTGCTTGCTGCAGCACTTTTGTGGATCTTAGGCCCTAGAAACTTAAGAGCTTAATTCTCTGTTAATGCTGGGAAGTGGATTTCAAGATCCTTGAGAACAAGAACAATGAAAAATACTTGCTGTGCAATTGTTTCCTGGCTTCTTAAAGCTTACTTGAATGCATCTGTAGCCAGAACAGCTGACTAAAGCCTGCCGTTTAGCTTGGTGAGACATGTGAACGAAGGAGAAGGTGGCAGCGGCTGATCCAGGACCATGACACATCTCTGCAAGTTGCACAAGTTATGTTTCTGGCATGAAGGAAAATGGTGTGCTCGACCTCTGTCTCGTTTAATTTGTTCCTGGTTTGTAGGCTACCAGAGAGCAGGACCAAGATGAAATCATTTGAGGGAATTAGCTCATGAGCCTTGGAGAGTGAAGAACCACTCCTCTTGTGTTTTCTACCATTGATACCCCCGGTGGCCTCGCTCTGACACATCAGTGACATTTGAGGACAGCTTTTCTCCCCACGCTAATTCCCCTGGGCCAGTACCGAGCCCTGCGTCTAGCACGTGAGTGCAGCAACGAGTACAACCACATCTTGTGCCCCTCTGCCTGGGCAAAACAGGCGTAGGAAACTGTGTGTGCAGTTGGTCGGTTGCGCTCTGCAAGTGTTCATACCTTGCTTTAGCAGCTGTCTTGGAAAAATGCTGCGCAGGGCTTCTCGCTCCGGCCTGTCCCGCACAGCCGCCCTGGAGCTATGCGCAGAATGGCTCTGTTTATCTGGGAAAGTGTGTGTGTAGGCGGGTGTCTCCCTCCACTTCTCCTTCAAGTGGCTCACGATTTATTTTGGGACTGTCTTGGATGTAAAGTGTCAGCTCAAGAGCAAACCACTCGAGGTTGAGGTTGAAAGCATTGGGGTAGGAGGCTGCTTGCTGTCCTGAAATGCTGAAGTGACTTGGGGGCAGTGAAACTGTACAGTGACCAGATGCCTTGCTTGCCTCCACCAGCTGATCGATGTGTACTGAGCTCGCAGGGAGTGCTCCTGGAATGAAGTTGCCTCCAGGAATGGTATCTTCACAGCGTTTAACCTGGACAAAGGACACCGGTGTAGGGAGCTAGAGTCTTCCTGCCCCAGCTCCCATCTTGTGCTTGAAGCCCCTGTAGCTGTGGATGCATCTGTTATTATTCTTGACTTCCAAAGGGCTTAATTAAAATACAGGTCTTTAATTTTTAATTTTTCCTTCCTGTTGATTCGACTGTCTCTGCGTGAACAAGGTCTCAGTGCAATTACTGTGCTCCCTGTGGAGAGCCAGACATTTAATTCAGCGAGGCAGAGGCTTTCTTGGAGGGGATTTATTTTCCTGATCTTTTTACTCCAAGGGATGCAAAAGCAAAACACCCAGTGAGTAAAGAATCCAATGCCTTACTTGGTTGTTCTGGGCATGTTTGGTGGTGGATGGCGGTTACCAAAATGTTACCTTCTGTGCAGATAACTGCCCCCGGGAGCAAGGAGCACGTGGTGGAGCTGTTCAGCACCACTTGCGTGAGCAGGGCGAGTCAAAGCCCTTGGGTCAGGTCCAGGTTTCCTCTTTAAAACCAGGTTCCTGCAGCACTGCCGCAAAAAGGTTAAGTGTTTTATTCCTGTAGGAGGCATTCGGATGTCTCGTGATGGGCTAACCCCAGAAAAAAGGGGTCAGGAGAGCACCCCGTGCCTCCCCGCCGTGGGAGTGCAGCGTGTGACCCGGCTGCTCCTGCGAGGGACCCGAGCGGGGCAATCTGCTGTGAAGCCTCACGACTGGGTGGAAATCTCAGATTTCCTTTGCCCTTTCTGAAGTTCGCTTCAGCTAACTCGGCGCTTTTGCTGGCTCAACTCCCCACGTGCAGCCGCAATTGATGCTGAAGCAAACACACGGAGCGTTTGCCTGCGCTTGCTGCCGTGCAGCTGCGGACTTTTTATAGACTGCTTAAAATACCGGGGGCTCCTTCAGCCTCAGGCCCAAGGCTTCCTCAGTTCCCATTAGGTGTCTGCGTACTAGGTGATGTTTCTGTGTTCGCAGAGATCATGTACGTATGTGAAACTTCCAAATGCAGCCTCAGTCTTTCATTATTATTATTTTTAAGATCTTTCCAGGTCTTCCTGCCTCTGTCCTGTTTGAAAACGTTAAGGGTGAGGGTGTTCTGGTGGGATTTAAACTGTCTGCTTTTATTTTTCTTTATTTGTCCCCTAATGGAGAAGATAAACATTTCATTGTTGTTTGTGAGAAGTGTCTTTCAGTACCAGCAGTGGGGGATAAAGAAAGCAGATGCGTCCCGTCTCTTTTTAACTGCTTTTGTTTTTCTGATCACTCTAAAGGAGGCTTTTAATTTTTTTTTCTATTTTTTTTTTCTGAGCAGCAAGTGCTTCACAGGGCTTGATCAAAGCTCATAAATGATGGATTGAAGGAATGCCCAGCAGAGAACAGAACGCCCTTCTTGTGCTCTGCTCTGTGTGCTGAGAACACCATTGTTTCCTCGCGTACCTTTTTCCTCCTCGAGCTCGGGGCCGGGCAGAAAAGGCTTTTGTTCCTTGCCTGTCGGCCGAGACAATGCCAGTGTGTTGTCCTACCTCTGCTCTCACCACCTGACCGGCCAGAGCCCTGTGGGTTTTGGCAGGCCCGGTGCAATTGTCCTCCAGCTCCGGCGTTGCAAAGAAAACAAATGGCATCACAGCCTCCTTCCTCCAGATCCTGGCCCGGACGCCCGATGGGGGCGGCCGCACGCGTGTGTCTACGTGTGCTGCTTCCATCGGGACGCTGAGGGAAAGCTGTGCTCCGTCCTGCGCTCTGGGTTGAGCCTCGTCTCACTTCCAGTGAGCTGGATTTGGGGTTTGGATTTGGACTTGGCTTTCCTCTACAGAGCTCTAGAGTTCAGGAGCAGGCTTCAGTCACCAACGTGAAGATGCTGCAGGGATCGGACGTGAAGGCAGTGCCTGCTCCTGGCCCGTGTCACGGACGGTGTCTAGTCCCCAGAGCCTACCCTGCAGCGTGCTCTGGCCTCAGCTTTCCTCAAGCTGAGCTGTCTGCTTCAGGTTTAGCCCTCCCCAAAGTTTGTTTTCTAGGCACGCCCTCGTAATTAAACCAGCTGGTGGTAACTTCTGCGAAGTTGTGACAGTGCCAGCATCCCGGTCGCATTACCTCAGAGCTTTAACTCGAGCTGCACCTAGTCCAAACGCTCTCCCTCCCAAGTCCCCGTGCTGGAAGGCAGGAGTGCAAGCAGCTTTAGCCAGAACAATGTAGCATTGCCTGGGTAAAGAATGTGATTTACTTGCGTATGTGCAGCATGTGAGCGCCAGGGCACTGCGTGAGCCCTCGCCTTTTTCCTTTTCTCTTTTTTTTGCTTTCCCATTAGAGATGTCTGAGCCACTTGTTAGCGCTTTTGTTTGGGGGCGAGGAGGAGAACGCGTGGGTCGGCAACAGGAGGTAGGAGTGAGATCTCTGGGAGCTCGGAGCCTCAAACCAAAAAAGCCAACAAACTAGTAAAGCTTTGTAAACAAGTTTAAAATTAGCCTGACCCACTGCTTTTGTATTGCTGGAATTTAATTCCCCTGACCCCAAAGCTTCTGGTCTGACTTGGAGCAAGAGTTCCCAGGCTGTGGTCCCTGGAGGTCCGTGCTGTGAGGCTGTGGGTCTGCATCAAACAGCGAGACGTACCTGCTGTCCACCTCGTATTTTTTTTGGTCCTCCTTATATTTGTGAAAGGCTGGAAAAATTCAGTCTGAAAAGCCCGGGAAGCCTCGGATATTTCTGCTGTCTTTGTGTCTGTATCTGTGTGTGGCTTGTGGCTGGAGTCTGTTCTCCCTCAAACTGAGATGCTGCTGCGTGAGAGCTGCTCGGAGCTTTTCCTTTTTCAGGCATGATTGTAACTGTTTCTCTTCTGTTCCTGTTTGCAGGTTGTGCAGCTTGACACTAAAGAAACTGGTAGTCTTAAAGGAGTTGGATAAGGAGCTTATTTCTGTGGTCATTGCTGTCAAAATGCAGGTAATTGCTGCTCAGTGCTGAGAATCAAACGTGTTGCTTGGGTAACAATACTGGCAGATGCCTAAACTGAGCTTACATCCATGTGAGGGTCCATAACAGCCGCGGGCCACTTCCCAAGTACATCAGGGTGTTCTGGAGATATGGGGAGTCTCTTGTGGTCCTTCCCCTGTGTTCCTACCGAATTTCACTGTAGTGACTGAAGGCTGTTGTTCGCTGAGGGCTCAGCGTGAGCTTTATCTGTCTGTAAGGATGCTCGTTACAGATCACGTGCTGTCACCTGTTCTTCCTGAGCTGTCACCAAATCCAAGCCTAGTCTGCATTTAACATGCTTCGGCTCACTCTAGGGCAGAACGTCTTGGTATCTTGGTCCTGGCATGGGAGGGTCTGAAGGCTGGGCCGCCTCCTGCTGAGGGGCAGCTCTGCTCTCAGGAGCCCAAGCTGGTTTTGTAGCCAGGTGCTTGTCAGTGGATTTATTGAGTGCCTGTACATTTTAATTTGTTTCCATAAAAAACTGCTATCATCATAAGTAAATAACCTACTTTGCAGCATGGGTTTGTGCCATTTAATTAGGTGCCTACATATAGGTCATGCTGCCTGGAGGCAGGTTCAGAAGGAAGCGACTAAGTTCCACACTGTGGCACAGCATCAGCTGAGCTTGAGCGCTCCCACCACTGCAAATGCTGAAGTACTTACTGATTAAAAGCCTAGTGGACCTCTAAGTAGACAAATACCATTAACCATGCTGGAAAGCAGCAGCTTTGCAAATAAAGGGACAGGCAAACTCCTGCAGAGATCTGGTGGTGTCAAAATCTAGCTTGGAGGTTGAAATCGCAAAGGCTCTATGGAGCAAGAACCCGCAGCTGAGGATTTAGCCAATATCTCTCATCTCCGTGAGCACTCCAGCTGGGGCAAAATTGTGTCCCCGTGTGTTGGAGAGGGTTCACACACCCCTGGCAGGGAACAGAAAGGTAGGGAACAGTTTCACACGCCTGAACTCACAGGAACCTCAGAAGACACACAGCTCTGGATTTGCAGGCTGTCAGATATTGCTTATCACAGCTGAAAGCTTTCCATATGTTTGTACTCCAAGACAGTGGATGCATCGCTGTAAGGGCCTGAGGCTTGTCGGTGAATGATCTACGTGTAAAGTGTGTCAGGCTTGGGTAGGAAAATTCAGTAGCTTTTACTAGAACAAAACCTCCTCCTCCTGTCTGGTGCCTCCTCTGGGTGAGAAGGCTGGAAGTGGTGCCCCAGAGCTGCAAGTCTGAAGGGGTTTTAACAGATGGGACTTTCTTGTCTATTTCGGATACACGTTGTGACCTGCCTTGCTGTAGTAAGTCAGACACTGAAACCTGAGCAGTTCTCCTGCAGTCCTCTCTGCAGCAGGGCTGATCCCTGAAGAACTGGAAAGCGAAAGGACTCCTCCTGTATTGCTGGGAAAATTTGGGGTGCTTCTCCGCCAAGTTGTAGGCTGCACCTCGCACCCCTTGGTCATCCTTTTTGCCCCTGGGCTGTCCTTCCAGCTGACGTGGAGGTAACGTGGCCGCGATGACTGCTGTCCCAGAGGGTGCCCATAGCTTCACCTTGGGTGTCCCTGGCACCGGGGTTCGATCATCACCCCTCTCTCTTCGTGACGTGCCATTTAACGGTAGGTCAGTAGCACTGCAGCTGTCCCCGAGGCAGGCAGATTTGAGGCACTGTTATTAAAGCCCCTTTATGGCTCGCAGGTTATTATTACGATGCTGACAAGCTCTTTTAAGGCCACTTAATTTGCCAGTGCTCGGGTGTCTGACACAGCTATTGTTTGAAGCTGGTGATATTGGATCATCAAATATATGATCTCTGTCAAAGGACTCGCTGTCTTTGTATGGGGAATTGCAAGAGAGAGGTGTCAGGCCCTGGAGCCCTTCCAGAGGGGATGACTGAATTCAGACCTAATGAGAGCATCGCACCTGCGTTTCCCATGGCTCCTTGCAGCCTCCCAAACAGGGATGTTCAAAGAGTTGTCAACGATATTTCCCAGGCTGTTGCTCTATTTATCTGCTGCAGTCTTCTCAAAGCAGCTATATTTGGGCCTTCGTTAGATTTAGAGTTGCGTAACAAGTGAAGCAAGACTCTGACTGCTAGGAGATTTGCAGCAGCGGAGCAGATGCTGCTGTTGCCAGCGGCAAGGCTGGGCGTGCTTCACTTGCACATGTGCTGCTTTTCCTGGGGGGACCCTTCAGTTTCTGCCCCTGCTCTGCAGTCTGTCTCCAGACCTTCTGGAGCTGGGCACCTCTGCAGAAGCGTTTGGGGAGGAAGGGATGTGAAGGAGTCTCAGCCTCTCTCCCTCGTCTTGGGATGCTCTCTGGGGCTGAGGTAGCCATACCCAGTTCTGCTTTGGACGTAGCTGGGACGTGTTTACCCGCTTGCCTGTCTCTAGTTTCCCAGATGCTGCTTTTTGGAGAGCTGCAGTTCCGTGCTCCTGGGAGATCAGCCCGTCTGGACAAAGCCAGATCTGCAGCCTCAGCGGAATATCGAGCCAGCGGCCTCTGAAACTTGCCACTGTTTGAACAGTGCGGGAGCGTTTGCTAGGCAGCAGTTTGTCATGCTTCCCTGCTAGTTTTTCCCTGAAACGTTCCCCGAAATGAAATGCTCACGCAGTAAGCAGCCCGGTAACTCCGCATATGGCAGCCCAAACAGCGCTGATGTGGAGTAATCCTGTCATGTCTCCAGACTCTACTGCAACGTTTAGGGGATTTTTTTCTCTGTAATCCCGATCAACTCAGAGTTGTTCAAACAGGTTAAAATCTCCGCTTTCCCCAGGGAGGGGTGTGTGTACAAAGAGAAGAGATCAGTATGTCGTGGCTAACGCCGGAGGTTGACGTGTGACACAGCAGCCTGCCTCCAAACCCCGGTGCGGAGCCCGATACCTACGGGCTGAAACCATAAACCCAGACTGCAGCTCAAGGGGTGGGGGCTGACTCACGGCTTCTGAATGCTGGGGTTTGGCAGAACAAAAGCTGCTTTGTTGCAGTGAGGGACAGTAAATATGCCCAAATCTTTATTAGTCAAATATCTCCCTTTCATCTCATTAATATTTCACAGACGTGCAAGGTCAGATCCTTCCGTTCGCTTTCTCTGCGGTAGTCCCTGAAAACGTTTCCCAGTTTTTCTATAAATGGGACAGGGTTGGGATGGCCATCTGAGGCTTCTTCTATTTCAGCCCACTCTTCTGCCCCCTCCAAGGCCAGAGCCACTCCAGCAGTGCCTGCAGATCAGCACCCAGTCCTTCAAGCTCTCCAACAGCCCTGCCTGCAGAATCTGCTGCCCTGTCTTTTCCCTGGGGAGAGGCAGACCACGCAGCCCAAAGGCAGCTTTGGGTGATATCAGGGAGGGCAGGAGCTCCCTGATTTCACTGCTGAGCCTGTCAGTTTGGGTGGTTAAGGAAAGGGCTGGCTGCTGGGGAATTCACCACGTGGACTTTGTTTCTGTGCAGGGCTCCAAGCGCATCCTGCGGTCTCACGAGATTGTATTGCCCCCGAGTGGACACGTGGAGACGGAACTTGCGCTGACCTTCTCGCTGCAGGTAGGGTGGGACGCGGCCTCGGGGCCTGTGCTTGCTGGAATTGCTGCTTTTCAGTGAGATTTGGTGCTTTGTGGGTCTGTGGTCAAGATCCTTGTGTTGGTTGCTCTGTTCCTCAACGCATCCTGCCCTGGTGCTGCCTCCTGCGTAGGGAAGTGAGGTAAATAGAGGCTGGCTTGCTGCAAGCAGGAGGGAGGATCCTGCGTGCATAGAGCAGTCAGACAGACACTCAGAAGCATTCGTATCTGGGTTATCTGTATTTTGGGACTGTCGCTTAGATTTTTGAAGTCGAGAGTTTGATCTGGTAAGAAGAAAGGCTCTAGTGATGATGCGAGACGGACCGGTTGTTACTCTGAGACCTGGGTAGACTCAAAGCAGATGAGATTTCGTTGCAGATGGATGATAACTCTGGGACTGCACAGGCAGGTACGCAGATGGCTGGTGTTTGTGGTTCTGTCCTGACGCAGCCCCCAGGCTGGGTTAACTGCAGCGTTGCATCCCTCTGTTGCGGATAGGAAAGACACAACCACGTGCTCAGAATAAGTGTGCATGGCCATGGGGGCTGCAGCTGTACAAGGACAGGGAGTAGAGCCTTAGGATGAGCCAGGTCTCCCTCTGCCAGTCCTGTGCCTGAAAGGAGCAAGTGTTTCTGCCCATCTTTTTGGAATTAACCAGGAACGTGTGTGTTTTTCTGCAGCTCAGAGCAATCCTGCAGCAGGGCACAGAGCGTTGCTTTTAAGTCGGTTTCCCCTGAAGGGGCTGGGAATTGAGCCAGAACAGAGGAGGATGATGTCCGTGACACTGTCAGCCCTCAGAAAGGAGGGTGTGAGAGGAGCGAGCTTAATGCAGAGATGTGCTGCTGCTCTCTGACTGCAGGCAGGATCGGTGCTCTTGGATGCAGCAAGGCCTGGGAAGCCTTCCTGAAATGGCACAGCAGGACTTTTATGACAGCTTTTATTGTTTCTTAATTGGACGATGGCTGGAAGCTACTCTTAGCTAATGACTGCAGCCTGAGCCAGGTACAGTCTGAATTTAGTGCCTGGGATATTTTGAGAGTGGTGCTGGGCCACAAAGTAAAAGCGTGTGGATGTCTCAGCAGGAGAAAGTCTCGGCGTCTTGCAGCAGCCAGCATCTCTGTACTGCGCTGTCAGCTCTCCCAGCTCGATGCCTTGCTCTGTGCTAGCTGTGTGGACGTGCATCCCCTCGTACCTTCACAATCACGTCCTCCTCAGCTGTTCCTCCTGGGTGAAATTCTTGTTCTTTACACCGAGCGTTTCCTCGTCAGCGTTAAGGTGACAGGACAGGCTGGCACAACAGCACGCAGCCCGTTGTGGCTGGCAGGCTTTCACTCCAACAGAAGGGAGGAGTTTCCTGTTGCTGTTATGCAGCTGGAGTAAGATGGGAGAAGCAGGGTCTGATCCTGTTTCACCTCGCTAGCTAGGGCTACAGCAGCAGTAGCCTTTCTGGCAGGTGAGCTACCTTAAAGGTAAGCTGCCCTTACTGCTTTTCCTGACCCGTGGGTTTCTCAGGATCAAATGAAATTCCCTGTGTATTCCAAGCACAACCTCGAAGCTCTCCAGAGCACCTAATTACTGTGTTTGATCTAATGCATCTTCCCAGATGGGGGGGATTTTGTCACTTGGGCTTCAGAACGAATTTCTTGCACTGCCTCCTGCTGTTTTGGGGTGTGTGATGGTCTCACCCCTTGGATGTGCCTTGCTGTGCTTGGTGCTTCCTCTAATCATCTCGTTTCCAAATATTTTGAGCCAAACTGTGTCACGGACTGGCAGTTACTGAAAAGTTTTAGTTGAAACCATTCTGTAGAGTTCATAAGCCCTGGCAGCAGTTAAAAATAGCTTGTTGGTACAGTGGAAGTGGCTCAGCTGTTCCAGAGGACCTTGCTTTTAGCTGAGGAGGTGAGTGGCCTGGGTGTCTCCGTACTTTTTTTAAAATCATCTCTATGAACGTTCATCAGAGGTGGTAAGGAAACGCACCTTTGAAAATCAGAAACCTGCACGTGTATGGACTTGAGCCATCCAGTTTAGTCCCGAAAGCTGTGCACGTTGAGATGTGTGATGTGTTTTGTGATGGTCTTTTAATTATGTGGACTGTTCTGTTGTTCCTCTCTTCTGTGTGGCCACTTCCTCATGTAATGCACAGAAGATCCCGTCCTTGCAGAGCAATCAGTTAATTAGTATTCCGCTTGTTTGTGCGGCCACTGCTCCTGGCTCTCTGCAGAGCAGCCAGGCCTGCTCTGGACTGCAAATTAATATCTTAAGGTTTCTGGTGACACCCAGCATTTGTATTTATCAAGCTTTTTCATAGGCAGAAAGTTACTTTCATAATGTCCAGAGCAAGGGAAAAATACTTCTTGCCTGTGAAATGAAGCGTTTTTCACTGAGGTATGTCCAATGTGCTGTTAGGATCCCTGCCATGAGGTTCTCCTTCCTGCAGGCCCATGCAGCCCAACCCATTTCTTGGAGGCTGCTCATTGCTTTGGAACCAGACTCGGTCTCAGCCCTTACAAACAGAACAGCTCCTCTGCACCCCTGGGCTTGAACTGTTCCTGCAGGTGCAGGGTTCCCTGCGCTCTCCCCCTGCCTCTTGTCACTCGGGTGGCCTTTGGGCTCTGGCAGAGCTTTGCCAAGGCTGTGTTTTTGAGGTGAGTGGTGGCTTCGCTGCTCCCTCAGGGTGGATCAGGACTGGACGAAGGGAGAGAGAAGTGCTTGGCTGGGGAAATGAAAGTCCAGAGCTAAGAGGTTCTGTCAGAGATGGCGGCTTCTTTGGGATAATGGAGGGTTGTACACTGAGGTTTAGTTCGTGTAGGCACTTCTAAAAGCCCTGGGGTTAATCCCTAGGAATGGAATTGAGCTTGGGAGATAACGTTAAGGGACGTAATAACCTTCTGTATTGTGTTTCCAACCTCAGTACCCTCACTTCTTGAAGAGAGAAGGCAACAAGCTTCAGATCATGCTGCAGCGGCGGAAGCGGTACAAGAACCGAACGATTTTGGGCTACAAGACTCTGGCTGTTGGGTCTATCAACATGGCTGAGGTGAACAGCATTTGTCATGATCCATACTTACAAGGGGGGATATTTTCCCCATTCCCTTCTCTTTAAGCCCCGTGTTGTCACTTTCCTCATTGAGGAGTACCTGGATGGATTTCATATAACTGTCTTAACAACTGCAATTAGTAGTTAGAGAAAAATATTTTTAAAAGATTTTAGTATTGAGCAATAACATTTTGTGTTTTCTAGCTAATATCTTGAGAGCTAGAGGTTTCTTGAGGCTTGCTTGTTAGCTTACAAGGTTTGTGGTATTTTTTAGTCTTGTTTGGTTTTGTTTTGAGTTGGGGGGAGTCCAGATAATTTCACCCAAATGCGATGTGAATCCCCTTTGCATTCAGGACACTTCAGCATGTATTTAAATACTTGTACATTTTCTTTTTTACTGTGTTTTGCAAAAGGAACGGTAGAAAGTTTAGTTTATTTGGTTGAGTTCAACTAATGATTTGTCTCATGTTCTTAAATGTAAAAATGTTTTGTTGTTTCATATATGCAGAAACAAAACTGTTAGGGTCACTTGTGCAAGTCTTCCAACCTTAAGAAATACTAAGGTTAAAGCAACTGAGGTTTGCTCTGTTTCCCTGCGCTACTGTTTGAGAGTTCAGCATCACATAGTTTTTATCGCTTTGCTCGAAACACCCTTTGCGATTCCTGTTTGGTTGTTCTTGGTAATTTAGGTAGAATTACCTGTGCATGAGAGATAAATAATAAAAATTTTCAGACTTACACTTAAAATTAATGCTGGAATCAAGAATGGCTAAATTATTCACTAAAGCTTTCTGAATGGCTTAGCTCCATGCTTCATTTTTTCATGCCCTGTTTAATCTCTGCCGTTTGTGTTCACATATTTAGAGATGTGCTTAGCAGAAGCAAATTCAGTTTAACGCCAATATTTTTCATCAGACTACATTCTATCAACACCTTGTTACCATCCAAAATAAGATAATGTTATGCTGTGGCGAGTTACTACTCTATTAAATAATTCATTATAAAGAACACTCCTTGTGTGTGAGTTAAGCTTCCCTTAGACCTACAGTAAATGTTGAATTCCCCATTTGAATCAGCCAAATTCTAATTTATAGTGTTGTAGCTAACGTTTTTCCTGTACCATGTTTGGTTTGTTTAAGAACTGGAAGTTAAATATTGCTGTAAGGCAGAAAATGTGTGGGCCCATTAATTAGACGCATCAGTGAGCTTCTAAGTGTTGGGCATTTGCTGCTGCGTGTGGCTTATTTTTTTGGTCTTTCTGTAATGTCAGCTGACTGAGGTTAGAAGGTCATAAATTTTCAAAGGTTCACTTTGTTGGGAAATAGTTGCTCTCCAGCTCATCTGGAATATTTCTGAAATTGAAGACTTCAGGTAAACAAATCCTATATCCTCCTTGCAGTTTGTAGTGTAACGACCCCTAGACAGCACTGACTCATTAAAAAAAAAAAAGTTTTTGTAGCAGCTGAAACAAAACAAAGCAATGAAAAGCTATCAGAGGCATGAGTCTGAGCAGAGTTTAAGAGCAGGGGGCATATGTTTCTCATCAGCTCAGGTCATTTTAAAGCCACATGAGGAGCTGACAAGGCAGCCTGGTGTGTGGCAGAAAGCTGAGGCGCAGGCAAGTAGGGGTGGGGAAGCAATTTCTAACTCCAGTGGGGCAAGAGGAGAACCTGAGCCTTAAGTTCTGGGCATAGCTCTGTGAACTGTGGGCGACAAAGGGATGATAACTGCAGAGAAACCCACACTGAGATGTCTCTATGCCTCCTCCATCATCTTGTTTTTTTTGTGACGCACCTCTTCATTAACCCAGGGTGGCCAGCTCCTCTGAGATTCAGGCGCCAGCTCTCTGGAGCAGCAATTTTTGCTTTAGGGCATTAAAGCACTTTGCTGTGTACCCCACCAAGAATTTTTGCTTTTGCTGGCTCTTCTGTTGGGCTTTAACACAGAAGTAAGTTCCTTAATTAGGTGTTCAGAAGGTTGGTAACTTGATAAGTCAAATCAGTACTGTGTTGTGGAAGCAAATACATAGTAATGAGGTAATCAAGTATCATGCTTCAAGGATGAGCTAATCAGCTGTCACACTCAGAAAAAAATTCCTTTCTTTCCATCACTTGCATTAATAGTCAAGTAAAATCTCAACTAGCATTGCGTATTGCCTGCAAGTGGCTTCTGCAGTTGCAGGGTGTTGGCTTCCTTCTGTACTTGGAAATCTGAAGTAACTCTATTAACATAAATAGCTCTCGTAGTATGCAAATGGTGCAAGTTTAAATACATTTAAATGCAGATTGGTACTGCTTGATTTCTGTCCCAGGTCATGCAGCACCCCACAGAAGGTGGCCAGGTACTAAGCCTCTTCAGTAACATCAAAGAAGCTGCAGTGAAGGTAGCAGAAATCTGGATCTTCTCCTTGTCAAGTCAGCCAATTGACCATGAAGACAGCACAATGCAGCCCAGCCAGAAAATCAAGTCTACAGGTAAGAGTACAACCACGTGCTCTGAGGACTAGTGTCTTCCTAAACTAGCTGCAGTTAAACCCCACCTGGGCTTAGATGCTTCTGGGGACAAATGAGAATTATTTTGCACAAGTTCTGTACCTGTAACTGATTGCTGCAAAGAAAACCAACTTTGCAGACCTGTTGCTGTGTAAGCAGGGAGTGTGACAGGAGTTGGGGATTGTCAAAGGTTCTTCTGCATATCATACCAGGCTTGAGCCATCCAGCAAGTTAGACGTGTGCTCTTCCAGCATTACTGGCAGGTGTGCTGAGAACCTGTAGCTTCTCACAGGACTAACAGTGTCATATTCAGGAGATGCACATTTAAGCTGCTCTTCCAACTTCTTTTTCCTTTGGGTGTTGTACAACAAATGTCATTAACTTCTGTAAGACCTAGAAAGCTGCCACGTGTTTTCTGTGGGCTCTGGTCTGGTTTAAAGAGAGCAAATCCAAGTGTTGTGCACTGTGTAATAAAGTCATTGGGTTCTTACTTGTGATGATCTTCCACCTTGTTTGTAGTACCAGGCTTCTGCTCACTGCCAGAAGAGGGACCTGTTGAAGATAGTGCATGCAGGTGCTTGTGTGTTGCTGCCTGAGGCCAGGCAGGACACCTGAAGTGTCACGTCAATAGAATTTAGACTCTCCTGTCATGTCTTACTTGCTTCTGTAAGCTAGTTGTGCCCACTTAAGGGGAAAAATGATTTTCCTTGTGGGGAAACCTCTGTACTTGCTGCTGTCTTCCAGGTGGTTCTTCCCAGGGTAAAAGGGGATGGTATTTCAAGGAGTCTTACCTGCGTGCTGGTTTGTCCTTCCTATTACGTATATGTTCCTTGTTTCTCATCTCCAGGAGGTTCCCATCTCACTGGTTCAGGCACAGATAGAAAATAAACTATCAGGCCCCTCGTGTGCCCCCTTTCCTGGTTTATGACTGTTAGTAGGCTTTCTTTGCTCCTGAGTTGAGATTGTCCCCTCACATTAAAGGAGTTTCATGGGATCTCTCCCCTCTTTCCTTCCCTTTCAGACAACTATTCCGAGGAAGAGTACGAGAGCTTCTCTTCTGAGCAGGAGGCCAGTGATGATGCCGTACAGGGCCAGGTACTGTTTAGGGCATGGTTCCTCCCTGTGAGGAGTTCTTTAGAGCATGTACGTTCTCAGCCTGTGCTTGAAGCTGTAAGTCTAATTCTTTAGCTAGACCATGACAGCGTGAGACTGTTACCGAGTGTTCAGCTGCAGTGGCAGAAGGAGAATGGAGATGCACAGGATCCCGTTTCTTCCACCATACTGTGATTTATCTTATGTGTTGATTTGAGCCCCCTTTAAACACTAAAATATTGGCATTCCTGTGCATTTCTCTGCTTAATGGTCAAGGCATCAGTTGATTGCTTCTGTAATGCTGATTGGATTCCAAGAGCCCAACTAGGCCCCCAGCTGTCATTAAAGGGCCAGTGGGATCTGAGTCAGATGTTAGTCTTTAATGCCTTCTGCAAATTGAGTCCTTACAGAGAACCCCCGAGTGAGATGCATTTGAGTTTGGATCTTACTTGCTTCAGACTCTGGCATCACTTGCCTTCCACCTCTTGGAGGGACTGAGAGAGGAACCCACTGCAACGTGGGGCTGAGAGTATCCTTGTTCCTTCAGTGTAGAACTAGGGCTGTTTTGCTTCTCTGTTCTGGTATTCTGGCCCTCTGCAGACCTGGCTCAATTCCTTTTCCCTCTGCCACCATAACCGCAAACAATTAAAGCAAATGCTGAATGCCTGGAAGATAGAGCAGCAGGTTCATAGAGGGAACATTGTTAGCACTTAAATGCTCATGTGTCCCCAAGCCACAAAGGTAACAAAGGAATCCTCTTTCTGTTCAGGATTTGGATGATGATGAGTACGAGCTGGGGAAGCCCAAGAAGCAGCGGAGATCGATAGTAAGAACGACGTCCATAACCAGGGTCGGTGGAAATTAGTTTTACTAACACTGATGGGGTTTGGCCAGGATTTGCAGTGCATGTGGCTTATGGGAGCAGCAGCACTAGACACGCTGGCCCAGCAGGGAGCCTGGGGGCATGGTCACAGCATGTGAAGAGCTAGCAGAAGCTGTCAGAGCAGGGAGTGGGGCAGTCCGTGGTGTGTGTGTCGTGAGTGTCCTTCAGCTGCAGGATGAGGGAGCTCCAAAAATCATGTAAGCATGTGAAATTCAGCCTCATAACGAAGCCAGGGCAGAATTTGTGCTCACGTAAGTCCTGAAAGCATAGCTTCAGGTGAAGGGATGCTCTTCTGCGTGTGCTCTGCATGGGAGAGACTTGTGGAAAGGTTTCAAAATGAAATGAAGTAGCTCAGTCAGGGGCTGGAGCTTGACAATGAACCTGAGGTGGTGCATGTGCTGTTGAGGAAAAGAAGTAGCTGGATATTGAAGGCTTTGATAGGTAGCATGCAGCCATCTGTCCTCTCACAGCAAGCATGTGATTACCTGTAAAACTCCTGTGTGGAGCACTGACTTGTGCGGGACTGCACTGTAATACAGCTTTCTGCCTACACAAGTGTTTGTGCATGTCTGTGATGACAATAACTCAAATCACCATAACGGGCCAGGTTTCTTTTTGGACTTAGGAGTAGGTTTGGAGTTCATTTGTACCTTCTGTGAGGCTATTTTTGAAATCTGTGTTTTGAGAAGGTCTGGAATAAACACTGTTTTGACCTGAATCTACAATTAAAGAGATCCTCTATAGACTAGGAGTATGCTAGCTCATATGCTTGATGTCCTTAGTATTGTTTTCAGGCATTAGTGACAGCACAGGGCAAAATACACCCCGTACTTATTAAGGGAGCAACGTCTTCATAATAAGAATGGCTTTCTGTCCCCGACCATTGAGCTGGTACTGAATCTCTGGTGTGTAGAGCTGGTGCAAGACCGGGTTACGTTCTGCCAGGAAATTTAACATCAGCCCAGCTCCAAACCCATCAGGGGTCCTGTCTGCCAACTGTCAAAGCATTCAGGCCAGTGAACAGTTCTTGCCATGCCACCTTAGCTACTGCCTTTTGTGTGTGCTCCCTCCACAGACTGCCACGCTGGTCTGCGTGATGGACATTTTTGCTTTACATCCCGAGTCAGAGCACAGCTCAAGCATGAGAGCATGTTGGTCCTGCAAGTGCAGTGGGGACAGTTCTTTGGACAACGTTTGAACCTGGTGAATTTAGTTCACCTGAACTTCAGTTGTCTGGAAGGCGGCACAGCTTGCAGGATTTACGTTCAGTGGTAAAGGGCTAAGTTTGGAAGAGTGGGGTGGTGTGAAGTGTCTGAGGCCAGAGTGGTGGGAGCAGTGGGACTTACAAGAAAAGCTCACGTGAGATACAGTTGAGCCAGTAGATGAACAACTTGCTGCACCAAAGAGTGGCCTGGCGCTAGCCATTTTCTCCTTCCTTTCCTCCTGACACAGGGATGCCACTTCAGATGCCCTGAACCAGCTCTCTTGCCTGTGCCTTTCTGTGCCTTTTCCTTAGAGTGTGTGTGAGGTTGGTCAGCGACAGAGAAGGGCTGGGTAGCTCAAGATAAATCTCAGCTGTTTGGTCCTGCAAGAGAGAAATAGCTCTTGTGTGCAAGTGAGCACAAAGGCAGTGCAGCAGTTGGGTTTGTGTTATTTTGGGCTCGGTGCCTGCTGTTTCCTAGATCTGCTGGTATTGGACTTGGGAAGCATTTTTCTGATAGACAAGTGCAAAGGACAAGCCTCACAACTTTTCTGCAGTGCTACTGGTTGTACAAGCAAGCCTGTCAGGATGAACTGCAACAGGAAGAACAATGCTGTGTTGATAGAAAATACGTCTGTTCTTTGGGTCAGTGGGTAGATGCCTGTGTTCGCTCAGCAGTGTTAAGAATCAGAGAAGTTGACTCTCAAACGCTCACCAGAAATTCGCTGTCCACTGTGTGTCCAACCAAGAGCGGTGTGCCATCCATTGGGGCCAGAAGGCTTATCATAATGCTTAGTGGAGTGGGACTTTGTTGTAATGCAGGAAAGTGTCATAGGTGTGGAAAAGCTGATTTCAACATGTGTATAGCAGAGACTTGGTTTGTGGTGCCAGCAGTTTTTTGACATGAAGCAGCAGCTAGAGCACCAGCGTCATGTGTCTGGGCTTCTTACTGGGAGAAAACAGTTCACTGATGCTTTACTTACGTAAAAATGTCTTTGACTTGCAGCAACAAAACTTCAAACAGAAGGTTGTGGCATTGCTGAAGAGGTTTAAAGTGTCTGATGAGGTAAGTAATGCGTGCTGGAAGCCTTCCTGTCTGCATATTGCTCTCTTTACTGCTCGGTGTGCGCCCTGCTGTAGTCATCAGGAGCATTATCCTAGTTCTCTTCACTTTGTTTCCAAGTCTGCAGATGATGTGACCTGTCCTAATGCCCTGGCCTTGCATGGAAGCTCGAGGGCCAACTTTAAAATGCCATCAAATGTTTTCTAGATCAAATTTTATCAAAACCAGATTTTGATAAACACTCGTACCCATTAGTTTCAAAGACAGCTTTGAAATTATCTTTGGCTCTTTCAAAGGCAAGTAGTCTGCTATGTATATTGCTTGTGAAGTTAAATTGCTTCCTGTTTGATCATCTTACTAGAACAGCCAGGCAAGACTTGAAAAACTTTGATAGGAAACACAGATCCACAGGAGAGACAGCTGTCTGGTCAGAGCTAAAAATGAAAGAGATCCAGAACCCAGGAACCTGCGTAACATTGAGCATCTGATAGAAAAACAGTTAACAGCTCACTTGGCTGTCAGTCTGCGTGCAGATTCTGTGGTTTGTGGGAAAGGGTGAGCAACTCCTCATGCTTCCTGACTCTTCCAAACAGCCCTGTAAGCTCTGCTGTTCTTCCCAAGTTAGCTCAGCAGAGTCAGTGCCCGTGTCTGAGGTCTCAGCCTGCTGTTTTTTGGAGATGCCACTCAAAATGCAAGCTCTGAGCTGGGTACAGTGGTGTGCCCCTTCTGTATGTGGGCAGAAACCTTAGGGAAGTTTTGACATGAGATACCTGTTTTCTTCAGGTTTGCATGCAGGTTGTAGCTGATCCTTGTCCAGGTTTCAGACACCTTCTGTGGACATTTTCGTCACATTTCTGCCTGCTTGGGTACCAAATATGAAATTAGGATTTATGATGGCAACTTTTTCAGTGAAACCCAAAACAGATTACTCAATTGGGAGCCCTGCAATTCTGTACTTGTTCTAAGAATACTGGGACTCCATTAGGGGCTTTCTGGAGGCTTTGTTTACAGAATAGGGTTGAGCAGTGAACATACCCCATGGTTAATAACTTGTTCAAAGATAGCTAGTCCAAGAGGTAAGTATTGCTTACACAGGCACTGACAAACTTCACCCCCAAACTTTACGGGCTCTGTTTGACTGCTAGCAGGGTCAGCCACGCCTGCTTTTCTCCTGCACATAGGTTCTGGATTCAGAGCAGGACCCAGCAGAGCATGTCCCAGAGGTGGAGGAGGACTTGGACCTCCTGTATGACACGCTGGACATAGAGAACCCCAGTGACAGCGGGCCAGAAATGGAAGATGACGACAGTGTCTTGAGCACTCCAAAGCCAAAGTTAAAGTAAGTGTGGAGTGGCTGATGCTGGGGCAGGCGCCTGCAGAGCAGTCAGTTTGAGGAACTGCTTGGGGCTCAATCTCCTGAGAGCTGAGACTGAAGAGGGACGGTGTGCAGTGTCAGCACAGATTAGATGGTGTTTCTATTCTCACCCCTCCACCCTGTTCCCACCCTCCCTTGACCTGGTGTCAGAGCAGCAGTATATGTTAGGATAACTTGATAATTGCTTGTGAGTTGGGTGTGAGGTGTCTAATTTCCCTTCTTATATTTTTCCTCATTCCCTTTGCAAATATTCTGCCTGCCTGCCACCTGAGCACAGGGGTAGGAACTGCTGACAGGGAGACAGTGGAAATAAACTTCACATAGATGTTCTGAAGAGGTGGTAGAAACAGGCAAGAAATCTGGTGCTATGGCAGAAGAAGGGTTGGAAGCTGCAGAAGCAGTAGTAGTGATAGACAAGGCGGTCTTTCTGGGAAAGCTGATAAGATCCTATGTGGAAGGAAAGTCTTTGCAGGGATTAAGGAAGCAGAACTGCAGGAAACAAAGGAGTTCTTCAGGGCCTAAGGGTGACTGACTGCACCAGAAGTAGATACACCCAAGCCTGTTCTGAGCTAGCTTTCATAGGTGCTGATGTATGGCAGCACAGTGGAGCTGAGCTATGGATCGCTTCTCGTTGGTCCTGGGGAGATGCTTTCTGGCTTCCTCTGTCCAGTTCTTGCATTCATATAATGAAAGGAATGTGATAAATGTTGATGCTTGTAGGCATTATTTCTTTCCTGCAAAAAAAAAAAAAATCAGTTCCTTGAATTGTAATTGAGTCTTGAAGCCTGCTGTGATGATCTGCCTTTTTACATGGAAGCACAATCTGATTGTATGTGCTACCTTATCTTCTTGAGCAAATGTGTAATTGGATCCTAGGGCCGGCAGCCAAGTCCAGATGCAAGCTGGAAATAAAATGCACATGAGCACCAGGAGTCACTTATCCACAGGAGTGGAGAATGGGTGGGGGGCAGTAATTCTCCTTCACTTGCTGTCTTTCAGTCAAGAGCTAGACCTTGTCTGGAATGCCGTGTAGTTCAATCAGCGTTTGCAAAGCTGAAACAAAAGCTGCAGTGTGAAACTCTGCACCTGGTGCTTGGGGTAGTAAAGGCACAACTGCTCGTGTGGGGTGAATGTGCGTCCTGTTCTGCTCTGTGAAAATGCTGGACCCGTGGGCCCATCCCAGATTTTATGGAAGTAAAAACTTCTGTTTGGTGTGTCGTGTGAGAGCATGCAAGCATTCCTTGTAAGCGCTTTATAAATATGATCCGGTGGGTGACAGCTGACACGTTGGAGCCGTTACATGGAGGTCAGTCAGTCAGTGCCAGGGCTAGACAGGACTTCTTGGACTTTCAGGCTTCTCTTGCTGTCCTGGAGACCTTTCCTCCCCTTCCTTTCACTCACAGGATCAAACGTAGCTTGTAAATTTTACTGGAAGTGTAGAGGAGGGGTAAGACACCTTGGGAACAGTCACATTTCTTTGCTGAGAACATAGTGGACTTTCTCTGTTAATTTTCTTAATAAAAACAAACTGTTTTTGCTTTCCTTATTCAGACCTTATTTTGAAGGACTGTCACACTCCAGCTCTCAGACAGAAATTGGTAGTATCCACAGCATCAAGAGCCAGAGAGAGCCATCAAGTCCTGTAAGTCGTCTCAAGAAGGTTATCTGTCTGCGGTTAACGTAGCAGCCTCAAGGTCTTGTCTGTCCGTCTGCATTCCCTTTGAAATTAAAGTGCTCTGACCACACGGTGCTAACCTGTCGCGTTCATCCTTGATACCTGCGCTATCTCTATTTACATGTGTAAATTAAAGCACCCTCTCTGACCTCCTCCAAAGACTTGGATGCAGAGACGTGAATATTCTGCCAAGAAAGAGTGATTTTATTTTTTTATTTTTTTAACAGAAATTAAGTCAACATCTTCAGTTTATGTGTTGAATACTTGCTAATGGTATGAATATCTCCACGTTTTCAATGCACTTGCAGTAGCCAGGATGGGAGATGTTGCCTGCGAGCTTTAGGGATTCCCTGACCCTGCCTGGAGGAAGCTTTACCACACTGATGTCAGGTTGCTTTTCCTGATGGCTGGGAGTGAATGCTGAAGTGAATGCTGCTCACCCTTTTCCATCTCCTGTTGGATGGGAGTACTAGGCACAGCGAATATCAGCCCCAATTCTGGGGGACTTTCTTGCCTCTGTGTACACTGTACGGTGTAAAGTACGTCTCTTAGTGTAGTAATGGATCTGTCTGAGGGTTTTAGGCATTGAGTATCTAAGACTGAGGGAAGGGGGGGAGCTGGAGCACCTCCGGTCACAGCACTAATGAGCAGCCTTGATGGGAGCGAGTGGGCTCAGGGGCTGGACTTGCCTTGTCTGTGTCCAGGAGCTCCAGAACAGAGCCTGCAGTGGAGGCCTTGCCCCGAGCACCTTCCCTTGGTCTCACAAGCTGTCATATTCGTGAGACACGTGTTTCTTATCTGTGATCATTGCCTGTGTCATCCCTTGTCTGATCCGGCTCTGTGTTGTCAAGAGCAGTGCCAGGCCTTGGCATCGCTGGGAGGCTGCTGAGTTTGAAGACACCAAGGCTGGTTCTGTGAAGCAGCTGCAGGGCAGGCTGTGCCGGTTAATGCCTAACCGTGTCTGGTACCACAGCTGCAGAACCGCGGCAGGAGGCCTTGCAGGGCCTGGGTCCTTTTGGATTGACACCAGATCTTCTCGTAGGCTTTTGTTACCCAATTTTTAAATGGACCGTTGCATTAAATCTCTGTTAGCAGGATTCAGCTGCTGCCTTGCCATGTCCAACGCTAACATATTCAGTTCTGATGTGAACAGAAGCACTCACGGCTGTGCTGCAGAGCTGTGCAGTATTTAAACTGTGACTTTTGAACATCCTTATCCAGACAGCACGGGTGAAAAATTGTGCTTCTGTCATACCTTCTAATGGTTTTCTCTTCTCAAGCAGGTAGAAGTGCCTGAAAAGTCAAAGACTCTCGGAACCAAACATCCAGGCGACAGTATTTCTGACACTGTATCTTTTGTAAGTTGAAAACTCACTTGTTAACGTTCCTCCTGGCAGTTTGGTTGTCAACTGTGAGCTGCGTTCTGTGGCACGTGTCTACCTGTTCATATAGCAGCATATACAACACAACTGATGTAGACAATGTTAGCTGCAGTGAAGATAATGCTGAGCTCTGCTCCTGACCTCAGTTGTTGGAGGTTCTTGTCTTTCAACCTTTTGAAATTAAAATGCTTTACATGGCCTTCTTTTTAAACAGCCTTTCTCTTGGTTTGAGGAAGGCTGGCCTAAAGTATGCCACTGAGCACGTGTATCATCCTGGAAAGTATTCTTGGGGCTGGTGCATTATGTCAGGCAGAACTACTACTTCCAGCTGAATTGGCAGAAATCAAGCTGGTCCTGGGGGAAAAAAAAATCCCAAAGCTCAAGTTGTTCTGCTGAAGGCATGTTATTTGTACATTTCTCCAATGTATTTCTCTCTCAACAAGACAGTATTGACTTGTCCCCTTTGGCCATGAGTAGCATGTCTGGAAGGGACAGGCTGCATGTAGCCCAGCCAGGTGTCCCTCCTGCTAGCCCTTGTGGTAGTCACAGAGAGGGAATGGTTTGTTCCTGACTTGGTTCTGTCTGTTTGCAGGAGTCCAGCCAACAAGCTGAGGTTCAAGAAGCTGAGCTTCCCACACCAGATGTGTTTGTTGAGAAGCTCCCACCCAGCGGGAAGATCACCAAGACAGAGTCCCTCATTATCCCATCCACCAGGTAGAGCAGCGATACAGCATTGCACCTGCTGCAGGGCTGCTTGGGAGGACGTGGACAGCCTGCTAGCATTTGTTCAGTATGGCCTTTAGGCATTGACCGCAAGGAGCCCATCCTTGTGTTCAGGCACTTGAGAGGTGGGCCTTGGGCACTTGATAAATGAATACCAAGAACCGTGAAAAGGAATATTGCCCTGATGTTGCTCAGGGATGTTTACTCTGGGGCTGCATGCTCAAAGATACTGTTGTTAAGTCAGCTGATGCAGATTTTGGCCATAAAGATGGTTGTTAAGTCTAAGTTCCCTAATAAGGAAGGACTTCAACAACCACACCATATAGTTTCTTTGGTTATTTGCGAGCAAATAGAGGCTCTTTTGAAGAGGTATTTCTGTGCTGCTTTTGGGGGCGTTTCTGCAGTTTGTGTGGCTGGTTCTTGTTACACTGGAGCGGTGGTTAGTGTGGTGGTGTGTGTCTTGGTGTGGAAGTCTGCCTGTGACTCTGAGAACATGATGACAACATTCTGTATAGCTGAACCATGTGCTTTATAGCTTCTGAACTGTCAGAAGCAGAATTAACAGGTCTCAGGCTAGCTCAGATTTATGTGTGTGAATCTCCAGTGCCTAGGGTCGCATTGCTGAGGTTGCCAGATGGAGTTGATCTAGGAGTTTGGGGATTATTTTTGCTCAGACATGAGCCAGGTCTAGAATGAAAGCACCTCTCTAGCAGGTCTGAAGGGAAGCAGACGGGACGCCGGGGAAGAAGCACGTCTCTGAAGGAGAGGCAGCCAGTGAGGCCACAGAACGAGAGAGCGAACAGTCTGGATAATGAACGATCTCCAGACACCCGGCACCACTTACAGGTGTGAAAAATATTTCTCTGTCTCCAGTCAGTCATGGCTTTTGTGTTCTCCGTCTGTCTCCTGTGGTCCCTTTCCTTCTGGCCCAAGTGCTGTCCCTGCTGGAAAGGAACAGGACCTCACAGCTCCAGGAAGGAGGAAATTTGCTTCTTGGCTGATAATTGTACCTTCCATGCTGTCTGCTGGGCTTTGTCAGCTTGTTGCCAGCCATAAATTGAAAACACTGGAACAGACTGTTGTGATGAGGAACAAATAGGGATGTCTTGAGGAATTACTTCTTTAAAATAAGGGAAATTACTCATTTGAAATAAGGGAAGTTGCAAAAGGGGACTGATTTATGCAAAATGTCTCTGTGCCATGCTCTTGTTAACTGCAGGACTCAGTTAATTCCCTCCTTGACAGAGATAGTTGCTGGTTTCTGTAAACCCAGAATTCTTTGAGCTACTGTTAGTTGGTATAAAGTGACTTAAGAAAAATGCACTGTGGAAGGAGTGATGGCTGACAAAACCTAGGTGGCTGATAAAGGAGCCTGCGGAATATTGCAGTGCTGAAGAAGCTGACCAATGTCACTGCCAGCAATCTGTGTGTCCACTAGCATGTGTCGCTGATGGAGTGACCAAGAACTGGCCAGCCCATGCAGAGCCACCTCTCTCAAACTGCAGGAGCTGGAGCTGCTGGTGTGAGGATTAAAGCTGATATCTTCTGTTGCTCTGTTCTCTGTGTCTTCATTTCCAGATCCCCAGGAAAACGGTGTATGACCAACTAAATCACATCCTGGTTTCTGACGACCAGCTGCCAGAAAACATTATTCTTGTCAATACTTCTGATTGGCAAGGCCAGGTAAATGCAAGAGACATCATCTGAAGCGCTGTTCTTCCTTGGGAATTGACCTTTACCACTAGCCAAGTAGGTTCTGCTGCTTGATTGAAGAGCAGTGGTGGTGGTTCATGGGAGTGGCAGCATATTGAAGGTTCATTGCCTACAGATAGAGAGTTTCACCAAGAGGTGCTATGGATTTTGTAAAGCTTTCTCAGCTCAATCCTTTCCCAAAGATTTCCTCTGTTCTCTGAAAGGCCATTTCTTCTGGTTAGCAGCACAACAGGTATGGCTAGAACCTTGCACTCTAGAGCTTGCTTCTCCTCTATGGTAGGTAGGGATAAAGGAAGCAGAGAGGACACATCTGTGGTTTGGACTGATATTGCTGGGCACTGGTGATGTCCACAGGAGAAAATACTTCAGCTCATCACTATTGCCTTGCACGTATTTCTGTGATTCTTGTCTGCGGACGTGTTAACGCGTTTTCTTAGTGTGTGATACTTGTGATAAGGAGAACTCTGAGCACTGCTCTCTTGTACTGGCAATGTGGGGCCATTTGCTATGGGTTTGGGTGGGGGGTCAGGAGAAATTTTGCTCCTTTCTGAACCTCAGTCTGAGACAGCAATAAAATATATAGAGAAGAGGCACATTAATGAGTAATGGTTGACTGTGGGCTGTAGAACTTGTGCCAGGTTTGTGGAGTTAGGTTGGCTGATCTTGCTCTCTGCTTCTAGTAGAACTGGGGTCTCAGTGTCTGAGAAATCAAAAATACCAGTTGAGTTACTGATTCCAAGTCACTCTAAACACAGAAGAGGGAGAAATGCCATCTAGAGATGGGGAGAAAGCTGTGCAGATTTCTTCTAGCAGTGTATACAGCATCAGATGAGATGATGATGGCATTGGCTAGGGTGTGCGGATTAGTGGTGCAGAATTTGAAAGCGTGAGATAACTGCAGACATTTGTCAATGTTTTATCCATATGTACTTCAGGTGTATGTTAACTTTTTTCCCTTTGAGCTGCATGGAGGGGGAAAGGTCCAACACAAGGAATGTGTGTTGGTAGCACTATTTTTTTGTCGTTGTTTTGGTATTCGAGGGTAGGCAAAATATTAGAATATTGTGTTTGTCAAGTCCTTTTAAATCAGAGAGCACTGCATGTGCGGTTCTGCAGGCAGGTAAGTAGAGAGCATCTTCTCTTACCCAGGGCTGTCTGCTAGGCAAACAGCCTTCTGCTGCTGCCCTGCTCCCTGCGGCCATGAGAACTGCTGGTCTAGAGTCATCATTGCCAGAAATGCCATGTTTTGGATGTAGTGTTTGTGTTTGTCAAGCAGTGGTTCCATCTTTGTAGAGGAAAAGCTTTTCTTTGGCTGATGCACAAGGAAAAGGTGTCTGGGAAACAGCTGCATCACCTACACATTGGACATGGGGAGAGTGCCCACACTTTGCTGTGACAATACATAGGAGGCTGGGGGGAGATGGGATTTTCATGTGGCAAACTGTAGCAAAAAGGACTTTAACGTGTTCTGTTCTCTCCTCAGTACCTATCAGATGTCTTACAAAAGCATACCTTGCCAGTGGTCTGCACGTGCTCCTCAGCTGATATTCAGGCAGCTTTCAGTACTATTGTCTCCAGGATACAGCGATAGTAAGTGACCGCTTTGCTTGTTTCGGTTGGTGAGCCTCCCACAGAAAGGAGGGCTGGCAGTCCTCAGCTCTAAAAGCCTCTCAGCTCCTGTGCCCCAGTGCTCGGGGAGTTTTCCATCCAACAGTGGGGGAATACTTCTCCCCAGTTTAGTCTCCTGAAGTCCGAGTTGTGTGGTTCTTCAGTACTTGCCAGCCCTGCAAAGTTGTTGCTGTTCTGCCACGTGTGTGAGGACACAAGTCTCTCTTCATTGACAGCACTGATTTTAAGAGATTGTACTTCAGAGGCTGCCTCCTGTGTCAGATCTAATAACCAGTAAAACATGTGAAGATAATAGGTTTTAAAACAATTTTTCTTTTTTTTTTTCTTCCCTTAAATTAATTCCCAGATAAGGTCCTCAATTCCTTGAGGCATTTCCCAGCTATGTATTGAGGGCTATAGGTATGTTCCAACACAGCTGTTAGTTGCAATAGGTACATCCCAACATAGATTGTTGAGTACAACCCTTTATAAACTATCAAAATTTGTGGAAAAAAAGCAAGAAGACCAATTAAGAAAGTACTGAACAATGTTGCATTCTATTAACAATGTTTTAAGCTGCTGATAATCATTGCGATATTGCCTTGTGTGTTGAACGAGCTCTCTTCTGCCTTGGTTGTTATTAACCCATTTTTTTGACTTGTTCTGAAATAGTTGGTTGGAAGCACAATTATGAACATGTTCCCTCTTTTTCTGTCTAGCTGTAACTGCAATTCTCAGCCTCCAAACCCCATTAAAATTGCAGTGGCCGGAGCCCAGAATTACCTCAGTGCTGTATTGAGGCTCTTTGTAGAGCAGCTGTCTCACAAAACCCCAGACTGGCTCGGCTACATGAGATTTTTGATCATCCCTCTAGGTAAATAAGGAACAATTTTTCTTCATAGAAAGATGAATGGGTTAAATGTGATGTGTTCCCTTACCAGTAGCCCTCCTGAAAGCTTTGGCCAGGTATATGGTTATTAAATGAGGCAAATCTCATGCTGGCATAGTGTTGCTTAATGCTTGCACTGCTCTTGTGTGAGTGAATTTCATCTTTATTCTTGATGTCAAAGTCTGCTTGTAAACCTTTTGCCTAATGTAAGGCGTTGAGTCCTTTCTCCCATAGGGGCAGGCTCATATATACCTTATTATCATGGTACAGTGAACGCACAGAATAATGTTCTAGAAGCTCTTGCCCTGGCTGAAATCTTTAATTCATTGGGCGCTGTGTTTCCCAAAGCAATAACTGTTCAGGCCTTTCTGAGGCTGACACAGAAAATGTTTATTATGTAGGGGGGTAGAGATGAAAAATGTTAAAAGGCTCTGAAACTGCTGAGAGTTTAAATTATTCAAATTACATGTATCTTTTGACCTTTCCTTCACGTGCTCTTCTCCTCGGGTTCTTTCCTCAGTTTTCCAGCACCTTATCTCTGCCCTTCCAACAGCTCAGCAAGCCTGCCTGGCTGGGAAGTAACCCAGCTTGGATCTCTTGTGTCCAGGGAAGTGGTGTGCGCTGATAACAACATCAGGGGTCTCGTTGTCACTGTCAAAAATGTGAGGAATGCTGGAGCAGAGAGGCCTGGGCAGCCAGGCAGTCACTGGTGCTTGTGGGCAGGGGCATCTGGGCAATGCTGGTGCCATAAGTGTGTGATGCCAGAAGTTGCTCTAGTCCGAGGCTTGGCTTCAGTGAGTGTGAACAGGGCACTTAAGTGACACAGGCAGCAGTAACCTTGAAAAGTGATTTTTCCAGTCTTCTAGGCTTGGGACCAGCTGATGGCATTTGCTGTAGGAGTCAGAAGCTGCTGCCCAGCACCCTGAGCAGTGGATATAAGGCTGTTGATTTGGTGGTGAGATTTGCAGAAGTCAAGTGAAAAAGACAGGA
Organism: Cygnus olor; assembly: GCF_009769625.2. Lineage (NCBI taxonomy): Eukaryota > Metazoa > Chordata > Aves > Anseriformes > Anatidae > Cygnus > Cygnus olor. Next base: position 9,180,374 of record NC_049176.1, on the reverse strand, counting down.
GCACTGGATCCTTCTGTAAGGAAGGCATTTAGTTTCCAAAGTGGTTGGCAGAAATAGGAGAGAGAACCTTTTAGAGGATAGAAACACAAGAAAGAAAGATTTCTGCAGGCTTCAGTTTGCTTTGAATGAGAGTCTGTGTGGCTGAGGATTTTGGTCCTCACGTGCTGCCTGTCTCTTAGCCTTCAAAAAAGAGTTTTCTGTCCTTCAGTCTTTAATGGTCTGAAAATATCATCTTTTTGAAAGTAATACACAAGATTTAGCTAGTGTTTTGGGGTTTTGTTGTGTTTATTTTTTTAACCTTAAAACTTTGGTAATTTAAAAAAGAATAAAGCACTTTAAATTGATAATGGAACTGTGAATGTTTCTTGAATGTGCTTTAAATATAGAAACTTCTCTTCTGTCAGGGCCTTTCCCATAGAAGTCTGCAGTATTTCCTGATTGGACCAAGTGCTTATTTCTGGCCAGCTTTCTGGCACTTCATTAAAGTGATTGAGGAGCAACGTCTCTTTCCTGACAATTGAAAAAGCACCAAAGACAAGATGGTGACCATGCCATAAATGTCTTAAAGGAAAAGATTTCTGCTGTTAGCAGCACCTTCAAAGTAGGAGTGGTGGAGTCTTTTCTAAGGTGGTTTTACCTTCAACTACATGCTGCAGGGACAGAAGAGCCAACCTGCAGTGGTTTGTTGACACTGAGAAATGCTTCTTGTCTGTAAATGTCTGTACTGGGAGATTCAGTCCTGCTTCGTGCTTCCAGTTCTGTGGCTGAAAGACTCCTTTAATGCCAAACAAGTGAAGAGACGGTTGAAAAGACGCAAGTAAGAGAAGGAAAAAAAAAAGTTGGGATTATTTTGACCGTAGTTTTTTAAAAACGTTTCATTTAGCTCCCAGGGATAGAACTTGGGATCTTTTGTTTAGTACTCGTTTCCAGCTGCATCTGCCATGCATATGTGATTTGTTTTTCCAACATGTGGGGAAGCTGTCACTTCTCCAGCGTGTGATGCTGAGCTGCTCCACGTGCACTGCTAAAAACTCCACAGGAAAAGAAATTACAAGTCTCAAAGTAGCCATTATCGGCAGGCTCCAGGGAAGAGCTTAGGCCTCGGTTTGTAATGACTCTGAGGGGAACTCAGAGACCTTCTGCTTAAACGTGTTGTGGAAGTCTGAAAATTAGCACTGGTTTGGAGGGTGAGAAACAGTGGGTTTTTCCACAGTGAGCTTTAGGTATGGATGGTGAGCATATTTAAGCAGTCAGGGGTGTTTTGGGCTGGAGCTGTCAGGTTAGCGATTACCAGCCAATGACGCAGCTGTTGTGGTCTCTGGAAGTGAGGCTTGATGTGAGAATTCAGCATGCAAGAAGGATAAAAATAGGCTGATGAGGAGAAGCTCTGAGGCCTGTACAAAGTGTGAATGTACAAGGCTCATGCTGAGCACGGAAAGAGCAAAGACTGAAATGTGGTGGCTGGGCAGTGCGGTCCTGGCACACCTCCACTCCTCTGTTGGTAGACTGGAGAAGTAGTTGTAAGAGCAGGTTGTCTGAGTTGCGGACTTGTCGCCTAAAATGAAAGTGGCAAATGTTTTGACCTCTCCCAGGGCAGAGGCGGTCACTTCAATGCTTTCCTTCTCCTGCTCGGTGCAGGTGTGAAGGCAGGTCTCCATCCAGGGCTGCAAGCTGGAGGCAGGACACAAACTTGGTGAAATTAGGTCTTTTTCCATGCTCTTAAAGGAGCATGAGGCTTAGCTAGGGCAAGCAGGGACCTGATGCATGTGCCAACATTCACCGGGGACTTGTAATCCTTGGGCTCTGACTTCTGTCTTTAATTACAGCTTATATATTGCATTTATGGCCATTTTACTTCTCCTCCTATTAAACGAGGCTCCCTGGGTGGTTTTCCCTGGTTGCAGGTGATTTCCTCTCCTCTATTGCAAAAGAGCAATGGTGTGCAAATGGTGTTTGGAGGAAGGATCTGTCTCCTATGGCCACGGTGCCCACATGCAGCCTGCGGGCAGGAAGGGCTGCGGGGCCAGCCGCTTGCAAAACTGAGTGACCGAGACGGAGAGCCACAGGGCCTCCGTGTCTTCCAAATCATTTGTTTCCTCAGCAGTTTCGCAGTCCTGTTTTCCTTTGCTTTTTAAAGTTTAATTTGGCGGGAGGGAGAGGGGAGAAGGGAAGGTGTCACTGAAAGTGGTACTGAAGCAATTTCTCTGCTGGGAAGTCTATTTGCATGCTTTCGTAGAGATAAGCTGGACTAAATTTTGTTGTTATAGTTGAAGAAACTTATTTCTGGGATGTCTAGTATAGTTTGATTTTGGAATTTAATTCCTTGCAGACAAAAAAAAAAATCATACCTGCGTTCAGTGCTGGGAGGAACAACTGTCATGTTTTCCTTTCTTTCTTAGGATCTCATCCAGTGGCCAAGTATCTGGGGTCTGTAGATTATAGATACAACAACTTCTTCCAAGATCTAGCCTGGAGAGATCTGTTCAACAAACTTGAAGCACAGACCACTGGTAAGACCGTGAGTCTGTGTCTGGCCTGTGTGGGATAAAAGGCTTGAATAAGTAATTTTAGTAAAGGTCAAGTAAATATAAGAGGAAGCAGACAAATGTTTTTGTTTCTCTTTTTTCCTAACTCCACCACATTCCCTTTTCAGATGCTGACCTTTGTATGTCCTCCGCTTGGTGGTTTGCAAACAGCTGTTGGCTCCAGGACACTAGCTGCCTCTGAGTCACTCTGTTTTTACCTAGCTCGCAGCTTTGTTCTTTGGTGAGGAGGTCTCACAAACCACCACGTTCAGTACATTGCTTTCTGTGGCCCCTCAGAAACCATCCAGCCCAAAAGATTCCGAAAACTGTAAACTTTGGGAAGATTAACTTCTGTTAGTTGCACGGGAGAATGACCTTGGCATTTCTGAAATCCGCTGGCAGGATCTTTCTCATTAAAAAAGAATTTTGTTCTTCACCAGTGTTTGTAACATGTGAGAGCTGCCCTAGGTCAGATCAACAAGTTCCTGTTCTGATCTGAATCTGTTCTAGGCCAGGATAAAGCCTTACTGTTTGTTAAAGTACTGATTTGCTTAAAACATTAATGCTTACAGTTTTTCCATCCGTTCCTTTGAGAATGGAGAGAAACAGGAGAATGGAGGGTTTTCATCCTTCATTTAGGGCTATGTGAAGGGTTGATACGTGAATGAGGAGTGATCCTCTCATGATGGCATATCCCCTATGGGAATTTCACTAGCAGGAAAATGCATCAGGGCCTTTGGAACACTTGCAAGGGTGGAAGGGTTGCAGTGTGGCTCTCCTGTTGGAATTGTAGAGGGTGCCTGAGGCTCCTTAGGGAACAGATGCTCATGGAAGTCCTCTAGCTGTGAGAGGAGGAAAGAGAGCATCTTTGCAAGGGATTGTTCAGAGCCTTTTCCGGCAGAGGGGAACTTAGGACAAGGCCCTGGGCAGCCTGTTCTGGAGGTAAAGTTAGCCCTACTTGGAGCAGGGGGCTGAACTAGAGATCTCCTCGTGTGACACCCAAACATTTTTCCTTGATTATGAGCTCATGGAAGAAGAGATGTACAGAACAGTTTTCTTCTAATTCCTTAAAAATGGAGGCAAATGTCCGTACAGATTTGACTCTTGTATCTACCTTTTAGGGATACTTCATGAACTGTAGAGATCCAGCTCAAGAGCCTTGTCTGTTCTTTGTAGATTGTTTGCTGCAGCCCTTGTTTACTTGCCTGCATGCTATGAGGAAAATGCATCATCATTTTCGTGCCACCCAGACCTTGTAGATTCTCCATATTCATATATAGAGATGAATATAGGATATATATATAGAATATAGATATAGATATAGATATAGAACCACACGGAAACCCTGTGATGGCATAAGACAATCTGGCAAACAATGATAGCTTTTCACTCTTCCCTGATGAAGAAATTGTAAGAAACTCTTGGTGAAAATGCTCATTAAGTTATGAAAGTGTGCCCGGTGAAGGTAACTTGCGTTCCCTTGATTTCACAGTCGAGATTCTTTTCCTGAAACAAAAGGAAATGGAAGGCATTTAGGAAATGCCTTCCTGTCAGCTGGAATCAAATGCACTCTCACAGACCTTGGGCACGCTTGCTGCTACACAAATGATCTTTGTGCTCTTCCATCCTTGCGTGCCTCTCAGTCTTTGCAATGGGCTCAGCAAGGCCATGAGTTCAGTAGGAAATCAGGTAACGCAAACGCTGGCGTGAGCACAGTAACTACCCAAAGCCCTGGGAGAGGTAACTAGGCACTTTCTTCAGCAGATATGCAGTCTGGATGGAGAAAAGTCTAAGCAGGTACACATTTTCAAAAAGAAGTATTTTAACAAGTTTCACCATAATACTTCAATAAATAGTGCTGTGCCAGAGGCCTGTGTATCTAGTGTGCCTTCCTATTGTTTTTGCTTTTGTACTCCTGGAGGTTGTTTGCTTTTGCTTAGACACCTTTACAGTCAGCTTCCTTCGGAAGGTGCAGTTCTGATGAAGCTGGCTGGGTACCATCAACTGCTTGGCTGAGCACCATCAGCTGCTCGGCTGAGCAAATGGAGGGCAGTGCTGGTGATGGTCTCGGAAGTCACTTTGTTGATTTTTCTCTCTTCTGTTGCAGTTCCAGAAGCACCTGATGTCGTCTCCAGAATAACGCAGTATATAGCAGGGGCAAACTGTGCGCACCAGTTGCCCATTGCTGAAGCAATGCTGACGTACAAGCAGAAAAGGTACGTTACTAACATAACACTTTCCAGAATGGTCATCATGTTGAAGTGTTGTGTTTTTCTCGTCTTGTGTGCCAGCAGCTTTAAAGTCACTCCAAACTGCAAACACCATGGGAGCCTTAGTGTGTTACACTTAGATAATAGTGAATCTGCAGCAGTGTGGTTCATTAAGCACCGTGGTTTCTTTGGAGACCTGCAAGGTTTGGGGAAGTAAGCTTGTGGACTGTGGCATGCCCTCCCCAAAGTATCTTCTATGAGATTTGGCCTTTTTGCACTAGTATCAAGAGAACTGAAACCCTTTCTTTCTGGAGTGTAAATAGCAGACCTTCACACAGGGGAGACAAAGTCCTTGTTAATTGGCAGTTGCAGGCTACCAGGGCTCCTACTTGGGAGAGCTGACATTCACCAGGTTTTATTTCAGCTGCTCTTAAGGGATAAACAGCCTGTCAGAGGAAGGAATTGGGGTCTGAAAACAAGATTCGGAAGTACGTAGAGCCTCATACAGCCATTGTCTGTGAAGAAGAGTAATTTAACACTGAAGGGAGAGAGATATATTGTTTCTGAGGCACTGTGGAGAAAAACTCTAAATCACACAGATACCAATAACTTTTGCGAGCAGGATTAACACCCGCATGTGATGTTTCTCTGTTCAGGACTGGCAATTTTCTGTGTGGCATGGATGGTTTTAACCATTAATAATTACCCATCCCATGTTGTCTCTGATCTTTTAGATACAGCTGGTCTATTAACAGCTCGTCTGTTAACAGCCATCACTGGTGCCTCATTTGCTTAAGAACTGGGAAGGATTCAAGGAGGGGGCAGAGTCACTTTTTTCCCTCTTCTTGGAAATATTTATTGCTGGTTGGAATTGCTTTTCCGATCCTCTGTCTGTTCTACATTACTTTGCAGAAATGATTCAGTGAAGTTTAGCCCATTCATTATGCTCTCCTAATGAAAATATTCTAGATTGACTGGTCCATTAAAGATAACACATTCTCTTTGCATGTTTGTGAATTTCTGTAATGTTAACCTGATAAAAGTGAAGTTTGGAGAGCCACAGGGAGCTCAAAGCTCTTAGCTTCAGTCTTTTTTTGTTGTTCTTTTTGGTGTGACGACTTACCATAGTTACAAATACAAAGGTCAGCCACCACTAGTGCAGTGTTAACCCCTTCTTATGGCTGATTTTTCTCTGGTCCTTTCAGTTGCTGGGTTCTGCACGAATCTCCACTGCTTTCTCCATTCAGTTACAGGTTCATTTTTGTCATTAATGCACAGTTAATCACTTTGAGTATCTAGAAAGATCAATTGGCATACTTTGTTGAAAAAAACACCTGAAATCTACTTCAGCAACACACACACCCCTCTCAGCTGTGTGCCTGACCTCTTTTCCAAGCTGGTCTCATCCTACTTGGATTTTAGACCTTTTGGACCTTGCAGTGAGATGTTTGACACTGTTGAGATGGTTCAGATTATGCCGCAAGTTCAAACTTTGCAGAAGATTGCTTGGAAGAGATTACTGAGACTGAGTCAGACTTGTGGTGTAGCCTACAGTCTTTTAGTATCTGTGGCCACTTTGAAACAGCTTCCACATGTAGCTAAGTACCACATGGGTAAACTGCAGAGTGAGCTAGAAGAACAAGCTGTCCCAGGGAGGGATGGACAGTTCTCTCTTCACGTGGCTTTCTTTGGAAATACAGCTGTCTGTCATTGGCAGTATTGTGGAAAAAGAACACAGAAATTGTGTTTCCATTATCTAAATGAATTCATCACTTTGTTGTAAGTATAATAACATATTTATCTTTTTCTTTGGTTGCTTTCTGAAAAGGAAAAAGAGCTTTCATTTTGATTTTACTCTAAGGTATCAGTTCCTTTTAGGTTCCCTCTCCCATCTCCTGTCTCTTTTCCACCCATGAGCTGGTCTTTTGTGCCTTGTTTAACAGTTCGTGCAGGTCTGGGATGCTCAGTTTGTGCTTCAGGTTAAATTCTGCTCGCTGCTTTGAAACTATGGCATTTGCTGGCAGAATGCACCATTAAAATAACTGCTCTGCCTTTGGGTCACAAAGACGGGTTGCCAGGGCATACACTGAGTGGAGTGAAGGGGTTATTAAGGAAATAGCTTTGAGCAGTAAAACACTGAGAAGGTAGGTTTTTATCTTTCCTACTTGCTAGTTAATCCTTGCTGCTTGGTCGCAGCCATCAGAGGGTGCAGTGTAGCTCCAGAAGGATTAGGACTAGCAAAGGCTTTTCATTCCCCATCCATTGGACCTGGAGTGCTCTAGGGGGCACTTGGTGGCTCAGGGCATGTCTCGGACCCCTGGGTTTGAGGTTGTGCCAGTTGGGGTTCAGCTGTGCAGTGTCTGAGTGCAGACCGGTGAATCTTCTCCCCAGAATCGAAAAGTTGAGGACTAGTCTCTTATTGGCAGGCTCTCAGAGGCATATAGGACTTCTCTGAGGCTAAGAGAGACAGGATATTTGCTAGCAGGGGGAGTTGTACTCTCAGCTGCCCCTGAGACCTCCTTGTTCTGCAGGGCCCCCTGCCTCTAACCGTGTGGTTATTGGACATTGCTTGTTTAGACCTCTGTTCACAAAGTTACTGCAACTCCTTCTCCCTCAAGGCCAGAGGGGAATGGCTTCTCCAAGGCAATGGTCCACAACGAAATAGCAGCACTACCTACCTAATTTGATTGCAAGACAAATCTCCCAGGATCCTAGCATTTGCTCTGTTAAACAAGCCCAAGGTCCAAAGAGAGTGAAGCCAGCTAGCCAGCCTTTAGGACATAGCTGTATGTGATGAGCCGCTTCATAACTTTATCGCTAGCTGTCCCTATTCTGACTGACCTCTGCTGTCCTTCCCGTCCCCTTGTTCTGTTTGTCATGCCGAGAGGTTGGCGCATGTACTGCCTGTGATGGGCTGCATATGGTGCGAGAGCTTTGTCCCGTTCTTTTGCAGCATCTGCTGGCCTTACCTGAAACTGAGGGGGCTGGGAGAGAGGAAGGTGTTCAGGAAGGAAATGCTTGTCATGTCGACTTGTCTGCATTGCACTGGGTGACCGACCTTGTCCCTGAGCACTGGGACAGCTGGTGGTTACTGAATTGTCAAGGCAGCACCTGGGGAGCTGAGGCTGTGCTGCCAGAGGCGTGCCTCTCACTGGGGGTGCTGATGCTCTCTCTGCTTGGCGTTCTTGAATGAAGCTGAGCAGTATTTGAGATCTGACGCTGTCAGAAGGTGCTTGCTCCCAGTGTAGCTGGATTGCTGATCAGTTCTGTGTACCTGGGCTGCTGTCACCCACTGTAAGTCGGCATCCAGCACAGCTCATGCCATGTGGCTTCTGGATAGCCCTTGTATGAACCTGGGAGCAGCTTGGCTGTTGGAAAAGAAAGCGCTGCTCGCTTGTCAGGGCGAGGGCTGGGTTAGTTCCTACCTCGTTACATGTTTATTAAAACCTGACGTTGTAAGGAGAACTTAGACCAATTCTTGAACCACAAGAAAATGCCGTGGGTTGGAAGGTGAGCCAGGTTCCTGGGCAATAGGAAGCAGGGGTAATGCTGGTTTCTACCTGCAGGGCAAGGAGTCCAGGTCCTTTCTCTGAGTGCTGCTGCTAAAACACACCTTGCAGCAGCTGCTGAATGTGAACGCAGCTTGTGAAGACGGACCCGGTCCCTCCTCTGGCTCAGCAGTGCCCACATCACCTGCCTTCTTGCTGTGTGAACCTCATGAAGCCAAAGGAAACGTAACAGGCATTTACGTGTGCCCCTCGCCTGGCGGAGCAGTGTGAAAGAGGAAGGAGTCATGGCTGAAGAAATACCCTGGACGTCCTGTTGAGTATGGCCAGCCTGCTGTGGGAACAGGAGGGATGCTGGCTGAGAGCTTCACAGGGAAGCAGAGAGGTGACCCGCACAACGTGTCATGGAGACTCGGAGTCCCTTTGCCTCGTGACCACTGGAGACTTGGTGGGACAGGGACAGCATTAGCCAGCAGAGAGCAGCAGCTCCTCCGTGGGAAGGATGCTTTGTACCAGAGACAAACCTTGGAGGGTTGGTGGTGGTGCCTGGCCTGAACTTGCACGGAGGGCTGCTAGTCCTCCTGTGGTAAAGTCCCTTCTTGCCTGTTGTTCCCCTGGAGGACTCGCTTGGAATAAAGTACCTGAGACCCTCCTGCTAGGAAACCACAAGTGTTTGGCTGCATATGAATCTGCTCTGGGTTGCTTAAATTGGAAAGAAATCTTATGAAAAGGCTAATAGCTGGCATAAGTGGTGGAAGTGATTATTCAGTTTCCCTTACTGTAACCTTTGTGTGCTTTGTGGCTTATTTTGTACGTTGTCCCAGAAGTGAGAGAGATTATTCCTTCCCTTTGTCAGGTGGGTGACTCCTGGTGCTGTGGCTTGTCATTTCTAAGAGTCTTAAAGCATCTAAATCTGCCTACGTGTTTTTGTTTGATCTGAATTATTTCTTCTGGTGGGGAGGGAGTATGTGAGTCTATTTCTGGACAGTTCACCTTTGAAGGATTGATTGCAGGTGGATGGATTTTGCCCAGTCAAAAACAGTAATTAGACAAAACCCATTCCAAATAAAGAGTAGTTTCTTTCTAGCCTCTCTGCACAGGTCTAGTTTTTTTTTTGTTCCTCAGAAATAGAGATGAAGTATCAATGATGCTGTTGAAAAATCACAGACAAAGGGGTAGGGTTTGTCTATAAATTATAAGGGGCTGTGGTGGAAGGCCTTGGCCTAGGTGAGAGGATTCTGGATGAATGTTTGGGGATCCCAAAGGATAAGAAATAGGAAAGAGCATAAAAGATAAAGTGAAGAACAAGCACAGCCATCTCATCTGTCCTTCAGTCTACATGAAGAGCAGCTGTTCCGATAAGCTGTGTTTTCAGAGGCATGCATGTGAGATCAGAGATCCCAAGAAGATGTGTGACAGGACTAGCCTAGCCCAGCTGAAATCCAGATGGATTGCTTCAGGGACAACCTGTGCATCACTGTGAGCTGCGATAAGTGGTGGCTGAAGCAAAATATTGACTTCAGAGCTGCCGCTTGGCTCTCTTTGGTGAGAGTCTGAGCTCCCAGGGGAGCAGGGACAAGTTACTTGCTGGAATTGGGCAAGATTTGCTTTTCAAGAGGTCAGAGCAAAGCCACCCAGCAGCTGTGAGGTGACGAGGCCGTGATGGTGCTTCCCTCCCTTGGTCTTGCTTCTTTGACTTGCTTCTCCCTGCTTCGCAGCCCATGGAGCTGAAGAAAGAAGAAAGCTGAGCTGCTGTTCGTGCTTCTCCCAACAGCTGTGTGCAATTCTCCTTGCCCTTTGGAGAAGAGGAGCTGGAAATCTCATGTCCATAGGAGATCTGTTTGCCAGGGGACCTGCAGCTGTGGTTGGAAAGACGTGACTGTTCTGGCTTCCAACCCAGAGCTGTGGGCTCTGCTGTGTTTGCTATGCTTTGGGGGAAGGAGTGAAGATACAATGCCTGGGGTTGAAGGCAGAAAGGAAGCGAAGCCCCCAGCTTGGCTCCAGATCTCAGGGCAGAGTGGAGGCAAGGCAGGAAGCAAAAGCACCTCTGCTTTTGACCGTGAGGGAACCCTGGCTGAGTCACGTTTCCTGCAGTTATGTGCCATTCTTTCTGTAGGACCTAGAGGAAACTGTGCAGCCCCTGGTAGCTGCACGGTGGTTGGCAACCTTTGTGCATTTGGTGCGTTTCTGATCTGTGCTGAAAAGGGTGCAGAAATACCCGTTTTACTGAAATATATGTGCTGTGCCCAGCAGCGCTTTGGGTGAAGGCAGTGCTGGAGCTTGCCCTGTGTGTTGCGGTGCTCTGAGAGGTGCACAAAAGGAGAGACGTGAGAAAGCTCCGTGGTTGGCTGCTTCCTACCTGCTCCCTGTGCTTGGCCCTGAGAAACGTTGTGTATCTTACCCGTGTGGCCACTTCCAGTGCTGAACGTGGGTTCTTCTGAAGACGTAGGTGTGCTCCTGCAGCCCTGTCCTGCCCCCACGTGCCTGCCTTCCTCCTCACTCGGATCCTCCCCTCCTGTCTTTGTTGGTTCTCCCGGCTCCTGCTAGGTCTGGTTGTGGCCTTCGTGGCTGGCCCGTTGTCATCACCCTCTGGCTTCCGAATCCCAGGCAGGAGCAGAGCAGGAGGGGCTTGCAGAACGTGTGTGGTGTTGTCTTCAGGCGGCTCTGAGCCGACGTGTGCGTGCTGTTTGGTCTGGTTTAGCCGTGTGCTGTTCTCCAGCTGTGTCCCGACCCACCCGGTATGCCCTGGTGCCTGTCTGAGTGGCTGCAAGCTCCCGGTGGCAGGGAACGTGCATCCGTGTGTGTGTGTGTGTATGTACATGCTAGTGCTGCACCAGTAACCACGTGTCACGGCTTGTAACCCCGTGGCAGGCTAACTGCTTTAGCGATGCCGGGATGTGCAAGGTATGACTCCCAAGGTGGCACGCGTGACGGCCGGGCGTGCGCAGCGCTGCAGGGACTAGTAAGTAACGCCCCGCTCCCCGTGGTGTCGTGGCACAGGCCCGTCTCCTCGCGGCAGGAGGCCGTGTGTCTGCGATGACTGCTGTGCCGTTAAAGCATGTTTCTCTGTCGAGCGCGAGGGAGATGTTTCCCTTGAGGGGCCTTCCCCTTGAGAGGCGTGCCGCAAGCTGTGTGCTCTTCCCCACCCGTGCTGGCAGGGGGCCTTGAGAGAAGACGTTGGACTGGCGCTTGCATACTGTCCGTCCCCGCTGCATGCTTGAATGCAACGTATAAAGTGAGTATCGTGCCCGTGGAGGTGAGCTATTAACAACTCTTTTCTCTTTGCCTTTAGCCCCGATGAAGAATCTTCACAGAAGTTCATTCCCTTTGTTGGGGTGAGTGTGTCTTAGTTACTGTCTCAAGCCACAGGTGTTGAAACCAACTTATTACCTGGTTTGTGGGGCACAGCAGGAGCCTCAGGAGTGTCCTGAGGCAGTGTTACCATTAGCATGGTAAAAGGTAGGATGCAACTGCCTCGTGTAAGCAAACCTCTAAGATCCCTCAAAAAACTGCTGGGTGTCTTCCACCTTCCAAGCAGCTCTCTGGGCTGCATGCAGGCCAGCACTGAAGCAACCACCATAGCCTGGTTATTGCTTTGTTAATTCACTACGGAGAAGAAAGCATGATGCTGAAGTGCTCTGACCCGCAGCCTGTCTCTGCTGCAGGCCAAAGCACCTAGTTAGTGGGAGTCACTGCTGGCCATGTGCAGAGGAATGGGCTGTGTTCCTGAAAACCTGATCCTAGGGTCGCTGTGCTGAACGTTGCCCCATGTATCAGTTTGGCCAGATTTGTATTCCGATGTCAGTCCTGTGTGTTTGTCATGAATGGTCTCCAGTCCTCTTGACATCCCATCTACTCCTGGGAAACGAAGGGTACATCCCCCTAGGGAGGTCACATATACCACTGCTAGGTTTGGCTGAGGCAGTAGCTATTTAAGATATTTTAACAAGCGAATATGTATAGAGACAGTACATATATAAGTAATATATATTGAGATAGTGCTCCCTGGTTTTCCTCCTGTCTTTATGCTCCCAGCTTGTGTGGCCAAGTGCAGAGTATCTAGGCAGGGGTGTGTTTGTGCTTCTGTTGGTTTGTGCACAATGTACTCTGCCTTTTCTAGATTCCCTCCCCTTATTTGATTGTGTTCTTCAATTCCTTAAGTTTTAGGTATCATGTCACTGACCTGTGGCCCAAAGGATATCCCTTGACTGCTCTTCAGCTACTGGATGTCCTCTTCACAGCTTGTGCTGCTCTCCTGTAGCTTCTCTCTCTTGCATGCTGGTTGTCTTGTTTTGCCTTCTCTGTGTTAAGCCGCCTCGTGTGTTTCCATTTGTATCCCTGCATCAGAGCTAATCTGAGATCCCAAGGAGTTTAGAGAGCTTATCTACTCTTGCACTCAGGCTGACCCTGCTTTCACTCTGGTGTCTCATCTCAGCGCAAATCTCTCTGCGGTGCTCCTGTGATGACAATACACCTTTGTTTGTTGAAGGAAAGATGTCTTCTGCTAAAGCAGAGGCACATCTTCCTGATTTGCTCCCTGCTGATGAGTTTTGCTGTGATATTGTACGTGTTCTGTGATTGCTGGTGAAGAACTGCTGTTATGAAACAGCCGTTTCACCTTCCCAGTAACAGGAAAAGCCCAGAAGTGCTTGAAAGCTCCTGGATTCATCTTGCTGGAGCTGTTTAAGCTCTGCAAAGCTTTTCTTTGGGGCCGATTTAGTTCAGTGCCACGTGCAATGGGAGCGTTTGTCCACCTCCTCTTTGAACAATCATTATCCTTACAGTACAACACTTTACCCAGACTGGATTTGATTGTCTGGAAGGGGAAGAGTCAACAGGTCTGTTGTGTGTGTAATGCTGCCAACCTCCCAAAATTTTGCCTTGGAGACATGGGCTGGCTTCCTACGTTGGCTGGCAGAGAGGGTCAAATTAAATGCTGCTTATTCCTGCCTCTGACATATTCCTGACACAGTAATTCCCCATGAGACATGTCTGAAGGGACTCTTAAAGGCCGATTACAGGCTTCTCACCAAGTACAAAGCTGACCATGAGCACTGTTCTGTCCTTCAGCTGCAGCCTGCTTGGAGCTGTTGGCCAAGGAGGGGAGGGAGCCAGCGATCTGTGGTTTTGGGTCTCCTGATGCTGCTTGGACTCTGTTGGTTTCTAGGCTGCAAAAACTTCTGTCCTGCAGCTGGGTCATGCAGTTTGATCCGGAATCAAGCAGGGCAGCGCTGTGCTGCTCAGCTGGGCTCTGAAGAGGTGAGAGCAGAGCCTCGCGAGGGACCAGCAGGGCACAAAGGCTGGTGGTGAGGCTGCATCGTCAGCCAGGTGCCAGGAGAGTTAACAGGATGCACATCCTTCCTGAAGGGAGAGGAGGTTGGCTGGATGGAGGCTTTGTTGGAGCTGCAGCAGACTCAAGCCCCTCCCTGAATGAAGGGAGGGGAAGGTGTTGAACCTCGTCTTCCTCTTGTGTCTGAACTCGAGCATCATCAGTCAGCCAGCAGGAGGGAGAAGGCCAAAAGAGATTTCCTTTCTGGCTTGCAGATCAAGGTGGTTGTAGGCAATTTTCTGTATTGCTTGTTCTTCCTCTAACTCTTCTGCCTCCTCTCCTCTTGTTCCCAGCTACTCGGTCTGTGAAACATCCTCTTGACATTTAACGCATACAGCATGAGTGGTTGCTGGACTCCTGATTTGTTCCCCTTTGAACAGAGACTGACCAAACCGAGCTGCAGCCCCTGCTAAGATCCCTAACTCCTTTTCCCGAGCTGGCATCCACTCGGGGAGCCACTGCACATGTACTGCTGTGGTTCGAGATGGCTTTTCAAAGCCTGGAGCTAACAGAGTCTACCTGACAGCTCTCTGACATCTGGTGCTGAGTGTACAGCACACCCCTGCCCCTCCAAGAACTGCAGACTTGTTTGCTTCTAATGACTGGATCCTTTTTGGTCCTGTAATCTGCTCCCCGGAGATGTGCTCTAGACATGATCTTCCTGAACTTAACCATCTTCTGTTTTCAAGCTAAATAGGCCAAGCAGTATAATTTCTCACTCTAAAACAAGTTTTATTGACGTGAGGTCACTTTGCAGCTCTTCCACACTTGTCAGCATTTTTATAGTGCAGACTTAGTCCTGCATACAGGTGTAAGGGCCTTAAGAAGGGTCTTTCTGCTGCAGTGCGTGGAGTAATGATGCCCATGCACCCTAGCAGATCGTGCCAACAGAAGGGCCCTGCTTTATATCTCCAAGGGTTGTTTTATCTCTCTAGGCCTAGTGTGTTCTTGGGAGCTTGTTTGTAGCATGCTCTGTTCCACAAGTTACTGTTAGTTTTCTAAGTGTGGCATTTATTCTTGTCCTGACGGTACTGACTGGTGGTTGTTCATATCAGGACACGTTTGTATCCATTTTACGGTGTGATTGGGGTTGTTCTGAGCTGTACATGTGATGGTGTATCTCATGTACAGTTGGTCTGTGCCCCACTGGCCTTGCAAGGAGCTTTATATTCTTTGCTGGACTCTTCTCTTGTTTGGAGATTTGAAAACTCTGGCTAGAAACTGTACTTTGTCACTTCTGTGGTTTCCTAACAAACCCAAGCTACAGTGAGCCCTGGAAGTGGCTGCACTTGTGTGGTGGAAGCAATATTAGCAGGTGCATTGCAGCGATGCTGAAGAGATGGTTACATTCCTTTCTCCTCTCTGCCCTATTCCCACAGGTGTCACGGGCAGATCCTATAGCTGACACAGCCTGGGGCTGACCTTGGGCTAGTCAGAGCTCTGCAAGTCTGTAGCAGCTCCATGGGGTCTGTGCTGGTTTTTGGATAATTCAGGGAAAGGTTGTGAGCTGGTTCAGCTTGGCTGGACACAGCTGGGACCTGCCTGGCCCTTACAAGACTCCACTTCCTAGCAATGCTTTTACACTACTCTGCAGGGACAGAGCCCAGGGGGTTGTAGGGAGGGGCTTAGTTTGGGAGGTGAGGGCTCCTGAAGTTGATGGGACCCTGCTTCATAGAGCTGTGCTGTTTTGTCCCCCCTTTCTAGGTGGTGAAGGTTGGAATAGTGGAACAATCCTCTGCAACGTCAGGTAACAAGCATCTTGTGTGTGCTTTCTTGTGTCATACGGACTGTGGGAGGCTGATTTCACGGGCTGAATGAGCTTATTTGTTGTTCGTGTCTCGAGGTTTTGTAAGGTGAAACTGCTTTTATTAGCTCTCAGTTCTGTTGCATTTAACTCCAAGTGGCTGTCCTCACCCTAAGAAGCCTTTTTCCTTGGTACAGTATGAGGAGCTTCAGGCCAGCTGAAATTCCCTTGTCCAGCGAAATTCCACACAGATATGGGCAAACCCCCGTTTTTGTTACGTGTCTTGTCACTGGGGTGGATTCACCGCTATGGTTATGTGAGGTTCCTGCTCCAAATTGGAGAGGCAGCTCAGTCACCTAATAAATTCAACATCAAGTACGTGCCCAACACTGGGAACTCCAGGGTAGGCAGCCAGTTTGCCAGTCTGACAACAAGTGTAGGCCCTGGTGTTTTAATGTGGGAGTGTGAAACTTGTTTACACGTGCTTACACACGTGGACATGGAGCAGTGACATTTTATTGGTGTGAACTTGGGTTTTCCTCCTTTATGTGCACTGTTAGTCAGGAATCTTTTTTTTCCTAATCAAACATCAGCAGGGAGCTTTGAGCAAATCCTAGGTGAGAAGATGCCAAATGGGGAGCCCAGAGGAGTGTGAGTGTCTCTGCTTCTTACCCCAATACAGAAAGCCCCATGGTGTAGGTATGGGGGCAGTCACAACCGATGAGCTAGCTGATCTCTGGATCGAGCCTGAACAAAGCCAACGCAGAGATCTGTGCAGTGTGTGGGCAAAGAGACTGAGTTATTATCCTAGCGTGCATGTGCTGGGCCCTGAGACAAACCCAGACAAACTGTGGCTTCTTCTCTGCAAGGTGACTCTGATGACGCAGCTCCCTCAAGCTCCAGTGTCCTTTCTTCTACCCCACCTTCTGTGTCTCCTGCTGTGAAGGAAGCCTCCCCCACGCCACCTTCCTCACCGTCTGTCACAGGCAGCTTCTCGTCCTCAAGGTAAAGCATGTTTTGTCTCATTACGCTCCCCTTTGTCTGTGCTATGACATACACAGGAAAGAGAAAAACTCTCCGGAAGGAAAACCCGTAGCTCTGCCTTCTTCATCCTCTGCAAACTTAAGTTGTCACCTTTCCTGTTCGCCTCTCCCGCCTCTGGGGTCACTGTGTCCTTGCTGACACTGGGAGAGCTGGGGAGGGCAGAGGGGATCTTGCAGCTGACATGAAGGCTGTGTTTCTCAAGGGCTGACACATTCGATCTAGAAGTTTCTGATAGAAACCCTGATTGTGATGAGCCCATGTGGCAACCTGTTTGGGAAGGTTTGTGTTCTCCATCTTCTGGTATTTTCCCTTTGAGACTGGATTCTGTTGGGGAGAGACGTAGACAAAGAAAATACCTAATACACAGGATGTGGATGTCACCCAGGTGCCTGTTCTGTAGCTAGCCTAATCCCTCACAATTGTTATAAAATGTTGTAAGGGACTATAAGGTCAGAGTTGCTCTGTGGAAAGAGCAGGCTTTTTCTCTGTGGGGTAGTGAGCTGACAGTTGTCAGTGGCGTAATGGAGCTGCAGTTTCCATCCATGCACCTGTCTGAGAGCATATCTGAATAGCAAGGAGACAGCGCCTGTAGTCAACACGAAGCTCTGGCGTAGCTGAAATTTTTGCAGGTAGAGGGAGGAAACCAGGAGAAGATTACTGGTAAAGAATTGCCCTGAGCAGGCCTCTCGCTTTGTTGCCAAACAAGATGTTGCCTTAGCTGTCTTACAATTTGTGTGTGGTTCTGGTATCCACCTGTAGAAGCACGCGGTAAAGTTGCAGGTTCAGGGGAGCGCAGGTAACGTGACCAAGGGGACTGAGCAACATCTTATGAGGGGGTACTAGAAGAGCTCGGATTCCCCAGATTTGGTGAGGAAGAGACAGAGAGTTAAGAAACTCAAGTTTTGCAAAATCACAGTGGTGCTGGGTTTGCTGAATACTGAGCTGTGGTTCACCAAACCTGTGGTACAAGGCCTGGGGGGACACAGTTGAGACTAGCAAGAGGTCGGTTAAAAGGGAGAAAGGAAGGGGATACCGACAGCAGGGAAGGTGGATTGGGACCACACTTTTCTCTGCTACTTCTGTGGCAGCAGGGTCAGCAGATCCAAGAGAGGGCAGGCAAATTCATGGAGAAGCAGATCCATCAATTGACACTAGGGGATATCCCCTCTGCTATCCGTAATCCAAAAGAATGCTCTGCCTTCAGTGACTGGGCTCACATGCTCTCCCTAAACAGCATTTCCTACTTACCCACCACCCCAGAGAGCCCCGTGGGGCCCTTTCAAGCCTGTTATAGATATCAGAAGTTGAAGTTTCCTTTAACAAGAGGAACTGGAAATGCGGAAGTCCCAGATTAGCAGGTGCCCAGCGACTGGAAGGTGTTAGCGGCCTCCTGGGGCAGGCTGAAGCCTGCTTCCCCCAAGTCCCTGCTGTTGAGCCCCTTGGAGCCCTCCTGCTGCCCAGGCGGGTCCCAGCAGCAGCTGGTTGGCACTGCTGGGGCTGCGCAGGCTCTGGAGAGCAGAGCTGACTGCTCGTGTGAGTTCCGCACGGGCTTCTCAAATGGGGAAGTGGTTTGGGAACGCATTAGGCTGTAAGAGCTGTGAGGCGTGGAGTTGGCACGTCTGAAGCTGACAGCTCGCCTTTGGGAATCGGGTACTTTTTAGCCTAATGCTCTGTAGTAAAATCATCAAGAAATGAGGAAGTTTAGGTTCAGCATTATTCTGTCTCCACTGATCTGTATGTGACAGCACAGGGGGGTGGAGGGTGACCCAAACTGAAAGATTTAACCCATGTGTTTAACCAGGGATGGAGCAGGATGTCCTGTGCAGGCAAAGTGAGCACAAAAATGCTTTGTCTTTACAACTGAAATGAGAAATGTAGAGCCTTAAGACCCAAAGAAGCTGCAACTTCTTTTTATTAAAAAAAAATAAATCGCAGTTTGGAAGTTGTCCTGCGAAATCAAACCCTGGTTTTGGTGATCCAAGATAAACTCTGCTCTGCTGTCTGGCTTCAGATGAGTAAATGACAAAGAAAAGGAAATGATTTGCAGAGAGGACTGTAACAATGGTCCGTCCTTGTTTTACATGCGAGTTTCTTATTACACAGGGGATGTAGACGGATGCTTATTTTATTCAAGAGCACAGATTCATAATTTTTTTTAACAATTGCCATTTCTCAGGCAGGGCACACAGTTAAATGTAATTAGCCAGCAGACTGGTAGATAAGATTTTGTCAAGTACTTGCGTATTATTCAACACCGTGTCATTGTGTAGGAAGAAGTACAGGCTGTAGGTCAGCCGCAGGTCCACTGATCGGTAACCCCTGATGCAGAGGCAAGGGGCAGGCAGGGAGGGCGGTGGAATTTCCCAGGTTGCTCATCTTCCCTTTTCTGGCTCAAGAAAGGCTGGCAGTGTGTTTTGGTGACACATGTCTGTTACCACACAGTGCGCGGGAGTCTTCGATAGCACATTGTGTCCTGAAATCTGCCGTTGTTTAGCAAACATCACAGGACTTGTCGAGCGTTTTCCTAGCACAGGAATTCCCCAGCCTGCAGCAGGGCTGTGGAGCCGCTTTTCCTGCGCCAGCTCTGGTGCAGGGACCTGGGGAGACTGGGGCTCCTGTGTGACCTGGTGGGCCGTTTGGACAGGAGGGAAGGCAGCTGCTGATGGGCAGAGGAGATGGAAGCGGTTAGGGGAGCTGGGAACTGAGTGCCTAGTGCTCAGGGATCCATGATTTTGGCCATGTTGCAACTGAGCCAGAGTCATTCACCCATCAGGAGGCAGCAGTGAGTCGGTGCCTGCAGCCTCTTCCACCTTCAAAGGCTGGAAGTGAGCTGGGCCACCTCAGGGGCTGCATTTGCCAGCTGGGCCACTGAACTCGGCATGGTGTTGGGAAGCGGTTTGTCTGATCCCCTTCACCTCCGTGGCTGTGCAGGACAGTTCCTCTCAGCTCATTGCAGTGCTGCGCTGCCAGGCTTCTGGCACCCCGTAACGTGACCCAGCCTGCATCACTCCGCGATGACTTCTTGTGCCTTTGTGATTCCTGGGTCGCACCGAGGAACGGTGCTGCCTGATTTCCCAGAGAGACAGGTGCTTGTCCTCTGACCGTCTGCTCAACAGCAGCAGCCACTGAAAAAACACAGACGGGGAGAACTTTGCTGCCTGCCGCACAGAAATGATCATCTTCTCCTATTTTCTAGCCAGAGCCTCGGTGCTGAGCTGATGGGCCTGCAGGTGGATTACTGGATTGCAGCTCCGCCCGTGGACAGAAAGAGAGACCCGGAGAAGAAGGACCCCTCCACTACCAAAAACACACTGAAATGCACTTTCCGGTCCCTCCAGGTCAGCAGGTTACCTGCCAGCGGTGAGATTGCCACCACTCCGACCATGTCCATGACTGTCGTGACAAAAGAGAAGAACAAGAAAGGTAAGGTGGACGTGTCTGCTGCTGCCAGAGGCCAGGAATGCAATGCTGCTCTCCTTGTTCTGCCACTCCGAGGCTGACTTGTCAGTCCCGCATTACAGTGACTTAGTCATATTTTTAGCCCCCAAATCCCTCGTGTCTGTAGACAAGAGGTGACTGTATAAGGCGATAGTTTGAAGGGGTGGCTCCTCGTGCTGTAAGAAGGGGATGTCTTCATACCTCCAGCTGAACGGCTAAGATGGCAAAGCCCAAAAGAACAAAGGTGGGGACACAGAAAGGTCGTTTGTGGGTGGTTAACGCCAGGAGGATGCGCTGCTCTGGGCAGCTTCCCTGTGTTCTTTGTCAACCCACTGGTACTGGTTTGGGGTTTGGTTGGTTTAGATGAGAGGGAGCTATAGCCTGCACAGC
Organism: Cygnus olor; assembly: GCF_009769625.2. NCBI lineage: Eukaryota > Metazoa > Chordata > Aves > Anseriformes > Anatidae > Cygnus > Cygnus olor. The sequence continues at coordinate 9,160,188 of NC_049176.1, read as the reverse complement.
TCCATGCTGTGGTCTCTCTGGTGTGTGGCAGAGTTGCAGAGAGTCTGGACATCTGCGCATCCCATCATGTCGCAGCATATGGCAGCAGCCCCAGCAGAGCCGTTTTGATGGATTGGATGTGGTGTTCTCACGTTAGAGTACAGTTGTCACAGCCAGACCTGCCGAATCATTGCTAGCTGTGCTCGTCTTTGTGGGAGGTGGTGTCACTCCGAGCAGGTTTGCAGCAACGCAAGCTCTAGTGCTCTTGCACTGTGCTTTGTGGGACAAGGAGATATGAAAGAGAGATTCTCTCAGTGCAAACAAAGCCTGATGTTGATTAAGCTCGTGGCTTTGAGTGTTTTTCTCTTACCAAAAAAATGCGTTTTAGATGGTGTCAGTAATTCTGTATCTGCATCTGGCCTTGGTAACGTGAAACATTAGAAATTGTGAACAGCTCTGCAGAGGAGTATTTTCAGGGCAGCTGCAAGGCAGTTCTGCACTTGCATTTGACTGCCAGTAGCTGTCTGGTGCAACATCTTCCTGCCCAGGAGCCTGGGAGTCATTTCTGGTGGAAGCAGGGGCTTGGGGGGCTCTGAGAGAAGGTCTGCAGAGCCTCCCAGACCCGTGGCTGCAGGACACGGGTACGTAACCGCAGCCAGGTCGCACGGGACCATCATAGCTGTGGCACTGCTGGGACCAGAGCTCTCACCCCCAGCCACACTCTTTCGGAGTGGCATGTCTACAGGGGATAAGCAATCCTGAGACACAAACAGCTCATCGCTGGGCTGGCTGCGGGACCTGGGTGTGTGCCCGATTTGGCTGGAGCGCGGCGCTGCCTGGGAGCCACATGCAGTGTGTGGGACTCCCCCTAGGTGGTGCGGCTGCCCGGCAGATCCCTGCCAGGGCGCAGGCTGGGGACCGCTGCACATGCTGCTGTCCCTGCAGAGCAGCAGGAGTTCCCTTGAAGCGGCCCTTCCCGTGAGCTGGGAATGCTTCTTGTAGAGACAGTCAGGCCTAAGGTCTTGACGTGTACAGGTGATGGTGCAGAGCATGGTCCAACTCCTGCCAAACAGGTTAGAATTAAAATCGGGGTTAGAATTTTGAGACGTGAATGTTTAAATGCAAAAACCCAAATGAGTCGTGGTACATCTCCTGTGAGTGGCAGAGATTCACTGTGTGCTGGTTTGATTTTCTTCCAGTGATGTTCTTGCCCAAGAAAACAAAAGACAAAGAGGTCGAGTCAAAGAGCCAGTGTATTGAAGGAATCAGCAGGTTGATTTGCACAGCGAAACATCAGCAGAACATGCTGCGGGGTAAGTGCGGCTTGCATCCCCTCAGGCTCTGGGGTGAGGCTCAGCTGCTGATGTCTTCCTACAAACAAAGAGCTGAGCTGGTACCCTGCCCTGTGCCCTGGAGCCAACGTAATGGGGGCCTTCCTGGGGAAGCACTTGGATGTGGCCAGCATGGGGGATTGCTTAATAGGTCTGGGATGTGGGAAAATCCTCTCTCTCCTAGGAACTCCTCTGAATCAGTGCCCTGGATGAGGACAAAGCCTGGGCCAGGTTCCATCTCCCCTCCCTTCAGCGTTTCTTGTGCACGTCTGGGAAGGAATGGTGGAGGGCCATGAGTGCCTGCTCCTCTGGGCAGGAGTCTGGCACAAAGGCACACCACAGTGAGAGTGCATCTACAGGCAAACCTAAAGTGCCTGTCAGCAGAGCTGTGCATCCCATATCTGTACGCTGTCCAGTTAATAATTCCCACCACTGTTAACTGCAGAGAAATCTGCTTAGGTCACCTTCCTTAATTCTGGCCTGATCCCTGTGAGAGAGGTGAGTGTAAGGGGTGGTCAGAAAACATGCGTCACCTCTTTAGAAAACACAGATCTCCGTTAAAGTGCAATGAGGAGAGACTCCTGTCCATCTCTATAAGAGCACATTTTCTCAAAAAAGAAAGTGGGGAGTGTTTAGGAAGCTGGAGAGATCAGATCAGGTGAAGCTGAAATCAGTGCTCTGGGAGCTGCAGCATCAGCGCGTAGCGATGACACAGGCGTGCTGCAGGAATAGTCTGAGCTGTTCTCCCTAAAGCTGGTCTGTACTTGAGCCTTTTTCCCTCGTGTCTGCACCAACTTAGAGAGACAGCAGTAGGGTGGCCGGGCAGAGCAGCTCGTACCCTGAGCGCAGAACGTGGCCAGGCCTCCCTCTGCTGACTGCAGGGAGATTTCTAGCAAAGCTGTTTCTGGCTGACCACTTCCACTTGCTATTTTCTAACTCACCTCTTTTTTTTCTTCTTTTTAATCCTCCCCTGCAGTCCTGATCGATGGGGTAGAGTGGAACGACGTCAAGTTCTTTCAGCTGGCAGCACAGTGGTCCTCTCATGTCAAGCACTTTCCCATCTGCATATTTGGACACTCCAAATCTAACTTCTAGCCGTGCTCGGCGGAGGGACCTTCTGTCCGTCCCAGGGACTGCACACCAGGAGCCAGGAACTGCGTGCCAACTCTGACTCGCGTCGCTCTGCCCTCTCCTGCAGAATTAATTACAGATGTGCTTGGATTACTTTTGAATTACTTTTTTCTATTAACTCTTAAGTTTACTACAAGGGAAGGAAACCCCTTTAAACAAAGGCAAAAAAACAAAACAGTCTTAAATATAGATGTGCTGACAACAAAGCTGTGGGGGAGTTGGCAGGAGCAGGCAACCTGCCCGAGAACACCTACCACTTACAAGCAGATAGCTGAATTACTGCACTGCTTATTAACCCGAGACCTCATTGGTGTGCGTGGGCTGGGGAGCCGCGGATCAGCTTGAACAGATTTTGCAGAAGAGCACGCACGTTACGATGCATTTGGCCCCCTCCCTCCATGTTTCTAGCAAAACCAATGGCCAGTCTTTCTTCCTGCTGCCAAAGGACGAGAGATCAGCGAGGCTGGAGGGAGTTCAGCTGTCTGGTTTGAGAAACAAACCGCATAGCTAGGGAGATCTAGAGAGGAGATCGCCCTTCAGTGCACGGAGTCCGCCACGAGGACAGGCAGGTGTTTGTGCTGAGGTGACACCTGAGGAGGGTTGGGCAGGAACAGGAGTTAGGGAAACACTAGGTGTAAGGGAACTCCAGTGTCCCAGGTCAGTGACAATGACCAAACCAAGCCAGTCACAATGTCCCCGCAGCTGGCTGCGCTGCTGAGGGACGCCGCGTCAGTGGGGTCGCTGCTATTTACATACTCACACCGATTATTTACCTGTCAATAAAACCTCGTCCAGCCTCTAAAGGGAAAGGATTTTTTTAATAGCTGCAGATTTTTTTTAATGCTTTCTAAAAAAAGAAAAATAAATAAAAAATAAGAGGGGGGAAAAATTAAATTGCCAAAAAAACCCACCCCAAACCCAGAAGATGAGCCGTTGTCTGTGAAGTGATACATCACTGTAGTGGCTGGAGTCAGAGCCAGCTAAGGCGCTCTGCACGTCCAGCTGCCTTCCCGTCCGTCTGTCAGACTGCACACGTGAGGTAGCGTGGGCTGCTTTATCCGCTCTGCCTTTGTCCCGCTCTGACTGCGCCGTCCTCCCCAGAGCCAGCTGCTGGCTTTGCCTGGGTGTATTTTCACCGTGCCCGGCGTAACACCCAGGATTTCTTCTCACAGGGACTGCGAGACTGCAACAGAAGCAAAGGGTGCTGCGGGCAGGCGGCCTCCTGCAGGAAGTTGCCCCGACCGTCTGCTTTCTGGGTATCCCTTCCCAGGGGCATTTATTTCCCCATGGGTTGCATCCCTTCCCCAGCAGCATGTTTGCCCTGGCAGGGCACTGCCTGCGGGCTGAGGCTTTGCCACGCGATTCATTCCCAAGCTGCAGTGGAAGCTACAGCTGGGACATGGGAGAGGATGCAGCCAGCCGCGTTCGTTGTCCCTCTGGGGCAGCAAGGTGTCCTCGGGGGAGCTGGAGGAGTGAGACTTGGGGGTGTCTCGTGCCCAGGGCTCGTTTTGGCCTGGCTCTGGCCGTGTTTATGTTCGCTTTGTGCATCTCACTGCTGCCAGGACACGGGGATGTTCTCGCAAGGAGTCGGTGTGGCAGGCAGCAGCTCCGGGCAGCCCTGGTGCTACGGATGTGGCTTTTTGCTCTCTGGGCTTCCCGAGGTGTTCGCAGGAGGGGCTGGAAGCAGGCGGCGGATGGGGCTTAGGGAGCAGAGTGTGCCTGTTGTGTTGAAAAGCAGATGTTTCTGGCCTTTCGGGGTGAGGGACTGAAGCTTCTGGTGGGGTCCTTTGGGTCCCCCCCCCTTGTGAGCAGGTCTGGCTCCACAAGCATTTCCAGAACGCGCTTTCAGAGAGCAGTGATGCTTTTGAACCTTTCCCAGCATCCACTGGTCAGTTTTTGTTGTTGTTGTTTTTCCCTCTGACTCGTTACCCTTGGTTATTAAAGGTCTTGGAGAATTTGCTTTGTCCTGCTCTGCACAGGGAGCGCCCAGGTGGCTTTGAGCAGGGTGCTGGTGGTGTGCTCTGTTAGGGCTTCTGCTGACGGGGAACAAGGGATCATCAGGCGAGAGCGTGATCCCTGCTGGATCTAGTGCCTCTCACAGCTCAGGGCACGGGCTGCTTCACTGATTTTGATTTCATGAAATCCTTTCCCAGCACAAGTGCACCCTGCCTGGCCGGGCACTGGGCATTCCCTTCAAGCCACCCGCGGGAGGAGGACGCGGTCCAACGCTCGGCGGCACGCTGCTGGGCAGGCCGTCTTGTCCGCTTGAAGTCCTCCTCCTCCCCGCGGTCTGCGGGCAGGTCTGCCTCCGTCTGCCTGTGCCAGGAGCTCAGCTCCGGTGCAAACGGCGGCACGTCCACCAGTTTGTGCATTTCTGGCTGACCTGAGCTGATGCTGTGGGATTGAGTAGCGTTGCCTAGCAGCAGCAGCGTGGGAGATGGCGTATAAGCACATCGCTTTTCCCTTTTTTTTTTTTTTTTTTAATTTTATTGAGGCTGTTGCATCGAAAAAAAGCTTTTTCAAGGAAATTAGTCAGTGTGCGATTTCTTCCTCAAGGCTCACGCTGGAGTTACAGGAGCGGCTGGGCTGGCTTCCAGCGCTGGGAGCCGCACGCGGCCCGGGCAGCTCGGTGCCGGCGCGTTACTGCTGCGGAGGAGGGACGGACGGGACGGACAGACTGACCGACTGCAATAACTTTGTTTACTGGGGAGCGAGGGGGGAGCATGGCTGTGCCCCTCTCTGCATTTCAACCTACTGTAAAGAAACAGACGGTAGCTAGCGCGGGATTTCCGTGGTCCTGCCTATACATGTGTGTTGCCCTGCGCTACTGTGTGCGTGTATGTGTGAGAGAAGCACTCGCGCTCGTTGCGTTCCACATTGGTTTGCGTTTTGTTCCACCTCTGTACAACCGAATTCACCGGGAAGCTCTGCACGCCTGAGGGCTTGTGTTTGTGCCCTGTTGGAAGCTGCCTTTGCTCGGAAGTGCAGCCCTTCGCCCGTGCAAGGAGACAGCCGGACTTCGCAGCCTCGTCCTCCTGGGTCTGGCAGCTCTCAGGTCTCCCACCAGGCCATCTCCTGCTCTCCCAGCAGGATTTGGGGTCCCTGCCAGCCAGGGGGAGCACCGGGACTGGGAACGTGGTGGGGAGAGGTGGCTGCGTGTGAGCTGGTGGGTACTGACGGATGGCTGGGGGCAGGAGACAGCGTAGCCCCATGTTCAGCTTGAGGGTTTTGGAGAGAGGTGCAATTTAAAGGAAGAAATGCCACGGTGTTATCTCACCAGCCCGTGTGAGATTGGGCTTGAAACAGCTGGTGTCCTTCCCAGTTGCTGGTGGGAGAAGGGCCCCTCCTTCCTCAGAGGTGAGGCCTCAAGAAAAGGCTCGTTGCTGTGCTGTGCGAGGCTGACCTAGTTTATCAGTGCTGGTGAGCACAGGAAAGATGGAAGGTTTCTGTGGCGTCGTGTTGCACCTTGTGCTTCCCAGTCCTCCAGTTTTGGTTTTTTGGAGACTAAGGCTTGTCCCTGGCCCTGCCCGGGACGGTCACCTGCTGAGCTGGTGATTTTGCAGAGGTCTTGGGTGGCTTTTGTAGCTCAGCACTGCAGTTGCCGTTCACTTAATTTGTTACCCTTTACATCTCAGCGGTAACTGCAGAGTCCCTCTTAATTACACATGAGCTTGGGGAGAGCCACTGTCTCTGTGGCTGTGTTTTGCTGTGTTATTAGTACGTGCTTGCTGCTTTATCCTGCAGGGCGGGCAGGGGTGGGAGGCTGAAGGTTTCCTGGGGCTGGAGGAGATGTGCGTGTTGGTGTGCAGTCATCAAGCTTGGCCGAGCACCACGCTGACCCCTGCTCACCTGGGATTACAGCAAAGGCCTCGTCCTGCTTAGGGGTAGCAGGAATTCAGCTGCAGCTTGCCCCAAATGGCTCTGCCTGGTCATTTCTCACCAGTAATGGGTGCTGGAGGGAGCAGCGGAGAGCCAGGCCCTAGGGCATTGCACCTGGTGCCTCAAAATTTAAGAAAATCCTGGTGAGAGGAAGCAGAGCTGATGGCCTTCTGCTGCCGGATGTGCTGGGGGAGCCTGGAGTCTGGGCTGAGGGCAGTCCTGCTGTGCAGCAGCACCGGGCTGGGGGGCCTGGTGCTTTCCTGGAGCTAGGTCAGATGCAATGTCCCCGTTCCTCTGGTCTCAGTCTGGTGGACTCATTTTTGTGTGACACTCCCTCTGGGCTTATCAAGTAGGTAGGGAGAAGGCCAGAACTGAGCAGCAGCATCTCCCAGAGGTTTTCTGGAGCCTCTTCAGCAGGGCTGTCAGGGGAGGTGCTCCTGCAGGGACAGTCGGCGGCAGTGGGACAGACAGGAGGAGGGGACATGCCAACTTGGAAAGCAGCAGGTGACTGGTTTCCTTAAGGAAGAGCTCTGGTATCAGGCCACAGCAGTCAGCTGCTGCTTTGCACCTTGGCCAGAGCATTGCCTGCCCCGCTGCGTGCCTCGGCCACGGAGATGCCACAGGGAAGCACCTTGCCAGTGCGGGTACCGCGTGCTGTGCTCTGCTGCGTGCCACGAGCCTTGTCCGGACCGCAGCGTGCCAGGGGACGTTACCACTGTGTAGGTTCCTGAGTTGTCCATCTGTTTCGTTGTTGTATTGTTTGGGTTCTATTTTTTTTTTAATGAAGACATTAAGTGTAAATAGCCTTTTTTTTTTTTTTTTTTTTTTGGAACAAACTGCAACGTGCTCGACCTCGTCAACTATTTTATGGTACTAATGCAACACTAATAAAACTGGACATGAAAGCACATACCCGTCCCTTGAGTCATCTCTCGGCAGGGGCTGTTCTGGCGTGACTGGGGCAGTTGTCTCTGGTAGGAAATGCTCCTGGAAGCTGCTGCCAGCAGCTGGTCCCTTAGCCAGCAGCACAGAAGGACACATGGATGGGAGCAGGCCTTCTCTTAAGGCAAGGTGTTGAGCTCCCATCGTGGCCGGTTCTCCTCTGTCCTGCGCGTGGGGTGGGAGATGATGGGGGAACTGGGCTCTGGGTCCTCTTCTGGAGCCGTGTGGGAGACGGAGCAGTGAGGTGCTGCAGTGTGTTGTACACACGGTGTGTGGTACTGGGAACTGTGAGCAGGACCACGGTGTGCTTTGTTCAACTTCTCACCACTGCTGTAAGGAAGAGGAGAGAGAAAAGGTGGTCAGAGCAGCCTTTCCAGGAATCACCTCCTGGCTCCTGTGCATGAGCAGGCTCAGAATGCCCTCAGCTCCTCCCAGACAGCACGTCTTATTGCCCTCAAGGGGCCTTAGCTGCAGGAAATCCCGTTTTGAGCATGTTTGCAGTACCAATCACATTTCTTTTTTCTTGCATTGTATCTCCAGTTGCCCAGCAGTGTGTCCCAGGGCAGAGCTGGTGGAACAGCACATCCTCTCCCAGCACCACTGCCCTCTCCCCTTCAGGAAAGCAGAGGACCAGCCCCGCAACACCAGGGAGCAGGACATGCTCTTGTGTCTTCTGCAAGGGAAGATATGTGCAAAGGGAATTTGAAGGGCTGACCTTTCGGTCCTGGTCCCTCACTGAGTTTAGCAGGAAAGGCCCTGCTGCCGCTGAGCAGTAGGAGGGCTGTCATGGGACCAGGGAGCAGCAGAGCGGGGTGATGAGCAAGATGGGAATGGAGCTGGGTGTAGCGAGGATGGTTCAGGGCCAGGGTGTGCCCGCTCGCATGCAATAGGCACAGAAATCTTCCCTCGCCCACGTGTGCTGGGATGAGCTGATTTGGGCCAGGTGGCCTCCGACGGGGCTCTGGAAGCGCCGGCATCTTCTTTTTGCAGGTCTCAGCCTTTCCCAGTGGATGTGCTCCCTCGGTGCCGCATGAAAGGCATCGAATGGAGGAGATGCCCCCTCAAAACACCAAGGGCTTTCTGGAAGGACTGCGTTTGCCACGGGAAGAACCAGAGATGCCCGCGGGTCTGGGTTTTGGCAGTGGGAGACAGGGCCTTGACGATCCCGCTCCTTCCCAGGCTGTGGCTGCCGGAGCCAGCTGCCCTCCTGCCGTTGCACAATGCCCCGGCGGTGACCACAGCCATTGCTCAACGTGGAAGAGGAGCAGCAGGGAAGTCCTGACATGTTTTTGTTGCTATCGTTTAAAAACCAATTTAGCGTCTGGAAAGAGCAGTCAACACCACATGACTGGCCACTTCTTGGTGTGCAACCACCAAGTGCCCCATGATGCGATTTGTAAATATTTATTCTGGATAATTTTTCTGTGTCCTACTGAATTATTTTCCGCTCGGCAGAGCAGTGGCGGCAGCAGCCGGTCCCTGCGTGCAGCACAGACAGCTGTGTCCACAGTGGCTCAGCGGGCACACGCTCCTGGGCCAGCTCAGAAAGGAGGGAATATCGTGGTGGTACCCTCCATGGAGTGAATGTTTTTGGATTTTCACCGCCAGCCATGCTTTCCTGGCTCACTCCGTGCAATATTGGGAAGGTGGAGGCATGGCCTACTGGATTGTGGGGCCTGACGGAGATTTTGGCACCTCTGTGTGCTGTGTTGAATATGGCTGTGTCGCCTGGGGGCTGTAGCCAGGCCCGGCCTGACCATGGGTAGGGCCTGGGGCTGGGACCGCGCTCGGTACTAGGCTCTTCTACTGCCCCGGGCCCGGCTCAGGGCTCGCTGCCTGGCTTGGGCCAGGCATGTGGGGACGTGAGCCTCGTCACTCTCACAGGAAGCAAAAGGCCTGCTGTTTTTGGCTGGGTGTGAGCACAAGTGGTGTGTGTGCGTGTGAGGGGGGCTGGGTGTGAGCACAGGTGGTGTATATGTGCGTGAGGAGGGCTGTGTGTGAGCACAAGCGGTGTATATGTGTGTGAGGGCTGTGTGTGAGCACAGGCAGTGTGTGTGTGTGTGAGGGACGGCTTGAGCACAGGTGATATATGTGTGTGTGAAGAGGGCTGGTGTGAGCACAGGCAGTGTGCGTGTGAGAGCTGGGTGTGAGCATAGGTGGTATATGTGTGCATGTGAGGGCTGTGTGTGAGCACGGGCGGTGTGCATCTGTGTGAGGGCTGTTTTGAGCACAGGTGATATATGTGCGTCTGAAGAGGGCTGGGTGTGCGCACAGGTGATATATGTGCCAATGTGAGGGCTGGGTGTGCACACAGGTGGTATGTGTGTGCGTGTGAGGGCTTGGTGTGAGCATAGGTGGTATATGTGCATGTGAAGAGGACTGAGTGTAAGCGCAGGTGATACATGAGCCCGTGTGAGGGCTGGGTGTGCCCACAGATGTTATGTGTGTGTGAGGGCTGGGTGTGAGTACAGGCAGTGTGTGTGCATGTGTGAGGGCTGTGTGCGCACACAGGTGGTATACATGTGTGTGGGGGGATGGCTGGGTGTGCGCACAGGTGATATATGTGTGTGTGTGAAGGCTGGGTGTGAGCACAGGTTGTGCGTGTGTGAGAGCTGGATGTGCGCACGGGTGGTCTCTGTGTGTGTGTGAAGCGGGCTGAGTGTGCGTGTGCCCGCGTGAGGCGGGCCGTGTGAGGCCGGGCGGGCTGTGTGTGTGTGTGTGTGTGCGTGTGTGTGTGAGGCAGGCCGGGTGCGTGCGAGGCGGGCCGTGTGTGTGTGCAGGCGCTGCCCGCCGCGCTCCGCCCTTCCCCTCTCGCCTCCCGCAGGCCGCTCCCCTCCCTCCCTCCCTCGCGTCCTTCCCCTTCCCCTCCCTCTCCCCGCCGCCGCCGGGCCCCTGCCCTCCCTCCCTCCCTCCCTCCCGGTGCCTCCTCCCTCCTCTCCCTCCCTCCCCCGGCGGCGGGCGGCGCGGCCCCTTTAACTCGGCGCTCCCCTCCCCCGCCCGCCCCAGCCTCCATTTTCCAGCGGCTCCGGCACCTGGAGGCGGCGGCGGCCCGCAGCCGGCCATGGCCGCCAACATGTACCGGGTCGGAGGTGAGCGGCCCCCGGACCCCTCCCGCGGCTCCAGCGGGGCCGGGACACGCGTGTGGAGCCCGGGGGGGCCTCCCGCGGAGGCTGGGCCCCGGGGGGGGGGGGGGCTGCGGGGGCACGGCCGGGGATGGGGACGGGGTTTGGAGGGTCGGGGCGCGGGAGGAGGCGAGCACAAAGATGGGCAGGCTGCTGGTGGGCTTCCCTTCCCTTCCCTTCCCTTCCCTTCCCTTCCCTTCCCTTCCCTTCCCTTCCCTTCCCTTCCCTTCCCTTCCCTTCCCTTCCCTTCCCTTCCCTTCCCTTCCCTTCTCTCCCCTTCCCTTCCCTTCCCTTCCCCCTGCTTCTCTCCCCTTCCTTCCCCTTCCCTCCCCATCTCTCCCCTCCTTCCCCTCCCTCCCCTCCCCTCCGTGCCGTTCTCCTGCCCGCTCTCCCATTACTCTTCCCCCCCCGCCCGCCTGATTGCCCTTTGTTTTAACTCACGGCGACAGAAAGGAGAGGCAACAGGGCCCTGGCTGGTGGATTTTATGGAAGATAAACACCGAGGGTGGTCTGGCGTGGATCTGCGCTCAGCCATTTTCCCTTCGCAGAAAGTGTGCGCTGCAACTTCTTTCTCCGCAGGATGTGCAGGAAGATGCTTTTGGGGGGCTTCCTCCTTCCCCAAACACCCCGTTTCCTTCGGAGTTCTGTAAAACCAGAGTAAAGTAAATGAGGGGGAAAATACAGCCAAGGTGGCCAAGCCATCCTGCCTGGCTGCTCTCCATCGGCGACTACTTTTCTGCTTTTTCGGCCTGCCCTTACTTTGTGCTCTGAAAATTTTGCTCCTTTTGTCACAGCCGTACTTTTTTCTGGTGCTTGGTTTCGTGGAGGGACAATGCGTGCCTTTGGGCTGTCCCGGCTTTGTTTCTTGGACGGTTACGAGCTGGTTACAAGCTGGTGGTGTGCATTGCGTTGTGTTGGACGGGGAGGCTGAGAGCGGAAGGGTGAGGGGCGAGGAGAGTTGGGGAAATTCGCAGCTGGGTTCCCGCTGTGAGTGGCAAAGGGAATCGGTGGTGCTTGGTGTTTAATGTCACAGGCACGAGTCCCTGTGCCATCCCTGGTACTCTGCACGGCAAGGTCTGCGCTGTGCTCCCTGCTGACCCGCCTGGGCGGTGGGCAGGGATGTCTGCAGGTCCCTAGGCCACCTGCTGCTGCTGCAGGCTGTCCTGTAGGGTGCCCGGGGCCTGCCCGCCCCGCGGTGCCATCCCTAAGGACGACGAGGCAGGGATGGCATCCTTCATTTGGGCCCTGCCCAAAGTGTTCTGCCGCACTTACGGCAGATAACCCCAGCCAGCCACCAGGGAAAACTTCCTCGTGTTGCAGCTGGCGTCCCTCGTCCCTCATCCTCTCCCCGTGCACCTCTGAGAAGAGCCCTGCCCTGCCAGCTCTGCGCCTCCCGCTCCTAGCTGTGACAGCAGTGACATCTCCGCTGAACCAACCTGCCTCTTCACATCCAGCGCTGCCCACCTTGGTGGCTCCTGTGTGCCCCCGTCCCTGTGCCGGACCCGGCTCTCCAGGTGGCCTTTCCAGCGCTGAGCAGCGGGGCAGGACCCCCCATCCCTTCACCCCGCTGGTGCGGCACGAGGGGATGTTGGCCGCCTTTGCTGCGAGGGTGCATGTTGGCCCTTGGGCACTTTGTTGTTTTTCCAGGTGTTTTTCTACAGAGACGCTCTGTAGTCAGCCTGTGGCGCTGCAGGGAGTTATCCCATCCCAGATGCAGGACTTTGCTTAGCCTTAATTGAACTTCCTGAGGTTCTTGTCAAGCCGTTTCCTGGCTTGTCAAAGTTCCTCTGAGTAGCAGCCTTGCCCTCCAGTACGTGGCATGCTTTTCCTGGTTCCCCAAACTTCTGGCGAGCGCGTTCCAGTCCCAGTCCATCGCAAAACGTCCGCGGCTGGCCCCATGTCGGTGCTGAGGGATGCTGTTAGCAGCTAGGTGAAGGCTGTGCTGCTGATCGCAGTCCTCTGAGCCCGGCATTCGTCCGGTCTGCCTCCCACCTTGCTGCCCAGTCTTTATCTCAGCAGTTTGGTTCAAAGGCTCCCCTGGGGGGCTACGAGGCCTTTGACACGAGGCACCTGCAACACCCCTGCTCTCTCCTTAGCCACAGAGCCGGTCTTTTCATCGCAGCGGCGAGTCAGATCAGTCGGGCATGATTTGCCTTTGGTATATCCGTTTTGGCTGGTCTCAGTCACCTTGGTGTGCTCGGGAGCAGCGTCCAGGATTTGCTCTGTAACCTTCCCAGGCGGAGGGCAAGGCAGCTGGCCGGTGGCCAGAGTTACTGTGCTCTGGTACCGTACGTATGGATGAAGTCTGGGTTTGACATATGACCAAGATCAACATATGGGCAGATGCAGCTGTTTCTGTATGACGGCTCTGTTCGGCGTGAGCCAGAGGAGTTTGTGTTACTGAATTGTTTCTGCCCCTGGTGCTGGTGGCTCCCGTTAATGGGAGCTGTGCGCACCGAAGTTGTGTGCGGACTCCAGGGCAGGATTAAGTCCTGAATGGGGTTTGTGCGTCGTCATTTCATAGACTTGCCATTGGAAGAGAAGCATTCAGCAGATAATCCGCTGTTATCCTTGTGGTTACCAAATTGTGTGCGCGAACTCCAGACCTAACAGCTGCCAAAACCAGCTTGTTTGTCGTAGATCAATAACGCTCCTGGGAGTATACGGTGATCACTTCTGGCCTGGTCGTGAAACGCTGTGAATTCTTATTTTCATAAACCGGTAGGTAGGTTGCACTTCTCTGACAGAGACTGGTTTTAAGTGCCATTTTTTAGTGTTGGTGCCCAGTGGCTCTGTTACAGAGGAGCCTGGCAGCCTGCACTGGGGCACCCAGGTCTTATTCTCAGCGTAGGGGAGCTGCAGGAGTCAGGGCTGCCACTTCAGCGGTTATAAGACTCTGGGTAAGTTGACTGCTGGCACCTAGAGAAGGCAACTGGTTTTCGTGGTCCTGCTGAGTTTTTTTGGTGCACCTCTGGTGGGGCAGGGGGTTAGCGCCGACACAAATAGCTCTCTTGTAAGTTAGCGCTGTTTATGGGGGGACGTAAAACTTTTGTGTGTGTGAAGATGCTGGGTTGTCAACTTGCAAAATGAAGTATGGGAGCTTACTCACCCTGAAGGAGCTCCTGGAGTTGTGTCCCTCCAGCGTAGCAGAGGTGAAGATGCTCTGAATGAAGATTTTCCTAACAGCTGCCATCCAGCCACGAAATAAATGGTAGCGTGGTGAGAGGTGGCTCTCCTCGCCTGGAAGGAGTCGTGGTGCACTGGCCCGCCGCCCCGTGGAGCGGCCCGGCTGTCTGCCTGATTGCAGGCCGCATGGGAGTGCTGGATAAACACCAGGTCTAGGAAACTTGGGACCGCTGGGCTGGAGTCTGGGGCCTCTGATGAAAAAATGCATGTGGGAGAGATGCTCGTTGTTCCAGCTGGTGCCAGCCTCCCTTCAGGAGAGTGCTGTGTCAGCTGCCTGGAAGAGAGCGGGTTGTCTCGGCACCAGGAGGCTTCCCTTCCCAACGCTGTCTCATCTGCACCTTCTCCGGGAGAGTTTAACCGCAGCACGAGCGTTTCGTTGGTGGCTGTAAGTGACTGAGCCCCGCTGCAGGCTTGTGGCATTCCCTCGACGCAGTGGAACGACGTTTTTCTGCGTTTCCATCTTGCAGCGATTCGAGGAACTCGAATCCTTCCACCTTTCCTCCTCCTCGCGCTTTGTGTTTTTCCGGGATTATTTTTAATCTGTATCAGGCACCCGATCTGGCTGCCCGTGGGACTGTGCGAACAGCTGAATGGGCTCAGTGGGAGGGCTGGGAACAAGGGGATGGATGGGGAAAGAAAGGAGAGGAAGGATGGAGGAAGAACCCCTGAAGCCAACACTTCTGCTGAGGCAAATGTCGATTTATGCTTTTAGATGAAAAGCTTTTTATGTATTCTTGGCTTAAGAGTTACACTTGCTTGGGAGCGTGCTAGGTTAGAAAGTGATGGCTGCTTTTGAGTGTGTAGCACACTGAAGGTGTGTTTGAGTGGCACGTTTATGATCCTAGGTCAGTCAGGCGCACGTGTGCCACCTGAATCCAACACGCTGAAGGTAAGTGGTGCCCTGACCCCGCGTGGGCTCTGAGGTTCCCAGCGGCTGTATTGCAGCGTGCTGGAGAGGCAGCTCCACCACGTAACGGGTGGCTCCCCCCAGGCAGGCTGGGTTGGACCCAGCGTTGGTGCGCCTGTCCGTGCTGCGGGCATACTTCTTGTTTCAGCGTAACCGTCCCCAAAATTTTTAGGCATGGCAGCGTGACGTCATTGCTCTGTTAATTAAGGGTGTTATTAATGCATCGCTGGGGACCAGGTTTGGCCTGCCCCCATCCAGTTACATATCACAGCCTGGAATCCAGACTTCTCCTGGCTCCTAGTATTGCCTGAGAGCTACTGAGGATGGCTGAATTTGTCCTCTTGACATCATAGTGATGCCAGTAATAATTTTGTGTGCTTTTCCTGGTAAAAAAAACTTGGGTACAGAGCTAGTAAGATGCACGTTATTGAGTCTAGGCCTAAAGCACGTAATCCAGATAATTTAGCTACAGGGGCACGTGTAAACCCTCTTCTGTCCCCCTTCTTTATTACCAGCATGTGTATTTTTGGGGTTGCAGGAGGGTTAGTGGGAGTGCTGCTCCATGAGCACAGGCTCGGGTGAGCTGTCTTCTCGCTTACTGATTTTTGTGTTACTAACTTTGAGCTGAAGGTAACTTGAGCTGAGAGTGGGCTTAGTGGAGAGAGGTATAACTAGTAAAGGTAATAAAAATGAGTTTGTTCTCGCAACTTACTAATAGGTTTCTGCAGCCGGTGGTCCTAATGGATATAGGACAGCTTCTAACTCATCCCATTTCAGCCACTGGGTTTCTTCACCTTTTCCTTTAGCTGTTTCTAGCTACACCAAAATTTATCTTGTGTTCCGCAGTCTTCCTTTCCCTCTCCCCCAGGCAGGACTGCCTTGGTGAAAGAAAGATGTTAAGAAACGTGGCATGATGTGGAGATGTCAGACAGCTTCGGCGTGCCCAGCTGATGTGTAAGGCTCATGTGGACGCGCTCCGTGGAGCTGTGCAGCCACGTGCCCTTGGCAAGACGGAGTGCGAGCACCTGGTCAGCTTCTGCCCCGCGGGGGAATGTGGCTTCTCCCCTCCCCATCCCAGCAGGACGGCGCCTGCCGGGTGCCTGCTGTAGTTCCCGGACACCTCTCTGGGCAGACGGGTGCTGCTGGCCTGGTGGAGATCCAGCACTGTGGTGTAGGGGGCTTCTGCTGGGTGCTTTTTGGCAACTCGGGGTGCTGGGGGCAGGCTGGGGACACCCCCGGCTGGCTGGGGGCTGGCAGCTCCCCTGGGCTTTTGTGGGCAGCCGAGCTGAGCTGCAGCACTCCTCCCCTGCTGCTTCTTCCATCCCGTTGGTCGTGTCTGCCTGTTTTGCCTTCCAGCGATGGTGGATGACAGACACCTGATAAGCGAAGGCACTTGATAAGTCCCTTTTCTATAATTCCTTGAGAAAACGTCTTTCCTTTTAGCTAGTGAGATTTGGGTTGTGTGTGAATGGAAGGAACCTGCATCTAGCTGCTGTTTTTACAGCAGCAACTTCTGATGTTGAAATTTCCTAACTTTAAATAGATAAAAACACCTCATCTCTTCTGAGCAGGGCAAGAAAGGAGTAAGGTGGTTGCTACTGTTTTCAATTCAGCTTCTAAACTACTCCTGAGTTAGTTTGGGGTTGCTTGAAAGCGGGTATAAGCTGTTGGAGTCACCCCCATCTAGTTTTGCGCCTCTTCTGACAAGTGATCTGTTAAGTCAGTGTCACGTCTGCACCAGGATCTTACGCTGCATCTTATTTCTTCACAAAATTGTTTTTTTCATGTTCCCAAGGAGGTAGCTGGCCGAGCCTTTTACCAGTCTTGCCTGAGTTTCCAGTGGAGTTGAGGTAACTGGAGTAGTTGGGAAAGGTGCTTTTGTAGGGTACTGCACTTCCACGTCTTCAGTGTGTCAGAGCTTGCTGCTGTAGCTCTAATATACAAAGAAGCCCTGCTTCAAAGTGTGTTTTAAAGTCCCATTTGGTTCCTCCTCTCCTCTTCAACTTGTAAAACCAAATTTGGGCTGTTGGACTCTCTGTTGCTAACAAGAACTAATGAGTTCCCACTGTAATTGTTTAATGTGTAAGAAAGCATTTCAGTAGGGAAAGACATTGAGGAATTTTTCACATTTAAAAAAAAAAAACAACACAACAGACTTATTTTAAAAGGAACTTTGTTATGCCGTGGTTCAAAGGGGGTTGAACTCTTGTGCGTAGATGAATAATTTAATTTGTTCCCAGTTGCAGACAGGGAAGTTCCTCATGTTGTCCTGTAGGATATGCAGTACGGCAGTTTCAGGAGTTTAATGCATTGCAAGATCATCAAAATTGGTGCTGGATTCTCAAGCATGGCAAAATTTACTCTCGGAATATTTGTGGCAACCTTCTTCTTTCTGTGCTTCACCAAGTTTGTTTAAATAGACTGTAGAGCCCAAGATGAACTTAAGGAAAAAAAGTGCCCTTTTTGGAAGCTTCAGGAAATGCCACATCTTCCTTGTGCTGCTCCTGCTCCTCTTACGCGCTGGTCTTTTGGGGAGGTTACTTAATGGATCGAACCCGATTTGGTGCCTCAAGATGTGCCGAAACCACTGGAATCTCAGTGAAGAGTTCATCCTGGAAAGAGAAAAGTCTAATCGCTTCTGATTTACTTCGTTTGCTTCACAAAAGACTTGAGATTTCATCTCAACCTCCCTGAAAAATGTTATTTACGTATAGACTCTGAAGGCTGGGTGAGACCTAGGCCTGGCTGAGCAGAGGAGGCCCCTCAAGCAACGCTGCTGATCTGTGTCTGGTTTGCTGCCGGCGTGGGGATTTGTCCTTTTTTACAGATCTCGTGTGCCCGCGGGATGTCGGGGCGAGCAGTACCTCGTGGCAAACCTGAAGACTTCCTCAATTTGTTATCCCCACGCTACCGTAAGGGGAAGCTGCAGTCTGGAAGAATGAGGTTTTCCTCATCGTCTCGTGCAGGCTTCACACACTCCTTTTTGGTGCTCCTAACTAACCCCACGTCTCTGCTCGCTGGCACGAGGGAGGCAGCAGGAGGAGTCGCCTCCAGAAGGACCCATGCAGGACCCACGAAGATTTAGGGCTGCGTAGCAAGCAGACTGATTTTCTGGCTCTTTGGCTGGATCGTCTTTAAGCAGGAGGAGTGTTCTTGAGATAATTTCTCTTGTCATTGATGTACGAGGTTAACTGCGATAAGGAGAAGCTAGTTGGCAGCTTTAAAGCGAGTTTGCAAGCGAAAAAAGGAGAATTCAGGCTTCTCCTGTCTCTTCCACGTGTTACTTGCAAGCTGCTTAGTCTTGATGGTGCCTGTGCTTTCATGGTCCTCCTGCGCTGCCAGATTGCCAGATGTGATCTGCATCGGCCGCGGCCCACGGTAAGGGCTCAGATAAACCGCGCACGGTGCGCCCCAGCTAACCTGGGGACGTCGTGCTGCTACGTGAGAGGAAGAGGACGGCCGACGCTCGACCAAGCGTGAAGCCGGCGCGCTGTGAGCGGGCGATTCCCCATTTAGCACGGAGCTTGTCGTTACAGAGCGAAGCTGTCAACGTCTGAGCAAATTCGAGGCAGCCGAGCGAGACGGTTCCTGTGGCTGCCGCTTCGGGTAGCGGCATCGCTTCGGGTAGCGGCATCGATTCGAGCAGCGCCTGCTGGTGGGTGCTCGGCGCTGTCCTCCGGGCGCTTCCTCGGCTGGGCTCACGCAGCTCAGCACGGTGTGGCGGAGCACATCGGGGCACTGCTTTGGTTCAGACACGCTTTTTCAACCGGGTGAGTTCCTGGCCTGGTTTCCCACGTGTGTGCCTTGCTCCTTCCATCCAAGGCGAAGCTGTCACAACTCGAGGGGGAGGTACGGGAGGGCGGGGGATGAATCAGCTGCACTGGCACTCTTGTTTGAAGAAACATCTGCAAAGCTATGGCAGCAGTTTATACTGGGTCCGTGACTTACATTGCGGAGCTGTGATGTTTTTGGCCTGGCACTGACACCCTGCTCCTGCACTTAATATGCTGTCATGCTGTGACCCAAGCAGTTAATTCATGTTGGCTAACCGAAGTCAAGCCTTGCTCTTTAAAAAAAACAAAACAGCCCACCCCAAAAAACTTTTTTTTTTTTTTTTTAATTTCATGAGGGTGATACCAAACTCTGTGTCCAAGTACTTCAGAGGTTCTTGTTTTGCAGCTCTTGGGATACTTGCAGGGAACGTGAAGCTGTTTTCTTCTGATTGTCTGCACTGCCCGAGTATCTATCTCTTGGAAAAGAGTGTTTTTATTCCCTGCCCTTAGCAAGGAGAGGTGCAGTGGGACAGGCTGTTCTCTTGGCTGCGAGAGCAGCCCAATGCCAGGGTGTGGTTTGAGGATACTTGTCTCCCGTGCCTGCCCTCCAAAAGAACCCCCAAGGAGTTCTCTTCCACCTGGTTTCTCCATCTATTAGGTGTTTCTGTGACTTAGCTGTAAATTAAACCATCCTGGTCGTCCCTTACAATCCAGCTTTTGGGAAGGATTTTTGGTTTTAAGCCTGGGCTCATTCCATTGCCAGGTCTGTGGCGTTGCCCCACAAAGACTTGTACTGGCCCAGCTGAAATGAGAGGCTCACAACCGCTCCTGGAGAAAGCGGTCGTATAGCCACATCCTTGGGAACTGCAGTGGCAGAAGAGGTAATACAGAACAGAGGATTGCTCTTGTGTCCAGGGGACTTCAAGTCATGCTTAAGTGTCTTCTGTAAAGCGGGAAAGAAGTGGTGTTTTTCCAGGAATACGTAGCGTACTGTCGTCCCGCAGGGACCTGCAGGGAGTTGACTCGGTGAACCCGAAGGTCGGTGCTGCATGCAAACGGGCCTCGGTTACAGCTGGGGCACGGGGGGGGACTGGTTGGAATGGGTTTCCTTGGGCTGCTCTATAGCTGGCTTCTAGGAGCAGAATTGCTCCCTTATCCTCAGGAAAGTACTATGGAAACTTGATTTTATTTCCAGATTTCTCGCACATTCACTTTTTGAGTCTTGTTTGTACACAGTCTCCCTACCGTACCTTTCAGCTGGCGTCTCCAGTAGCGGTTATTTCGGCATGGCATAGTTCTTATCTCAGGGCCGGGACCTGCGATGTGCCACTGCCATCCACCACCTCTTCCTCACGGTACAAGCTCTGTGCCGTGTCCAGAGCTGTGATCTCAGGTCTCTAGATAGCTGCTGCTAGCAGAATGCCTGCCTCCTTCCTTCCTTGGCAGAGACAGTGAACTTTTGGGAATGCACTTGGTCGTAATGAATCAAATCAGAAGTTAATCGAGCCCGGGACCTGCCCTGAACAGCCCTGGCAGTAGTGGTGTTGGGAGGTGCCTAAGAAAGCAAGCACTTCTGGTAATTCCCCCAAACGCTGGGGAGCCTCCAGGGATTTGCTTTAAAATCTAGTCTATTAATTGTTTCTGAAATGGGAGCCGTTTCATATCTTTGCCTGTCTTACCTTCCTCACGCGTAGTTTTTAGTGTCTCCGTTTTTCAGATAGGGACCAGTGATCAGAACTTAATTATCTTTGAGACTTCTGTTCCTCTGCGAAATGTTTGAAAGTGAACAAAGGGTTCAGGAGTTAATAGAGAAGAACTAATGCATGGATAATGGAGTTGCATAAACCTTGTTTCACTAAGAATCATACAAAAAAAAAAAAGATGAGGTAGCTGGACAGGAATTTTTTCTTCCCCCCCTCCTTTGACATGACAGAAAACAAAGAACAGAAAACCTTTGGGAAGTTCCAAATCCCTTACTGTTTCATAGTTAAAACTGGATCAAGCAACTGTCAGTTTGTCCAAGCAAGTTGCATGGCATTAACTTAGATATTTTTTGCTCCAAAAAGGTAGAGAGTTATTTCTTACCTTGAGGAAGGAGCTCTGTGGTGGTTATTTGTTTTTGTTTGGAACCATTACAGGTCCTTCAGAGTGGATTTTGGTTTTTGTTTTCAGTACCTTTTATCAATTCAGAAGAGCTTTCATCGAGAAGAGTTTGTATCAGGTGTTTTATAGGTCCGTGCATGATCCATAGTCCTGTTACACGGACCTTGCAAGGGGTTGCTCCTACCATAAGGTTACAGTTCGGGGAATTTCGAACCTGGGTTTTTGGAGGCAAGTGAGGAGGATTGATGTGTGTACCTAATCCTTGCTGCTTGAACATTTTACAGCTTGGGAATTCTTAAGGGGAGGAGATAAAAACCTGTTCCTGCTTCTCCATACTCAGGGTTTTAATCACCTTCGTCAAGGCAACTCACCTTTACAGATAAGAGTTTGAGCATGTGGAAAAGAGATGGGTTAACAAACTCAGGGAAAATCAACCACCTGTTCCTCACAAGCACTCTGACTCGGTGTTAAGTATGGACCAAGTACTGATATTTACACAGCTTATTAGCTTCTGCCCACCTTTGTGCAGGTGCGTGGTTCGTGAGGACTTGGCAACAAGTACTTTGGTATTTATGAATTAACCAGTTTCTTCTTTATTCTCACCGTTGGGGGCTGGAATGGCAGCTTGTGCTGTGTTTTATTATTGAAAATAGAGCAGAAGTTAGCGTGAAAGTGAGAACATGGACTTCTGCCATGTGTTGTGAATACGTGAGGCTCAACTTCCTTTAGTACAAAGCAGTCCTGAGCTGCTCCTGCATGTATATGGATGTAGATGCGTGCTTGGGATTTGATAGGCAGTAGTAGAGGCTTTAGTTTATTAAATGAAACTGAGCTGTCTTTTCCTTGCACGTATCCTGACTCATCTTACAGCCCCAGCATTCTTTTAAGTCATGTTTTTCTTGGAAAATGGTTGAAAAGGGGAAGTTGAGCTGAGCACACTGTATATCCTTGTATACATAACATACATCTTCAAAGTCATTTTTGGATGTTTTACAGCGTATTATCAGAGCAGATAGAATCTGGAGAGGCTCTATGCTTGCTCACCACCAAAGCGCTTGGTGCATGGGCGATATGCTGATGTGTTTAATACCAAGGATGTTGTCTTCCTAATGTGTCCCTATAGGCTCGGGGCCGTACAGGCACCCTTGTTACACTGCCTGCATGCCCTCCAGGAGGGTAAAAGCAGGAACAAATTTAACATAATGACAAAACAGCGTTGTAAAAGATGATTTTCTATGTGTGTAACGTCAGCGTGTAATTAACTAGACGGAACTGCCGCTTTGGAGGGAGCGTGCTCGCATAACGCCCTGCGTAGGCCAGCCCTTGGTGTCCACCACACCTGGGAAGCTGTAGGAGCTAACCGAGGGGTCCTGCTCCGGCAAAGCCAAGCAGATTGCCGGCTGCCCAGGTGAAGGAGGAAAGCCGTAAGCGGGGGCAAGGGCAGGGCTGCAGCAGTTCCTTTGGAAGGCTTCAGTCTGAGAAGCTGTAAGTCCGTGAGGATAATTTGGCCGCGTGTCACCTTGCTGGTGCACGGAGCCACCCCAGCCTTACCAAGCAGAGTCTGCCATGTCTCTAGACCTGGCGGTGACCTAAAAGGTTTGACTGCCTGCCAGTGGCTGCTGCTCTTTAGGACGGCGGCCTTCCTGGCCGAGGGAGGCTCTGTCTGCTTCCACCTGGCCTGGGACCGTGCCCGCTGCCTGCTCGGAGGCAGGGTCATGGCTGTTCTGGATGGGCGCGCTCTCCCCGAGCTGGGCCGTCGCTGCTCGTTTATATCTAGGAAGTTTACTGCAGGCTTCGGGCTCGAGGAAGTGGTGTAGTGGTTTGTTAATTTTGATCCGTTGCTGAAAACCAGGCTTTCTTCCTCCGCAGTGAGAGGGACTTGTCGCTCTGGTAATTTTTCCCAGTTTTGTTCTGCCTGAGCCTTTTTATCGAGACCGGGCAGCTAATCTCAGGAGCACGCCGTGTGAGCACGGCGCCTTGTGAGACGAGTGTCTCAGTTAAAGATTTCACACAAGGGTGATTTATTTTGATCCCTGTCCTCGTAAGCCTTTTGACTTGGTCACTTTGGTCAGAAGAGCAAAGCTAGTTTGATTTAACTGGGGTGCCTCTCCTGGCTAAACTCAGTGAGGGTTTGCTGTCTGACTGGGGATTTCTGCAGGAGGTGGTGCTCGTTTCTGCCAAGTCCCTCGCTAAAGTACCTCGGCAGGTACTGCAGAGGGTCGTGTGCTCTTTTGCTCTGCTTCCAGCCCGTTTGTCAGGAGTGGGGCTGTGGTGGTGGCGGTGCCCGTGGCACAGGGACCTTTTTGGGGCAGCACGCATCCCATGCCTGCAGTACTGCCGTCTGGAAAGCGTGCTTGGACTTGTGCTGACAGAGTATGCACGATACCTTTTGTCGAGCTGTGAGAGAAATTAATTGTAAATATCTGCTTGCTTTGTACTGCTAGGTGTATTGGCTCGCCTAATCCTTTTAGCAACAGAAACAGCTGTTGCAGTTTTGCATCTCCTGTAATGAAAAGACTGCTGGTAAGACTTTCTCTTTTGAAAGTATCTCTTGAAACCAGACATTTCGTGGGGTGATACCTTCTGAGTGGTGCTGGTTTTCAGCAGCCAGAAGGCAGCGGGACCTGGGCTCTCCTGGGTGAGATTGCTGGGCTCGTAGGCTGCGAGCAGCTTGGCCTCTCCAGCTAGCCTCCTCCAGCCTCCTCTTTCACAGAAGCATAGACCACGACGGATTGTATTACCCAAACTGTAAGGTGATTGACAGCTTCAGGAGCGAGCTGCTGAATAATTTGAAAACTGGAGCTTACGTAAAGAAACTAACCCCAAATTGATGCGGAAATCCAGACTGTGAGGAGGCATGTGTTTCCCATAAGTTAGGTCGTAAAGTAACCAGGTCGTCATAACTTCATCCACTCTCTTGATGCTCATCTTTAATTCAGGGCAGCAGCTTTGTGCATTGGGCAGGGGAGATATTTGCAACCCTGGAGTTACTAATTTATAACACGTCTAGAAATTCGCATCGTGCCAAGCAGCACTAGTGAGTGTGGGAAGAGGAAGGCTTCAGCCTCCCGTGTTTCCCGAGAGCGGCTGCAGGATAATGCAGGGCACACAGCGAGGGGAATTTCGGGAGGCAAGGTGAGGAATGTTCAGCCAGGTCCTCAGAAAGCACATGTAGCCTCAAAGGCAAATGCAAGTTGGGAAGGATAAAAATACTTTTGGGCATTTTTGCAACTTGATCACCTAAAAGCCTGTAAGGTTATTAAGTAGCTCAGACATAGCTTAATCTTATAAAAATATGACCTCTAGACAGTGCGTGTTCTTTTCTTTTGCAGTACCCCTTCTGTTTTTCTTTTCTGCCGACCAACCTAGACTTAATCAACAGCTGACATGAAGAGGGTAGAGGGGGAAGCAATTTTGCAGTGATGTCTTAAAAGCATGTGTGAGCAAAAAGAAAGTGTTGTATTTATTGCTAATTGAGAACAATTATTTTACTTCCTTCGTGGAATATTTCCATCTTCTGCGGTCTGTAGGTCATCATCCTAGTTCAGCAGTTCAGTATCTGTATAATAACATTGCTTTTTAGTAAGTTGTGTATATTCTCATCTTCAGGGAAAAAAAGCAGGGGATGGAAAGGCTTTTGGAGTTGTTTTAGGGACGTAGGTACTTCTGTTGTATAACAGCATAGGTAAAAGGAAGAAATAAGTTTGGAGTCTGTGGCAGGAATGTGGTGGTCCTTACTGTCTCGTGATATTGCCATGCTGCTCAGTCACTGCTTTAGCCTGGTCGTAGAGAATTGCACGATACGCAAGGGTGATGCTGCTAATTACAGTCGTGATGTGGATGCATGGCTGATTAATTCTGGGATTATGAGTTTAAGCTGCGAGCTGCTGTGCAGGTGTGGGATTGAGCCTCTGCCTTTGTTTCGGGCGGTTGGCTGGTGAAGGGTGGGCTTCGTACGAAGTGCTTGTGGCAGTTGCTGCTTCCAAGGAGGCATGCTGTACTGGTGGGATGCGGAGCAGATAAGCTAGTCTTTTCTTCGATCATGTAGGTAGGAAAGCCAATAAATTGGCGAGGATAGCCAGCCTGTTGTGTTTGGAAGGTCTGACTTGTTGCTTTGCTCTTTTTCAGGCTCTACTCTCCTGTCCCTAGACTTTTTTTTTTTTTTTTTTAAGTGTACTCTTTCCTTCCTGTTCTGTGGTAGGACTTGAGATGCATGCATCTTCCTGTTATTTAGAGGTTTGTTAATTTGGTCTCTTTCCCCATCCTCTCTTTCAGCCCACGGCACAGACTGGCAGTTGTGCACGTACAGGATGCCTCCCATCAACAGCTGCTTTGCTGGGAGTCTGTGGAGGGTTTCTGCTTGCCACTGTGTCTCTGTGCACGTACAGATGTAGCTACTGTCTTGGAAGCAAACTGGGAATATTATTAATCATATTGGGTGGGCAGTATGAGAAGGATGCACTGAAGTGGGTTGGGAAGAGGCTGGAGAGGAAAGGGAAATGCTGCTCAGGGGAAAAGGAGGTGTTCTGGAGAGTAGGGGCCGATGGAGCGTGATGCTGTGCCTCCTTTAAATCCCAGTGTGTAGGAAGCCAGCCTTGGCTGGGTTTTGCTGCTCATGGAACAGGTTAAGAGGAGTGCTCTCACGTGCTAAAGCATCCTCGTTTTGAAGAGTGGTTTGTTGAACTCACAATTTCCTTGTTGCATGTGTGGCACACTGAGCAACTGGAGCACTTCTCTGTGCAAGATAGCGTTTTAATTTTAGATGAAAGTATTTAAAGTCTGTATGAAAAAATGCAAATCGCTCCTCTCTGTTCTGCTCACATATTCTGTTTTATGTGATTTGCAGTGGGCTCTGCGTTACACGCACAGAGGCAGAGACCCTTCTCCAGGTAACTCGAGCAATGGGAAGCAGGTCTCCGTGAGGTGCTGGTGAGATGCTTAACATAGCTGTGCAGTTAGTCGCAGACAAGGCTGGGAAGTACTGGGCTGTGCATTTTGTGATGAAGTCATCAAGCACTGGCCTAAGCACATCCCTTTACACTCTGTCATGTGTCTGCTCTTGAAGAATGCCAGTGGGACATCTTCATTGCTGTCTTTCTGCCAGCAGTGCGCTGCTTTGTGTAAGGCTGTTTGCACTTAATAATCGTAGGGTACAGGTCTGGGGACGCTCCTACTGCTTCGCAAAACAACAGATTTTTTGGATTTTACTACTCAAAACTGTTGGACATCACCCTGAGATAGCCTTTTATAAGGCATTGATCTGTGATAAACTTTCTTTTAACACTCAATAAACTGTAGTTAACTGAAAAATTGCATTAATGTTCACCTGAGGTAGAAGGCGTGCTAGTGCGGACACGCACACGTTGCACACTCAGAAGAGCTGTTAGAAAAGTGATAGGAACTACAAAGGCTTGTGATGTTCACTATAAACCCCTGGAAGTAAAGGCAAGGTTGTGTTTCCAAGTCGGAGGCTGCCATTGCCATTCCTTCAGACTCAATTTTTTCGGAGTGCTAACAAATGCTATGAGTTTGTGTTTGGTCTCAGCTGAAGTACCTGAAGTGAGGTTTTGGGAGTGGTAAGGGGGTAGGCCGAGCGAACTTGGCCTTCTTCAGGAGGTGGGCAGGGGGTCCTCAAGCAGCCCCCGAGCTTGGAGGCACTGCAGGGCAGACGAAGGCCCTGTGTCCTCCACCGCCATGCCCTTCTAGGGGAGGCTTTCTACTTAGGAGAAAACTTTTTTTTTTCCCTCTGATCACTAACCTGTAAATTGCTTACTGTCTGTCACTGTTACTTCAGTCAGCAGTTATTGCTGGAGCTGCCACATATCCGTCTGGTTTTGTGGCTTCTGGTGGTGTTGAGCCCTTTGGCTGGTGGTGGGCAGCAGACCCCAGCTCCTGGCTGTTGCAAGGTGCTGAGAGCGATGTTTTTCCACAAACCATGGCCTACCTGGACTCCTTAGCCTGCTCTCCGGTGCAAAGCCTGAAGGGAAGCTGCCTTTGAGAGGAACCAGCTCTGTGGTGGAGCTGGGGAGGAGGTTTTGGAGGCTGACTCTTCCCCGGCCCAGAGGAAGAGTTAACAGCATCCATCACTGCCCTTTTAGGAGGCATTTTAGGAAGATTGAAGCTAACAGCTTAAGTAGTTGTCTCTATTTAGCACCACTAAACACCCATTTAGCAGCGGAGGGTCATGCTAATGTGCTCATTTCAGAGGATTACCTGAGTGGAGCCCCGAAGGCTATGGATGTTTTGCTCCAAATACAAATAAACTGGGACATCTGAAGGGAAATCGTCTTAAATCGGCTAGAATATCTTTGGAGGGATCATTCTCAGATCTGAGCGCGTGAGAAGACCGTGGCAGGTCAAGACTGCCCCCAAGGTCAGCACCCAAGGGTGGGCGGCTGCTGGGGGGGCTGAATTCAGCCCTCTCCTCGCCTCAGTGAAGGCTGAAGGCTTGCTTCAGGAGTCCTGGGTGACAAAGGCCAGGAGGTCTGCTCAAGACTCTCGAGTTTCTGTTTTTGTGAGAAGTGTTAAAGCTTGGAGCTTAGCGATGCTGAGCTATTCGTATGGCAGTCCTTGGTGCCTCTCCAAGGGTTTTGTGACAGCACCACCTTAGCAAAGAGCTGCCTTTTTGCCCTCTGGTTGAAGATGTTTATCCTGCTTGAATATGAGCATTTCTGACCTATTTGGCTTACAATATAGAGTTCTGTCGAGGTTATTCTGGGATAATGTGGGTGTAAAAGAGCAGGAAGTAGAAGAAAAGATAAGAGAGAAACAATGGAGCAATTTGTGGTGTAAGTAACTGGGCTGTATGATGAAGCTGAGCTGGGGGGAAGAGGAAGGATAGCGTGTTGCGGCTGGATTTTTGTATGAAAGAAAAGGAAGCAAGTAAAGAAAACATTGTAATCAAAATGAAATAACCTGATCAGGGGAGACAGACCATCATGTGCTTTGCTTTACCACTGTACAGGCAGATAATAGAGCTCTGTTTTTTGGAAAGTGAGTTAATGGTCTTCAGATTGCACCCATGTTTGTTTCTTATACTTGTATGGATTTTGTATTTCCTCACCTAAAATCCGGGACTGAGTGGGAACATTCTGAAGTGCTGCTTGTGCCAAGAAATTAATTTGGTATGGTGTCCTTAGCAGGTATACATGTGGGCTTTTTATTTGATTTTTAGCAGCTCGTATTTTAAAGAATCTTTTTTCTTTTGTCAGATTACGTCTACTTTGAAAATTCTTCAAGTAACCCATATTTGATACGAAGAATAGAAGAACTCAATAAGGTAAACAATTTTTGCCATCAAGTCTTTGAAGCTGATTTAATTTATGATCTGTTTTATTTGATTAAAATCAAAACAAATCTTTAGCAGTTCTCTGGTAATTAGTAGCTTAAAATACTTTTGTTGTGATAATTTTCTGAAACACTGAGACCTGCTAGATTGTTCTTTTTAGGCGTGAAAGGGCAGAGCATCAACTGGAGGTCATTCTCAAGGTGATTATGCCCACCTATAGGGAAGGAGGTTTTTGCTGGTCTTCCATTCTGTGCCCTGATCAGGTGATAGGAAGACAAAATAAGAGCTTCCCAGGAGGATGGAGAGCTTTGTAATTTGGTTTTTCTTGGGGGAGTGTCACTCAACAGGAAGAGTTGGAGCTATTATGTGCTTCCTCAGACTGTTTTCTTTAGTTGTCCTTTGGGTCAGTGTATTATTTCATTTGCCAGATTTCCCCTTCTTTAGATTTAAAAAGCAGGCATGATGGGTTGCACGTGGGAAGCCAGCTGAAGTCTTCAATGCTGAAATTTTACTTGGTTGAGGAGGGAAGACTGATCTGAAGCCATTAGCTGTGTCCTAAACACACTGTTTTTAGGTTTAATACCAGTGTGTGCTTTACAGCCTATACAGAAGGAGTGTAATGTTGCTGTTTTGGTGTTGAATTTAAATTAACTACCTAAAAATAGGGTGTTTTCTTCAGCCAACAGGGATGGAAAAACATGCCTTTCTGAAACAGTTATTTGGAGGAGAAAATGTATCAATGTGACAAAGAACCTGAAGTTTAGGGCATCCTTGTAACCCCTTCTTTTTAGCGTGGATCTTTTACAGAATACTTCATGTCCCTTCCATTAAGGAAATAATAGGAACTTCCTTAACATGTTCCCAGTGGATCCATTGGGATGTTATGTTAGTGGCTGTATTCCATCAGTTACAGGGTGCAGAAGTGTGTGGGGTTTTCTTGTGGGGTCGGTCCCGTCCCTACCTTTCTTCCGTTTCCCCTCTTTAAAAATAATGGTACTTTCAGCCTGGATCTCTCATTTAGAGCAACTCTTGCTTAAATTGTAATTTCTCTGACCTGTTCTTTGAAATGGGTCTTTCAGGTTGAAATGAATCATATGTCAAGTTGCATTTGTTTTCACTGACTGTAAATGAAGGCCAGACAATTAACCGAAGTGCATAATTCGACATTGTTAAAACACAGACAGCTGCAAGATGACTACTGCTTTTGTGTTGTATTTCCTCAAAATCTAAAAGTTCTTGATTACTTAACAGAAAAGGATAGAAATTGCCCAGGTTCTGTACAAAACTGGTAGGCTACAAGTGAAAATATTTGAGCATGTATGTATTCTCTGATTTTTTTTTGTGTGTGTGTTAGGAAAACTGTTGTTATCAGAGATAAAACTTTTCCTCCCTTTACAACTTAGCAACAAGCGTGTATATCAGTTTTCTTTTGTTTGTTTCCTCGTGGACAGATTGCTGGTCCACTACCTTTTTTGGAGACTTCCTGGAGGGGAATTTGTATCTCAATCTTCTAGTTTCTTAAACTGTGCGCCATCATTCTGGTTTTCAAGGACTCTTCAATAGTAGGAGACAACTCTTTTAAGTTACATTTTCATTATTTATTGACTTATTTTGGAAACAATAGGTTGGCTGGGTCTGTTTCAAACCAGTAGGTGTACTTCCTTTAGAGTCTGCATAAAGCCAGCTTCATAATTCAGCAGCTATCATCTTACAAGAAATTCATCACCGATCTCATTTTAAGAGTTTTAAGAAAAAAAAAAAATAATCCCAAACCATTCAAAAAAATCTGACCTCTTTGTATGTTGCCACTGGTGTAGAGTTTATTGCCTGGTGCAGCTTCCTTTGTTCTCCTTTTAGAATGATTCTTGTGTTGGTCATGGTTTACCTGCCAGTGCTGTCAGAGAAAGGAAGCATTATGGAACTTCTTTTGTGAGAGCAGTAATGAGTGTGTTCTTTCTTGCTTTTCTGCTGTCCTACTGAGTCTGGAGAACAGCCTAAACCTGAATTCTGTTATATTTCACAGTTACTTTTATTAGGATTGTAAAGATGCTTTTGCATTCTGCTAAATGCAGGCATCACCTGGAAAGTAGCCAAGTGGCTTGTTGGTATGCTGTACCTGCAGGTAAGTGATTTTTCTCACCCCTTGAAAAATCTGTAACCGCTTAAAATGGTGATCCTGCAGAAACAATTGGGAGTGAAGGGCCAAACCTATTCCTGTTCTGTAGAATGGATCCCACTAGAGGTAGTGTTTTAGATAAAGTCTGGGCAGATGGAGTATGCTAGATGATGATGTTAGGTAGCCTGTGTGGCAAAATTCCTGGTTATTTATGAAGTTTTCTAATTAAGTATGTACAGTTCAAGTTTTGGTTTCTATTTGGTTATTATTTTTTTCCTTTTTCAGACTGCCAATGGAAATGTGGAAGCAAAGGTGGTGTGCTTCTACAGAAGAAGAGACATATCAAGTACACTTATTGTGTTGGCAGATAAACATGCAAGTAAGCTTCTTTGTGTTCATATAATTTCTATGCAAAGTTTCCAAACTAGGGTAGAACTTTGTTGCACTTACAAGTATTGGTGGTGTTATTTTAAAACATCCTTTCCCTGTATTCATCCTCAGCAAATTGCATTACCAGTTTGGCTGACTTCTCTTTCCCTACCCCACTTCCTTAAAATCTCAATTAGTTACAGTTTGGTTATCATGGTGAGGGGAACAGAAGTTTGAGGGTGGATAAAGCCTGTTGGGGCTTAATAAAGGCATCTTACTTGCTTCCTGAAAGTGAATTTTCTACTGGACGGGGTGAGGGAAAATACTCTCTTTCTTGTGTTACTTGCCCATGAATTGTTTGGTCAGTAGAACAAAAAAATGTAAACTTTGCTTAAGAGTAAGTCAAATAGTCTGATCGTAGGAAATCAACTTGAAACTTGGCTAACAGGAATTGTCTTTACGTTTCAATATTAGTAATATATTTCGAAGTGACATGCTGAGTAAATGCATTTTAAAGCACTGAATTTTAGGACAGTCTATTTCTATTTTGAGTAGCTCAGCTTCTTTTGTTAAGAAAAGAATAATGTCTAGTCTTGAGACCTGAAAAACATTTTTTTTAATACTCTAGTTACATTATGATTTAAAAAGCAAAGAAACAACAACAAAAGAAAACTGAACTCTTACGCAATTTGCAGGGTTGTTCATACTGCCTTAGTTTGGCCTCCTTTGCACGTATGCCTTGATTTTATTATTTTACAGAGTATTGTGTTAGCTTATGTTGGCATGTACTCTGTCAAGGAAGTGAGACAGTTGAGCAGAGATGGAAGCTTATTTCTAAACAAAAACTTAGTGACACAACTCTTCAATTATAAAAGCAGTTTAAAAATACTAAAAAATGCACACAAAACCGATAGTTGTTTGCCTGTATAAATCTGTAAGGTAAGTCAGTGCAAGAACATCCACATACTTTAAAAAACATCAACAAAGTACACGAAATAACTGAGAAGCTGCCGTAAATCTGTGCCTTCTGAACTTAGGAAGGGGTGAGCATGGTGCACTAACCAGCTCTCAAAATGAGTGCCCATCTGTGGGGGAGAAATAGTGCGATATAGCCATGCCCACAGTGATGTTGGGCACTTTATTTGGGGTCCTTCCAGCATGTTTGACTCCGTTCTAGTTGCCAGTGAGGGTTAGATTTAGATTTGTTCTAATTTCCTCTGCCAGTTCAGCATTCCTCTCATCCCATACTTGTGAGGTGATAGATGCAGTTTAATAAAACTGGTACCGAAATGGGCATGTTAAAAGTGGGGGGAAGTAAGTGGGTGGAATTACTAAATTCATTTTAATTGTAAATAATCAAGTGTGTGAGATGTAACTGTTCAGATTGATAAATTTTAGCAACCTGAAAACAAATATGGACACCCTTTTCAATCCTTATAATTCAAGGATGTTCTGTAGGCACACAGATAAGTGAAAAAGAAACAATCAGATCTGGGCATGTCAAAATTAGGATTTGGCTGCCAAGTCCTATTGTCTTTTAACATGCTTTGTAGTCTACGTACAAATAGACTGATGTGTATGTAGTACAGATCTACAGGGTTGTGTGGCATGGGGGTTGATCAAATCAGGTTTTGGTTTTAACAATTAATACAATATTTTGAGGTGTTCTTGCCACTGTAGTACTATCGGGGAAAAATGCAGCAAAGCTAGCCCCTAAATTTAAATACTTTCTAATGTATATTCAATTCCAGATAAGTCTCTGTACTGCGTTAGTATGACTATACATTGGAAGAAGTCGTGTGGCATTGGGATGAGATTTGGCTGGGTCGCAGAACTGTGGTAGCAGGCAAAGCTTTTTTGATCTCCTCAGTGCAGCAGCACTCATTTTATCCAAGAATACTGAGGCTTAATAGGAGCTTCGCCATAAACAACATGACTATTGATTCCTTCATCTGTGTCTCACTTCACTAGATTTAGTAAAGCAAGCAGGTAGGAATGATTCAAAGAAAGGCACGTCTAAGGCGGAAAATGAAAAGCCTTCCTTGCAACTCATGTAAATGTTCTTTCAGCCTGCAAAGGCTGACTTTTTTTTTCCTTTTTTTTTAGTGTAAACAAATAATTCATTGTTCATTTTCATATCTGCTTGAAAGACAGAAAATTCCTTCTGTGGAACAGTCCTAGTAATAGACTCACCAGAGACAACTAAGGCTTAGTGTAAATTTCATTAGTAGCTAGATTTTTTTCTAGTATGTGTCCTTTTGGTGCAGAATTAAATTGCTACTAAATTACTTCCATTTACTTAGATAGATGTTGTGTTGTGTGGCTTCTGTTCCTCATGAGGAGGGAGAAGAGAGTAAAATTAAGCTTTTGGACAGCAGTTAGTTCTTTATTCTGAAAAAAAAAAATAAATCACATCCTGCATGATATAATGAAATTAAATTTTGTGGATGTTAACATTCCAGTACAGCTACTCAACACTGCCACTGACTTTGAGTTCATTTCCATAAAGTCTCCTGTTGCCTCATTTTGATGCATTTGCAGTAGATGTACGTATCTGCATCACTGATCTTTTAACTGCCTTTGTTCAGCTGATTAATGGAGCTTTCTGACTGCAGACATTTCTGGATTCACACAGTCTTATATTTAAGATGCCTTTATTTTAGACCTACTGTTGAGATCAGTGCAGTGAGAGAAGCAAATAATGGGAAGATATGGCAAGAACATGAATGGAAAAATATGGGTGTATTTTGTGATGTTTTTTCTCTCAATAAAAGAAGGAAAGAGATGTGATTGTGAAATGAATCCTGCAAAGTTTGATTTTCTTTCTTTAATAGGAAAGAAAAGAAAAAAGAGGCTCTTATGCTTTAACTGAATAATCCATCAGATATTTGAAAATCTGGGTTATGCTGTATTTTCTCATAATTCTTTATAAAGAAGAGAAATGAGTAGGAAGCAGCTTGTTCTGTAGTTGGTGACTGTAAATTAGTACCTTGATGTTCGCAACCTGATTCCTGGATTTGATCTGTGATCTTACTATTTTATCACATGATATAAAACTTGTCTAGGCTGTCCTATAAATCTTTCAGCCTTATAATGGCTTCCATAGATTGCTAACACTTTTTATTCATAAGCCTCTCTAATCACCTTGCAAATTATTCCAGGACATTTCTCCACCTGATTCTGAAATAAACCTGCTTCACCAGTAGGAGACTATTTAATGTTCTTTGCCCAAAGACTTTGTAGTGGTTTAAGGTAGAATATTGTATGCAAACGGAATTGCAGGCAGAACCTGATGGAAGAGAAGCACACTGACTTCTGTCGCTTACTCCTCAAGCTACTATTTGGATGCTGTGGCTATATATATGTTCTCCCCGCAGTTTCTTATGTAATTAAGCAAATATTTCCAACAGCAGGAGCACAACCTCCTGTCCTCCCTTCCACCCACCCACCCCAGCTGGCTCCAGTTGCGCGTGGTCTGTCTTGCAGTGCTTCATTCAAAATGTTTGTCCTGACTGTAAAACAACGCTGGTAGTAGTTGGGGCGAGCTGAATGGCACAGGGAGCTTTTGGCAGCTCTGTGGTTAGCTTTCAGCAGCTGATGTGTGGGTGCCAGGCAGGCATGGCAGCCTGGTCTTCCAGGTGCTGAAGCTTCTAAAAATAAGCATCTTGCAGCAGCGAAGTGTCAGTACTCAGTCAGTCCGTGAGTTGCATGAGGGCTGTGTGCCTGAACAGGTAGGGGTCCACTGAGGCTTTTTAGATGGCACCAGCCAGTGCAAATGCAGTTTGATGGTAGCTTCACAGACAAGTTCTTGGCCATTTTACACTCTCCATCCCCATTTTCTCCCTAATACTTACATGTGATTCTAGAATGATGAGTTTATTAATCTACTAATGGACATTTTTGGCCCTGCTGAGAGGAGGAAACTGTGATTTCCTGTTCTGGCGGTGGCGTGGCAAGGAAGGATGTAATGAGTGTCAAAAATAGCATCCATTTGCTCTGTGTCCTACCTGCAATGTTGGCCATGGCTGCAACAGACGATCACAAGAAACCTTGGAAGGGATCGTGATAAGATGTTGTCTCGATGCTGCGGCCAGCTCCTGAACTGTCAAGGTATAAGGATTTCTACTTGTTCAGAAACTCTATCACGTTTTTTATAGCTATGAATGAGGCTAGGAGGTTTAATATAGACCATTAGAAATTGGACCTGGGAGAAGGAATCTGTTGTTATATTGGTCATCTCTTCAAACGCAACACTCCTAGAACATCCTGCCTTCCTACTGAAGGAGCTGTAACAGGTCAGTGCCACTGACTTCGTTCTGTTTCCCAATGTTTTGATCCCTTTTTTTTTCCTTTAAATTTCAGTGGTAGTGATGCCATGCTACCTAATTCTTCTGTTATTACAGATGTACCTGTCTCCCAAACTGAACATCCTAGTGAGCTCTCGAAACCTAATTTCTGTATCGTTTGCCTTTGTGCTTTTCTGAATTCTGCTGTGTAGCAACTCATACAACACTCAGCATGCAGAGCAGGGGCTGTTCTTTTGCCTCTGATGTTGTAGAGAGCCCAGTCTGATCTATATCAAATTGCTATTCTTTCTAGCGTCTAGCAAATATTGATGTTTAATTTCGTATCTCATACACCCAATCACTTTAAATTACAATTTCTGCCTCTTGGGTTTCTCCTGCCAACTCAAAGTTTACTCTTTCTAATCATTTTTCCCCATATATGTTAGCTTTCACATGAGTCTTGCTGTTTGTGTCCAATCTGCCTGTCTCTTGTTTCCCATATAAGTTGTCTTCAAGCTTTTCTTAATGTGCTATTAATGATTCTGTCACCAAATATCAAATAATACTTAATCTAACGCACTCCTTGCAGCATTCCACTGGCTACTTCTGCATAGCTGACATATTACTGTTTGTACTAAGACTACATGTTTAGTTTTAAATCTGTGTGAGCACATCTATCAAGCAGAGAGATTAATTTTGAAGTAAGCCTTTATGAGAGCTCTGAAGTCCCAGTATACTGCACCTACTGTGCTTTCTCATCACTTGCTCTACAGTGCTGCCGTAAACGTGGGCAAGTCTCTCTGAAAAGAATTTATCTTTATGGTTCTTATTATTTAGTTTTAAAACTATGGACCTTATTTCTCAAGGGCCGCCGTTCTCAACGATAAAGTCCGCTTTGCTGAGAGCTTGAGCTATAGGAGGCTGAGATGCAGATGCGTCAGACGGGCTTGTCCTGGAACCAGAGGCTGCATCAGCCCTCGTGGTGGTTTATAGCCTGACTTAAACCTTTGCTGTATGCGAGGAGGTGATGAGGCGGTATTAGTTACAGTTTTTGTCAAAGCCACTTTTGCATGACTTCAGCAAGGCAGAGATTCCTGTGCTGAATCTAGGCTGTTTCTTTCCATCTTCCCTGTTTTCCTTCCATCTTCCTTTGGTTCAGAATGTGTTTGTCAAAATGCATTGTGCCTTTTTATTTTGAAAGGCTGCGGAGAGCAGAGCTGGCATAAGAAGAAAACGTGTGCTTCCCACCTTCCTTGTTTTATTACAAAAGCTAGGCATATAAATAAAGCAGTAGTTGAAAGGCAAGCCTAACTGAAGGGATGCAGTTCCTGAGATCAACTTGGTTTTGCTGGGTGGTTTCATTTTGTTTATAGATAAGACTGGCACAGTTGTCTTTTTTTTTTTAATGTAATTTTTGAAAGCTCTAGGCTATTAAATATACTGAAGGTATTAAGTATTTTAGATTGCTCCTTATAGTGTTTTTTTTTCCCCTACATTACACAGTGCACTGCTCTCTTTCTCCACAAACTCTCATAAGTGGAGGCATGAATGCCTTTTCATTTTAGTATCCATCGCTTTTTCAGCAAGCTAGCTTGTAACTTGCTGACTTGTTTGTGGATTACTGCCGGTATATTTATAGTGGAGGTCAGCAGCCACAATATTAATTTTCAACTAAAACAGAATCCACTTCAGTAAATAAATTGCAGAACCATGAAACTGTGGCACAAATGTAAATTCTGTGTTCCAGTTCTTAGGAAAATATTAAATTGTGAGTGCGTGCTGCTGTATGCTTAAGAGCTCATGTGGCATAATAGATATTGTATGTTGTAGTCTGCTTTAATTATGTTGCTGTGTTTATTTCCTTTCCTTGCTGGAGCAGCTTACCTGAAGGGCATATAAACCACAAGTCTTTTGTCTGGAACAGTAAAACTGAGAGATAAATTGTGGGGAACCTGAAGGGTACATCTTTTTTTTTTTTTTTTTTTTTAATTTTTTTGTCACCCTCCCTTTGGCATAGTGGTGGCCTATTTAAAAGTAAATGCAATTTTAATGTTTTATTAAATGGAGATCTCTCCCTTCTGTTTGCTTTCTTTTGGGGTAGCTGTGAGGATTATAGTTAACTAATCTTAAGGGTACATTAATCACAAGTAGGCCTGTATGTGTTTTTGACTAGAAATGTTTCTTGGCAACAAGTGTTGAATTAAGCTGCAGGCATAAGTCTGCTCTTTGAGAGTACAGCTGCAGTAAAATTGGAGTTTTACTATTCATGTATGAGACTTCACAGCTCGTTCTACTAGAGGCTGGGAAACTGTACTGTGGTTTTGGAAAATACAGTAACTGCCTTAATTTCACAGGGAAGGAGTGGTGTTTTCTTTTGCAGTCCTCCATCATGGAGAAGCTTTGCAGTTTTCTTGGAGTCTTTCACCTTCTACAGTTTTGTCTTATGCGATTGACAGGGTGCTTGCTAACGAACACAAACCACTAATAATGTATTTCCTACCAGAAAGATGCCTAGAGATGTTTTGGATCAATTGTGTATCAGTATGGGTGTGATTTCATGTATTTACTTTGGCATTCGTTTCAAGCTGGTCGGATGGAGATAGCATGGCTCCAAGCCCCAGGTCGTGGATTCTGACTGCAGACTGAAGCGAGCTCTTGAAACAGCAGCACTGCAGACAGTGTGTGCTGAGGTAGGGCAGGGCTGGCTGCAAGACTGGCCTTGGGCACTTGGTTCGGTTCCAGTTAATCTTGTGACTGTGATCTATCGGCTGTGGTTGGGGTGAAAAGAGTAAAATACTTTAAATGACTAACCTAGCCTTTTTGGTGGGCATTTCCCTCAGAAGCTGTTGAAGATGGGCTGGGACAATCTGTGACTGATAACCTGGAAAAGGAGTAGGGCATATGATAGCTGACACCTGGCAAAGAGGAAAGACTTCACTTTTAGTGCCTCATTCATCATGCATCAGCTTCTTCCCGATGAAGTCAGTGGTGCAGGGATGATTCCAAGAAGAGCTCTCCCTTGGGCTTGGCTTGTCCATTGGTGGCAGATTTCTGTGTGACCAGGGCAAGTGTGGACCTGGAGTGCTTTCATTCCAGTGGTGATAAATACAGTTCATCACAGGTATGGCTTAAAGGATCTGCACTAATTATCTCATTACTCATTTGGCTGAAAATTGAGGATTCAGACAAAGTTAGATTTCATCTGCATGCTATGTCTATTTATTATTTAGTGATGGTTTTGGAGCTCCTTTTTCTGATTGACCCAGAATGAATACTTGCACTGTGCTCTCGATGATAGATTTTGTCTCTTTATAACTAGGAGAAATGGAAGAAGAGATGGAAAATCCAGAAATGGTTGATTTGCCAGAGAAACAGAAGCATCAGCTACGACATCGTGAATTGTTTCTCTCACGACAGTTGGAATCTCTGCCAGCCACACACATTAGGTAATAGCCATCTTCCAGTGTTTTTTATTCAAAAAAACAAATGGCATTAATATTATCCAAATATTCTTCAATGTAATATTAAATTTTGTGTACAACTTCAGTAGTACCATCTTGTGAATCACACAAGCATTTAAGATGCATGTATTTTCATAAAATATGTTTCTCTTTTTTAGAGGCAAATGCAGCGTTACTCTGTTAAATGAGACAGAATCCCTTAAATCATATCTGGAACGGGAGGTATGAACCAATTTTGTGAATTGTCAAGCTTGAACACTTTATTTTGGCACAATTTAGGATTGGTGGCTTTTCACAAGGTTTTAAAAAAGACGGTTCTTTCATTTCTAAGCATACTGGGCATTGGTAGTGGGAAGCATTAAGCTCAATAGAGTTTTCATTCTGATGTAAAACTTTGTGTTTCTAGCAGGACAGACATCCCTGTGGCAAGTAAGCTGTCTCTTCTCCTGTTAAGGGAACCCTTCTTGCTCATCAGCCTGGCAGTCTGAAAGTTCAAAGTGAAGGCTCGTGCCCCCAGGCTAGACAGGGTGGGAGGTGAAGTAACTGTAGAAGAGGGAGCAAGCCAGCAAACTGTACTTCTATGTATTAGCTTTCTCCTGAAGTCTTACATATTTATGTTAATATGGTATAATCTTGGTCTCACCTCAGATCTCTGAGGAACTTAGTTCCCAGTTTTCTGAGCTCAATGTTCAAAATGTTTACCTGTAATCCTCTAATTTTCCACTACAGATGTTTAGATCCTTGAAAAACTACTTGTCAGTTGACTTCTGACTCCTGCAGAAATTTTAGCAATCTGGCTCTTAAAGAGTGCCTCAAACGAACGCTTGTAACTGAATTGTCTTGCTGTTAATCGCTATTCAGAATACAAATTTGGGGTTTACTTTTTCAGGTGTTTTGTGATTTTAAAAATTGCAATTGCAATCCTTTTTTAATATCTTTATATACCTTTAAATGTGGCTAGACCTCTGGCTGCTCTGGGTTATGTGGTCTTGGAATTTGACAATATGAAAGCTTTATTTTTGGAGATTAGCAGCAGTTTTCTCTTAAACTTTTACTAACAACTAGTAAACAATTTCAATGTATTATTGTTTGAATAAATCTGCAAGCATTATATTTGGATTTGAAAAAATTTAAATGTTATACAAGAGAGGAAATCTTGTAATTGGAAACAGTAGGGTAACGGTCATTAACTGGCCTTTAAGAAACAAGAAGAAAACAGCTTTATTTTTTTTTGGAAGGAGCATATTGCAGTCTGTCTCATAATTGGGTTTTATTTAAGTGTATTTTTAACTTTCTTTAGTATTTATTTAAATGTAAGATTAATTTTAATCCAATGCTCCAGTTTAAGAGAATTTTAAACAAAGCATAGGGATTAAATAGTCAGGCTTCTCTTTGGAATGTGAAACCAAAAACATGTCGAGTGTGCTCAGGGCTGCCAAATGGCAGTGCATCAAACAAGGGCTGTTGTATTCAGAAATGCTTGTCACCAACTAGCAGCTGAGGATATGCCCATTTGAAAGCAAAAGTTAATCAAATTGAAATTAGTTTTAGATTTACCAGTACCCAACCTTTAAATAGCGTTCCTTCGCAATTGCTCCCCAAACATTTTTATTACCAGCAATTTTACAGGTAGGTGCCTTGAGAAGGGAACTGCCTTCCTCTAATCGTGCAACTGCTTGGTTGCAGATGTAGGAATAGAAAGGGATCTTGTTTTCATCCTTTTGAACTCTCAGAATGCAAGATGAGTGGTGCAGGTTATTTTTAAACCGAGCAGGCACTTAGAGATTTCACAGAATGAGAGAGTTCCCTGAATGTGTCCTGTCACTTAGCACAGTATTTTGCCGTGGTGCAAACTAACTTGGACAGATGGTAAAGAAATTAAAAGCTCAGGAACAGAAGTGTGCTTGGGTGGAGGGTAAAGAGATTAAAAAAAGGAGGTACTTGTTGCCGGGTGAATTCCTAGCACTGGATGGTGTTGTTTCGAACTGTTGTTTCTACTTTTTTTTCTTCCTGTTTTTAATCCTCTGCTTTCAGAGTGCTTTTATTTTTTTATATTTTAATGTGGCTTCTGTCAGTAAAGCATAAGCAGTTCTAGGGAATCTGTCGTTTGATTTCTTGTATATTATGACCACTGAAAGTAGGTTTTTGGCCCAAGGCTGTCTTCATTGAAGAAGGTTAAACACGCAGACAGGAATTTTTCGAGAGATAGTAAGCATAGCAAAATTACATTTGTGTTATCTGTTTTTCTATCCTTCCACTCTCTTTCTCAGTCATGCTTCTCACGAAGATTGCACCATTAATTCAGGGAGGGGCAGAAAGGTGACCAGCACCAACTTCTTTACTGTGCCTGGCAAAAGTGGGTTTGTGCAGAATTGAGGAACAGGAGGAAAAAGGGTAAAAAGCAACAAAATACTTAAATTTTGTGTAGACACTGAGGTCTTGAGGAGATCAAGAGAATGGCATAGCCACTTAGGGCAAAAGAGTTAGATTTCCCTATTCTGCAGGAAACTATTTTATATGTACCACTTATTTTACTGTGCTGCTAGGATACCTCCATGTACTTGTGTGAATTTTGCCTGCTGGGTAGATATCTGGCACTTCTGTTTCTTTTGGTACCCCCTATAAATAAAGCGCTATATAATTAAACTTATCCCCCCGCCCCCTTCACCCCAACTGACTTCACGAGGGTAAGTTTGCAAGCTGTAATAAACTAACCACTCTTTCTGTGCTGTACTTTCACTTTGAGCCTTTTTTCCAGTGTCTCTGCAGTTGGTGGCTTTGGTTCTTGGCTATAGTTAATGGTAGCTCCGGGGCTTGGGTAGGGAGGCTCTGAGCATATGTGTCTGTATAACAGTTTGGAGAAGCAGAAAGCCACGGTTTAATTTTAACTCTTGGCAGGTCATTTTATTTTTTTCCAAACATGTTGAATGTTTTCTGGGATCTGAAATTAAAACAGAAACCCCTTCTTTTTCTTGACTGCTGCAAGCTCGACACACACAGTTTTGACAGCTAGAATGAGCATGGAGGGTTTGGAAGAGCCATGTTGTTTTATTGTGAATATCATTTCGTGAAACCCTTCTGAAAAATCTCACATTTGTATCATGTAATGGTGATCAAGAGCTCACGTACACTCTAGTCTATACAGGGATCTGCTCTGCTCCTTGGGCTGTAGTTTGTGTTGGCATTAAACTTACTAATGTTTTCAAAAATCCCCCCAAATTTGTGTGAGCTGAATTTCATGTTTCTATGGAGGAAGATGGTAGTGGTATTGCATTACTTTTAGGGATTGCATTCTGTCTTGTATTCACATTTCTGCCCCATAACTTCCATCTTTTCTCTCTTGGAGAGGCTCCAGCTGGGCAGAAGAGACCAGAGACTTGAACTTCTTTATTTTGTAGAGAACTGCTGCTTGCCTTCCTCCTGCCTTCCCTTGCCTCTGCTTCCCAGAAAAGGGTGGAGGAAGAAGGGCAAACAGAAGTGCGTAGCCTGTTCATTTTTTTTTTTCATTGAGTGATTGTCCTTAGTCTGCTAAATGCACAGCAATAATACACAGAAGAGAAGCATTAGGGCATGTCACAGTCTATAATATTTTTGGACAAAACCCCTCCGTGATGAATGATTTTTCCTGGCCAACGAAGATTGCATTAAGAAATCTCTTTCAGGGTCTGGTCTTCCTTGGAGCCCCCCGTGTTACTATACTACGGCACTGGGTTTGGGCATTTGCTGGGCAACGTGCCTGAAAAGCATTCCCATTGCACTGCATATACTTTACCTTACAATTAGGTGTTTCGGAGCTGGAACGAATAAAACACTGTGTTTAAAAGGTGAAAGCTTGCAAGACGAAACCTTTTCCTACATTGTGTTTATGCGACAATGTATCCTCAGTATTGTAATATTTTGAGCTCTGCATGTGTCAGGGAGCAAGAGACCTAGATTTCTTTATCCAGCTGTAATATAAATGAGTTTTCTTCTACTCTGAAGCTCCCTTCTGATGTTAGGTTGATGTAAATTGACCTTGGTTCCTGTGGGAGTAGGAATCAATTCTGTCAAGAATATTATTGATTTAGGATGCAACTGAATCTCCCAAAATAGAACCCTTCCAGTTCACTTAACTGGGTGTTAGGACAGCATTTTGCCAAGTGTTAGCTGTGACTTCTCTCCTGTTGTTGTGACAGAACATGAGATTGTTCCTGCCCTTTCGCTGTGGTCAAATAGCGTGTTTTCTGCTGGAGAAGATCAGTGCAAATCCCCATCTTTCTTCTTGTACTGTGCTCTACTGGTGGTACCATTTTGTGTGGTGCTTTCTCAGGTAGCAAAGTGGGTTTGGCTGGCTTACTGCACACTCCCCTCACATATATCCCCCCAATTAACTTTCTTAAATTCTATAATTGCATGGTGGATGCTTTACGTGTAAAATAAATAAATAAAAACAACCATGGGAGACCTTACCTATGTGACATCAGTCTTAGATTAATGTGTGCAGTTTGCAGGGCTGGGAAAACAAACCTAATGTGTACCTTTGAATCTCTAGCCCATGGAATATTTGCCATGTACTGGTAAAATTCACAGTGATTCTTCCTTTTTTTTTTTTTAAAAGACATACTGGGGGACTCTGTTTTCCCTTGCCACCTCTTCATGAGGATGAACAGAGCTTAGAACTGATGCCGGCTTTGTCCTAATTTTTGTTGCATGCTGTTGACGTGTACAAATATAGGGAAAGAGAAAATGAGGTGAACGTGAAATGAGATGTATTTAAACAGGGTGCCTGCTATTTACACAGAAATAAAGGGAAAGGGAAAATGAGCCAGAAACCTGAGATGTGAAAAATGGTGCATACTGTGTTTCTGTTCAGAAACACTTCTCTTTCCTGGTGACATTGTTACTGTGGATGGAGATTTTGATAGGTTTGTTATCTTATGTCCTAACGGAGCTCTCTTCTTGCCTCATATCCCGTGCTACATACTTGGTCTCCAATTCGTCACTCAGTAGCTATATCTAAGTACTTATCTGTGCAGAAAAGTTTAATTACTTATACTGTGTAGTTAAAATTACGGCTGTTTTCTTCCTCCCCCCTGGCAGGACATTCTCATTCTGGTGTGACTTTTTGCTTTAATTGTACGTGCTTCCCCAGGTGATGGAAGCCAAGCAGCTTTTTTAGCCTTTTTCTCATCTACTGGAGCAAAAGCAACAAATTAATGTATTACCACCTGCAGCTAGTTGCTGCTGCTGCCAAATCTGCTTCCCGTTGCCCAATAACCAGCAGAAGGACAGATGGCAATCTATGCTTAAGTAGGGGCAGGCAACAGGTTGGTCAGCAGTGCGACCCTGGGACAAGGGAAGGCAACCACATCCCGGTCTTTATTAGCAAGAGAGCAGGGAGCAGGCGGAGGGCAGGGATTTCCACCTCTGCTCATTGCTTGCACAACCACTTCTGGAGTGCAGTGCCCAGTTTGGGTGCTCCCAGTGCTGTGTCTGGTCCAGCAGAGGGATACAGTGATGGTCTGGGGTTTGATTCCACTTTGGGATGTTGTGTTGGTGTAGCCGCAACACTCAGAAGTTTTAGTCTGTATCAACACTTCTGTGCAGATAAGTCACTGGCATCTAATTATTGCCGTTTTGATTAACAGGAAAATGCAATTGCACGTCCTAAACCATCTGGTGTTACCAAAAATTACCTTCTGGCCCTCCTGAGCCCTTCTTGTGCAAGATGAGCCATGTTTGCTTCAACTGCAAAGAGTGTATATTGGGGGAGCTGCTGTTGTTTGGGAGAGTTGTTACAGTACAGAAGAAAGAGAGAGGCAGCATTTAACGTTGGGTTTTAAAACTGGTGGTTCATTCATTGCTTATTCACCCAATTTTAAAATCTATATATAGCTAGTAAGAACAAACTTGCAATGTAAAAGCTTGCTACTATGTATGCAATGCTAAAAATAAAAGTTAATAATACTCTTTTTATTTTTTTTGCTTTTGTTTTATTTTTAGGATTTCTTCTTCTATTCACTAGTATACGATCCTCAACAAAAGACCCTACTCGCTGATAAAGGAGAAATTCGAGTTGGAAACAGATACCAGGCAGATATAACAGATTTACTAAAAGAGGGTAATTTCCATAATTTATTTAAATTCTCCAGAGGCCACATTGGATGCGGCCACCTTTATGTACGTGGCCCCTATGGGGGATGGAGGTTTCTACCGCCAGGTCATGCGTACCCCGATGG
Source organism: Cygnus olor (assembly GCF_009769625.2). Lineage (NCBI taxonomy): Eukaryota > Metazoa > Chordata > Aves > Anseriformes > Anatidae > Cygnus > Cygnus olor. The sequence continues at coordinate 9,116,097 of NC_049176.1, read as the reverse complement.
CCTGGTTTGTTAGTGACTGAAGCTGCTGCCCACTGAATGCAGTTAATTATGTCTCAGACCAGTCTTTAAGTGGGCATTTGTCCAAATCATAAAAGTTGTTGAAACAAATTGAATTAATTGGCTCTCTCGGAGCTTGCACTCGTGTTATTAAGAGACTTCAGAATTTCCATGGGAAGCACACATTTCCAGCACATCTGTAAAGCCTTTGTGTTTTTAATCAAGCCTCACTTCCCTGCATGAGCCCCTCCCAAATTATTGCCAATTAAATGCTGTCTCCCCTCATCAATTTGCCCATTATTGCTGGGTGCCTTTTCCTCAGAGCCCCCTCCCCATCCAGCGGTGTTGGCTGCCAGCCTCGATTTCTCAACCTGCAGAGCAGGCAGGAGGAGGAATTTGCTGCCCTGCCACGGTGTGCAACCTCAGCCAGCCCTGCAGAAGGAGCACGAGGACCCCAGCCTAGGATGAGGGGCCAACAGAAGTGACTGTTACTGGTCACCAGAGGGTAACTTCAGACTGGTCCTTGCACTGCCCTGCAGATCCAGAAGTGGGTGGAAAAACGTTTCTGCGCAGAGACAGGTCCTCCTGAGGGAGCAGGTGTTGGAAGAGGCTTTGCCAAAGTGTGCAGGCAGAGATAGAAAAGCACAGAGGCACTTCAGTCTCTGCTTTGGAGTTTTGCTGATACTGTTAGGCTAATGTTAGAACAGGCAAACAGATTGGTCAGGACTCTTGTTTAATTTGTCTGTGGTATTTATTCAGCAGCTGGGCTAGCCTCCTAAGTGAGGATGAACTAATTTGAAAGGCATTTTCTTCCCTCAGCAGGCCAACACGGGGATTCAGAGAAGGATAATCTCCAGATGTTTGAAAAGGAGCGCAAAAAAAAAAAAAACCTCAATCACTCCTGTATTTTTCCATGGTATTTTGGTTTGTGTAGGGTCAGAATAAAAAGAAGCAGGAGGATCTGATGCCACGATTTACCCCTTAGAAAGCAGCTGATGCAGACTGAACCAGCTATTCATTGCCTGCTCAGAGCATCCAGGAGCATGTTTGTTTTTCTGGAACTGCTGCAGGGTAGAGGAGAAAGAAGAGAGAGGCAGGGGAGGAGGCTGAAGAGAGGCTGGCTAGCTTGGAGAAGGATGTACTTGGTTTCCTGCTATTTGCGGCCTTTGAAACCAGTTCTTCTGCACCTGATTGCCTCATTCGGATGAGCTGGGTAGCTATGTCTGTCAGGCTGCAATTGTCACAGACAAATGGGTGAATGAAATTCTCACTGAGAAGTGTTAGGCAGAATATGTGAGATGGGCTGTCAGTTAAATTAATACATTATTATTAAATTCATATACAAAACCAGGAAAGTATTTTTATTCCAAAACAGCCATACTGAGCGTTTCTAACTTGTTTTTCAAACAGGTGAGGATGATGGAAGAGATCAGTCAAAACTTGAAACAAAAGTTTGGGAAGCCTTTAACCCGCTAGTAGACAAGCAGATAGACCAGTTCTTGGTGGTAGCACGGTAAGAGCAATTTACCTCTTCTTTGAATAAGTAAATTTTAATAACGCTTATTTTCCAAGCACTTTTTTGTTCTTTTTGCTTTACTAATATGAATACTGGTTTGGTTGCATGATTCATGTGTTTCATTTTGAAGCGATGGACATGTTACATACGTGCCTTGCTGGGAACTGCATGACTTCAGGAACTCGGATTTACAGTTTTTACTTTCTCAAAGTTAATCACTTATATAAAATCAGAAGTATTTTATGTAAAAACTGTCGTGTAATTGGTGAGGGTTTTCAAATGGGGCAAGTGTGCAGAAGGCGTAGTGAACTAAATTCTTGACAGATCATTACTGTGTCTGTTTTCTCTCTTTTTCAAACCCAGTCACATTTCAACATGTTATTATAGCTAAGATGTCTGGTAAGGCGTTTTTGATACTGTAGATGTTTTCTAATGCCTAGATTCCAATAGGTAAGCAGAATAAAGTAAAACCCTGCAAATCTGTACAGATGGTGAAATTTATGCTTCTGTTTAAGCCCAAGGCAATCTTTGTCCATTAATGTTAGGTTTTTTAAATGCTCATGAAATTTTTCAGTATTGTGCATTGGTACAAACAGAAGCCTATGCCAAAATGTAGGCTCTTGTAGCGACTGAGTAATTCTAAAAAATTAAAGAAAAAAGGTAATGCTCTCCAACCTCTGTCTTTTAGGTAAGTTTGTAAGATTGTGGAAGCATGGGAGTAAAGTGGTGTGAGTAGACGGACAGTTGGACTTTCTGGTGTTTGTAGTATCTAATAGTTTGCTATTAGATACGGGTAGGAAAGGGGTGTGTAAAGTTACAATCTGTTAGTAGTATTTGGCTTGCTGCTCTTGACAGCATGCTGATGGAGCATGGTGTGTGACAGATCTGGACCCTGACTTGTAGAGCAGTCTGCTGCAGCCAAGGGCTTTAGCCCTGGAAAATGGAGTTAAGCCTACATTTCAGGTACTCTCTTGGATTTGGCTCTGGTGCTGTCAGACATCTACTTCTTGGTTTTTACCCTCTTGAATTATCTTGCTCTTGAATTTTCTGAATTTTCCCGAGCATGGCATTGGTGTGTACGTAGTGGGTAAGGTAAGGGGATGCCTCCTGAGGAGGTAACATGAGAGCTTGTGCATGAGAATTTGTCTGGACGGGACCCTCTAGTTCTGACTGGAGCTGTTGAATGATGCAACAAGGGTGCGTTTATGAAATGGCAGTAAATGTTTTCAACATGTTGAATGATACAAGCTTAGGGAAATACTGGAAAAAAAAAAGTATTGAGGAAAATTGAGGAGCTGGTGAAAAGTGTTCTAGGAACTGAAATGTGTATACGCAGAAATATGCAACAATATTGATTTTTTTTCTATGTACTTTGAAGATAAAGCTTGCTATTATTATGAACTTCAGCCAAAAGTTTTAAAACCAGCTACTCTGAATTGCAGCACTTTAAAACCTTTGTATGGGTGTTTGGGCCTTGCATGAAGGTCCAATAACGGGGAGCTGAGAATGAAAGTAGGTAGGTTAAGATGGAAAAATGTTAATTGCTGTCCAGATTGAAGAAAATCTGACAGTTCAGAATCTATCAGTACATTTTTGTCTTTAGTTAAGCATGTGCTTTTTGTTCTCTAGGCTTTTTTTAAAGGTTCATAAAATCTTTAGTGTTATGTCTGCACTAAGGAATCACCATAAAATTTAAGCTCTTGAAGTTTCACTGTGCTGCTTACACAATACGTTGCTGTTTCCCTTGACCTGTGCCAACAGTAAATTCAAATTTGCTGAACTAAGTGATTTATGGGTAACAGATTAATTCTACTTAATCAGATGGACATAGGGAAATGGATGAAAGTTGGGAGAGGATAATCTCCACCAGCAGTGCGGAACAAGCGGATGAAGGAGCGATGGGGAGAGCTGGAATGTTTCCAGCAAAGGGTATTCCAGCTTCTTGACAAGCCTGCAGTTTCACAGTTGCTTCTAATCAAGTGAAGTACAAGATACCACCACCAACAACAACAAAAAGCTCATTTGCTGGGCTGTTTTTCAGCAGCGTTAATTTAAATTTGCCACTCGGCCAGGCAGTTTTGGTGTTAGGAAGTCCCAGAAGGAAGCCGGAGGGTAGAATTGCCCCCATGGATGGGCCTTTGCACTTGGCTTGGTTTAGAGTGACTGCAGAGCTGCTTTGTGATGGTGGTTTCCACCTCGTGCAGGCTTTTGGTGGTGACGCTGTTTTTAGTAGTTCTGGCTGTTTGCTGCTGTCTGCTCGGTTTGCTGAGAGCTGCTTGAGGCTGCCTGCTGCAAAGAGTCGCTGAACAGATCAGCATAAAGATTGCTTCTGCCCAGAATCAGCAAAGTGATCCAGCATATAATTAGGTGCACGCACACAGACACACACACGCAGACACACACACGGAGATGGGGAATCCATGAACCAGAGACGGGGATGAGTGGGTAGGAGGCTGGGGAGGAGGTGAGCTGTGGCCGTGCACCAAAACCTGGGTGAGGGAGGCAGCTTTGGCTTTTGGCCAAACTCTATTATTTGACGGACTCCTGCCTAAGTATTTACCTTTCCTCCTCTAATGCACTGCTTGGCACTAGAGTTTTTCCCCCTGTGCACTCAAACTAGTCTGGGGAAGCAATCTGAGTGGGGGGAAAAGTGGATTTTTTTTTTTGTTGTAGCTGCTCAGAGGAGTTCAGCTCTAGTTCGCTGTGCAAGAGCATTCCCAACTGCGTGCACGATAAGCATTGAGGGCAGAGGGAATTACTGGAACCAATGTTCCTGTTAAAGATTTCTCCAGCTAATTTCTTTAGGGATAAAATGAGGAGCATGGGAATTGTGGCCTAACGAGCAGGAGCAGCTGGCATTGGGAAGTATTTGAGAATTGCTATACTCCTATGCAGTCTATATAATATATGCACTTAAAGCATTATACTACGTTGTAAAATAAAGACTATTTTAATTTTTTGAGACTTAGGAAAGTGATTGTTACTGTTCTTTTTTTTCTCTGTTTGGTTTTGGCATCTGTCTCCGTACCTTTGGACAATGTAGCACTGCTCATGCCATTGTGGAAAAGATTTTGTGCCATTCATAAAGCTCACTTGTGATCAGTTTCTGTTAAACTTTAATTCAGAGGTCTGTGCTGAGAGATAGGGGATAAGATGGTTCAAAACTCCCTGTTTGTGATCTTCAAGTCTTGTTGTTTTCTGTCCTAAGCAGTCTTGGTCACATGAACCAAGTACAGTAAAGCGTCTCTAATAACAAACCACATTTGAAGAGGCTGGTCTCTGGCTCAGAACTAGCGCCAAACCACGTAATCTTTTTGCTGAGAAACAGTCTGCTGATCTCAAAAAGTGTTGGTTGGGTGTTGATATTTATGCTTGCTTTGCCTGCAAAGTTAATGCTCCATTTTAATTTCTTTCAGGTCTGTTGGTACATTTGCCCGAGCCCTGGATTGCAGTAGTTCTGTCAGACAGCCAAGTTTACACATGAGTGCTGCAGCAGCCTCTAGGGATATCACATTGGTAAGATTTTTAAGTTATTGAGAGATGTAAAATAATTCACCTCAGCAATAACAGTTGGCAAAAGGAGAGAGACAGATGGACTGTAATTGTGGCCTGCTGTGAACCAGATCTTGTCTTTGTAAAGGAATTCTTTATTTACATATGAAGTAACTTTTTTCTGGCGTTGTGCCTTTTATGATCCATCATGGTTAACTCTTGACTTTTTTTTTATTTTTATTTTTTTAATTAAATTTTTTTGACCATGCTTCATAGCACATCTCTTGCTTGGGCTTAGTAGCGGTCTTGAAAAGAACGCACGTGATTATCTGCCTGTCTGCAGTGCTGTAGTGCCAGAATGCCACTCCTTATCGCTTCCCCAACTGCCACTGGCATCCTTGGGCAAATTGTCTTGGGGGGAAAAGTTTGTGGTCAGATAAGAAATTTCAGTTGATCAAGTTCTTTCCTTTGAGCTTCATTTTCATCTACCTAAGGAGTGGTGATATTGTTAATATTTTAAAATTATAAAGGATTCTGAATAGATAAGAGGAAAGGGAAAAGTTAAATTTCTATGGTAGAGAGAGTTGAATAGAAATGTGAATAAAATTTATGAAGTCTCCAGAGTACTGTTATCAAAGCCTCACCTCATAATTGAGTAATGTGAAATCGTATGTAGAACAAATTCTAGGATAAAACATTGTCGATTGATTATGCATGTGCACAGAACTCTGGTATGATGAGAGGCAAGTGGCGTCCTGATTTAAAACTACAGAAATCAAGAAATAAAGCCAAGCTTTAATTTACTAATGCCAATTCCTCACAGCGTGTTCTTGTCCCTTGTAAATCACAAGTCTCAGACAGTCATAGCTCAGCTTTCTGAGGGATAGTTGCTCATGGGAGAAACTCTTCCTACTCAGCTCTGATACGTGACTTAAATCCTTTTTGGGATTTGTGACCTTTGGGACAAGTGTGTGTTTAAATATTCGTTGTTATATATAATTCTTGTGGATTATTTTCTTTGTGGACAAAGAAAGTGCATGGATAACTTTATTAAAAAACACACCCTCAGACCTCTATCTTTATGCTCCACCTGTTGTTGATGCCTAACAGGGCTGCTTAGTCCTGGTGAGTGGGGCTCTGTCCCCTACATTTTCTTAACAGCAGTGCTACAGCGTTGGTGCTGGGTAGTAGATAAAGTAGCAGTTATTCAGATGCAGATGCTCATGTTCCAAAAATCTCTCTATTGTTAGTGAATATTGGACCTGTACACTGACAATTATCGTGAGTCTCAGACTGGAACAAGTTTTTATTGGTTGTAGAATACAGCATCCTCAAATCTCACTGCGTGGTTTGTGTTACTGCTGTTTCATTGTTAAGCATTTTTCCCCCCTGGATGCTTGTCCTTATGTTTGTTTTTCTCTTTTACGACAATGTAGTTCCATGCGATGGACACTTTGCACAAAAATGTCTATGACATTTCCAAGGCAATCTCTGCGCTTGTGCCACAAGGTGGGCCAGTCCTGTGCAGAGATGAAATGGAGGAGTGGTCTGCTTCGGAGGCAAACCTCTTCGAGGAAGCACTAGAAAAATACGGAAAAGATTTCACTGACATTCAGCAAGATTTTGTAAGTATGTAAAATGGGGGCCCACGTGGTGCGACTGGGTCTGATCAGTGACAGAGCTGGTTTACAGCTTGTCTAAAGAGAGTTGTTTTCTCTGTTTTGAAGAGGAGGGCTTTGAACTGGAGCATGTGCCTTGCAGTAAATTGGGGAAAGGCAGACTTCATACTGAAGACAGCCTGCTGTACAGTCAGAATTTCAAATCACCAATGATAGATTTTCCTTCAGAGATGTTAATTTAAAATAGTCTGCTCCACTACCGCTGGGAGAGGATTTAGGAAAGTGTTGTGACAGCCTGGCTACTGTAGATTAATTTGTATTTGAAAGAGTATTGAGCCTTCTGAAAAATGAAAATTTAGTCACTCTTACGTTATTTCAAAAAAGGCTCTGTGAAAGTTTTAAAAAGGAATCTTGGGCATTCAGGGGAAGTGTCCTGCAGTTTGGCCGAATCTCCACCCTAGGTGTTCAGCCTGCAGTTTGAATGGAGCACTGTAAAGAGAGCCAAGTTTCACTGTATCACGCCTCGAGTCCTCAGAACAAAGCGAGTAGTGTCAGTGTTGCCTGTCCTGTACTCTAATCTTTTAGATGGAGGGACTTGGAAGCAGCACAACACTCTGTGGTCCTGCTGAAAGCCTTGTGCTTTTCATGCAGAGAACAGCTGGTATGGCACATTTCTGTTAGTAGTTATTATTTTATTATTTTTATAGGCCAGCTACATAGAAGCGGAGAAAACTGGAGCTGTGATAACTGGTTCTTGCTTGAGTCTTTGCTCAAGCAGCAAGACTGTCTCAGCCAGTGGGCTCCCTTCCACATTGTGCCTCTCTTGAATGGTTTACTGTGGAGCCAATGCAGCATGAAGATTTACCTGTAACGTGCTCTGTTTCTACACTGAAAGCACTGTTTTTTGAAAGGCCATTTAATTTATCATGGGGCCCATGTGCATCTAATGTCCTTAGGAGATAACAGACGCTGTCTTTTTTTTTTTGCTAGCAGGGTTAGTAGTTGCAAACTCTGCTTTAAGCTGTCTGTCACAGGAATCCCGTGAATTTCAGTGAGGCTGTGCGCCAGCTCCCCGCAATGACCGTTGCTTTTCCTTTATGTCCTTAGCTCCCATGGAAGTCCTTAACAAGCATAATAGAGTATTACTATATGTGGAAAACGACAGACAGATACGTTCAGCAGGTAAGAGTCAGAATCACCTCTTTCATTCCAAGAGAAGCTGTTTTACTTGCCGCTGAAACCGAGCAGTTGCTTTGTTCTTCTATGTGGGATTCAGCCTTTCTTGTAGGTGGATTCTGTAATCATCTGAAGCACCAAATAATCTCTTGTTGCTAAATTCATCAGCCATTCTGTAGATAAATACTTGTGGCATTGGCATTTGTGTTTTTTTCATGTTTGCTGCTACTTTACTTGGAGCTTTCAAATGTCTGTTTTGGAATTCAATAGCTTGAGGAAGAGTATACAGTTAATCTCTGCCAATAACTCTGTTCAAGGTCAGCAGTAATTTCAGTTTTAGCTTTTTATGGGGGAGTGGGCAGTTGCTGTACAACAGGCAATCATCGTTATCCCCCACCTCTGCTTGTCCATGACTTTGATTGCAGATGCAAGGAATCTCCCCCATGGAAGTGCTGTAAGTGGAGCGTTTGGGAAGCATTGATGGCTCAAATTCCCAGACTCATTATACTTGAGAATCAACTTTGACTAGTGTTTACAGTAATTTTTATCTCCTACTTGTTTAAATACAAAGGCTGCTTGGTACCTTAAATAACGAAAGCACAATGCAAGAAGCATGTAAAATGTTTTTAGAGTATCAGTTACTGAAAAATACTTACAATATTTAATAGGAAAATTAATTAAAAGGGAGAAATACATAATGTATTTTTTATGGTAATTATCAGTATAATGTTTAGGCATCTATTTAAAGTATTACAAAAAGTGTAGGCACAGTAATGTCCTGCCTTGACTTGCTTCATTAGATACTCAGCCTGTGATAAAGATTCAATGCCTGGGGCATTGACCGGTATTTGGCATGTACTTGGCCACCAAGGTCTGTGGTGCGATCTTCTGATTGGAATACTGCTTAAATTACAGAGGGCGACTCAGGACAAATCAGAATACTTTTTGAATTAATTCTGTATTACCTTTTTTTTTAAATAATACTAAGCAGCATTAATAGTTGCATCCTCATTCCTATATTTTCCAAGCTCATTCCTGGATGGAAATTTTTCCTTCTGATAAGGAAATGCTTGGTGGGACAGTGGTGGAAGCTGTTGTGGTGGAGAAAAAATGTATAGTGAGTGCTGCTGTACTGTCTGACTATAGCCATTTAGGAGGCTGAGCGTACTCAACCTGTACTGTACTCAGTGTTTGCACTGAGATGAATCAATTAGTCTTCTCCTTCTGTGCGTTTTTTATCTCACCTCTCTTCTTGTAAAGATAAAAATCCATGTAGCAATGTGCTAGGTATCGGAAAAGGTAAGGAAAGTTATTTTATCTGATAGTGAAAACTAGAATCTTAAATAGACTGCTGCATGAAATATCACCCCTGTGCAGTCAAACCAGCAAGCAGTAGTAGGAATTAGGAACGGTTAGAGGCAAAAGCAGCGCTGTCCTGCTCAGAAAATCCATGATACACTCGCATCTTTGAAGTTCTGTTTAGGCACATCTCAAGGTATGTAACAGTGTGGGCGCTGAGAAACAAAGAGGTTCAGAGCAGGTTTTTTGGTGCCCACTCGTGGATACCGTGGGAGACAGGTTAGTGTTGTGGTCCGGGTGTTTGCTTTCAGCCCCGGGGGCTATGGAGGGTTAGGGGCATGGTGGGTGGTAGTATGCAGCAGTAAGATCAAGGTCTTGAGATGCTGATTCCAGTCATAGACAACAGAGAAAAAGCAAATATTTTGTGGAAGGAGAGACCGCTACAGAAATGGTGCTTTCCCTAGGAAGTGGTTCAGTTCTTTTGCTCTTTCCACTTTTATGAACTTTTTTATTATAAAGACAAAATTGCAGAGGGGATAGTTGCATAAAAAGCTTTATTTGTTCTCGCAGCAATAAAGTAACACCCCCACGCACAGTTTCTTGTATTGTTTTGCTGTGTTCTTACGCAGTGAGTTTTCTGTAATGGTGATAATGTTGTACCTCACGTGTGCTGCCCAGCAGTGTACCACGGAGTGGGATTTGGGGAAAACTTCCAATTAGAGGCTGTGCACTTAGGAGAGAGCATGAGCATAAGCTGAACAGGTAGAAATTGCAGAACAGAGATATCACATCAATTAAGTTTGAACTGAGCTGAAGACTTCATCTCAAATTCCCAGATTGTACAAGCAAATAATACTATTAAACATTTATAAAAAGCTTGGGAGAGCTATCTATATATAACCACAAAGAAAGCATAGGAAGTTGTATTTGAAATAATGGTGCATTGCATTTACTTTTTACTTGGCGTGCCCTAAGTCTTCGACAAAGTGCATCCCTCACCATTTTTTCCATCTGTTTCTTCAGTGTTTGGTCTGTGTGGATTCTCTCCTTAGCCTAATACCACAAAATGGTTCTGGGGCTAACAGCATTTTCATACTTCAGATACTGAAAATGTGCTAAGTAAGGATATGACAAGTGTGTATCCTGAGTTGTTTCACTTTCACTTGTCCTCCTTTTAAGGGGATAATTAAAGTACCTTCTAAGTCTGTATGTTACTGTCTTAAAACCGCAACAAACCAAAAAACTTAACTTGCTCATTCTTGTAGACTCTTTGTCTGAATGCACTTAAAAGCATCTATTTAGACCGTCTATTTTTGTGAGTTATACAAGTTCATAATGAAGGTTTTGTCACAAGCAAACTGCTTGTTTTAAAAACCAGTTAGTGGGAACTGTTTACTTCCCTCTGTATTTCCTTTGAGATCTTCTTGGAGCAAGAAAGCACTCTGTCATAATCTTGAAGAAGAATCTATCTGTTCCTGGACTTTGAGGAAGCTAAATTTTGAGCTGACTTTCACAAAAGACCTTTTCTCAGAACTGAACAGTAAGGGTAGTGCAGAGTCCTGTGCAAGCCTAAACCAAGAATTCCAGTAGTCAGAACAACCTGGACACGAATAACAGAAGGTGTGCTGGCATACACAGGTGTTTCTGCTTGTATGGAGGGGAAAAAGAAGGCCTGATGCTTGGTATTCCTACTTAATATAGCACTTCCTTGTCTTGTGGGTAGCATAACGTGAGATGGATGCAAAATGACCTCTTTTCGAGCATGTTCTTGGATCTCTTACACAGTGATTTCTATTTGGCTTGAACTCCACCTTACTTCCGACACTTAACAGCATTAACTAGAAGTTCAGTCACTTCAAGAGGAGGTCAAACCCTCCAAGCAGAGACTTGCTTGAGAAGGAATAATTCTCTTGCAGCGTCAGCACAGAAATCATGGTCCAATGCACGGTCCTGAACGCATGTCCAAAGTGATCCCCAAAGTAGTCCTTTCAGAGTTGTCCTGAAGAAAATGAGGGAAAGGGCAAATTCCAAATTCAGTATCCCATATCTTGTTTGAATGCATCTTTTTTTTTTGAGTCAGATTTCACATGTCAATTCACAAGAGCATATATTTCTGACTTGGACAGGTTTGAAATTGCATCCACGGGCTAACTGCTGGTGGTGGCTTTCCCCAGCAATTCCAAAGCTCTTTAAAAGTTCTGAGATGTTTGGGCATGCCTATGTTTTCATTCAAAATGAAATTTGTGTTTTTATGCAGTTGTGTGTTCCAGGATGATTTTTTGTTTTTATTGTTAAAATCCGAGTGCTTTTGCTGTGTTGTGTAACAGGAGGGGAAGTCCTGAAACCTTTAAAGCACTCTCCAGCTGTTGAGATGCACTTGAGAATTGCTCAGGGCATGGCAGTGACAAATGATCATTTGAATTAGTTTTATGTGTTTTTTAGAGTTAGACTTCAATTTTACTTTTTCATTTGTGCTTGAGCATGAAACTTCCAAGAGGAAGATCAAGCATTACAAATTTCTACTCGGTTGTCTTTTTGTTACATGGAAGTCCCATTTTAAAATTGCAGCGTGTCAAAGATGAATTAGGAGGAAGAGACAGAATCAGTTTTAAGGTATGCACAGCATTGAAAAAAAAAACAAATGTAAAAGAGAAGATGGAGAAGTGCAAGTGCCATTAAATATGACTACATGAGGTAGGGAGTGCAAAGGGTGGAGCTCTGGGTAAGTCTTGATGCAGTTAGATAACATCTTTATTAGGGAAAGCTAACCTTTGTACCTAGCCAAGAGCTGTGTGTGACATCTTAATGTACTAGCCTTCATAAAGTACTGCGTGCTAAGAAAATAGAAATAACATCAAAGAAATGCTTTTCCACAGACGTAGGACATGTTATCCCAAAACACCTCCTAGTAAGCCTACAGTAACATGGAACTGTGGTAATTTTGGCAAGCAAGTGACAGAGACTGTAGGTACTGCATGCCAGTGCTGAGATGTGTTGCAGGAGCTCAGGCAGCTGGAATCACTTCTGCCAACTGCATCGTGGACTAATTGCCTCCCCCCTGCCTCCAAGCAGCACTTGTGTGCGTGCTCAGAGGCTTTTTGGAGGCAGGAAAGCAGTGTGAAAGTTTTCCCCTAAATCCAGAAAGTGCAAGTTAGAGGCTATTCTTCTTCCCCAGCATGAACCAAAAGAGGCTAAGTATGAGAGGGTATCTGAGCTGCCCCTGCACCATCTACCAACCCAACCCTTGCATTGCGGACCTTGAAATATCTCTTGCGTTCCTGTGTTTCTTCTATTATTTTCTTTTTATAAGCCATTCACTTTTTAGAAAATGCCCACAAACGTTTCTTTGCTGTGATACGTCACGTTTTAAGACTCTTTCAAACTCTAGAATGAAAGATGTTAAATCCAGGGTGAGGCTATATAAAGGAGAGGTGTTTGCACCAGCTTGAATGTACAGGATTTTAAAGTATTTTAATCCCTTGGTCTCTGTGGGATTAAAAAAAAAAAGTTGGTAACATCTCCCTGTTATAGATAGGGAAAATATGAGGTAAGTATGAGGATATACTTAAGATATGCAATTATAAATAACTCACAGAGACAAAAGATTTCATTTAGGCCAAGCTTCTAGAAGAAGTTACAAATGCTCAGGGTGTTGTTTTTTTTGTGGATGAGAACATTCCTAACTACATCCAGCAACATTAAGAATTTATAGCATAAATATGCTTCAGGCACAAATCAACTGATAACTGGCAAAGGACCTAGGAAAGCACTTCTCTGTGAAGGGACTGTGCTGAAGTTGTGTGGGACTACGTGTCGGGCACCTTTCTTTGTACCTTCTGTTTTCAGTCACTGTCAGAATAGGAAGCTCATGAGATCTGCTCTATTGATTCTCCACGGCCACAAATGCTTAGTGCAAAACCAACCTCTTCTTTGCCTTCTTAGCCCCAGTACATTGTGGAACCTTCTGGTATCCTGATTTCCTGCTTTGTAATAAAGGCAGAACATCTCATATGGCTTGTGCCTTGATTTCAAGGCAGCTGTAGGAGATAAGGAGGTATTGCCAGGCCCAGGTGACCTGTGGCAGTTATTAGCTTAGAGCTTGCACCATGGTCATCAGTCATGAGCAAAATCTGGTGTGAGGTTAGCATTCATCACTACTTTACGAAAATGTTGCTTAACAAGCTAAATTAACCGTGCCTCCGAGGCAAATGACTTTACATTGTGGATATCAGAATATTTCAGCTGCTGGAAATGCTTTGTGTTTGCATGAAGCTTTTCTGCTCGTAGATTTCCAAGACTGTCACAACATAATGTCTCTAGATAGTGCCCTTGGGAGCTTTTGTCAAGAACACTGCAGCTATTTTCCCCCCAACAATTTGCACTAGAAATCTAGTGGAAATTTAAAAAACAAAACAAAAGAGTTCTCTACCAGTGCAAGTTCCCTGAATTTCCTGCCTTGGCCTCAAGGAAATACGATTCGTGTACAAGGTTCATCAAGCAGTATTTTAAATGTTTATCAGCACCTGTTGTTAGACTTCCTTGTAATTCCTGGGGAGAGCAGGAGAAGGCTTGTTTTCCAGTCCAGGCTGAGGGTGGAGCAGCCTTCAGCTCCTGAAGATGACCATGCATCTCACTGAAGGAGGATTTTTTTGGGATAGTATCTCTCTGGAAGTTAAAGAAGGTTTTCTGGTGCTATTGGAGAGCCACTTACTTGCACAGCACTTGTTGATGCCTAGATAAAACAACTTGAGGAAGGCGTTTTGAAAATCCTCAGCGTGGAATTTCTGGGCTCTATATGGAGGGAGAGCCTCTTTAATTATCCTACTATTGCCAATACAGAATGTATTGTTGATTGCTCCAGTGCTGCAGGATTGATAAGTATCGTCTCCATGAGGTCTGTTTGGGCTTTCTCAAGGACAGCTTTGGGGTAGCTGTCTGTGTCTGAGACCAGATTTAATAGAAGCAACCAACCTGGGAAGCAAGAAGTCTGCTTTTGGATGCAGCTTTCTGAAGGCATACTCATAGTCTCTGAATCCCTTCCAATAGCTGTTTGTTTTTCTCAGTCCTTGTTCTCTTGTCTGACACCTTCATTCTTTGATTTCTAAGATGGATTGACTATTACTTGCTGGAAAAGGTAAGAGGGAATTCTTTTTCAGTCTAGAGAGTTTAGGTGAGAAACTGTCAGGCTGTCAAATGGAAAACTGTTGCTTAAGACTGCCCCTCTGATCAAAGCGAGCTTCATGCATACTGGAAGCTTTTACTTCATTATTTTTGTGTGTCCATAGTGTCCCTGTAAAGAGAATGTGTATAGTCCTATTTTTTTTAAGTGAGCAGCCTCAAGGCATTTTTTTCCTCAAGGAAAATAACTAAAGCAAAAGTGAGTATCTGCATAGAAATAAAAAGCACAAGAAAATGTCATAAATTTGAAAAAGTTAAACTAATCTGTTTGCCTAGGATATGTGTAAAACCCCCAGCAAACCCTGCATTGCTGGTTTGTCTGGAAAACATCGTCATTACTGTCTGCAGACTGCTGTTACTGACGTGGATGTTGAAGGGCATGGACCCTGCTTCAGCAGGAGAGGAGTAGAGGCCTCCAGAGATTTCTTTCACCCTAAATTCATTTAGTTCATGTAATAAAGAGGAAATGTGAACCTTCAAATGTCTCTTTCTTAAAAAAAAAAAAAAAAAGTGAAGATTTGAGTAATAAAATTAATTCTTGGCCAGTTAGTAAAGCTCCTGCTAGTTGACTTCCTCTTGTGCCATGTTCAGAAAGGAAAGGAGCTGTACCATTCTGGGGGAATTGCTTCTCTACCTACCATTGGAAGGATCGCATAATCCACCTATTCCAGAAATGGGGATGGAAGTTAATGGCTGGTCTTACCAAAATAAGGCCATGTAGAGACAAATTGTGTGTACCCATGCTCTGAAAGGCTACTTTTTGTGCATGTTTTTCATCGAACATCACACCCTGTGATGTTCCTTAATATCTCCTGGGAAAGGTGATGGGTGTTTTTTTTTTAACGAGGAGCTGATTGTTTGGTGTAGTTAACCTCTCTCTTTTTATCCCCTTGATGTTCTTTGCTACCTGGCCCCTGAGATTTGTGCCTCAGGGTTATTTCCTTTTATCTGAAAGGGGCATAATCAGTAGTTTTTGTCTACCTAAAGCCTTTCACCTTTAGAAAGTGCAAATGTATGGCTTGTCCATGGCTGATGTTTAGCGTGAAATGATTACCTACCATAATTAACAAACCTATTGGGTGTTGCTGTGTCTGTTTTTTAGTTAAGCTTGTAGCCTTTTTAAGTTTTAAAGAAAATCTCCAGTGTGAGTCAGTTTTCAATCAGTTAAAAAGAAATAAAAAGAGAACTATCAGCAAAAAGAGTCTTCCTTCAAATTCTTGGAATTGCTTCAGCTGTTGGGGAAAAATGATGGAGAAGGTGTTTTGCGATGCTTGTTATTATCCGGTTGTTGCATATTATCAAAGAGGACAAGCACAGGCCGATACTTTGGATCGTTCTCTGCAGGGGAAGATAAAGGGTTATGGGGCAAACCATTCCAGTACAAATTCATACATTAAGGGGAATAAAAAAAAATTGTCTGTATAAATAGTAGTTTTGTAATCTCATTAACTCTTTCAAAGCGCTGTGTATGTAGTCATTTACTACCCACAATTGTTTTCAGAGTATTTTTTTCCTGTTCGAAAAGGATAGCTGCTCAGTGAAATTAAAAAACTTGTTTGATAATGAGTGCTAAAGTTTTCACTGGTGACTTACTTTACTCCCAGGTAAAATAGCCCTTATTTTCTTTTTATTCTAACTTTTTTCTGTTGTTTTTCTTTCTTTTTAAAGAAACGATTGAAAGCAGCAGAAGCAGAAAGCAAGCTAAAACAAGTGTATATACCCAACTAGTAAGTATCTTTCTGTATTGTTTTGTTTTTTATTTCATTATAGAGGGTCTGGTGTAGCAGTTTCCATGGCCTGCCAGTATTATATATTAGCTTTAATTATATAATGAGAGACATAGTTGAACAAACAATGTCAGAGAGTTACTAAATTAGGTTACCAATATAATGAGCCTTCTGCTGATGCTTAAATAGGCTTGAATTCCTTTTTATTTTAGCTGAGTTAATGCTAAGCACCCAGATGCTAATAAACAAGTTGGAGTCCTGTGGAAGACAACACGATTGCTGTTGTATTTCAGAGCTGCCTGGAACAAAGCAGCACTCCTCCCAGTATGCCTGTGCTGCTGCTTATGAGTGTACAAAAGACAAAGCTGTTCCTACAAGCTGACCTGCTGCTTCTGGAGCACAGGGTATTTCCTCCATGGGTAGCTGAGGGCGTTCCTGGTTAGGATGCTGTGCTGTCACGTTGCTTGTTTCCTTCGTACTGTATAGCGTTGCCACCCTGAAGCAATCATTACTTCTGATTTTTATTTTTATACAGAAAGTGAGTGGGGACTTGGTAGCAGGTCACTATGGTCATGCATAAAAGGATAGCTAATTAACTGTTTAATAGTAATTCATCTGGTTTTTTTAATTGTCATCAGTGGAACACGAATGCATAGTTGTTTCCTAATGTCACATTGTCATGTTGTGTGTGTGTGTGTATATATATATATATATATATATATATATACACATATATATATACATATGGTTAGTAAACTGTGCTTCTTCACTTGTGTTCCCTCTGCATAACCCAGTCAACAGCTGTTACAATGTGGAACTCAGACCTCCCCTGCCTTACCTCTTTTCATCTTTAATTCCCAGACACGTTCCCATGTGTGACCCTAATAACTCCTTTACTCTTATGTTATTTATTTTCAAATGTTTAGGAAGGTCTACTATGTATTCCTGTTAATTAAGGCAAAATGAAGTCTTACGTGTTTAGCTTGCAAGATGGTCTCTAACTTCTTGTGAAAATACAGGATTCTTGGTTTCTTTTTTGCCTCTCTTTTAACTGAAGTGTGTCAATATATCTCACGTGAATTTACCAAAAATTAAATGTAAGATTCAGTGTGAAGCCAAATAGATTTCTTGTCATGCTATTTTTCAACAGTATTGCCTTTTATGGAGGGTGTTACTGTGCAAGGGGACTCTGGACACCAAATTAAACATGAATTCAAAATGTGATAAGCCTGTAAAGCAAAAGCTAGCATAATTTAGACTGCAAATGCAAAAGGATATTGCAGATGACAAAGCCCAGTAGTCTTCCTGTTGCTCTTGGATTATAATGTGTGTAGATACGGCTTTGTATTTGAAAGGTTACAGTGCTCACTTGATAATGACTGTCTGGAGTGGTATCTTATCCCTCCACCCTGTATCTCAGCAAGATAATTCTTGTTGCTATCTAGCGAATGTAATCAAATCAGCAGCTTACCTCTCTGCTTCAGGAAAAGTCTCTCTCTACCTGTGTGCCTGCTATTTTTGTCTCTGGCATTGATTTCCAGCCACAGCTGATCTTGTGAGTGTTGTACCTTAACTCGCATGTTAATTGACAAAACGGGCGTCAGATTTATCTCCTCCTTCAATATCCTTTCATACGTATCAGGAAAAGTAGCAGCTGTGTACCTGGCAATCCCACATAAATGCTTCTGCTGCTTTTTTTTCCTATTAAAACCTGTAAATGTGGCAACAGTTAAGTATTTCTAAGATTTTGGATTATTTCTACATAAGTTTCAGTCCAGGATCTGGTACACAGGGAATATATTGCATCTGCATTACCTTGTGACCTAGAAAAAGATTATATTCTTGGCTTGTAAAAGCAATACACAGTGTAAGGATCTAAATGTCAATGTTATTGATTAGTCCTTATCGTGTTACTGAGCTCATTCCTGTTTTGAGGCTTGAACCATAATGATCCAGTTGTGACAAGCTACATCAAGTAATTTCTTTTGGAGGTGATGAGGCCTATGCAGAAGCATATCAGCTGATTGGGTGAAACTTTCTAGCAATAACTGGTGTAAAATGGTTTGCAAAGAGAGACCCAGAAGGATATAATTCAAACAACCTTATTTTTTGTCCCCGGCATACTTCCACTGACAGGGATTTCATTTGTTTGTATGATGTTAACAGAAAAATCTAGAGCAATGGGAGGAAAAAATAGTAAGAAAAGCAATAGAAGCAACCTTCAAGGCTTGTTTATCATCCTACATGCATATTATACAGTGAAAGATAAGATCGAGTAGTGAAACTTTATAGTTGATATTTTTTAACCTGAGAGTGTACTGCAAATTTATAATATGAGGAACTGAATCACGGAGAGGCTAGGTACTCCATGCAGAGTTAATGCAGGTAATTGCTGTGAGGTTCTCAAGTCATCCTAGGTGTTGGACATAAATTGTTGTGCTCCTTCCAAGAAGAGCCCTGGTTTTGGGGCAGACATCTGGAGTTGATGTGGCTGAACCCATTGCTTCTAAGCATGGGTTTGTAAGGCATCCCTTAGGTTGGAAAACACCAATATGCTTCTGTGGTGAAGGGAAGGTATAAAATAAGCTGAATTCTGCATTCAGATAATACTTTAAGTTTTAGTTGGGAATTGTGTTAAATAAAGCAGTAGTGCAATCCTGAATGTATAATTCAGTGCTCTTACTCCTTTCATCCTGCCATCCACCAGTGTGACTGTAGGGCTCACAGCTTTCTCGTTCCAGTCTGTGTTTCTTCTTCTAGTGTGTCCCCAGACATATTATTCAAGCCTTTTTGGAACTCATATTCTGTTTTTACTCATCTTAGGGGCATCATGTGCACCTGTTACTTGCTTCTATTCAATGACAGTCTGGTTGTGTAGCTGCTGCTTTTTGGGATTAGGACATCTGCAAATCGTGAAGGCTAAGACATGCAGTTTTGTGTGGCTTTTCTCTCTTTTGCTTTGATCTAGATGATATCAGAAGTGGTAAGAACAGCAAGGGAAGAACAAATTGCCCAATACAGTCCCCAGTCTCTAAAATATATTGATATAAAATGTAAATTCTAACTGCATCTGTAAATGCAAATTAATACGTTCTGCTTGGAATATTTTATCCAAGAATCTCAAAGCACTTTCACAACCCATGAATGCTGCCTCTCAAACATCGTAAGTAGGGGAATGTTTGCCTCTTTTTTAAGCCAACAGGGAAATAGGAGGATTAGGTCAAAGCTTTCTATCACTACAAGGACAGACTGCTTAACAAGCTGAAGATGATTCCTTTATGTGTTTCTTCGTTGTCCTCTGCCTGAGGAGCAAGACTTTTCTCCTTCCTTGCTTAATGGTGCAGAGGTCTGTTGTAGCAGGGAAAACTTACAAGTGTGATGCTGGTCTTTCTCTGTAGCTGTGCTAGTTAAAACAGTGACCTTCACCATGTTGTTGGAGAAAGCTTTTAATTTTCAGAAAGCATTGCCTTGCAGTCATTAGACCCATTCTTAGAATTGTGAGAGCTGTGATGAGAGCTCACCACTGTGGTGCCTGGGTAAGGAATCCAGATACTTGAATTAGATGCCTAAATGCAGACGGCATAAATTGTCCCTAGAAAGGATTAAACTTTGTTCTTATTCCTTATTTCTGAGCCTTTATTTCTTACTAGTTCTAGATGCAGCAGAACAATTGTGTTTTCTTGAATATCTGGAAACATTCACTGATGGTGTTAAGTTTATAGTTACTTCTAACCACTAAAATTTTATTATTGTGCTGCGGCTCAAGTGTTAGTTATATAGCGAGAGGATTTCAGTGTTCTGCATGGCTCAGGAATATCTTATGGCTTTTTTGTTTGTTTGTTTTGTGGTGTGGCTTCAGTATATGATGGTTGTCGTCTTTCTGCATGTGCTTTATCATCTTCATCTCTCTACTTGAGACTGTTCTGCATGACAGCCCAGAAACCTGTGCTTTGTAATCCCTGTTCTAGCATAACTGAGTGCTCCATCACAGCTGAAACCCATTTAAAAGGCTTCCACTCCTGATTTAAGAAATGGAAATGATAGTTTACCACACCATCAATATTCTCAGTACCTTATTTGCATTTCTCACTTCAGCTTCATCAGTTGCCTAATGATTCATACAGTTATTCATCTAATTCTCTTGTTAATAGCTGCAGCAGGCTTTGGTGATATCAAACAAGTTTAATTAACAAATCACCAACAATTGGGGACTTTTTGCTTCTTGTCAGATGAAAACAGCTGCCTAAATTTGGTGGTCACCCACTGTGACACTTAACCTCAGCTTGGGGCCAGGACACTTCGTGGTGCTTGTTGCAGCTACCTTCATTGCAGCCTTCCAAAATCCCCAAGTGGGAAGTTACTGTCACAGCTACAGCGTGCTTATCTTGGGGATCGGCTTTCACCCACACCCGCTCACTGCTTTCACTTGGGTTTGAAATGCATGTTTGATAAGGGTTCTTGGGAGGAGAACAGCCGGGCTGTCAGCCTCCTTTCCACACGTGAGCCCGGTGCTCTGGCCGTGCATGCCAACGCTTGGTCCTGTTCTCAGCTGCTTACAACTGCACCCATCAGGGCTTCCCAGCACACTGCTCGAAAAACGAAGCCTTTTGTGCGCTCTGCTGATGGATTTCAGCCTCCTGTAGTGCTGCTTCTCAGAGGATAAATCGATGTATGGAAGGGAAACCACATGCCTTATGTTGAGGTGTAAAACCCAGAGTGGAGACTTTAGTTTTCCTTGCTTCAGTCTTTTATTCTGTCCGTGGAGCAGGCATGTCTGATAACTGTGCATCTGTGAGGGCCGTTTGTTTTGCAGCATCTCAGTCGTGTTTGCACATGGGGTTTGCTAGTGACTCATGGCAAAAGTTGTGCTGCAGCAGGTTACTGTAGTGACACTCCAGAACAAAATGCAGGGTGGCGTGAGCTCCCCTGTTCCAACTGTCCCTTTGTTGCACCGCGTCTGCAGATCTCTTGCCATCTGCAGCATCCAATATGTGAATTGAATATGTGGATTTACTAGTTTATTAATTGGAAATAACTGAAGGGAGTGGGCATATTCTTTTTTTCAGGTAAGAGAGTATGCGTGAAACATAACTGGCATTAGAGGTTGGGCTTATATTCAAAAGCCCGCACCAAAGGCTGCCCACTTTTTGTTGCATCTCTAAGCTGAGCTCCTCACAGCAGCTTGGAGTCCTTGTGTCTTCATAAATTCTTTGTGTATACTGCTTCAGTGAAACTTCTTGTGTGTCCCACCTTCTTCCATTCCCCAGACGTCCTGTCCCCGCAATATGGATTCACTGTGCTTCTTGTTCCTTCCCATGCCAAGGGTTTTGTGAATGTCTCCTTTTCCTTCTCTGGCATCTTCCTCTGCAGTGCCTGTACTCTTCGTACTGGTCTTTGTGCCAAGGTTTTGTTTGTCCTATGCCCAGCTTCTGCCATTAACTTTTGTTCCTGAGTCAACACCTTTAACAGCACATAGGGATGAGTGGAGGTGATGTTGTTAAATCAGAATGTATTAATGACAGATGTCAATGGACTTCTTGCTCTGTGGCTGTTAAACTTTTGGACTTCCTGAATTTAGCCGAAGCTTAGATGTTTCCTAGGAAAAGCTCAGATCGTGGATTAAGACTTGATGAGGGCTTGTATTCCTGATCACCTTTGTATGTTAGGTCCAGAGATGTAATTTAAGGTGTTGGGTGTTCTTGTGCAAGTTGTGGCTATGTACTGCAAACCTTTACAGTAAGACAACGTGAAAATATGTATGTGACTGTGGTATAGGGTTATCCTTCCCTGAATAAAACGGGTCTTTCTCTGCCTACTTCTCCTTCTCCGTCCCCTGTGCTGCCTCTTGAAGATTCACATAACATATCCTTCATGTTGAGGACAGGGAGAGATCTGTAGATAGGATCTTTTTGCCAGTTTGATCAGAATGTTCAGGACTGTAATTAAGATACCTGCCTTGCCTCAGTGGTTTGTTGTTTTTAAACTGTTTTGGTCTCTTAAATGGTATTGAACTAATATAATATGGACATTGGAGAGTGTATTCATGAAAGGTAGATTGCTGGTAAGTACAGCTCCTTGTTCTGAAAGCCACACGATGAACAAAATTTCAGTCTTCAATTTCAAATATTTTGGGCCATGTTGTTAAGTCTCCTAGGAAATTGCATGCCTTGATTAATGTTTGTCCTCCTTTTTGCTTTGTGTTTTAAGTAACAAGCCAAACCCCAACCAGATCAATGTAAATAATGTCAAACCAGGAGTGGTAAATGGTACTGGAGTACAGGCACAGAACACGGGAGCAGGACGGGCCTGTGAAAGCTGTTATAGTAAGTGACATGTGAACATAGCACTTGTGCATAGAGAGCGAGTGCTGTATTGCAAGCAGTAAAGTAAAAGCTGTGCTTGGGAGGAGGGAGCAGGGGGGAGAAGGCTTTGAAATGGTGGGGGGACAGAATTTGATAAGCAACATTTCAGCAAAAGTGGTTTTGGTTTTGGAGTTACTGATTTAGCATAAATATAATTATGAAGTACTTAAGGGGGAGTTAGCTGCCTACAATTATATAGGACATTTACTGTTGAGCAAAGACTTTAATCACCAAGCTGTGAACTTGACAATTTTTTCATTATTTTTGAGTAGATTCCAAAATATGGGATATCAGTGTATTTGGTCTGCTGTCTGGTACTAATACACTAATGCTTGCCCCCCTTTATGGGGAGCCTTTAGAGGTGCTGGAATGTAAGACTGCACGAGAAGTCAAGTCACAGACTTACCTTTCATTCTTCCATTGTTAAATGAATGTATTGGGGAGTTCCTGGAGAGAATCTTCTATCCTTCTCTGTAGAAATTGTCTATCAGTCTTGCAAAACAAGAGCTTTCAGTTTTGTTGGCAGGATGTTTTCCCATCCTAGTACGTGTTTTTTCTGTTCATATTTGAAAAGGGTTTTAATGTATGTAATTGATTTCACTGAAATAACAAGCACATTTAACAGTGGTGATGGCAATAAGGCCATCAGCAGGTTAAGATCTGTTTGAGATTTGCACTGTCTTTGTGTGGGTATTCTTTTATGATGGTTCTAAAGAGAATAAGCTCTGAAAAGTGATCCTGTTTAAGGATATATATAATTTCCACCTTTGTTATCTCTAGCCACACAGTCTTACCAGTGGTATTCTTGGGGTCCCCCTAACATGCAGTGTCGCCTCTGTGCATCCTGTTGGACGTACTGGAAGAAATACGGTGGCTTGAAAATGCCAACACGGTTAGATGGAGAGAGACCAGGACCAAACCGCAATAATTTGGTAGGTATTAGAAAAAAGGCTGCTTGGTGATCTTGTCTGGAAAGTTAGGTGATGTAATTTGTAATCAATTCTTCACTGTTCTTAAATATTTAAGAAAAAGAATGCCTTCAACCTCCATTGTTGTTCTTGAGTTTGATTTTTTTATCACTTGCAAAAAGTAGGCATGTTAACTTCAGCTATATGCAATTTGTTGCCAAGTACCGCCCCCACGGAAAGAAAAAACCCACATTATTTGTTTAGCAAAGTAGCCATCAAATGCATGGGATAACCTCAGGAACTTCATGGAAAAAAATTGGAATGCCAGCCAATGTTTCTGATATTCTTTTTCCATGATTTTTGCTGCAGGAGGAAGAGGACTAATTTTCCATAAAGGAATTCATTATTTCCTGAAAGCTGTTCCCTTTCCTAAGGCACGCTCAAAATTAGATATCCCAATTAGCTAGTAGCTTTTTAGAGATCCCTTATCTTGTTATTCTTCTTCTTCCTATTTTTTTCAATTAATCCTTTCTTTTTTTAGTCTTTGATTAAGCGTTTTGTGAGCTTCATTTTTTTGTACTGTATTTATTAAAAAAAATTCTCAATTTTTCTGAATTTAGAGAAAGTTTAGTCTTGAAGCATTGTATTTTGGGCTGACTGGAAAGAATGGCTGCATCACAACAGCAGCTATGGATAGAATGATAGTTCACAGTGCACTTTGGTTTTAGATTCTTTCTTTCCCCTCTCCTAGTCTTTCCTATTGCCGCCTTCCTTTTCTGTTTCTTTCCTTTAGCCTCTGTCCTTTCCAGCATTCTGTTTACCCTCTGAAGCTGCTTAATTGCCGAGATAGCTGCCAGGTTTTATCAGCCCTATAGCTCGTTTGTTAGTTAAAAAGTACGCAAACAGTCTGAGAGGGGAAATCCTTGTTCTTACCAAGCTGAAATTTCCTCTTATTTTCCGCCCATAGGCAGGTTTGAGATAACAAGATACTACTTTCATCGTTTGATTGGTTTACTTTGTTGCTTTTATTAAAAAAGATACAGCTTTTGCTCTCTGTACTAGATAAATGTCTTTCTGTATTATTCTTTATTACATGTAGTGAATACTTGCCTGCTCTGTAAGTTGAGTTCAGAGTAAGCATTTAACAATTTTCTGCAGCTTTGAGACAAAAAAGTTCTTGCATGCTGTAAGTTTGCTTTGGGAGGTGAGTTTGTGATGTAAATTGGCCATACAGCTGCTTTCTGGTGTTCTTCTCCCTCCTACAAATGATTTGTTATAAGGAGTTTGCATTATATATCCAGAGCAACTCTAAGCACCCAAAATTTGTGAGTCTTGCCATTGACCCTGTTAAGTACTAAATCGTGATAACATCAGGCAACTTCTTTCGGCCTGGCTTTTGAATCCTTGCTTTAAAATTGAGGACAGAATTGACTACGTACCTGTGAAGAGAAAATGTTTACCTTTGTTTTATCCTGAAAGCATTTTGGAAGAAAATTGCAAGTGTTGATGGATAAGACTTGGGAAATGGTAAATAGCTGTGCTGAAAATATTTTTTTCTATAATACTGTTGCTGTTCATTCATATGTCTGTGTATCAGTAGTTGAAAGTGATTTTATATAGTTTCTTTTCTTTAAGGCCATGCTCTTAAAAAATTATATTTATTTTTCTTTATTTTTAGAGTCCTCATGGTGTGCCAGTACGAAACAGTGGGAGCCCCAAGTTTGCTATGAAGACACGACAAGCTTTTTATCTCCATACAACAAAACTGACAAGAATTGCCAGACGTTTATGTCGAGATATCTTACGCCCTTGGCATGCTGCAAGACATCCCTATCTGCCTATTAACAGCGCAGCAATCAAAGCAGAATGTGAGTGGTGATGCAGCTGGCACCAAGTTGCAAAGGGCAAAGGAGCCCTTTGAGATTCCTTTACGTATTTAAGTTTGAGCTGCAGCTTCCTGGTGTTCTTTTGCTCTCAGTTAGTGCTCCCACAGAACCTGGCTCTACTTGTAGAGTGTTCTAACTGATGACAGGCTAGACAAATACTGTGAAAATTCATGAGTTATTTGTTTTAAAATATTCTTGTTTGCTAGTACCTTTAGCATTTTCCTGCATTTGCGTCCTGTTGCCAAGACATGCATGCAACCTGTAAATGCCCTTTTTGATTGGAAAGCTCTTTCTGAACACTGGAGTTATTCGCTTAGTTCTACTACAATATCTAAGTGTCGTTGCCCTCTAATTCTTTTTGTTTGTTTTACAGGCACAGCACGTCTACCAGAGGCATCAGAAAACCCATTGCTATTAAAGCAAGTGGTTCGAAAGCCTTTAGAAGCAGTACTCCGGTATTTAGGTATTTAAAAAACAAACAAAAAATACCCTCACAAAATAAACAGAAAACCCTACTAGCTAATTCTGCTAGCTCTTTCTTTTTTCCTTCTATTTTGGGTTTAGATGCTGGTTCTGGATTAAAAAAAAAAATAATAAAATTGAAGACCTCCCCATGAACTTCTCCCTTTTCCTGTCTGACAGACCTAGTTGCTCCAGTCCACTGTGGGCTTGCTGAGCTGCAGCTGAAGCTTTTTTACACGAGGGGTGGGACATGGCACAGTTTGCTGTGGTCTCTCATGCATGTGTGGACAGGTTGCCCTCTGCTAATGGAGGCATAAATGTCATGTTTTGGGAACAATTGGTCAGTCCGTTATTCCAATTTTAGGGCACTCTGAAGGCAGTTACTACAGCTGGGTCCTCCAGGGAGCCTTTCAGGTTTAGCGCAGCTTGTGAATCAGCTGCTGGCTGTTCTTGTGTAGGAGCCAGACAATGGGGCATGTGCTTCTGTTCATCTTAATTTTCATCTTGTTTTCTACTGTTTTCTTGAATACTTGGGCCTCTCTCGCAGCTGATCTGTGGTGGAGTACTAAGTAGCTCTGTCTCGGACCGTAGTGTAAGTTTTTAGGTGTTGGAAGCAGCCAGATACATGATATACCAGCTCTGACTACAAATCATTTTCCCTAGTGCTGCTGGTTGTTAGAGATACCCTGAAGCCAAGTCTGAGGGTGTAACAGCAGTCTAACAGGAGTCTAACTGTGGAAAGCTAGCTTGGACCATGGTCTTTTGAAGGCTTTCAGATTATCAAGGAAATTGATTGCCTTTTTACTCTGATAAGAAACACTGGAGTTAATTTTATGTTTCTTTGAACATTTTTGTTGATGAAATATTGTAAGGCTGAGGGTTAATTAAATATTTACTGCTTCTCTGTTGAGTGTTGTGCTTAAGTGCTGAATACTGATGAGATACACAGACTGGGAAACCTTTGGGTATGTATGGCACGACCACATAAAGCAAATAGAGAGATTTTTTGCTGTTGAATAAAATCCTGCTCTTAATAGTTGTGGAGCATGTAACAATAGATTTTGAGATTTCACCTGAGCACAAATTCAGTAGCGCCGTGTCAGGATTTGTGACTGTTGCATAGGGAGAGGGGAGTGAAGGAAGTGGAGGGAGGCTGATGGATTGGTGAGAATATAGCTCTCTTTTTGGAGCTCAGTGCACTTTACATCATATGTTACCCTACTGTTGGGGCTTAGGGCGCCACTCATTTGAAGCTCTCATTTGCTGTTAGTTGTAGCTTTCTCAAAACCTTTTTTGTTGGACAGCCTGTGCTTGGTCTCTGCCTCAGCCAAAAGGTTGAATTCAGACTCTGTGTTCTTTCTAGTGGTGCTCTGTATCCTCACTTGTTCAGTCAGTTAAAAACTATATTTTTACAAACCTTGCTAAACCGGTAAAGTTGTCATTTTCTCAGAGTTTAGGGGTGCTGTGTGACTGCCCAAAGATGGCTTTTAATACAGAGCAGGCCAGAAATTATAGCAAATTATTGGAGAACAGTGTTTTGGAAATAAATACAAAGTGCTCTTGTTATCAGCTCTTATTTTAGGATAGTGATATGGTACAGTGGATGTTATGAAATTGATTTTAACATCTTCAGTAGAAGTGAATTCCTAAATATACTTAAAATGATCAATATGAATAGCAATCCTCAATCAAAATTACTGGCTGAGATAATTTCTGTGTAAGGGGAAGTATACTTTGTCACTGTGGATGTTTACAGGTTGCTTTCAGGTTTGTAATTCCAGTATCTTCATTAATAAAAGTGACACCTTGCTGTTTCACCACAGAATCTCATCCATGTCCTCCGAAACCAGATCCTGCAAAGAGCTTATCCAGTTCTCTCAACAATCTGACTCCTGCTAAGTTTACGCCTGTCATTAATAATGGGTCCCCAACTATCCTGGGAAAAAGAAGTTATGAACAACACAATGGAATGGATGGTAAATATTTTTCTTCAACATGTCTGTTGTCTGTGTAGGCTTATTCTGTCCTTTCAGTATGCAAGGATATTGTTTAAAATCATAGCCTTAGATATAAATTCAGTTTCTTATTCGTAGGGGTTTTATTTCTTTCCCTTTCGTAGAAGTTGCTTGTTCCATTTCTAATTTTGGGTGTGATGTGATGTGTGCTGCCTGGGTGGTACATGCACGTAAGGCTACCATGTTAGTGAAACTCTGCCTAGCTTGACCAACCTTGCAAGTGGGACAGCAAGAGAGGAACTTCCCTTCATTTTTTTTTTTTTAAATGAGCAGTATGAAGAAAACCTTAATAGCCATTTCCAGAGATGCTTCCTTTTCCTTGTGAGGTTTACAGCTTTTTAACCTGTAGGTATAGTAGCTGTGTGATTCCCAGGTGGCTTTGTAATGTCTGGATCACCTGGGTTTCAGAAAAGCTGCTGGAGGCAGTGTGAGAGGCAGGCTACTGATTAGTTAAGGGAGGCAGAAGTGCCAGACCTGGTGTGCCATAAACCTGCTCCTGCCTTGCTCAGAACTAGAGCGTTTGCTTCTGTTGGCCCTGTCACTGAGAACCTCTTCAGTGAAATGTGGGCTTCGTCTCCCCGAGGATAAAAGGCATGGGGAAGTTGTTTGAAGTGAGAGGTAGACACAGGATGTTCTGGCATGGAACACAGGGCTCTGTTCTGAAGAGCTGCTCTTGCCTGAGATTGTCGGGAAGACAAAGTGCAGTTTTTTTCCTCAGATGAGGATAAAAGGGCCTATTCAAATGTCTTAACGTGAGTGAGGACATGGAGGGGTATTTCTCCTTAACAGGGGAGTGGAATTGTTAGCTTTCAAGGTGGCTCTGAGCGGGAGAGATCTCTACTGGCCTCCCAGGGGTGAGCAAAAGTTAAGTTACGTCCCCTTACAGGCGTTTCCTTAGAAGGAAAATGGATTCTCTCCTGCTGTGTCTTATTCCTGTAGAATTACGCTGTCGTAGTGCAGCAAAATTGCACAGAAGTTTTGATGCAGCTGAACAGAATCTTTCTTATTTTTCACCTTTAGTTTTAACATTATACATGGCTTATCTGAAATATAATTACAGACATTTGATATCTTACTGTTTCTGTGTTAACATTAAGAACTTTTTAAACTGCTGTTGTTCAGGTTGCTGATGTGATATTTTTCTCTTTTCTGTTCACTTGTGCTCTGTCAGGCAACATGAAGAAGCGCCTGTTGATGCCTAGCAGGGGTAAGACCTTGAAGCTGCGCTCAGCTTATGCTAGGACAGTGACTTTTAGTTTCATCTGCTGGCTTGTCTTGCTTTGTGGCTAATGATGCTGTGTGTACATTCTGTGTTGATGTCTATGTTCCTTGGGTAACCATTTCCACCTGTGGTTATGCTGCTCACCTTCCAGGCTTTTCACATGCAGACAAGAAGTCATACAACCGTACTGAAGTCATGAAAAGATATATTCAGAACTGATGACCAATTTCTCAAGTTGACAAAACATTTTTCTAGCAGTTTTGTGAAACTACTGAAAGCTGTGATGGTTGGTTTGAAGCTAGGTGTTATTTCACTGCCTGACTTCTAAGAAATCGAAGTTTCATATATTCTGAACTACTTTAGATTCACATTGACCAAAAGAAAAAAGACAGTATTTGCATCAAGTCCCAGGTTGAAGCCTCTGTATTTTCTAGCATGAGTGCAATCTCACCAGTGTGAGGCTGTCTGTATGTTCTCTACTTGCGGTAGAAAATACTGCATTTAAATTTCCACAGGGGGAGAAAAAGAAACAAGCAAACTTTTTGACTAAAAAATTGTCCTGAGAAGCTTCGGTTTGGAATAATGCAGAAAACGTACATATGATGTTGCTTGTCCAAATCCAGTAAAACAGACCAATTCTGAATAGGTAGGCTATAGAAATGTCAATGTGAGACACACAAACTTGGGTTTAGGCATTACCATTAAATAATGATGCTGCATGCCCTGATGTTAAGCTTTCTTTTCTGTGTTTTGGCTGAGATAGTGGATGACTCTCCAATATATACGTGCATGCATACGTAAGTGCATGCAGAGAACACAGTAAAGATGAGGACAGTGATCTTTATGCTGTCTTGCTGTCCTTGGGAACTTATACTTCGATGCTGTGCTGCTGAGTCTTTAATGTGCTCTTATGTTTGGGGAAAAAAATAACAAACTCTTCTGACTTAGTTTGGCTTCCTCAGAAGCTTTGTTCGGTAATGAGGGACGTAGCTGTGGAGTAGCTCTCTGAATTTCCACGTCTCCTGGTGACTAGCTACTTATGGTCATTGCTGCTGCTCCCTGCTAAATGTCCTCATCAGCAAGGTGATTGCTGAGTCACTCAGCAGATGACACACTCCTGAAGCATGGAGATGCTGGGGCTCGAATGAGGAAAGAAGAGCTGACCCCTTCCCTCAGACTGTCTCTGTGTAAAGCTCTGGATTTCATGACCTTGGAATATTTACTTACTGCAAATGGAGGATTTATATTTTAGTGGTGGTGTTTTAAAACCTTTATCTGCTGGTATACCTATTTCATCAGATATATTTCAGTGCTAACTTCTGCTATAGTAGTTTGTACAAAGCAGATCTCAGTGAGGTACCTGTTCAGGCTGTTCAGAACGCCTGCAGTGGTGCAGGCACTGATGCCTGCTGCTTTCTCTGCTCTGTTCTCAACCAGCTGCTGAAAGACTCGGAGCGCTGGTTGTTCCTGTAACTGCTAGGTAGCCAAGTATGATTCAGATCCAGAATCTGTTTACCTGCTGGAGTAGTCAGTGTTGACTAGATGTTCTTGTGTGCAGTTCAGCTGAAACTTGTTGGTTGCGATTCAGTTGTGAATGGAAAACATTTGTCATGCTGCAGTTTCTACACGTGGAGTATCTTCTGATCCTGGGTTATTGGAAGCTTTGAGATGGAGCAGGAGGGGGATCACCCGCAAGGAAAGAAGGTTTAAAGAACCTCGAGATCTGCTGGGCACGAGTGATCAGATGGTGAAAGTCTAGTAGAGGTGCTTGTGGCCTGGAGCCAGTTGTGTCGGTGCCTCTGTGCTGGTTCCCAGTTGTCTTGCACGTGAGCTGGTCAGCTTTGCTGGCTCTGGGCACACCTACCTAATGCCTGCTGCCTGTGCTGTGCCAGAACTGAGGTCCTTGGCTCTGGTTGGAGTCGTACAGGCTTATTAGTTGGGTGGGATGGGTGAGGAGGAGGCATGGGAAGAGGAAGAGCACAAGTGGAAGCATTGTGGAGAAAGGGTGAAAAGCAGTGGGAGTGATGAGGCCTCGGAAACAGAATTTAGGAGCTGGTGAGAGCGGTATAAAAGGATTGAAATGAACCCATCTATTCAGATGCGACTGATTTTGGGGTTATAACAGTCCTAAAATATATGCAAAAGATGAATGAGAGTTATTATGACCAGTCAGATTCTTTTTTATAAGCATAGATGCATTTACATAGCCCCTATAGGCAGTACAGGAGGGGTGTTTGTATTTTTTTTGGTTTCTTTTTTTCCTCTACTTTTAGTGAGACATAGTGGCATACTGACTGGTTTGGGTGATTTTGTTCTAGGAATGTACTGCAAAGAAAAGCTGGTTTTAAAACTACTGCGTGGAAAGACTGAAAATAGTCTTCCTGCACAAATTTAGGTGCAGAAAGATATTTTGTCCACTTCTGTTGAAATAGTTTTCAAAGAGATGTTAACTTATTGTTCTGTGAATTATCCACTTTTTTCCCCAGTGTCCCGCTGATGTGCTGTGTTGGCACCTGGAAGATATTTTATGGTTTGTGTAGGTCACTGTGTTAAAGTCTCTAAAATGTGGCAGTAGGCAGCTAGTACGGTGGGCTTCAGCTGAAGTCTCTTTGCTGAAAACTGGTGATAAAAGCCTTTTGGTGCTGGGCTGTTACTTCCAGGCTTGTGGGGGAAGGTACCTGTGCTGTAAGGGATGGTTTGTTGCTGAGCTGATGGTTTGTGATGAGTCTGTAAGGCTTTCCTTGTGGCTGGGTTTTAAAGCAACGTGAAACAGGAGATGGGTTTGCAGGGAACGAGCCAAATAGCAGATAGTATTTTTGCTTAGTGTAAAGCATTAAGATTCCTGTTTGTGTGTGTGTATTGGTGGTCAGGTTTCTAAGCATTTAAACACCTGTCTTCATTTAGAATTAGGCTGTCCAATACTGCTGAAAATCAAACTGTGTGTGTAGGTTTTGGGGTGTTCTTCAGGCAGCGCTGCTGGAGGATCCGCACCTGAGGCCTTCCTACCACTCGGCAGTTAGGGATGGTGGTTGGTGGTTAGAGTTCGGCCCTCAGAAAAGCCTGATTAATGAAGCTCCTTGAATTGTTCGTATTTAAATTGAAACCTAAATCCAAAATGGCTCTGTGTACCAAATTGGTGGCTGAGGTGGGGAGGTTGGAGGTGGGAGGAAGGCCTAGTCCGTGTGCGGGTATGGGCTGGTCAGCGCGGGCTCTGTGAGGAGAAGCGGTGGTGGTGGGAGCAAAGGAAAGGCTGGGAAAGGGGAATCTTGGCAGTGAGAGACCAAGGATGAAAAGAAAGGAGACTGCTGTTACCGAGCTGCAGCCTGAACTAGTATAGCTAATTATGAAAACGTTGGAAATTGCTGAACTTTTAAGAGTACTTTGGATTTTTCCTTTGAAATTCTTGTTTTTCTCTTGCTACTGTAACTCCAGCTAAATATCTTGAACTTTTCTGTTTCTGAATCATCCCTTTTTAACACTGCAGAGCTGAACTTCTTTAAATATGACTTGTCTGGCCAGGTACAGAGAATTTTGACGCTTGAATTCCAGGAACAGGAAAATACTCTTCTCTATTCTCTCCCTCCACTCTATTTTAAAAGAAAGGTGTAGTTCTTAAATCTGTATTTTTGTTTTCCCACTTTAAGTCATATTGGAGGCATTATTAGGCATACACTGGCTTCCCCAGCACTCTTCCAGCATTAGGCTGGCACAGGCAAACTCCTGCAGATTGCTATTTTTGGAGCATGAAAAGTACAGGGAGTCTCATAAGCTGTAGAATACAGCGAGATGTTAAAAATGTATAAGTTTATTCCTTTTTCCATTAAAGTTTTGGAGCTTGCCTGACAATATTCACCATGAAAAATCCCCTAGGGAAGCTGAAGGGATGTTTTATGTCCTGGGCCCTGGTTACTTTTGTCCTTACAGCTATCCAGCATGGGGTCTGTGTGATACTCTTCCACACAGATTCCTACAGGGGGAAGGGAGGGAGCACTGTTAAATTTTTTTCTCTTGCACTGTGTTAGCTTTCAACTAATCAAATTAGTTTTTCAGGGTCATCACGTGCACTCTAAAATTGGCAGAAAGAGAGAATGTGAATGAGTAGCCAGGACAAAGGAAAGGCTTTTCCTAGCAACGAACTTACATTGATAAAAACGGTAGTGGGTCAAGCTCCATGTAAAACATTGAAAAATTGGAGAGGGTTTATAGAAGAGCCATGAAAACGATGAAGAGACTGGAAAACACACGGTATAATGGAAAATACTTCCATCAAAGCAGAAGTAGATGTTTGTCTCTGCTGACAGGAGCAGCAGAAGTGTAATAATAGAGGGCTTTTTAGTCCAGCTGGGAATGGAATAATGAGCTGCAGTAGCCAGAAGGTACGGCAGAAAAACTTTGGCTGGAAAAAAGCTGCAATTTTTTGAGCGAGGTTAATTAACTGTTGGAATACCTTGCTTCTGCTACTGGGGATTTCTAAAGCAAAATGGAGCGTCGATCTAACTTAATGTGTTCTGGTTCATTGTCTCTCAGCTCCTTTCAGGGAAATGTGAATGGACTCCTGGAACTGGAAGCCTTGTAGCTTCATCAGCCTAGCATTAGTTTAATTATCAAGAGATGAGCATGAAAATGGAAATAATGTCCTTGATCAAAAACGGCTATCGAGGGTGGGAATACAGAGAAATCCTCTAGCATCAGCTATGTAGGAAACTAGACTTATCTGGAAGGTCTTTTCTTGGCTGACTTGGACCTTGCAGAAACTTACCTGGATGCATAAGCTGCATTAAAATTCCGCCTTTATCAGCAGTGGCACTGGCTGCCCTTCCAAAGATGAGGCCCAAGAAAATCTGTCCATCCAGGGTGTAAACAAGTGGGAATATTGCTCCTTTAATGAATAATGCAGTACTGGGGGAAAGGTCCTGGCTTTAGCTGTTGATATCCAGATCAGTGTAATGCTGACTAGTGTCAACAGAGGAAAAATTTCTCAGTGCTGCTTAACACAAGGACTGTTTCTTGCC
This sequence comes from Cygnus olor, assembly GCF_009769625.2. Lineage (NCBI taxonomy): Eukaryota > Metazoa > Chordata > Aves > Anseriformes > Anatidae > Cygnus > Cygnus olor. The sequence goes on along the minus strand of NC_049176.1, from coordinate 9,082,226 downwards.
AGCAGCAGCATAGCTGGGAAGAATGACAAGTTGCTTGAAATGCTTATTGGAGACCCTAAGAACGACATGCCTATGCAATTTCCTTGCTTTAGATTATATGCCAAAAGTGCAGATTATTTTTGAGAATTTCTCTTAGCATTTTGTATTCAAATGTTGAATGATTTTTTTCCACTTGTCTTCAGCTCAGCCATGACGCTGTGGCAAGTTTCTTTTGGTGCTATGGAGAAAGATCTGGAAATGAAATCAGGGGATGGGCTTCATGCTCTATGAATCAAATAGTGAAAACCATTTTATTTAAGAGGGATGGTGTGGAATAAGATACAAATGTTGATTTAATTAGAGTAGAATGTATATACCAAAGTAGGGAGCAGGTGCAATTAATCTGAAAGGAGATGAATGGATAAGAATGCAAGGGCAGAATTGTGAATGACCCTAATGATACAAAACCTGAACTTTTTAATAAGTGGAGTTTTTAATAAGTGGAGTTTACATGTGATAAATATCATACATATATATACATGATACATATATAAAGTGGAATGCTCCTAATTCTAAGTACAGTGAATAATTCAGTGGTTTCTAGTTTACAGTTTGAATGAACAAATCCTAAAGCAATGGGATGTATGGCTTTGTTTCTTTTTTTTAACCCCTTGGTGTGTTACACTCAGAATATACCACGCTGTTCCCTTTAGGAAAGAGGGTGAACAGCAGTGATTCACTCAACCCTGAGATGCAGGTCCTGGCTCTCCGTTCTGAACACGCCAGTCCAAGGGCAGCTACTGACTCCTCAGAGCTGGATGTCACTGCCCAGGCAGCATTAGAAGGGACATTTGAAGTGCTCTTAGCAGAAGGTCCAGCTTTGCATGACCAACCACATCAGCTGTGAGATGCCATGAAGCACGCTAGTGTGAACTGTTAGACGGTTCCATTTTAGGAACTGCTGTCCAAATCCAAGCAGGTTAACGTGCAGGGGTTAGCGGAAGGAGGTGGGTAACAAACCACTGCTTACTCATACAAAATTGAAGCTGCTCTTTTGGGAATTTATTTGGAATTGCTGGTTGTTTAATGTTGTCTTGGGTTTATCTGTCCAACAGATGATGACTTCTGTGTTTCATTAGAACAAAACAGTCTGTGTTTCTGTATGTGTTGCATGGGGCTGAGCTACTGTATTCTGAACTATGTGAACCTTTCCTTTTTTTTAACCTTAGATCTTTTTTTTTCCTTTTCCTTTGCCAATCTTGGTAGGAACTTACTTAGGTAAGTAAATTGCAATTTTAACATTGTTTTTATATACAACAGAATTTTAAGAAAATGTTAGTCTAGGTGGTATTTGGTACAATTTATGGTCTGTTCTGCTTGTTGCACTTGCATTCCTAAAGGTTTATAGTCTTTGATTGTTAGAAGCTGGACACTCAATCTACTCACAGTTGTAACAGACTCTTGGCAGTTTAAGAAAGAGAAAGGTACTAAAGCCTTCTTGTAGGCTTGCAAAGACTGTATGTGTGTATATGTCAACACACGCTTTTTCAAGTGAACCAGTAACTTGGAAATAAAATTCTTGTTCGTCAAGCCTCATTCATGCATGTTTGTTTTTTATTTTTAATAGCTTGCTCACAAATGTGGTACTGTTGTTTTCCTTCCTGCTGGGAAGGATGGAATCCCAGGAGGAAGATTACTTTTGAAAAAGGAAAACACACATAAAAAGTGTGGATTTCGAAAGCAACTTATTTTAGTATAGCTTGTATTTTAAACTTTTGAAAGTATTGACTGAATTCTCTGTGTTGATTGTGACTGAAGATGTGCTTATGAACGTTGCTGCATATTGCATGTTCTGCATGATACCTCTCTTAGGTAAGCAGAAGTAAAAACAAGATACTATGTGTGACGAATTGCTTGATGTCTGGAAAGAGGAAAAAAAGATTAGGTTCACACGAGATGAAGGACCTGTATTTTTGTGCATGTTGGATATGCTGAAGATTGGAGTTAGTAAGTTCTAACAACTATAAATTAAACAACTTCAATTTATTTCCAGTGGCCGGAGGCTGGGCTGTTCTTCTTCCTTGATGCTAGGGTCATCTCTGTACATACAGACTTCTGTGCCATGCTTTTAAACGGTCTGTGAATATACAGGCGACAGTGTGTATGTTCAGGTGTGGAAAAGCACCAGAAGATTTCTGCCAAAGTAGAAAAGAAGCCATGGTTGGTGCTTGTTGTGCAGCTTTTTGATGCTTGATGTAGTAACTACCTGAAAGCAGCTCTGAGCTCCAGCCTGTGCTGGGCACGCTGCTCAGGGTTTAGGCTCTCCTCCTCAACATGGCACTCATGCATTGTGTGGAGTTGGCCTAAAAATAATAATAATAAACAAACTTCCTGCAGCTGAAATTCAGTCTGTAATATCTGAATGGCACCATTCATTAAATCTAAAAAGTTAGCCCCAAATGCTATGAGATTGTTACATGGGCAGAACCAGGTAGGTAGACTGCGAGGGGGTATCTGCAGCTCTGATACTTCGAGAATGGAGGGTTCATTAGGCCTTAGGAACCTGCTGTGGACTAAAATCTCATCTGTAATTATGCTTATGCTCGAGGAACAGTTCTGAGGTCTTGGTCACTAAGTTGTCAGGAGTGGAGGCATGCTTCGAGGGTCTCCGTTAGTCTCTGTACTGTGATGAGTTGTTTGGTTACATTTCAGTAATGAGGTAGAATCGTCTGTGGCAAAGGATGTCTGTGCTTATATCTGGATATACATTCAGTTTACCTCGTCTTCACTTAATCCTCTGGGACTTCCTCTTTATTTCAATGTATAGCACAGGCCTTGGCAGGAAGAACTGTATAGCAGGAGGCTTTCCAGGGCCTCATTTTTTTTTTCCATGCTACAGAAAATAAACAAAAAACCCACCTTGCATTTTTAGAATATATTTCAGTTTCTTTGGCTGCAAAAGACTGGAAGACCTGCTTGGAGCCATCACTGTAGACCTTTATACTTGTGGTATTCGGTTTTGTTCTTAGAGGCGCATGTCTCTTCTCTTGCACAGAAGCCACTGAATAATTCTGGGTGAGAATCCATTGTTTCCAGTGCAGATGCATCCTGTTGACTTGACAGCTGTTCTGCAATGGGTTACAGATGTTGAGCTTTCTGCTTCTCGTAGGTGGCTGTAACGGATAAAGGTTGTTCACTTGGAAGCAGCGCTTCAGCTGTGCATATACTTTAATTTTTTTTATGGCAAACTGAAGCTAGTCTTTTTTGTCTGTTTTTATATTGATTCTTTCAAACTCCAGTTATGCAAGTGTGACTAAAGGGAAAATTCACAGGTAGTTAAGATTAACATGCTAATCGGTACCGTATTACTCTGATAGCAAGAACATAAGTTGTACTGAAACTGTAACATTCTGTGCCTTAATTTACTGGAGCAAAGCTTTGTCATGGACAGCTTATCCTGGAGGTTGTAGCTTTTGGTGAGGAATATCCCTGTTTTGAGACCACTGTTTCCTCACTGTTTGAGGACTGAAGCTCTGGGGCTCAGAGCTGGAAGCAGTTCTTTGCAGCCCTCGGTCAGTGTCAGTCTCAACATCTCGTTATGGAATATTCTGGGTTAATTCTGGTGCTTAGAAATAACAATTTTAGTGTCTATTGTGCATCCAGAGCTAGTCATCACAGCAGCAACCGCAACATATCAGCTGCTCCTGGCATCAAGTATGTTCTTAGTAGGAGAAAAGAGCTAATCCTAAGTGTGGTTAAAAAGAAATACGTGGCTTCAATCCAGGGACCAGCATCAGTGGATTTACATCTCTCAGAGCTCCCGTGAAGGAGGAAAATGCTATCTTTCTGGTACGGAAGGGGGAGGAAAAAACCAAGCGCTAGGGCTTAGCCCTTTGGGCTGAAGCCAACAGATTCAGGTTGCATCCTGCTGGCTGTGCTGTTTCCCAACATCCGTGGGGCTCTTTGTCCATCCATCTCCGACGGCTGCTCACAGCTGCGTTTTGCATGTGATTGCTGTTCCTGTGTGTGTTTTTTTAAATTTATTTAAAAACATTTGTGATTATCTGGCGCTTACATTGCCTTTGTCAACATCCAAAGGTTGTTGCTGGTCGTCTTACTTGGTGCCTGGTACATCTGTTCTACAGATCCAATGGAAGCCTTTTTGGCAACTATTTCTTTATCTCTGTGCATACTTAGGTACTAAAACGTTGCAGAAAGTGAAGCTATGCATGTGTCTTCATGTTTAAAGTAGCTAACTGCATACAGCTCTACAGAATGAAGAACAAACTTGGTATAAACCACTGATTTAATGTGATGTCACGACGCTCGAAGTGTCCCTCGTTGTGTCATTCTCCCTCCCAGTATGTTATTGTGCCCTGTGCTTCCTGGCATACTTGCCGCAAATACTTTGTGTTTGCTATTACCAAGGAGAACTTTGAGGAATCTGTTGGAGTATAGGCCATCAGCTGTAAAAGCCCATTTTTGCTGGATTCTGAAAGGGCTTTGCTGTTTCATCACAACCTAGCTGGCTAACTATAGGAGATTTCAAAATCCAAACCCAAAGGACAGTGCTGGGAAGCTTGTTAGGAATTCCGCTTTCACATTAATACTGATAGCTACCTCTGTAGCCAGTGACAGCATTTGTAGTACCCGTTTTGTTTTGTTACACTGACCTTTTTGGTTTTCAGCCAGAAGAGGCTGAGAAAGATGGTTTGGTGCATTGATGTTAAAGAAATGGTGTTTTCTGGGAGCATGCGTCTCAGGAAAACGAAATGGTGGTAACAAAAGTGTTTGTTAGATCTTCCTCTCCATTCTGTGCCATACCCTGCTGGGTTGCAGCAACACTTTGCTCTCATGTCCCAAGACCTTTGTGTGTCCCGCAGGGTCTCGTAGATGCATGGCACAGTTCGGTGCACGTGTGATGGGGAATCTGATGGTATGGCAAGTGGCAGTCTAGGAAAATCAAGCCTTGGTGCTTCACGGTGCTGTTAGTGTTGCTGGAGGAAGGCTTTGCGTGGAGTGCTGTGCTCTGTGACGGATGGAGCTAAGCCTGTGGCAGTATTCACTGGTGGTAGGTTCAGAGCAGGTTAGCAGCGACAGTCTGTTTGCTAACAGTTTGTGTCTCATGTCTGAGCTGGATCGTTCCCTGGGGTCCAGGGATGATAGGAAAGATTGTGTTTGTTGCTGTCTTGACAGTGTAATACCTTCCTCTTTCTCCTCCTTGATATCAGTGAATTCCTCAAAAGCTAAAGCAGAACATCAGATTTTTCCAAAGACTTGAGGAAAACTTCAGATCTGAAAGAGGAGGTGGACTTGCAGCAGTAGTTTGAAGAAAGGTGTGAGAAACTGGAGAAAAGACTGAGAGAATGAAATGTGCTTTTAACTTGGGGGCTCTGCTCTTCAAACCATGTTGTTAAGGAAGCTCTTTTCTTAGTCACGTTCCAAGGAGGGGAGAAGTTAGTTTGGTAGAAAACTCTTTATTTTTAGCAAAACGACACCGTTGCAATCATAGTTGCGTGTTTTGATTTTGTACTTTTTCTGTCTTGGAAAAGCAATGGTCTTACCAGCTCTATTCTCTTTCCTGTTTGTTAGGTCTGCCTAACCACGGACAAACCAGACAAATGGTAAGAGAATGTTCATTTAACCAAAACAGGGAAAAGAAAAAGAATGATTATTAACCCTCCCTAGATAGCACACCCCATTAAACCGTAGTGCTTCACTTCCGTCTTTGCTGTTTGCAGCTGGTCATACTTCCCGAGCCATTGAAAAGTTGGAAAAAATGAAGTAAAAATAATATTTTGGGGCGTATGAAAGGTCCAAGTGGTTAAATAAAATTTAAACCTCCAATCAACTGATGTTCCATTCAAACAATCTCATTGACATATTTTGTTTGTGCTCGTAGGGAAACTGAGTGGCTGTTCATAGCAAAGGTCTGGATGTGTTTCTAGGTGGAATGTGTTTCACTTGAAGGAGGAAGGCTTAAATGATAGAAGGATTTAATTTGGAAAAGTTTCTTGTTGTTTTCTTTTTCTTTAGGAAGTTGGTGTTTGAGTTGTCTTCTGAGAATGCTTGTTCTGTTACGTTCTTTTATTTTTCTGGAGTAAAAATGATTCCTAGCCTTTCATCCATTACGCTGAGTTTTATCAAAAGACAGAAGCAAATAGCCAGTCTGATTGATGCATCTCTGGCCAAATGCTTTCTCATGAAACTCACCTCAGTGTGAAAGGGCCAGCACAAGGGCTCTGCATCACTTTACCCCTTGCTGATGGCTTATGTGAGACCCTGACGTTACATCTCTTTGCTCATGGGAGAGAACTTGAAGCATCATTTGTTTTTTTTCCCAGAAAAGATCTGCTTCTGGCGTTGATAAAGTGGAGTTTGCCTCAGTAGGTGAACTGCCACGATGCATTAGTGTCAGCAGAGTCCCTGTGACATGGGTAAATCAGCAGGTCTGAGCTATGGTCACTGCAGAGTGATCACACAAAGATTATTAAATCTAATAATGTTCTCGGACGGCGGGCAGTATTAGGAGGCTATAGCTTGAGCATGCTAGTCTGCTTGTAATAACGAAGCATCCGTTTGGCTTGGTACTTGAGCATCTGATACGAAGTAGTAAATCGTATTTATTTATTCCTCGTTGCATTTAGCTTCACTGCTCGTCACTGAGGAGACTGGCTACTTGTTTGTGTCTGCTGTATAAACCAGCTCAGTGCAGGGGGAGAGATCTGTGATGACCCAACGCTTCTTAGCTGCAAGGGAGGAAACCTTGAACTGCCTTGATTGCTTGATTAAAATATGCCACTGAACCCGAAGGGCCACGTTTAGGATGTACCATTTGAACCATTGTTCTGTGCAGGTAGAGAAAAGGCGACCTCAAAGCACCTGGGTGCCCCTCCTAGGTATTTCCAAGAACGGTCTCTGGAGTTGTTCTCCTGCCTGTATAGCACATGGAGAGAAAACATCCTTCGCAACACTCATGAAAGGATTTTCTTGGAGAAATCTGGAGGGGAGGGGGAACAAAACCCTTTCACTTGAAGCCTTTTCCTTAATAAATTTCAAATATAAAAGCACTTCTTGAAGTATTTCAGTGGTTTGCCGTGGTGCCAAAACTGTTGTGTATAAGATGGAGCTGGGCAACTAAGAAATAAAATTGTTATTGCACTTGTATGCAACAGCTTAGGATTTTTAAAGGTGGGATTTTGTTTGTCTGGCTCTGAAGTCCTCCTTTTCTACAAGAAGCAGATCTGTCTAGTATAGTCAATTAAGGCTGGTCAAAAAAGTCATTGATCCTTTTTTTCCCATCCTCAGATAAAATGTGAGAGATGCAGGGTTTTGCTGTTTTTTTTTTGTTTTTTTTTTTCCTCCTTGGTGGACAAGCCAGCGTCTTCCCTTTCTAAGTCAACATACAAAACTTTGGCTGGGCTTTTGCCATAACCTGACATTTATGGGCTTGAGTACCTCATGTCCTTACCTTTCCTTTTGAGGTGGATCTCCCCAGCCAGATCTCCCTCTGCGTGCTCAGTTTCCTATTTTGCGGATAGAACAGGAAGCTTTGGTTCATCTGGGGAGGTGTTCTGGCCTGTTACGTACCAGCATTAAATTTCTACTGTGGCATTTTCTGACCAGCTTTAATTTACGCATATCCATTTTCCTGGGCCCTTATTTTGTATCTCTCCTGACTGTCCAGTGTTGCTGCTTTCAGTGGGATTTCTCAATGCGCTTATCAGCAGGAAGAGGGGCAGCAGAACTGGACTTCAAATGATCAAGGACAGCTGCATTTGCGAAGCTTAATCCTTTGCTCCCTTGTATCTGCACCTCTCTTAATAACAGCTCATGTTTTTCCAGTTGAGTGGAAGGGGGCTAATGTGGGTTTGGAAAATGGTAGCTGATTTGCAAAGCAAATATGATATATTTGGGAAATCTGTGTTGTTAAATGCTCGAAGTGATTTCATGATGAAAGGTGTTAAGCTTTGTAGATCTAGATTTGTTTTCAACAACTTATTTAACGATGATAGTATATACTAAAATATTAACCTCCTGAGAACAAAAAGGATGTGGGTAAGTTTTGTACCTCAGAATAACTGTAAATTCTGTTTTTTTTATATATATATTTCGTGCTGTGTAGCTAGATTTCTTTACCTGAAATCACTAGAGGTGCTCTAGGTTTATGGTAGTAGCTGAAGTCTGTCTCATGCTCAATCTTCCAAGTTTGATGTCATCTTATAGACACAAAGAACAGATTAATGGTGATGCTTTCCATTTATTATTTGTCCTATCGCTGGAGTATTGCTGCCCTATTGTATATTGAAGGTGCCTAACTTCTGCTGCTTATGGACAGTTGCTTTTTTGTGAACTCTTTATTCATTCGTGGGCAAGAGGGTACATATCAGAAACTCTCAACAACTAACATGAAAACTTTTATCTCTCCTTTCCTTTGTTTGAGTGCTTATCACATGCTATTGCAGGTTTGTTGCAGTCCATAATTGTACTTTTTTATGTATCACGTCAGGGACCAAGCCGAAACTTGCTGCTCAATGGGAAATCATACCCAACAAAAGTCCGATTAATTCGTGGTGGATCCATGCCTCCAGTGAAAAGGAGGAGGATGAACTGGATTGATGCACCAGATGATGTTTTCTACATGGCCACTGAAGAAACCAGGTAAGACGCTTGGATTTTTCAGAGGATTTAAAGGAGGTCTTTTGGTTTTTGTTCCACATGGGGATCTCTTCAGCAGATCTGCTGCTGCAGACTGGATGCCACACAACTTCTGGTGTTTAGGTGGATAAAGGCTATGATAGATCTAGTCGTGTCTGATAGGCCTAATCAGGCACTTGCTTCCCAGAGAAAGCAGATTCTTCTTCTTGAGCAGTTCCTTTAAGATGTTGGCAATGACTTGGGAGGAAGACTGAGGTGGGACACTCACCTGATGTAGACCCATAGATGCCTTTGGAGGACCTACCTCAGTGTCTCAGAAGGAGAGTAGGGCCTTCTGGCTTATGGGTAATACTGAGGATCTGAGCCTCCTATATACAGGGTTTTCCTTAGCTCTTAAAGCTTTTATATGTTTGCATCCACTGAAAACCGCTGAATTATGCATAGCGTTATCCATTATGGTATATCCAGTATGTCTCTACCCTGGTACAGATTGTTTTGGCCACAATAACGTTTTGAGGCTGCACACGCTCTGAATGCCTTCTTGTGTGCTGACGTCTCTGCTGTAGTGCTTCCCAGAACACTTCTCAGCCTGCAAAGTGTTTCAAGTGTCAAGTGACTGTTCTGTGGGCCTGTTACAAGGTGGGCTTCAAACACAGGCTGAGATGGTGATGTCCAAGTTACCGTGCATCTGTGCATCTCAGCCCAGTTCATATCTTTAGCCTGCCTTTCTCTTTTCCTTCTCTGTTCCTGCAAGGTGCTGTGAAGGTAAGAAGTGAGATCCCCAATATAAATGAAAGCAAAGTGGGAGAAATAATTACATTTTGAGGGCGTTTCTTTTTTCCTGTTGTCATCTTGCCCTGGTGAAGGGGTGCTGGGATCCTGTTACAGATCTGACAAATTCACATGCCATTGTAAATGCAGGGTTTTCAGTCTCTGATTCAATCCTCAGATGCTTAAGGCTTATTTCATAATCCTACAGCTATAAAACACTTCTTGACATCTTTATTGTCCAAACCACAAGAAATGCTGTAGATTTGCAGTACCAATGTCTCAGTACTACTACAAGGTCCTGCTCTTTGATCTATACAGAACAGAGAGAATATTCATCAATATCGGTCATGAGAACTACTTACTGCAGGGGCACAGAATTGTCTGCTTGTACAGGACCACAGAGCATGGCAGGAAGGATCAGTCTCACAGCGACTGACATATCTCAAACAGAAATCGTAGCACAGCGATAGACATCAGCTCAGTGAGACAGTATCTCTTCCATTTAAAAAAATTAAAAAAAAAAAAAGGAAAAAAAAAACAGGCTTCTTTGTCCAAGAGCTTTGCTGCTTAGCTGACTGATCAGAGTGCTGAAAAGAGATGTTTGGCAGCCTGCTGAAAAGCAGGGGAAGGTTGAGCGATGTAGCATTGTAAGCGGCACGGGTTTTCTGCTGGGCATTTCACCTCGAACTTTTCCCTGGACCATCTGCTGCATTCCAGTATCAAGAATGTAAGACTTGTTTGTGAGCTCTGAAACAATTTGAGCTTTGTGTTGGCTCCGTAGCAATCAATCTCACAGCAATATCTGCATATCATCCTCCAGCTGAGGGTCAGGCTGTGTTTTCTGTCACAGAAAGTAGGTTCTCCTAAAATTTTACCCCCCTTTTGTATGGTGCTGCTGAGAACGGTGCTAGAAAACTGGATAGCTTTGAGGGAGCAATTAGAAAAGTTGGTAGATTGAAAGGAACAAGTCTTTGAATTCAGGTCTCACAGTACGGAGCTCAGCACGTATAATTTATGCAAGTGGAGGCAGAGCGTGACCTGATCGGAATCTAGAACTGCTGAGAGACATATTTCTGGTGGCGGTGTGTCTAACAGCACACGCAGGTGCGGTAAGAAGCTCCACTGGCTGTAACAGTAAGTCAGCTTCAGCCAAGTGAGTCTTTGAAAAATCATCACATCGAGGTTCCCCCTGCTCCCACACACTTCCACCCGGCTCTCTCCTTTCCCCACCCCATGTCCGATCAGCTTTAGAAGAAGCTGGAGAAATGGGGACACTGAGCAAACAAGAGACCCCATCTATTTGTGCGTATGTGGCAGGTTTGTTCTGTTTGGTGGGCAAAAAATCACGTGGAGAGAACCAAATCCGACTGCGGCCAATTGAAAATTGTCACCTGAAGGTGTTGATTTATCCATGCTGGTGGCAAGAAGGGTATATTGAGTGGGGGAGTATTTTGACCAGTTTCTTCTGGGAACGTGTCTTTATAAAAGAGAAATTTGGCCCCAACAATGCTGAGTAATCAAAAAATAAAGCAGTTACCTCTGGGGAACAGATAGTCCAGTTGTGGATTGTAAAGCCATGTGGCTGCCCTTCCTCTAGTGCAGTGCCAGACCTCTCCTGGTAAGTTAAACCTTCAAGGAAGGAGGCTGTGAGGACAGGCTTCCTTATCACCCCTCCTCGCTGTCCTGGTCCCTGAATGAAGGCTGTGTGTATGACGGATGCTCGTGGGCCGCTACTGTGAATATTTATCACCTTCCTTTTTAATCTTTGACCATTGGAACATATTCTGGAAATGATTTTCCCATTTTGATTATATCGTACATTTTATTGTTGTTGCTGTGCTTTTTTTTAAGGCACTTCCTCTAGCTCTAAGCCTGGTATTGTCAGAAGGAAGCGAGTAATCATTCTGTATTGTTTCTTTCCACCTTGTTTTTCTAATTTCAAGCCTTCAGCGTGTCCCTCTCTGTGTTTTACTTTCTCTCCTGATGGAAATCTGCTTCCTGCCTCTGATCAGACTTAATGCTGGCCTTGTAGCGTGTAGGGAAACTTAACAAATGCAAGACTTGAATATTGCCCGGTTCTAGGTCAGGCACGTGCAGAGAAGTGGGGACACCCTGTTAGTAATCCTGGGGTGGTGCCAGGGAAGGATAAGTCTCCAGCGTTGGTTCCCTCTTTAGTGGCTGTCGTGGAGCTCCCCCGTGGGAGCTCAGCCCCGGGGCACAGCTCCTTGGGAGACGAGATGCTGCCGGGCCGGGTTCCTGTTGAAGAGGCAGCTGCGTGCACCTGCTTGGAATGGGAGATGTCTAAGAGTGCTGTCGGAGACGGATGAACAGGCGGGGCAGCAACCAAAGTTGCCAGAAGAGATTTGTTGTAACTGGGCTTTCGAAATTCCCACAAAGCTGTCCGCGGCACGTTGTGCGGGTGTGTTTGCATGCATCAAAAGAAATTAGCGGTGTGGGAGCTGGCTGTTGTAACTATTTCGTGTGTTGTGCTTACAGCAGGAGACCCCGGTCCTGTGAAACTGCACCAGGACGTCCTCTGCTCCTCTCCAGGGAGAGGGCTCTGGAACAGCCAAAGCAGTTGCCTCTTCATTGGTGGGGTTTACACAGGGCGAAACAAAAGTTCCCTGGGGAAGACCCTGCCAAAATAAACAGCGGCAGTCTGTCGTGTTAAGGAGCAGCCCCTGCATGTGCAGGCCTGGCTTTGCTTGGAGAAACAGAGAAGCGCACAGTGCCTAAGCCTTCGGTCTCTGTAACAGCCTCCTTTCTTCCTTACTGTCTGCAGGAAAATCCGCAAGCTGCTTTCCTCCTCCGAAGCCAAGCGAGCCGCCAGACGCCCTTACAAGCCCATTATCCTCCGGCCGATCCAGGCAGTGCAGTTGCGCCAGCCCATGAACGATGAACCCATAATCATTGAGGATTAACACATGCTGAGCAGCTCTCCGGCCGACGGTGGATCTGCCCAAAAGAATCTCTCCTCCGATGTATACTTGAGTTTCTATGGCTACAGCATTGAACTAACTGTTGAAGAGAGGGAACTTCTGAGGAACTGTTTTGCATCTTTTAAACCCTTAAAAGGAACTCAGCCCTGCTCTGAGCCTCTGACCACAGACTGCTCTCTCTCTCTCTCTCTCTCTTTCTCCCTCTCTCTCTCTCTCGCGCGTGCTCTCTCCTTCTCTCTCCTTTCTTTTTATTTTTATTTTTGGTAGCCTATTTTCCCCTTTGCTTCTACCCCTTTTGTAGACGGGGGAGGGAAAGTAAGTTTAACTTATTAAGAGAATGTGGACTAGTACTTTTTAGCTTTGTTTCCTCTTCTGATGTACGAAGAGCTAGAACCCTTCATTTTGTGACTGAGCTCTCGTTGCAAAGCCGTTTTTACGAGGCTGTGTTGTAAGATTTTTTTTTTTAATTTTGTGGACGGTGCCATTTTTTATTTCATTTATATTATTTCTTTTGTAGATAAATTTCCAACCTTTAACCGATATTTGGAAATAGGAGCTGAAAGCCAGCCCCAGGTTCAGCCAGTTTTCTTTGGTCCTGTCCCTTCTGTTTTTTGGATAATTTTGCACGGCCAGTTGTGCTCATGCACAAGACAGAAACAACTCAGGCTGAGAAAGGAGTGAGCTAAGAACTGAAGACCCTTGCAGAACGTTACACTACCGTGTGCAGTGGAGGCCAGGCTACCAGAATTAGGTGTCCTTACTCTAGTCAATCCCTGGGAGATCTGGCTTGCAGCAGTTCTCTCTGTAACCAGCAGTTTGCGTGCTGCCTTCTCTCTGACGTCTGGAATCCTACGTGCTGTCGTACCACCGAGACCCAGCAGTAGGCCCAGCAGTCCAGCAAGTGTAATGAATTGCTTTGCTCTGGCTCCAAGAGTCAAGTACACCAATGCCCAGGGACATTTTGCTTAGAATTCTGAACCTGTTTGTGCATCAGTGTTTTTGGACACGTCTCTCCCCAGGACAAAACCTGGTTCCTCTTAAATTGCGTTACTGTACGTTTCCCATTTGGACGGGAATTTAAATTACAGCTGGGTTTTAATTTGAACACATTGTGTCTGAAGTTAAGTGTTTTTTTTCCCCCCTTGACATTTCTTGTGTTTGAGGTTTCTTGCATCTCTTGAACTTCTTATGTATTTGCAAGTCTGTATAATTTCTTTTTCATATGTCTTCTCATTGCAGTGCATTTGCTGAATGCCCTGCTCTGTTTTGAAAGGATGTAAACTATCATTTGCAACTTGTGCTGATCTGTACATGTACCTGCCTCAAGCAGACACAGCATGTAATAACCCCCAAGTCATTCCATATGTGTCAGCAGTGAGATGAGCCAAAGTTGTATTTGGGTTATCACAGTCCAACCGTGATTCTGTGCAGCTCTGCTGACCCACCGGGTTAGACAGAAAGGAATCCCCACAAAATGAAAACAATTCAGTTAACTTTACTTAATAAACCTGGAAAGTGAGCTTTTGTGAAACATCTGCTTTTTGTCTCTTGTGGAACAGCTGCCAGGACCCTTGCTCAGGGTGCCATCTGGCTGGCGCGCGGCGCCTGCGCTCCCTTCTTTCTATCCGAGAGCTGTGTTGTGCTCCGAGGTGTTTGCATAGCCGCGGTGCCTCCCCGTGCAGTTGTGTTGTGCGGGGTGAGAGTCATTCATAGCTCGATTCCCCTAACACGCAGTTCAAATATTTCTGACGCTTCCGAATCCCACTTCCTCCTCCTTTTAAGCACCGCAGCAGATGCCACGCCGGAGCTCTGAATGAGCCTTTTGTCTACCATGCCTCGTGCATCTTGCCGAGGGGTGGCACAGCTCTGACATGTGGCAGGAGGAAAGAAATCCCTGGGGGTTAGCAGCAGACCGTGCCGGTGTCCAAGTGCCTCCTTCCTACGTTTGCTCCTTGCTGGGGTAAGCAGAGGGTTCTGCCTGTCCGCGGTTGCTGCCTGGGAGTGGTGAGGTTTACTCTGGCTGGTGTGTAGGTGTGCAGCTTAGCAGAGGCTTATCCTTCGCTGCCTTTCACGTTTTCCTCTCCAAGACTTAAAAGCAGGAGGGGCAGCGGATCCTGAAGGATACTCGGTGTGAAGGACACCGAGCTTACCAGACAAAAAGCCTCCAGGCCGCCCACGAGCACGGTGCAGGACTGTGCCAAAGTCCTCTGGCAGTTCTCCTTCGCCTTCATCGGTCTGTGGGATTAATTCTAGGTACGTAAGAAATCCTGCTGACAGCAGGAAGGTTTCGTAACGCTTGGCTTTTTCTCTGCGAGCAAAAGGTCTCACAGGAGTCTCCCTGTTGCAAAATGAAATCTGAAAGAGATGGCTTTGAAAAGTTTGTGTCCGAATCAGCCCCAGCCCATCCGCAGCGGGATGAGGAGCTGATGTCCGGGCTGTGCTCTGCCAGGTCCCCTGGGGCAGCAGCGGGTGCTGGGGGAGCTGCAGGTGGGGCAGCAGCGGCCAAGCTGTTGGTGAGAGGTGAGGCGGGCTCAGAGCACACGAAGTGGCTCCGAGAAACCACTTGGGGGTGCCAGCTCTGCAGTTTCCACCAACTTGAAAGCTTTCCTGGAGCGGCTCCAGAGGTTACTCTGGAAATGAGTCCGGGCAAGTAGAGAGAATATCCTGTGCTGCCATGACTTTGAAGGACTCGCGTGTCCTTTAATGTGGATGCCATTTTTAAATATATTACAGCAGGCTTCGCTCCCTTGTGTTTCGCCGCCTTAGTTACATTTGTACCTGCTTGGGAAGAGGGCTGGGAAGGTACCTGTAGCAACCACAGAAAATTAACAGGTCTCAACAAGTGCCACGAAGCAGTCAGTCCCACCGCTGACCTGTCCAAGCCTGAGCCGTTCCTCTCCAGCACCTCTCCCAGACCAACCTCTCCTCTATGGAAAATCACATTCTCATTCACACGCTGATGCGTTGCTGTTGCAGGGAGTGTCTTTAATTTTTTTATCTATTTATTTTCCTGCTGCCTTGCAAACAGGTACACGCAGCTGGGGCAGCGATTCATTTTCAGTGTCCCTTCCACCTCCTAAACAGCCCTTGAGAGGGAAGGGGACAGCACGTGCTCAAGGAGGGGAGCCCCGGCCAGATGACTTGGGGTATGTTTGCTCCACGAGGCAGAGCCAGGAGGAAAAGCACCTTGCTTTGTTGTTTTACTTTGGATTTTTGCACTGTACTGGCTTGTCAGTAGCAGCTCCCAGCGATCTGTGCTACTGGCACGGTAACGTGAGGGCAGCACGCTGTCCGTAACAGCGCTGCTGGAATGGTGTGGAAAGAAAAAGTGCGACCAAAACTAACGACTCCGCAACGTGAATTCCTGACGGAGGAGGTGGACTGTAACCGGGACACTACTGTAGAGTTGTAAAGCGAAATACATGCCGAAATTCCCTTTGAAATGGAAATTTGGAGCCCATGCCAGCTCCGCTCCAGGTTCTGGATCCCCGGCGTTACACAAGCCAGAGCTTGGGACGCCTGCGAGCTGCTCTCAGGCGGACGCTTGGCGCGAGGACGGAGCCGCTGGCGAGCCGAGGGGCGGCATGGGTCGGCGTGCCCCAACACCACCAGGGTGTCACCCTGCGGGAAGGCTGCGCCTGAAACCTTCCAGTCTGCTTTGAGAGGGAGGGAGGAGGGGTTTAATACAGAAACTGGACCCTGTGTGTTTTCATTCTGATCCATCAGAGGGCTTAAAACCACACTGAAGTTGAAAGGAGCGTTGGCAGCGGCATTAGACTGGAACTGAGAACACTGCAAGCGGGCAAGCTGTGGCACGACAGGCTCCTCCAGCTGCCTTGTTACTGCTCTGTTTGTTTGTTTTTTCTGTAAATGTGCTGTTCAGTGAATACTTCTCTGAGAGCCTACAAAAGACAGTGGTGATGGGATCAGCTGTGATCCCCGCCGCTGGGGCATGAACACGTCTCGAGCACGTGTGGTCCTCACTGCGCATCCCCAGGGCCCTTCCTGGGAACTCAGACATTTGGGTTTGGCCCCACATGCTCGGGGTTGAAGCCTGGCAGGAGGACCTGATGGACGCATTGCATCCGGGCAGGCTCTGGGGAGGCAGGCAGTAAATTCAGATGGGCCAAGCAGGAGGCGCAGCGTGCCCTGAGCCGCTTTTACCGTGGGAAGCCTCCAAGGAGGAGCGCGGGAAGGCCGTGCCCCCCTTGCCCTGCTTTCCCAGCAGGTCAGCCAGCTTTGCCCTGCTCCTGGCTCCCTTGGCAAGTTCCTCAGGAGCCAGCGAGCCTGGCCTGGGCTGGCCTCTCCGCCTCCGCTCCCTGCTCCCAGCCCCAGCAGGTGCCGGTGCGAGCCCTGCGATGTGGCTCCAGCTCTGTCCTGGCAGCTGTAGGGCTCGGGCACGGCACGCGGTGTAAAGCAGCCTGTGGTCGTCCCCGTTCCCGAGGAGGGACAGCGGGGGCAGGCAGGAGCAGAGGCAGCTGGCGAGCGCTCCTCCGAACAAATATTTAGCATTTTTATGTGCCTGTGTCTGGGGGCTGTGGAGCCAGGCTCACATTGCCCAGAAACGTCTGTTTTCTCAGCTCATTCCAGAGGCGGCCGCTCACCCAGGCTGCTCTGGCAAGGGGCAAAGTCTGCAGGGCTTCAAGCACAGGTCCGTGGTGCCTGGGCTTGAATGTTGTCCCTGCTGGGGCCAGGACCTCGTCCCCATCTCCTCGGCCTGGGAAAAGGATGAGGACAGGGCTGAAGCACCCTCGACCCTGCAATTTCACCGTGTTCCTGGTGCGAGTGCTGGCGCTGTGGACCCAGCCTCCTCCTCACCCACAGGGAGCTGGTGCTCTGTGGGGAGAGGCGCCTTCAGCGCCCCTCGCTGCAGGATTCAGCCAGGTCCCCTAATCACAGACATCCCTGTGCCTCCTCGCGCAGCCAAGAGCTGAACTTTGCCACCGAAGCCGCCTGCAAGCACAGCCCGTGCCCGGGACACCCCGTCCTCGCCGTGGAAGGGGGGGGCGAGAGCCAGCACTGGCGAAGGGCCAGCGGAGTCGTGCCCGACCGTGCTCTGCACACTCCCCCCTTGGGTGCTTTGCTGCCTTGTTTTTGGGATTACAGACCCCTTTTCAGGTATGTATCCCACCTCACCAAGGCATAACGCCCGCTGCCTGAGCTGTGCGAGCTCTCTCCTGTGCCAGCGCCCCGGCATTCAGCCTGTGGCTGCGCTCAGTAGCGCCTGCTCCTCGTGCAGGCACCGCGGGAGCTGCCCTTTGGGAACTTCTCCGTGGGTCTGAGTGGTTTCTCAAGGGGCTGATTGTTTGTCTTCCCCTCGAGCAGGGCACTCGGGACATGCCTTGAAGTCAAATGGGTGCTTGGACCCAGTAAGTGCTGGCAGCTTGGAGCCAAGGAGATGTTTATAGTGAGGAAAACAGCTCGCTGCCATTATCGGAAGCATCTGTACCCTCATTTAATTGTCACCACGCAACACTGCCCCGTGCTGGGAGCTACTGGCGGTGGCCTGGAGCGTGTCTTCCCCAGGGAGAAATCCTCGGCGTTGATGTTAATGGCAGACCAGCCCTCGAGCTGCTCCAGGAGGTGGGATTGGAGCAGACCCTTGGAAAAAAGGACACGATGGAGCCGGGGCAGAGGGCACTCTGCGGGGACAACGGGCGACATGCAGTGCCCAGCCTGGGCCCCTGCTCACATGGCATGAGCCAGGCACATCCCAGCAGCCCGGTGCCCCTCAGGACACGGTGACAAACCGGGGGCTGAGCCCACAGGGACGGAGGCAGCGGTGAGGGGCAGCTGCAGCCCCATGGGAAGGGGACACGGGGACATCCGTTCCTTGCTACTTGGAAGGACAAGCGGGCAGGCCGTAGCCCTGCTTATCCCAGGCTCCGTGACAGCGCTATCTGCCCTGTGATACTCGGGGGCCTGGGATGCCTTCTAAAGGAGAGAAGTGACAAGTGGAGGGCCGGGGCTCCGCATAGCGGGCGCGGGGGCGAGGTGGTGACGTGCCAAGTCCCAGGCGCTGGCATGTGCTGCCTGACGAGACCCAGGGCCCGCCAGCCCCGGCACGCTGCCGCACCCAGCTGCAGCCTCTGACCCCCACACAGGGGCCCTGGCTTCTGCTGCGGGGCTTGTCCAGGGATGTGGGTGCTTTAGGAGGGACAAATAATCCCATAAATCCTGTAAATCGCCTGTGTCACTTTGGGGGACCCTGACATAGGGGACAGGAGGGCCACGCACTGATGACTGTCCTCTGGGCGAACCCAGCAAGCAGCAGTTTTTTTTTTTTTCCCCCTTAACCTTCTTTTTTTTCCTAAATACTTTTCCCTCTAGTCTCTTCTTATCCTGTAACACATCCAACTGATCCTAGGTGCCAGAAAATGTGAGAGAAAGGCGCGCAGAGGAAGGCTTCGCAGCGCCGGCCTTTCCGTGGCATTTCCATCTGAAGGCAGATGGGAGAGCAGAGGGGAGCCGGAGCAGGGGGAGAGGGGTGAGCCAGAGGTGAGGCAGCTGGGGGGTAGTTAGCCCTTATTTATTTCTTGCCTTCCCTTCACAGCCTGGCCGAGCTCTCTGGTTGACCTGCCCTAGGACGAGGTCCCGGCCGGCTTTCTGCCTTCTGCCGGCTTCCTGCGGAGGCGATCCCGGCCTCGCGGCCAGCTCCGGCCCGCACGGTGCTGGGGCGGTCAGGGAGCTCTGCTCACCCTGACGCCTTCCCGGCAGGGTTTCCCATCAGCAGGGCTTCTGCTGCTGAAATCCCCACACCACGGAGCTGAGAGCACAGGGAAGGGGCACAGCTTGGGCTCCTCAGCCTCCTTGTCCCTGTCCTTTCCATGTCCCCTCCCTGTCCCGTGCTCGTGAGCGCGGCCAGAGGAGCGGTGACCAGGGAGCCCTGCGCCGCACCGTGCAGCTTTCTCAGCTCGTGCAGCCAGCTGGCGGTGGCGGCTTAGGAAATCCCAGGGCTGGGCTGGGTGCGACTGGAGGAAACTGGGTCACCCGCTGCCGGGGGGGGACGGTGGTCCCCTCGGAGGGACACCCCCAGCATTGTGCGAGGTGCAGGGCCCACGGCTCCGCACCAAAAACCTCCCTGGGGCTCGTGGCTGCGGGAAGGAGGCTTTATGCCCGTTGTCAGGGAAACCCGGTGCTGCCGAGAGAGGGAGAGAGGGAGCCCCCGAATTTCTGATGTAAAAGGCAGAGCTTGGGGAGGGTGCCCCTGGTGCCACCCCAGTCACCTGTCCCCAGGGCCCCGGGGCAGCCCTGCCCTCGGTGCGGGGGCACGCAGAACCTGAGCGGGGGCAGATTAAGAGGGGACAAGCTAAAGCCACTTTGCTCCTCAGCGAGCATATCCGCTTGGGATTTAGCGCATTTGCAGGCAGGGATTCGCACCTTTAGGTGATTTGCCATAAGTCCCCCCGGCCCATGTGTGTGAAAAGCCCTCGGATGCTGCCTAAGCCTGGGGTTTTGCCTGTGGCTGCTCCGTGTGTGCGCACTGGAGGGGTGCAGCCGTCCTCCTCCTCCTCCTCCTCCTCCCTGTTCTCCTCCTGCCTCTGTGGCCACCGAGGCTGGGACACCAGCTGAGATTTCCAGCTGCTACAGAGGGATTTTGACAGCAGATGCGCGAAGGCCGAGCCCTGCCCCTCCAGAGCCATCCCTCACCGCCCCATTCTGCAGGGGGCTCAGGAGAGCTCGCACTGACGGGCCTCTGGGGGAAGTGCGGGGCCCTCCAGCCCCTTTGGGACCAGCGTGGGGACACGGGAGCATGTAGGGCACAGCGGCCTCGTGCCACAGAGGGACCAGAAGCCCACAGATCCCCGCCTGGCTGCGGTGGTCACCGGTGCCTTGGGAGCACCAGCCCCATCACGGGGATGCGCGGCACAGCCACCGCTCCGCCTGCCCCGGCCCGGGGACCCCGCTGGTGACAAAGCCACGCGTTGTAGTGGCAGCAGCTGGGCCCGGAGTGACGGGGCCGCCTGGTCACCACCGGTCCCGACACCCTGGTGGGGCACACAGCCTCGGCAGGCGCCCGCTGTCGCCGTCCCTGGGCGCCGCTCGGCGCCGGGGTTCACTGCCCGGTGCCGTCCCCGTGCCGGGGGCCGTGCGGCTGCGCGCCAGCTGACGGCAGAGAAAGGAGGAATTATCTGAGAGCACGGAGGGGGAGAGCCGGGCTGCGGGCTGATGAATAATGCAATGGCCTGGGCTTCGCGAGCAGATTTCCTGTTTACCGGCGCTGGGCCGGGGACGAGCGAGGCTGCGGGGCCCCTCGGTAGGGCTCCCCAGGGTCCCCGTCCTGCATGTGCCCGTGGCACCGCAGCGCCACGAGGCTCCCCGCGCATCGCTCCCGCGCCGGAGGGATTTTTGACATGGCTGTTTCCACGGCAACGGAGCAAAATGGCGCGGGGAATCACTGGCAGAGGAAAGGCCCCAGGAGCATGCGGGGCCATGGGCAGCACTGCTGTGCCGTGTGGGTAAGGGAGCCCGGGTGGGAAGACGTGCAGTGCTCCACGCCTCGCCTGCCTGCCGCCAGCGTTATCTCTGCTCTCGCCCTCGTCTCCCCGTCAAGGTCTCCCGTCTTGTGCCCCTCCTGGCTGCTTCATCTGCCTTTCTTGGTTATCCCATCCAGAAAAAACATGCCTAAGGTGGCCCTGTGCACGCGCAGCACTTTGTAGGGCGGGGGGGCTGCTCCCTGTGCCCCCACATTCCCACCCCAGGGGCACCGGGGTGGTCGTGGTGACCTTGCCCCATCCATCCCTGCACCCTGACCAGCGCGTGGCCGGGCGGGGGTCCTGGAATTGCTCCCAGGGAAGGGGCCAGGACCCCCCCGTTTCCCCCACGCTCTCCCCAGCACCCCCCGGGCTGGGGGTCGGGGGCTGAGCGCCGGCCCGCGGGAGCCCCGCTCAGCGCGCACCTGCCGCGCTGGGGCCGTGCCGAGCCGAGCCGAGCGGAGCCGTGCCGTGCCGTGCCGTGCCGAGCCGTGCCAAGCAGGGGCGCTGCGGGCAGCCCCGCCCCGGTCCCCCCCCCCCGGCGGCAGCGCGGCCAATGGGCGGGGGCCGGGCGGAGCGGGGCGCACGGCTCGGCACGGCACGGCTCGGCTCGGCTCGGCTCGGCTCGGCTCCGCACCGCTCAGCTCCCCAGCCATGGCATCCAAGTGCCCCAAGTGCGACAAGACCGTGTATTTCGGTGAGCGCCCCCCCGGGGGTCCCCGCTGCATCCCCAGGTCCCCCCGGCCCGGGGCGCATCCCCGCCCGGCTCCCCCCCCCGCCGCCCCCCGCCGCCCCCGGCCGAGCTGCGGGATGCTGCGGGTGGTCCTGGGGCGGGTGGCGCTGGGGGGTTGCTGCTGGCACCCCCCGGGTTGGAGGTGGCGAAGCTTGGGGAGAGGGGTCCTGGGCGCGCCGGGTGCGCCCACCCCCGGGTGCTCCGCATGGGGGGGCTGCGGGGGGGCGTCCCGGTGTCCGCAGGGTTGGGGGGTGGCCCGGAGGGAAAATGGGCCCGGGGGGGGCGGGTCCAGGTGCTGGGGTCCCTCGGTGCGGGGCAGCAGGAGGTGGCAGGTGCAGGCACGCCCGACCCCGGCCAATTTGCTCCCTGCGACATCGGGGCCGGGTGTGCGGCTCCCCCTTGCCCCCCCGGCTGGGTGAGCCTGCCCACGTTTTGGGGTTCTCCGGTGTGTCCCCAAAGGGTCAGGGCTTGGGGTTCTGCCTCGGTGTGCCCGGGGTGGGGTGGCGGCCGGCTGGGGGCAATGGGGTCTCTGCTAGGCATTCCGCTGCGGGGGGGATTTGGGGGTGCCACCTGCCCGTGCCCCTCCCTGCCCCTTGCCCTCCCGGGCACCAGGGCCCGGCCCCCGGCACGTTTGGTTGTGGAGGAATCCCGAAGGGAGCTGGAGGTGCCCGGGCGTTTGAAGCACCGGCAGCTTTCATTCCTTTCCAGCCATCTCCAAGTAAACACAGAGAAATAGGAATTTGCTGTCTTCCTCCTTTAAATAAACCTATTTGTGTGGGGGTGGGAACGGCTCGGCCTCTGGGATGTCCTGCCTCGTGTGAATCTTTTCCTTTTTAAGCAGAAAATAGCCCGTCTGTCCGGCCAGCTGGGCACGGCCGGCCCGGGGTCAGAGCGGCTCCTCCTGCCCCGCCGGAGGCAGCCTGGCCATGCAGGAGGGGACACGCCAGGGCGATGGCCGGGGGGACACGGAGCTGCTCCCTGGGCGTGTGCCACCCTCTTCCCTCCCGCAGCTCCCCGGAGATGGCCAGGACACCCCTGTGCAGGTCCTGGTTGGCTCCGCCGGTCCTGTCCCCCTCGGGGACACCCAGGGTGGCAGGAGGGAGGTGGCCGCTGCCACGATGGGGCGGTGACACCGTCCCCCCCAGCACCCCGTGGGAGAGCGTGGGGAGTGAGTCAAAGCGGGAGCTGGCCAAAAAACTTCTCCTCGCTCGGTGTTGAAATAGGCTGGAGCGTGTCCCCGCTGACGTCTTCGGCTTTTCCTTGAGGAACCGCCCAGGCTCCCACAGAATAAACCCGTGTGGGTTTATTCAGTGCATGGGAAGTGAGCAAAACCTCTGTGCCAGCTGTCTTGGGGGCTGGGATGAGATGGAGCAGGGGACGAGGCCGGCAGCGGGCAGGGGTTACCCCCAGTAGGATCCCGCCACGGGGCTTTGGGGTGCGCCTCGGCTGCCCCTGGCAGAACAAGGAGCCCCTCTTATAAAGCCCCGCTTGTCCAGGAGCACGGCCCGACGGTGCTGAATGAACGCTGGCAGCCCGGGCTTCTTGGATGCTTGGCATTGTAGCCTGGGGTCACGTGCGAGAAATGCCACCGCGTCCCGCTCCGGCCCTGCGCAGTCGTCCTGCGGGATGCCGCCCGCTGGCTGAGCGGCTGACCAAACCAGCAGTAATTGGTACCGGTGGAAAACTCATTTCCAGCCCGCCTGTTGCTTCGAGCTCCCTGGAAAAATCCAGCAGACTCCTCCCTGTAGTCAGAAGGATGTGGGCGTTTCCTGAGCTGCAGAATGAGCTTTTATTCTTTAAAAAGCATAGGGAAATATAAAAATAGTTTGCTGGCTTTTTTTCTTTTTTTTTTAAAGCGCGTTCAGATCTGCTCGCCGCTGTTTCCAGTAGGACTGGGCTGCTCGGCCAACCTTTCCCCTTTTGGGGCCGGCCCCGTGCGCACGCGGCGGCCACTTGCTGCTCCCACGCTGGCAGGTGCCGGAGGGACTGGTGTATCCTGGAGCCAAAGTGCTGCAGATTTCCTGAGCTCCCTTTTGTGCTACCAGCCTTAAATGAGTTTTGCAGGGTCCCCCGGCTGTGCGGGCTGGGAGCCGTGACCGAGCCTTTCCGCCTCCCTTCCTGCCCTTTTCCCAGGGATGGTCGGGACGGCGGCGCGGGAAGCTTCCTGTGTTCCCGCGCGGCGATTCCTGAGCGCGAGGCACCCGAAAGCCCCGGGGACAACACGGACACGTGGGTGTGGGTGCGAGCCAGCCTTGCTCGGAGGGGCTCGCCGCCGCTGCCAGCCTCGTGGCTCGGAGGCATGGCTACGGCATGCCGGGGTGCTCACCCCGCTGAGCCCGAGCAGAAATCCCAGCTGCAGAAGCAACCCCGCAATTAATAAGTAACCGCCGTCCTTGGGCCAGGCGCTGCTCGTTCCAGTGGGCAGCCAGCAGTGGCAGGAGGGCTTTATTTCCACCCAGCTCCTAACAAAGGGGCCGCCCTCCGAGCGCGGCACAGCCTCCCGCAGGGAGCGCGCAAAACGTGAACGGAGGGCGCTGCGGCTCCTGGCTCCCAGCGCAGGGCCCTGCCGGGGGCAGGATGGGGCTGCGGGGAGCTGAAGGACGGGCTGATGAGCGTGAGCCGTTCCCGCAGGGAAACAGCGCGAGCTGTAGGAATGAACCCTGGGAGGGAGGGCGGGAGCGAGGTCCCTGCCCCTTGGCTCTCGCGCACGGTAAATGCACGGCTACCGCGTGGTGCGGAGCTGGCGGAGCTGTGGACGTGTCCCTGTCCCCTGGGCAGGCTGGTGGGGGTGACGCGAGCTTCTGTGCTGCACCTCTAGCATGGAAGATGGGGACCGGGTCAGCTCGTGCTCGGTGCGAGCTCCCCGTGCTCCATCCACCCTCATGGTCCCCGGTAGCAGCCCGCGGATGGGGAGAGGTGGCAGGGCCGGGGAGGGGGAAGGAAAGGAGAGGAAAGGCGGAGCAGGAACGCCCAAGCGAGAGGTAATGGAAAATCTGTCTCTGTAACATTACGATCAAATAGAGAGAGCAGGGCGTGTGCCGTGGTGCCGCTTCCAGCTGCGGTGGGGTGGCAGTGCCCATGCCACGGGGCAGGAAGGTTGGGGGACAGGTCCTGGGGCGTGCTGCGGGGCAGCTCCGGTGCTGCAGCTCGCAGGGAGGTGCCGAGCATCCCCTGCCACCTGTGTTAATGCTGTGTTGCCGCAGGCCTGGCCTGAGCCCCTGGGGCACCAGCGGGACAGGGAAGCGAGAGGCTCGAGGAGAGGCTGGGTGTGCAGCCCGCCATGGGAAGGGATGAGGAGCCGCTGGCAGACAGGAGCAGCCAGGTGCACGCAGCCTCTGCCTGAGTCCAGAGAGGAAAATCTGCACAGGGGGAATGGCAGCACCGAGCTGTGCCCGCGCAGAGCAGAGCCGTGGGGCTGTGGGCACGGCAGGGGCACAGCTGCTCCTGCATCGCCCCAAGGCCTCGGAGCCAGACATGGGCCAGGAAACTCTCATCCTCCCAGCGCTGCCCGTCACAGATCGTATCAGCGCACGGGAGGCACGCGGTGCTCTGGACCAGCAGTTACCCGGGAGAGGTTGTGCCTGTGTGCCTGCCCGGGCTCACCCTGTGCGCTCTGCCTGTTATTCACCATTTCGTGGTGACGCAGGGCCCCGAGCAGAAGGAGCGAGGCTGGCAGAAGGCAGACAAAGGCAGAAGGTGCTTTCTATCCAGTCGCGTCCCCTGGGAGCCACAAGCTCAGGGACTCGGGGTATGGGTGCCAGGAGCTTGTTGGAGCTCCCGCAGGCAGCGCGTATCTGTGGCTCAGAGAGAGCTCCTGCCGCTCGCTGCCTCCACCCCCGGGGCAGAAGGAAATGGCCTCACAGGGGAGCAGCCACGTTTGGCACGCTGCTGCAGCGGCCGCTCTTGTCCCAGCTGTGCTGCGCCAGGGCCGTGTGGCTGCCCTGCTCCCTGGGGGGGTCCCTGCGTGGCGGGGCTGCGCTGTAGCAGGAAAGCAGCTGATTTCTGGGGCTTGGCCCTGGCTGGAGGAAAGGAGCAGTGAGGAGCATCCCTAGGGGCTGCAGCTCGGCTGCACGGTGGTGCCTGGTTGTGTATCCCGGTGACCCAGGGGAATGTGCCTACAGGAGCACTGCCGGTGCCCTCCCAGCACCGGCTCTTATCTCTCTTTTTTTTTTTTTTTTTTTCAATTTTCCTTTGTGCCTGCGACCGCTTTGAAGCGCATCTGCAGTCGGTCTGACAGCATGACAGCATCCCTCTCTCCTCCAGGGATGCCTGTCGCTGGGTCCCCGCGGGGATTTGGCATCTCTGTGGCTGAGCTGGGCTTTGTCCGCGCAGGGAGGCGATGGGATGGACGGGCCCCACTCGTTGGCACACGCCCCGCCACCTTCATGGCGAGGCAGAGCTGATGTCAGCCCGTAGAAAAGCCTGGGTGAGGGCTCGGCACCCGGCCCCCCGCGGGGAGGAGGGACGCTCCTTCCCCGTTCCCATCCCGAAAAGATGCGTGCTCTGCTCGCCGCTCGCCCACGCCGGCTGCCTTGCCCGGGCACGGCGGGTAATTAAGGGATGAGCCGCGGTGTCTCGGGGTGGAGCTCCCCCAGCAGCCCGGGGAGCAGCCCCATCCCAATCCTTGCTCCGTCTGCCTCGGCTCCGGGGTGGGATAGGATGTGCCGCCGGGCGTCCCCGGGGAAGCCAGCTGGAAAATCCCAGTGGGAAGGGAGGGGAGGGAAGGCCGCGGGCTGGCTCCCAGGAGCAGAGGCAGCGGCTCTGCCTGGTGAGCGCGAAGGCGCCGGAGGCAGCCAGGTTCCCACCCTCGCCGCGAGTCCCGCTGCCAGCGGGCTCAGCCTGCCGGCGCCCGCCCACGGCGGGGCTGATAACCGGCAGACAGAGCGCCGGTCCTGCAGCCCTCCCAAATCCCGGGGGGTGCCTGGGATGTGGATAGCGGGGGGCAGCGGGCGCCCAGGTTCCCTCCGTTCCCCGCGTGGGCACGGAGCCGTGCCGCAGCAGTGTGCCATGCCACGGGGCGCGGTGAGGAGCCGGCGTCCTGCAGCCGGGCACCTCAAAGCCCATGGTGGGGGGTCCCGGGGGTCCCCGCCGTGGCAGGGGATGAGGCTGGAGGCGTCGTCACCGGAGCTGATGCAACCGCGGAGCAGCCGTGGCTGGGTGACAGGAAATCTGGCCGCTGGAGCTTTCTCTCCGCAGTGATTTATGGGGCAGCGCAAACACAAACGGGACGCCGCTGCCCTGGAAATGGGCTGGGCTGGCTCCAAGCTGTTTCCTCTGCCCGGGGTGAACAATGCAGCCCGAAAGCCGCCCCGGCTGAGCGGGGTCTGAGCGCCTGGCTCTGCTCCCTGTCCCCTGGGAGCCTTTGTTTGCGGCCAGGGGACATCTGACCAACCTCTGGGCAGCCTGACAGGGGGCTCGGCATTTCTACACGAGGACAAGGGGTGGCCCCGGTGGCTCCCGGGATGTCCCCATGTGCCAGGAGCAGGACAGCGCACCGAGCCACCTCGTCCCTCCTGCCCCGTCCCCTGCCAGGGGCTGCAGGTGCCTGCGAGGTCTGGGGAGCAGCAGGGTTTTACAGCTGCCTGAGATGTTCCCGGGGGGGAATCTCATCTCCCAGGGGCAGGAAGGAGGTCGCGTGAGCCATGGCCAGCTGTAAGTGCCACGGCCTCTGCAAAACACTGCTGGGAGTTTCCTCCTGCGGCTCCTTGCTTTGCACCGGGGGTGCGACGGGGCGGAGGTGACGCAGCCGAAATGGCCTGGCTGTGCAGCCACTGTGACAAAGCCGAGCGGCTCTTTGGCCCCAAGCCTCTGGCTCGGCTTTCAGCCGGTCACGCTCCATTTCCCTCCCAGGGGAGGCTGCCCTGTGTGCCGGGGAGGAACGGGCAGCAGCAGTGCATCCCACCGCCCTCTTCTGCACCGGGTTCAGCCCAGCAGTGTGGTCTCGCACGTGACCCACGTGCCACCAGGGCATTTGTCCGGTCACTGTCACCGCGAGGCCAAATTCAGTTCAGCCCCTGCAGCCTGCTGAGCCCACGCGGGGATACCCGGGGCTCGTGCTGGCCCCGCTGCTGCTGCGCACGCAGAAAGCCCCGGGCGGGCAGGGAAGCGTCTCCTTTGTGTGCCGCCCCTTGTGACCCGCGTGCGGCCGAACCCGGGGCTCCAGCAAATTTCTGTCTGCGTGAGAAGCCTGCTGACCCCGCCGGGGATTTTGGTTGCGCAAAGCCTGCCTGCTCCTGCCTCCTGCTCGCTGCAGAAGCTCCTCTTGCTCAGTCACGGTTTAGAGACGCTTCGTTTGGAGACAGCCCGTGCTTCCCTTGGGGTGCTCTGCCTTTACCTCTGCGGCTCGCCCGCCGCCCTGCCTCGCACCGGGGCTGATGTTTGGGGTGCTGAGGGCAGTTATTTCGGCTTATCTTGGTGCTGCGGCGTGCCCTGGGCGCAGCTGTTTGCCCTTGGAGGAGGGCGGCTCTTGAAGCCAGGACCTGCCCACGGAGCTCTTGGCCTCCAACTTGACCTGATGCAAGCTGGAGACATTTGCTGAAGCCCTTTTTATTGGGGCGGAAAGGTGCTGGAAAACAGGCCACCATGGAGGAGGTGTTCCTGCAGAGCAGGGCCGAGCTTCGGTTGCACTTTTATTTGCTCGTTAAATATTTTATTTGGCCCTTACGACTTTGTTTTACAGAGGCTTTAATGGGATGGTGCTGCTTTCCAGCTGTCTGCGCGTGTGCGCGAGGGGCGGGAGGGCGCAAGGTGACACCCCGACCCCTGGAGCGAGGTGGGGAGGAGGTGGGGGCTGTGGGGGGAGATACAGAGAGCAGCGGGGCTCGGGGAGGTGCATGGTGCCTGCCTGAGTGCTATCCACAGGGTGGAGAAAGGGTCCCACAAACCGCAGTGGTCCCCCGGGCCCGCAGAGGAGTACGGATGGGGATGTGGGATGAGGTCCCTGGAGCTGTGCAGCAGGGATAGCCAGAGGAGGTGCATTTGTGGAACCGGTCTCAAAGCGTTTTCCCTCCCCGAACTGGATGCTCTGAAGCCGTTTCTGGTGCCTGCAGCCAGTCGCTTCGCAGGTGCGCAGCGCGCAGGGACCGTGCCCGGTACCCATCTGCACGTCGCACCCGTGCACCCACAGACGGGCGTCTTCCAGGGCCAAAATCCGTCCTGGGTGACTCCGGGGGCCGTCTGCCATCCCGTCCTCCCAGCCGGAGGCACGGCAGCCGAGGCATGAAAATGAGCAGGAGCCGGCGGGGCCGGCGCGACGGGCTGGGTGGGGCCGGGTGGGCATGGCAACTCCAAATATTTGAATGGAGCAGGGCCGCTCGGGGTAACGCGGCAGCAAAAATAGACACGGGGGAGTAGGAAGGAACGTGCTACTGCTGCCGGAGCAGCGTGCTGGGGAGGGCGGCTGTGCCACGACAGAGCTGTCACCCCGGGGATGCTGGGCCTGCGGCGAAGTGGCCAGCGTGCACGGCGAGGGAAGGGGGTGCGAGCACATCGGTGGGGCAGCCCCGCACCAAACGCAGCCCCTCTCGTGCCCGGGTTTGTGCAGAGGTGCCAGGCAGTCGCTCACCCGCTCTCTCGTGTCTCCCCGCAGCCGAGAAGGTCTCCTCCCTGGGCAAGGACTGGCACAAGTTCTGCCTGAAGTGCGAGCGCTGCAACAAGACCCTGACCCCGGGCGGGCACGCTGAGGTAAGAGCTGCTGGGGGGTGAAGTGGGGAGGCAGGAGCAATGGGGTTGGGGCCAAACCCAACTTCCTGCCCTCGTCCTGCAGCCCGCAAGCCCTTCCCTTGGCACGTAATCAGCGCCGGAGGGGCCCAGGGCTCGCTGTGCCTCCGTGTGGCCTTGCCCGTGGTGCAGGCACCCACCAGACCCGCGAGCATCTCCGCTCACAGGCCCCGGAGGAAGGAATGGAGGAAGGGGAGCCGCCGCCCCAACCGGGGAGCCGCTTGCATTCCCTGCGCAGCTACTAATGGAGCTAAAAAAGCCCCGAATCCATTTAAAATGTAAATATTTGGAGAAGCTGAAGCAGCAGGGGCTGTGCCAACACGCCAGGGGGGAACTGATGGACTCCCCTGGGCTCTCCAGTGCCCCGGGGAGGGGGAAGTCCCAGGAACCAGTTTGGGGAAGGTGCCCGACGCCGTGCCCAGCAAGGACCGGGAGCATGATGGTGCTGTGACGGCAGGTGCTGAGCCCTCGGAGCAACTGTGTTTGCCTCGTGTGGCTCCCCGCCGTGACACGCCGTGCCCCGGATCTCGCACGGTGCCTGTCATGCCAAAGTGTCACCAGCTCCTTAGCGGCGCAGCTGAGGGGCAGCTGGTGGCAGCAGGGACAGCCGTGCTGGCTGGGGACGGGCAGCGAACGGGGCTGTGAGCCCCCAGCCCTGTAGGGGAGGCTGGGTCCATGTTTCGGGTTGGGTTAAGGCCACGAATTTGCCTTTTCTCCATATAAGGCCGGATTCTGCTCCGGGGGGACGGCAGCCAAGCCCCCAGTGACTGTGCCGAGAGCAGGATTTGGCCCTTCCCAGCTTTTTCCCCCCCAAAGCCAGCTTGTTTGGCCAGGTTGGGAAGGTGTCGCGGGGAGACCGACTAAATGTTTACCCTCCCTTCCGACACGGAGTGCTCTGAGGACGCCGATATTTTTGCCCAGCAGCTGCTTGCTCCCAGCCAGCTGCCCGCTGGCCTGCCCAGCTCTGAGCCCTCTCCCTCTGCACAGCTGCACTGGGAGGGGCGAGGGGAAGGGAATGAAGGGGCTGCGCTCACTTTGCTCCGTTACCTCCCTCTCCGACGGCTGGAGAAGATTCTTCTCACCCAGCCCTGCCACTCTGCTTGTTTGGGCAAGGCATGGTTGTTTTGCAGCGGAGGGGACAGAGGGCAGGGGCATGGGACAAAAAGCAGGGCTGTGACACTGGGCCTTGTGAAAGCCTGCGGCCAGCGGTGTAGAGGGACAAACGCTCTTTCTTTTCTCTTGGCCTCTGTTCCAGTGGCCCGTGAGAAGCCGCTGCTGGAGCTGCACGACGTTATCTGGGGCCCTGGCAGCCCCAGCCTTTCCCCTCCGCCAGCGGCTCTCGTGGGCGGCCGCATGGGAGAAGGGCCCTGGTGCTTATCGCCCGCTTCGTGCCTTCCTCTGATAGCCGGCCCCAGCCGATAGCGGGGCCGATAGCGGGGCTGATGGCAGCGGGGCTGGGACCGGTGCCCGCATGAGGCCTCTGATCTCGGGCCAAGCGAGGGGCACAGCGGCGAGGCTGGAGGTGAAGCTGAGCAGAAGCCCTCTCCTGGCCTTGCCAGGGTGTGTGGAGATGTCCCGGGGCTGGGCAGGGGGTGGGATGGAGCTGGTGATCAGCTGGATCGGTGCTCAGCTGGTGATCACCGCCCAGCACCCTAACACCCCTCTCTCCCCAGCATGACGGGAAGCCCTTCTGCCACAAGCCCTGCTACGCGACGCTGTTTGGCCCCAAAGGTACGTCTGGGCTCTGCTCGGGGATGCTGGGGGGGCTGCTCCCCCCAGCCTCGTCTGCTCCCATCCCCACGGCCCTAAAAAGCCCCAGGAGTCGGGCTGGTGTGGGCTGAAGCGGTCCCAAACCTGCAGAAACTGTGAAAAGGGATAGGAGAGGGAGGGATCAATCCTGACAGCAGTCAATCCTGACAGCTGTCTCTCTCTTTTATTTTTTTAATTAAAAAAAGAGACAATTTTCCGTTCAAACAGAAGGTGGAGTCACTCTCCCATCCCAAACACAGCTGCAGAAAGCCTGGGTCAGGAGACAGCAAGCTGGGGCCGAGGCTCTGGGGCTCATCAGGGACAGGGGTGCCCAGGGGAGGTGGGACGGGGCCGGGCGGAGGATGGAGACCCCCGGGTGGCTCTGGGGACGCTGCAGCCTCTCTGTCCCCCTGCACAGGGGTGAACATCGGTGGCGCCGGGTCCTACATCTACGAGAAGCCGCAGATCGAGGGGCAGACCGCCCCGGGGCCCATCGAGCACCCGGCGAAGGTGGAAGAGAGGAAGGTGAACGCCGCGCCGCCCAAGGGACCCAGCAAAGGTGAGGGGTGGGGGGCATGGGCAACAGGGGTGTTCAGCTGGGTGCTAGCCGGGGTGTCCCACACTTGTGTCCCCTTGTCTTCCAGCCTCCAGCGTCACCACCTTCACTGGGGAGCCCAACATGTGCCCGCGCTGCGGCAAGAGGGTCTACTTTGGTAAGTCTGCGAGCGGGCACTGGGCGGTGTGTGGTGTCCACAGGACCCCTGGGGCATGGGGGGGTCTAGAAGGGGGGTCTGGGGTCTGTATACACGGAGGTGAGGTCCCTGTGGGGCATTCTGGCCACCCCCTGCGTGTTGGTGACCCGTGTGGGTGACCGTCCCTGCTTGTCCCCGCTGCAGCCGAGAAGGTGACCTCGCTGGGGAAGGACTGGCACCGGCCCTGCCTACGCTGCGAGCGCTGCAGCAAGACGCTGACCCCCGGGGGCCACGCTGAGGTAAGGGCAGCCCCACCGGGCCCCCACGCTGCAGGGGCCCCGTGCCGAGCCGAGCCGTGCCGAGCTGCGCTGTGCCACCACGAGAGGGCAGAGCGGCTCCACGCGTCCCGAGCCGCGTGTCCCCACGGGTGACGCGTTTGTCTCTTTGCCTGGTACAGCACGACGGACAGCCCTACTGCCACAAGCCCTGCTACGGGATCCTCTTTGGGCCGAAGGGTGAGTGCTGGGGACGCAGGACTGGGGGAACACCAACACGCATCCCACCCGTATCCTCACCCCCACGCGTGTCCCTCCTTGCAGGTGTCAACACCGGAGCCGTGGGCAGCTACATCTACGACAAAGACCCCGAGGCGAAGAACCAGCCGTAGGGCAGCCCCCTGCCCGCCCGCTCGGTGCCCCCGCACTAACCTCCCGCTTGTAGAAGTAGCTGGAGCGGCCCTTCGCCTCGGAGCTGTGCTCTCTCTGCTGTCTCTACTGCGGGCAGGACGGCCCTGCCCTCCGGGTTATATATCATAGTCTCTAATATAAGCTTCAGTGTTTAAAGGCAAAGGTTGAAGGCGGCTCTGCTCGTCCCCAATGCGCTCTGCCTTCCTCTCCCTCCCTCTATCCACCCCCCTCAGCGCAGGAGGCAGCTTTGTGGCTGTGTAGCATCCCGCAGCATTCAGGGATGCCATCGCTGGTGACACCCACGTCCCCTAGGGGCTCTGGTCTTCCCAAGCTGCATGCCCAGCTCCAGCAATCGAGGGGCTGGCACCTCCCTGTGTCCCCATCCTTGCACCCTCAGGGCATCCCCATCCCTGCACCCGTGCTCTGCTGCGGGGCCCAGCTGCTCCCCACGTCCGGGGGCAGAGCGCATTGGGCTCGCGGCTCGGCTGGGCGGTGTGGCCCCCGCCTGCTTTCCCGAGCCCAAGGTTTCTCGTCGTGGTTGTTTATTTATAAGTTGTTGTAAGTGTGCTCCTCGCCGCGGAGAGTGGTGCCGCCTGGGTCTTGCCCCGTCCCCTGCACGCATGCCCAGCCCCGCTGCTTGCGCTGCCCACCAGGCCGGGCCCTGCGGCGCCAGCGCCGTGCGCTCCCCGGGCTCCCAGAGTTTTGTTATTTGCTGACAATAAAGGTTTTGAGAGATGTGGTGTGTGGCTGAGCTCTGGGGGCGCCCTCCTGCCCCGGTCTG
Organism: Cygnus olor; assembly: GCF_009769625.2. Classification (NCBI taxonomy): domain Eukaryota; kingdom Metazoa; phylum Chordata; class Aves; order Anseriformes; family Anatidae; genus Cygnus; species Cygnus olor. The sequence goes on along the minus strand of NC_049176.1, from coordinate 9,049,045 downwards.
TTCCTCGTGGGGCAACACGGAGTGGCCCCAGCCTGTGCCGGGGCGGTGGGGCTGGAGCACCAGGGGCACCCTGGCATGGCCTGGCTGGAGGCAGGAGCAGAGCAGGTTTGTCACTTAGTGCTGCTAGAGTCCACCGCACAACACGGCTGGAGTCCAGGGCTTTCTTCCTTGTTTTCCTTGCAAAGGAAGCATGCCCCGTCGCTTGTTCCCCACCGTGCTGCTGTCCCACAGTGGCCATCTGCAGAGGCAAGTGGGACACCACCTTCTCCACTCTTCTGCCCCACACGCAGAGCTCCAGCCTGGCCCAGCTGAGCACCTGCGTTTTGGACAGGGTTACCATGCCTCCCAAACAGCAGGTGCTCCAAACACTATGTTTGTGGGAGAAAACGGGTCCTGGTGCCTCCCCAAATGTCTTGCAGCCTTGTGGCACTGCTGCAGGGCTGTTCCTGGCTAGTCCAAACACTGGCTGCAGCATCCCTGGAGCTGCTCCATTGCCCACAGGGAGCACTCCGTCATGGTGGCATCTCCCTGGGCTTTGTTGCCCAGCAGGACCATGCCAGAGGAGCTGCTGGTATGGGAGCTCCTGGCTTGCCCTCTCCCAGCAGCGGCTGCAGCAGCCCGCAGCCTTTTCCCAGGCACGATGGGCTCGGCCGCAGCAGTTCCTGTGCCCGGGAAGCGGATGTTTGTGTCTGGTGGGGTTCTCGTGGAGACCTGACCGCTCCGAGCCCGAGGCTCCTTCCCTCATCCTGTGGCTGACATTTACAAGGTTGCAGCACTGCACCGTGCAGCACCTGGGCTGGGACCAGGGTACCTCATTGCCCTCTGTTGCAGGTGAGGCCACTGGCACACTGCAATGTGGCAGGGAGGCTAACAGCACTGGTCACAGCTGTTGCCACATCAGCAAGCTAGCACCAATCAAGCTGTGCTGCTCTCCTGGCAAGCCTTATTTACTTACCATCATTAATTAACAAGCTTAATAAACCCACCTCTTTGCTAGCAGTGCCCCTGGCACTCTAGGTGCTGCCCACACTCAACACAAGGGGGGACATGAGGCTTGAGGCGTGGTGCTGGGCTGCATGGGCTGGGGACGTGGCTGAGCATGGCATGGTGTGATGTGAGCCACTCCCAGGCGGCAGCTCTCAAAGGCAGGATTTTATTTTGTTTGGGTGGAGTTGGCTTTTTTTCTTCTCTCTCTTTTTTTTTTTTTTTCTTGCTTACATTTTTTTTTCCTCAAGAGAGTTTCATTGGGGAAAAACTAAAAATAGTCAAAATTCAGCTCTGTGCAAGTGAGAAGCCTGCCTGCTCAGGGAGAGCCTAGCTGCTGGGCTGCAGGTAGGTGACATCCCATCTCTGTGCCCCCCTGCAGCCTGGGGACATGGTGAGGGCACTGGGCACCACTCATGGCAGAAGGTGGCCACCAGGTACCATAGGTCCCTGTGAGGTGGGTGCTAAGAGCAGGCATCTGAAGGACTTGGTGGGGTTTTGGGGCCCCCCATGGGGTTATCCGCCTGCATGCCAAAGGTTTGAGGTTGTCCTGGTGCAGCACAGCAGTGCTTTGCTCGAGCCGGGAGGGCAGCTCTAGCCTCTGATCCTTGCTGCATTTTTGTATTTATTTTTGGGAGACCTATGTGAGCTGAAAAAGGCCCCTTACTGCCAAAAGGGGCTTGGAAAACATCTTTCCCCTCGGGGATGTCAAGTATTTTATTATTTTTTTCAGCTAGGACTTGCTGGTGGGATAAGAAACTTGGAGAGGGCCGGTGATTACAGACATGCTCTCCAGGGTACGGAAGAAAACAGACCAAAGTGGATGCAGCTTTGCCTGGAAATCCCCCAGGCGCCATGAACTTATCCCATCCAATTAGCCTTGCTCGCTTCCCTGGGAGTCAGCAGAGCCCAGCATGGTGCCGTGCCCTGCAGCAGGCTTCTCCTTGCTGGTGGCAGAACAGGGATCCCACCGGATGCCACCATGCACTGGTGTTGGATGCATTTTTGGGGCAGTCTGGGTGACGGGATGCTGATGTCCCTGTTAGTGACCTGGAAAAGGGAATGATGAGCATACAAATGCTGGTCCCAGAAGGACTGGGTGAGGGCAGGAATGACGGGGCAGTCCTGTGACGTGAAGTCAGAGCCAGTCTGTGCAGGGGAGAGATGCCATGGCTGTCTGACAGCCAAGGGTCTCATAGGGCTCCCCGCTGTCCTCAGCTGTCTAGCACCAGCTAGAAAGCTGCCAGGGCCTCCAGGTGTGCTCTAACACCCCTTGGGGGCCTCACTGTGCTCTCCTGCATACTCTACCAAAACTTTGAAGTCTCCCAGGCATCTCTAGAGGCATCCCAGGGCACCAATATACCCTCATGCGCCTTAGGGGCCTCCAAGTGCTCTCTAGAGAGCCCTAGAGGCCTCCCAATGTGCCCTAGGGGCCTCCCAGGGCCTTCCAGTGCATTCTCGGTTGCCCTAGGAGCCTCCTATTGCGCCCTAGAGGCCTCCCAGGGAGAAGGCCCTGCAAGGTGTCTGTGGGGAGCTAGATTACACTGGGACATACTGGGTGCTCTAGGCCACACTAGGAGGCCTTTAGTGTTCCTTAGAGTATACTAGAGTAAACTGTATAGAGTAAACTCCAGCGAGGCCCTCAGGGGATGCTAGTCTACACTGTAAGGTGTGATAGACCCCCAGAAGGTACTAGAGAGCACTGGAGGGCCGCAGCAAGACTCATGGCTGCACTGGGAGGCCTCTAGGGCATCCTTGAGGACACTGGGTGGCACTGGAAGGCGTTCAGGGAGAGCTAGAGCACGCTGGGGGCCCCTGGTAGACATGCACAGACTGTAGAGCAGAGTGGAGGTTCATTGGAGGTGTGCAGTGAGCACTGAAAGGCCTTTAGGGCACCCTAGAGGACACTGGTGAGCCTTGAAAGGCCTCCAGCTAACGCTAGAGCACACTGCAGGGCCCTGGAAGGCCTCGAGCGTGCCCTCGAGTGCACTAGAGCGCCTTGCGAGTCCTCCAGGGGGCACTAAATTAAAGTAATCTAGGCACTACGCTTGTGTAATTAATCTAGACACTGCTAAAGCAATCTAGAGACGCTCCCAAGGGCCGGGAAATGCCCGCAGCACTACAGAGCAGCACTGACCCACATAGAGCCGGCGAGGCTGTGGCTGGGAGTGCGGCTGGGCAGGAAAGCAGGACAGATTTAAAGCATTTGCTGGGGACTCAATACGTAGTAGCCAAAAGGGATAAAGTGCTGGAAGGTGTGATTTAAGAGGGAGTATTAAAAGGGGCCCCGTGAACAAAGCTTGCTTCCATGTGGGCCAAGAACCACTCTGATGCTCCCTGAAGGCAATGGAGCGGCTCTCGCTTGCTTGGCTGGGCTTCGGCTTGGCCCCAGGGAGAGGTTAAAGTGATGGGTCTAAATCCTGGAGAGGGTATAGGAGGGCAGGCAGGGATACAGTAGGAGGAGGAACAACATGAAACCATGCAAAGGAGGATTAGAGCTGTAAATCTCCCTGCCAGTGTGCTGGGAGAGCTGCAGCAGTGGCGGTGCAGACCGTGGCTGCCTGTTGGAAGCTGCTGGGCTCCGCAGCAGCCTGTATATCACTGATGGGTTTCCAGAGGTGTGAGCAGCTGGGGACCACCCTGGGGACTCCTGGAGTGCCCTGGGGCTGGATGTGGGGCAGATCTGGGGGAGGAATAGCTGTGCTAATGGGATGGAGGTGTGCATGCTGCTGTTGGGGCTTGCATGCTACACAACCCATGGCTGCTCTCTTCTTCCCTCTCTTTGCACTCACTCTGTCCCGATTTCTCTGCCTTGCACCTGTCCTGTTGCAGTAAGGCAGAGCCAAGCAGCCCTGTCTGAAACAGGGGTGCAGCCTCGCAGCATTTGGGCTGTCTGTCTCCCTGTCTGTGACACCACTGCAGAGAACATGGTCTTCTGGCAGTGGGTCTCCCTTATCACACCATTATCACATCAACAACCCCACTGCAGAGGGCAAACACCGCTGGGCAGTAAACCAGGGAGTTCCCCCGCAATAAGGGCTGTGCTGCAGGAGAGGGCGTTGGACCAGGACTCATCATCTGTACCTGGGTGAGTAATGGGGTGCCTGGGGGTCCTGCACTCTGTTCCCCTTCTCCTCACCTTGACTACTAGGAGCGAGTGAGTTTTTAACCACGACTGAAAGGTGTGGTATCAGCAGCCTGTAACTGGCCCAGGCTGAGCGGCACAGCTGATCCCTACAGCAGGGTATGGCAGGGCAGGGAGGTGGCCCTGGTGTGAGCAGAGCCCACAGGGTGCTGAGCACCCCCAGCTCCAAGACAGCTTCCCAAAGTAGCAGCATCCTCAGCCAGCCTGGCCGCGGGCGGGTGCGATCGCTGCAACAGAAACAGCTGCGGCCATGCCAGGAAAATGCACCAAACCCTCCCACAGAGGGCTTCGGCCAGGAGATTTCCTGGGGCTGCCGCTAATGGAAAGCTTGCAGGGAAGAGCAGATGGTAACGGAGCTTTTTGGCCAGACTGTATGCGGGGAGACAGTGGGAAGCTGTGCCTGGATGAAATTTGAGGAGATTTTCCATGTCACTGGGACTTGGAGGGATTGGAGAGGTTCTCCTGTCCCATGTCTGGAAATCCCAGACACACCCCAAGCATGGACCTGCAGCCAGGCATCCTCCTGAGCATGCCCTCAATGGGACCGGTGTGCCCCTGCCCTGTGTGCCACTGCCACCCTGGGCAGTAGTATGGGAGCTGTTGGCACTGGGTGTATCGCCTCTGAGCGCGCATGGGCATAGGGCCAGGCTGTGGATACGGACCCAAAAATGTTTGCTTCCATGAGCCGCCTGCCCTGAACCCTTTGCAGGAGCAGGAGCTAAGCCCTGCAAGAGCATGTGTCTGTTACAGCGTGCGTGGTATCACATTTACGGCGTGATAACGATTCACGCCCATGCTCCCGAGGTTTTGTGTTGGCCTGACAAGTGACTGCCGTGGGCAGCCAGCAGCCTTAGCAGGGCTGGAAATGTTTGTGCACTTTCTGCTAGAAACAACTGTGTGATTGTCCGTGGGCACGGGGGACGGACTCTGGGCTGCGTCTGCACAAACAGGGCAGGGAATGTGTTCTGCGGTCTCAAACCATTTTGTATTGAAGGTCCAGCGTGGTGAATGTCCCCCACAGCAGCCAGTTTTTGGGGCAGCCCCGTCCCTTCCCACAGTGCAGCCAGGCACAGGCATCGCTCAGGGCATTTCCCGCTGCCACCTTGTTCCCGATCCGTCCCAGCCCTCAGCCACCTGTCAGCTTTATGAAGACGTACCCCAGATTTTTCCTTAGGGCATAAATTGGTTGACAGCCTGCTCCATGCGGCTGTTCCCAGTGCAGGGGTAATGGGATTAACTGCGTGCAGACCTGGGGGCAATGCCAGGTGAGTGCGTGCCCCCCCTGCGCACCCTGGTGTCCCTCCCACCTTTCCATGGGAACCCACATCTGGCAGCTTCTCCCAGCCCATGCTGGGCTTTTTAAGCCGCCCTGTAATTTTCTTGTCAAATTAGTCACATATTGGGCTCGGGAGGACATAGTTTACAACAAATCGTCTCGGCTGAGTGGGCCTGCAACATGCAGGCTGAAAAATGGCCGAGGAGGGGAATTTTGCAGAAGCTGCAGTTGTCTGACCGCTTGGAAAACGCTGGCTGAGCCCCGCGGCGGCGACGTGCTTCGGACATTCCTGGGTTTTTCTTAGTCACATTTTCCGCAGGGAGGGGACCTGGGGGCAGCTCGGGAGGATCTGAGGTTGGGGAAGAAATGAGAAGAGGCATCCTCGGTTCTGCACGGGGGGGAAGGCGTGAACAAGGACTGTGGTTGATCCACACGGGGCACGGCTGTCCAGAGCGAAGCCGTTTGTGCCCTACTGTCGTCCCTGCCCGCGAGCTCAGCAAAGCGATCCGTACCAGCGCTGCCTGGCAGCACCTCGTCACACGCAAACAAACAGGACGGCCCAGGTTTGTCTGAGGGCTGCTGCCGTGCCCTCGGGGAGCGCCGGCGCCTGATGCGCCAGGACGGAGCCTCCACCCCCAGATTTGTATCAGAGGGCACGGGCGGCCGGGGTGTGCTGTGCTCGGGTGGTTGAATTAGCTGGAACAAGGTCTGCAGATAAGATAAACCTGTGGTTCACTGGGGAGGCTGTTGGCAGCTGGAGCTGGCTGGGCTATTTCGCAGGTGGGGGAGCCTTGCTTTGATGCAGGGCTTGGGCCGGGACCAGGCTTGGCTGAAGATGCTGCCCCGGCCCCTCTCTCCTGCAGGGCAGTGTGGCTCTCTCCCTGCAGCCATCCCGTGCCCTTTAGTTGGATTTAGCTTGGGTTGTGAGATGAGCTGCTATGCCCTTGGGCACGGTGCTGGAAGTCACTGTAGGAACCAGGTTGCTGAGAAATGCCTGAGTTCTGCACTTGGGGCGTTCAGAGGGCCCTGAAGGGGCAGCGACCAGCTTGCCCCAAATGCTGGAGTGCTTCCAGCCAGCTTGCTGCCGTGTGGGCTGGGGGCTGCAGGCTGCCGGGGACTCTGTTTATCGCCCTGCTGATACATCTCACGCACCATCAGTAGGAGCGTTTATGAACTCACTCCCCATAAAATGAATAAAAGGCCACATCCTGAGGGTCCCTGTGGCACTGCTGTGCTCCCTCTCCAGCCAGCAGTGCCGTGGGCACCCCATGCTCACCCCAACAGGGCGGCCGTGCCATATCAGCGCCACGGGGATCTGGGCAGCCTCGGACCCTGTCCCAGCAGGATTGGCAGAGAGCAGCACGCAGCTCCTCGGCGCCAGCTTTGCAAGCCCTCCTGCCGGCCTTGTGTCCTCTGTGCTGCATGAATAGGCTTGAAAAAGTACAAGGTGGGGGGGGCTGAGTGCTGTCCCCACCGCCTGGCTGGGTCAGTCGGCCCGCAGTGCCAGGGGGACGCTCCCGCTGCAGGAGCCCGGCCAGGCGCTGCGTGGTCCGTGGGGACCGGGGCTGGGCCAGCCTGCGGCTGCCCGCCGGCACAAAACCTGCCTTAAAAGGGAGCACAGCTGGGGATGGCCCTCCTGGCTGGGCAGCAGCCTCGAAACAGTGTGTGTAAGGGGAAATAGGGTCACCAGAGGGAGGGGGGCATGCCCCGTGTCCCCTAAGTCTTCAGGGTGCGGTGGGTTTGCCATCGCTGAGCCTGGGTGCGACGGGGAGCATCAGCCGGAGGAGTGCTCCCGCTGCAAAGGCGGTGTGGAGCGCGGCAGGGTCATGAAACAATCCCACAAACCGCGCCCTTCGCCCCTGGGTGCAGCTTGTCATCTCTCCTCCTGCACGCACGGGTGGGCTCTGGCACCAGCAGCGCCCCGTTTCTGCAGGGGGGGCGGCAAGGGGTGCCTTGCATTTCAGGAGGCAGGCACCCGGCATCCTGCCGCTGGGTTTCACAAGCCCTCTTGACCTTTCCAGCACAGCAACGTGCCCTGGGGAGGATTGCTTCATGCAAAACAGACCTTTGGATAGGCTTTTCATTTCCTTCGCAGCCAAACACAAAGGAACAACAAGTCCTCGCTCTTATAAAACGACAACAGTCAGCGATGCAGATGGGCAGGCTCTTTGCGGTGAGCCATGTCCTGCACCCACGCCATTCCTGAGGCTCTGGAAGAGGGGGGCTACAGCCCCCCTGCTCCGTCCTGCTTCATCATCTCCTACCCCAGGCTTCCCCCCGGGCAGCAGACACAGCCCAAGTGGGCTTTTACAAAACACCACTTTTACACTGCTAGGAGAAAACAGTTCTGTCTGGAGAGGGAGAGCCCTGTGGCCAGCGTCCCGGGGAGCTTTATTTGGGAGCGTGGTTAATTGGCGATGCTAATCGCACCTCCTGCCCTGCTCAGCACTTCCATAGCACTGGGGTGGGCAGGGGCAGGCAGGGAGCTGGGGCGCGGCGTCTCGGGGTGCAGAGGCTGGGGTGTAAGGGGTACAGAGGGTGCAGGATGCGAGGGGTGCAGGGGTACAAGGGGTACGGGGGTGCAGGATGCAAGGGGTGCAGGGCTGCAAGCGTGCACAGTGGTAAGGGTGCAGGATGCAAAGGGTGTAAGGGGTGCGGGAAGCAAAGGGCGCAGCGGTGCGAGGGCTGCGGGACTGCGCCTGGGGCGGGTGTCTCCAGCTGTGGGCGGGACCACACATCTGGACCGGGTCCACATCTGGGCGGGGTCCACATCTGGGCGGGCTGGGGCGGGGTCCCCGAGCAGTGACTCCGGCGGTGCAGGCGCCCAGCATCCCACAACCGAGCCGAGCCCCGAGCTGACACCATGCCCAAGTGCCCCCGCTGCCAGAAGGAGGTCTACTTCGGTAAGGGCATCCTGCACACACCCCCCCAAGTCCCGGGCACCCCTATTCTGCGGGTCCTGGACACCCCAATAGCACCCACCCCTGCGCTGCAGGTGCTCGGGGTGCCCCCTGCGCTGTGGCTGCCCTGGGTGGCCCCCCAAATGCACCCGAGGAGAGGCGCTGCGAGGGGCGCAGGGGTGCTCGGGGACGTCCTGCCTGTTGGCCCGTGAGGTTTAGCATGGCGAGGGGATGGCCCGGAGAGAAGTGGCCCTGGGGAGAGATGTGGCCGTGGTGTTTTCAGGGTGCCTTGCAGGCTGACCGTGAGCTCATCTCGTTGCGCTTCTGCCTGCCCGTGGGCTTTGAGGCAGGTTTGCTGCCGCTGCGTTGGGGCCCAAGTTCTGGGGTCCTGCTCCTGGTGCCGTGGTCCTGCCGTCCTGCCCGAGTGTGTTTTGGGGCTTTGAGCCTCTCACCCTGCTGGCAGCAGCTGCTGAAACAGCCAGGCTCCAGCCGCCAAACCTCCCCACTTCCCTCGTTTAGCTGAATTTGTTGAGGTTTGCTGACAGAGGCTCGAACGCTCCCTGCTTGTAATGTACTTGAGATGAGGGTTCGGTGACCTGAGTGCCGTGCCCTGACTTCTGCTCTCCCTGCCTTATTTCTGCTCTGCCTGTGGGTGTGCCGCAGCTTCCGCTTCTGCTCGGCCAAAGAGATCTGAGGCTGAAATGTGGGGTGAGTGACGGGGGCTGCCCCATAGCTGCTCCCCCCGTCACACAAATCTGTCTGCTGGTGATGCCCACCACCCAGAGGGTTCTGGTGCGGTACAGGCACTGGCGTGGCCGTGGCTCCCACAGCCGGGGAGCACAGCTCTGGCTAATCCCGAGCCCTCTGCCCGCAGCCAGGCTTTGAGGTCGGTCTCAGCTGGGATTTCTGTGCCTGCAGGTGCGGCTGCGGCTGGGACAGGGCTGTTTGACCAGGGAGGGGTTTGGCCCTGCTCTTATCGGCCCGCTCCTATGAAACCGGCTCTGTTGATGCAGGAGGCTTCAAAAGTGGCCGGAGACATGAGCTCACTGGGTGATTTCTGTGCCTGGAGATAGCGCTGGAAGAGGGGGCAGAGCAAGCCCTGCTCCGCTGTGCCTGGGGTTTTCTGAGCCTGGTGGCCCTTTTTCCTCAGAGGTGCCCTGGGCTGCTGTAGGACACACAGTGTTTGTAAGGAGCTGGGGAGAGGGGGGCCCTCTCGTGCCCGGCTGGGGCTCCGGGGGAGGACACAGGGGGCTTTGTGCCCCTGGAGACGGCACCGGGGCTGCCTCGTGACATTTGGATGCGGCCCCCGCTCCCACCTCTGCAGCCGCTGCCTGGCTCCTTGCGCAAGCTGCTGTGGGCAGGCTTGGGCCCCGAAGAAACCCTTTGCTCGGCCACCTTGTGCAGGCGTGGGATAAGCACTTGGACCTGGCTGTGACCGGGTTCCCGTGGGGAGCTCTGCTTTATCACTTAATAAATCCCCAGGAGTGCAGCTGCCAATAGTGAGCACACGTGCATCCGCAGAAAATACTGCAGAAAATACCCTCCTCTCCTGCTGGGCCGCAATGGAAAAAGCCACATCGCCTTCTCCCTCTCCATAACCACGTCCTGGCCCGAGCAAGCAGCACGTTGCTCCCCGAGCCCCAGCCAGGCTCCAGCTCTGCTGTGGTTCGTGACAGCACACGGCAAATCAGAGCTGTCACCGCAGCGCTGGAGGGGCCTGGCTGGTGGCAGGGAGGGCGCAGCGGTGACTTCGCCACCCCGGACCCACCAGCCCAGCATCTGTCCTCTTTGCAGACGGGCTCCAGCTGGCCGGGGCGGAATTCATCCCCGTGCAGGCTGATGTTGGAAGGGAGGAAGTGTCCAAGTCTTCTCTGGAAGACGGACAGAAGTCGGTCTGTCCGTGCGGGCGCAGCGGTGACCCCACGTGCCACGCTGCTCGCAGCGGCGAGGGCTCACAGCAGTGCCCTGCCCGGGATTTCGGATCTGGGCACCTGGATGTGCGTGGTGAGGCGTGCATGCCTTGGGTTTGGCACTTGCAGGACTTCTGTTCTGGGCGAGCAGACTTGAGAAAATCCCCCCAAACGTATGTCCTCCCTGGGGCTGGCAGCAGGGAGGCCAGCCTGCCAAAAACACCTCGTTGTGCCCGTTCGGTGGCCTCAGCTAACCCACCTCCTTTCTGTGGCAGCCGAGAAGGTGACTTCTCTGGGGAAGGACTGGCACCGGCCCTGCTTGAGATGCGAGAAGTGTAACAAGACCCTGACGTCTGGAGGCCATGCAGAGGTGAGGTTTGGTGTCCAGGAGGCCCCGACCCCGGCAGCCAAGGGCTGGTGTCCTGCAGGGAACGGGGTGGGCACAGGCGGCAGGGCACCGGGGCTGATGCTCTCCTCTCTCCCCGCAGCACGACGGCAAGCCGTACTGCAACCACCCCTGCTATGCCGCCTTGTTCGGACCCAAAGGTAAGGTCACCGTGGCTGGGGCTTTGGGAGAGGGGAGGGAAGGAAGGGGGCTCCGTGCTCCCATCTCTCCGTGATGCAGCGGCGATGCGTCCCGCCGTGCGCTCACTGCCCCGCGGCATCGCTCACCCCGCTCTGTCTCTCTTGCAGGGTTCGGCCGGGGGGGAGCCGAGAGCCACACGTTCAAGTAAAGCTCAGGTTGGTGCCTCCCTCTGGAGCTCCCCCGTGGCTTGATGGGCAGCCGGGGCCGGGGCTGTGCCTCGAATCACCGCTGTCCCGGGGGTGTCACCGCTGGTGGCCCATCTCTTCCATCCCTCCGCAGGTCTGACAGCCAGGGCTCCCAGCACAGCCCGACGACGGCACGAACCCGCCGCAACAGACATGCCTTTTCGTTCTTCATTCACTCTGTACTCCATTAGCACGTCGAAAGCAATAAGTAACCACGGATGGGGCTGGTGCGGAGAGGGGCTCCGCTCCGGAGGGAGCGCCGCAGGGGTGGGAGGTTGGACGCTGCCCGTAGGAAATTTGGCCGGTACCGCTGAAGGCCGCCTGGAGAGGAGACCGCACCCGTCCAGCCAAAACCCAGCCCTGCTTCTGGCAGCCGGCTCTGCAGCCGGGCCACACTTGTATTTCAGTCTTTAATAAACCCCGACCGAGAGATGCTTCCCCCATGCGAGTGCTGTGCTCTTTGTACCGGGGGGGCCCACGAGACATGCTGGCGAAGGACCCCACGAGGGCAGAGCTGCAGGACAAGGGTTTGAGCGCTGTCCCTGTGTCCCCCTGTCCCCGGGCAGCCACGTCCCTGTCGCTGGCAGTGCCCGCAGAGCCCCCAGCGCTGTGCTGCCGGCGCTGGGGACGTGGCTGTGCAGCCCCAGGCTGGGGTGGGAGCTCGGCGGGGCAGGGTGGGCTCCCACCGGGAGGCGGTTGAAGGCCACACCACAAAAACTGTTATTTGCTGCTTCCACCCCCAGCAGTCATACCGAAAGGCCACGTCAGTGGGCAGGTCACTGGCCAGGCAAGGCGAGCCCCGCCGTTAGTAAAAGCGAAGGTGCAGTATTACGGAGCAAGGGCTGCATCCCCAGCTTCCTGCTCTCTCGTGCCTCAGCCGCTTTGCCCCGCGGGAAGAGCAGCACCGACAGATGTAAAAGTGTCGATTTGACGGATGTTTCGAAAATGGTTTCTCAACCATGTCTTTCCCTAGCTTGAACCACTCGATTTACATATTCTGATACACTACACAACACACACAGATATTTTTGTCTACAGTATACAAATGCATTTCTTTAGGAACTGCTGGGTTTTGTTGTCACGCTGGTGTTACTAGGACTTGGCCAAACCCTCAGGGGTACAAGCCTGATATCAAAATCTTTGGAGTCAGAAGCAGCCCCGTCTGATAACCATCTGAAAATTCCCCTTGCGCTTGCTGTCAGAAGTCTCCCCTCCACCCCACATCCTCCTTCCTCTGCAAGCTGTGAGTGCTGCTCTAACGAAGGAGAGCTGCTCGCCTGCACAGGGAGGCACTGCCTGCTGCAGTGCCTCCCTGCCCTGGCAGTGGGGTGGAGTGGGGACCTCAGCCTCGCCGTGCCCACAGCCCCGTCAGCTTCGTGGGGAGAAGTGTGCCTTGGTGGGGACCTCGAGGAACCTGTGGGAAGCAGGAGGTTGGTTCTGCCTGGAGTGGGGCTGGAGCTGCTTCCCAGCACTGAGCTGGCTGTGGACCCATGAAGGTGCCTGGCTTGTCCTGTTTTAGCAGCTTCGGTGTGGCACGGCTGTCTCACAGCAGCTGTAACGGGTTCTTTCTGAGGCTGCTGCAGCCTGCAGGGCCCTGCTGCCCTTTGCTTCGGTCCCTGCCACCTATGCACAATGCGGGTGTGGTGCTGGGACAGCTCTGCCTGCTCTCAGTGCCCGCAGGGATGTAGGAGCTGAGCTGTGCGGGGTCTGTGCAGCCTCATGCAGCGTGCAGACAAACTAAACCCCATCCCGCGGCTTGCCTGGGGGACAAAAACTGGGGTACCTCAAGCAAGCTCCAAGGACAAGCCCTTGGATATTGATTCCTGCTGCAAAAACCTTCCAGCTGCACTGTCTCTCTGCCCATCCTCTTGCGGAGGCATGTGTAGCCCCAGGACTTGCTGTCAGCATGCTCCCCTCCCAGCGATCTGCTGGCACGAGGTGCGCTCTCCGCCTGCTCCAGGGACTTGATGCCGTGAGATTGAGCAGTTCAGGCTCGGGTCCCATCCGGAAGGCGCTTCGGTCAGAGAAAATACATGATAAATTGATTTTAAATTCAATTTGGTTTTGGAGAGGAAGAAGGAGCAGCTGTACAGCATTTGGATGGGATGCCAGATGCACTCCTCCAATGCGCAGAGCGCCGGGCAGCGGGGAGGTGGGCTCACAGCAGGCACAAGCTTCGTGCCAGGAGGGGGAGAGCAGGATGCTGGGGAAAATCCTGGCTCTTTTGGGGAGCAACTGAGAGATGCCCCTGTCAATGAAGGTCAGGGCAGCCACAAAGTGACCATTTAGGCACTGGATGATCTCCAGCATGGTGATGCCCAGCGTGAAGTCCCCCGTGTTGGTGACATGAAGCATCGCAGATTTCAATCCCAGAGGAAGGAGCTGTGCTTCCTCTGACATTATTTCGGAAGCTGAGGCTGAGATCAGTGATACTTGTGGATTGTTGAGCATTGGTTGCTATAAACACTTCATCATGGTGACAAAAAAACAAACAAAATTAGCCGTTCCTCTGGCAGCGAGCACGGGCGAGCCCGAAAGCGCTGGGTAGGAAAGCAGAAGAGGTTTTGGCAAAGGACAGGAAACAGCATGGGCTCAGAAACTGAACTGCTGCGGTCCTACCCCCCCGCCCTGCGCTTTGTGGCTTTCTGTACAGAAGAAAAAAGGAAAGGGTGACAGAAAGGGTGACTGGGGGCCCTCAGCTTGGCCGAACCCACTGGGTGCCTGTGCTGTAAGATGTGGGGGGGGTCTTCAGCCAGGGCGAGGAGGCAGCAAGGAGCCCTTTGGGTCACCTGGCCTGTGTCTTCCTCACCTGCTCCAGACTGATGTGTCCCCTCTGCATTAGGGCAGCTGTGTCCCTAAGCCTGCAGCTGGCAAAAGGACAGCTTGGGCTGGAAGCCCTCAGCATCCCTCCTTAGGGGTTGTGTCCCGCAGTGTAGCCAACGGGAGAGGGCTGGTGGTAAAAAGCTGGCCTCAGGCACCAGCACTTCACTCCCCTCCTCTTATTTTCAAGGAAACAGGGAGAGTTTCCAAGGGAGAAGGGTGTAAGAGCTTTCTGCCAGACCTCTGTGTCTGTCTTTGGTGAATCTTGGCTTAAAGGACCTGGGGGAAGAGGGCAGAGGGAATTTCCCGAGGTGCAGAGGGACATTTCCCTGGCTACTGAAGTGAAAAGAAAAGGGTGAAGCTCCTGAGAACAGAGAATTGCAAACTTGCAGATGTTTACTGGCTTTTATTCTTCCTAATCCTTCCTGATTCATTTATTGTACTGAAAGTGCAGACCCTGCATCAGAGGGCCTGAAGCGCCAACGCCTACCTTAAACATCTCAAGCATCTGTCTGCCGGGAGCTGACCCTGAGTCTTGGCGCTGCGGGCCTGCTGCAGGCCAGCTTGCTGTGTCCAGGAAAACCTGCCTTAGGGCACTCATGCAACTATTATAGTCCCTCCTGAGGCCTGTTGATCTGTAACCATTGTGTGAGGTGACACAGCACGCTAAATCCGTGGCGCCTACCCCAGCAACACCGGCATCCCTCGCGCCGCCTGCGCCTCGCCAGCTGTCTCCTCCTCTGCGACCCCATTCCCACATCTGGTGCTGCTGCTCCTCCTCCCTGGCCGGGCTTGTTTTGCTCCCGGCTGGGATGCTGCAGCGCTGCCAGCAGCTGGGCTGTCTCCCAGCCCGCTCAGATCAACCTGGCGTCTCTGCGAGGGGAGGCAGTGTGTGTGTGTAAAAGAGCCGGGAGGGCGCTGGGAGGGAGCCGTAAATGCTTGCAGCAGGAAACGATGCAGCCCACTTCATCTGCGGCGAAATGCTGCGGGTGTGAAATGCTGCGGCCACCCGGGAAGGGGCAGGAAAGCCAGCTGCTCTCTGCCGGGGCGTTTGCTGAGCTGTGGATGCTGCAGGGAGGAGAAGGGAGGAGAGGAGCTGCTGGGCGGTGGCGGAGCATGGGAAGCACGGCTGGATGCACAGCCTGGGGGCCTGGCAAGAAACAGGCTGCCTGCCACCTGTGCTTCGGGTGGATAGAAATAAAGAATAGTTTTGAAAAGCAAATGGAGTGTTCTTGCAGGGTCAGAGAGTGACTTCCCATGGCACCCAGGTGCCGCTAGGAAGCCGTGGCACGCGGAGATGGCCCTTATCACATACAATCCGCGTGAGGCAATGGGACACGGCCGTCACGGCTGGCAGCAGTGGGGCGGCTGCGGCGGGTTGCCATGGCACGGGAGCAAACATGCGGCCTCATCCCTGGCTGAGTCACCCGGGGCGGAAACGACCCGAACTGACACTGCTGTGTGCAAAACACTGCCGCCGGCTCTGTGGCACCGCCACTCCGCTCCCTGCCTGGCGCCAGAGGAGCTGAGAAATCGGGGAGGCGGTTGTGGCCTCCCCAGAGGACAAGCATCCCGGGCTTCTCCCTGCAGGGGCCGGACCCGGTGTGGTCCCCACTGCCCTTCTTGCCAAAGAGCCAGGGGTCAGGGTGGTGTGGCCCTGTGGAGGCTCTCAGAGGCTTCTGCCAGCCTCCTGTGACCTTGTGGGTGTGTGCACTGACACCAGAGCGGGGAGCTCTGCTGAGCTGGCCATTGCTCATTGCCACTGTTATCAGCCAGGCCCAGAGCAAGGAATGTGTGTGGGGATGGGGCACTGGGAGAGATCAGCTCCACGTGAAGGCTCTTCCACCTGGAGGCCGCAGCATGGAGGGGAAAGCAGGCTGCCCAGCTCCAGTGAGGCTCTGGGCAATGGAGAAATGCCACAAGGGCCTGGCACCAGGGTAGCAGGGCACTGTATTGGGTTAATGTGGCAAGGTTTTGGTAGCAGGGGTGCTGCAGGGGTGGCCTGTGTGAGCAGAGCCCGGCAGCTGCCCCATGTCAGATCAGAGACAGCTCCATATGCTTCAAAAGGGACCGACCACTGGCAAGAGCCAAGCCAATGACCAATGTTGTTTGTGCCTCTGTGAGAGCACATTTAAGAAAGGGAACAAACTGCTGCACAACAGCAGCTGGGAGAGCAAGGAGTGAGAAGCAGCCCTGCAGCCCCCAAGGTCCGTGCAGCAGGAGGGCAGGAGGTGCTCCAGGCACGCAGCAGCAGTTCCCCTGTGGCCTGTGGAGAGGCCCCTGGTGGAGCAGGCTGTCCCCCTGCAGCCCATGGGTCCCACATGGAGCAGATCTCCACGCTGCAGCCCGTGGAGGAGCCCCCCGTGGAGCAGGTGGATGTGGCCTGGAGGAGGCCGCGGCCCATGGAGAGCCCCCGCAGCAGCAGGCCCCTGGCCGGAGCTGCAGCCCGTGGAGAGGAGCCCACGCAGGAGCAGGGGGCCTGGGGGGAGCTGCCGCCCGTGGGGGACCCGTGCTGGAGCAGTTTGCTCCTGGGGGATGGACCCCGTGATACGGAGCCGTGTGGGAGCAGTTCCTGAAGAGCTGCAGCCTGTGGGCAGCACCCACAGGATGAGTTCGTGAAGGACGGCATCCCGTGGGAGGGACACTACACTGGAGCAGGGGCAGAGAGGGACCGTGAAGGGGCGATGGAGAAGCACTATGGACTGACCGCAGCCCCCGTTCCCCAGCACCACTCAGGGGGAGCAGGCAGAAGAGGATGGGTGTGGGGAAGGTGTTTTAGTTCGCTTTGAGCTCCAGTCTGCTAGCGACAGCTAATAAATTTTATTCATCTCCCTGTGCCGAGTCTCTTTCGCCCGTGACATCTTCTCCCGCTCCCCCCAAACCCCCAGGACCCCCCAGCGCCCGGGGACTGGGGGGGGGGGCTCCTCCGGGGCTGCGGGGGGCGCTGCGGAAGGGACGGGGCCACCGTGCGGAAGGGGCGGGGCCCGGCAGCAGGGCGGCGGGACGGGGCGAGGCCATGCCGCGGGGCCGGGCGCTGCCGGGGGCCGTGGGGGCGCTGTGCCGGGCCCTGCCGCCCCGGGCCCGGCTGGTGCCCGAAGCCCTGCGCCGGGCCAAGTTGGACCGGCCTCAGGCGGTGAGCCCGGGGCTCCCGCTGCGCCCCCGCAGCCTGCCCCGGCTTGGCGAGCGGCAGGGGGAAGCGGGGGGGGCTGGGCGGTGAGGGGCTGCCGCGGGCGCTGAGCTCGCAGTTGGCTTCTTTTAAAGCTTTTACGAGAGCTGAGTGAAATGCCTGCAGCGCGAGTCATTGCGGGCGAGCGGCTGGCCTTGTGCGGGCAAGAGGGGATCTCCTGCTCCATCCCCAGCTCAGTGGGTGCTGCTGCCTCCCGTTTGTGAACTGCGGGCACTGTCACGGCCTGATCTCGGTGACAGCAGAGCGGGGGCGTGCTGTGGCGGTGTTGGAACAGATTCAGCTGCCTCTGGGGTAGAGGGGAGCAGTGCTAGGCTGCGTGGTACGACCAGCACTAGCATCCCTTTCCAAGTGCACCCGCCCTTAGGTAGCATTCATCAGGCAGCAAAGGCCTGAATGGGACAGGGGTGCTGGCAGGATGCAGCTGTGCCCTCCTGTGCTACACCTGATGCTCACATACAGGTTTCAGGTGTGCCCTCCCGTGCAACAACTGATGCTCATTTACAAGCTTCGTTGCTTATTTAAGGCTGAATCTGTGGTGGCTTTTTTTTTTTTTGTGTGTGTGTGTGTGTGTGCTGATCTCCCTCTGTTCTTCTCGTTCTTTTGCAGACCCTGGATTTCTGGAGGCTGCTCTATGCTCTCCTGAAACAAATCCACGGAAGCAAGTGGACCGAGTGTGATGCCATAGGTAACCATGTCTGACCGCTTTGTCTGTCCCAGGGAACTACTGGAGCTGGTGTTGTAGCACCTTTTTTTTGGGTTAGTCACTCTCAGTAAGGAGTGCTCCATTCTGAGCAACTAGTTTATGTCACTGGCTCTCGCTGTTTTATCACAGATGTGCAGACAGGTATGCTCTTGTTTGGTTCTGTTATCCAGGAAAATGGGATGTTCTTGTGTCTTGTAGGGTCTCTTGCTTCCCTTAGACGTTTCACTGCAGGTAAAACTCTGTGACGTTCTTACGTGTTCTGAGAATCTGTAGAGATAATTACAGAAATAGATTTATGTTCCCCATGATCCGTTCTTTCCCCATTCTGCATATGATGCATGATATTATGGTTAATTTTCTATCAAGTCCTATGTCAGGGCAATAAATTATAACATATGAACCATGAAGACAGTGTTTTAGAATGAAGTTCTAGACAAAACAACAAAATAAAAATGCGTATGAGTATTTTAGAGGGACCATAAATATCTCTGGATGGGGCTTCTACTACAGAGAGAAGCTGTATAAAGGCTGGCTTCTCAAAATGATAGAGCACTAATTATTTCTTAAATACGTGCTATTCCAAATTTGATATTACTCTTCAGGTTTCCCTCTCCACTCCAGGATTCAGAGCCCTTTCAGTGTGGGAGGAAAGGATCATCTCTGATGGATAGAGGTCTCCGCACACTGAAACCACTTAAAATCAGTCCACAAAAGCTAAAAAAAAATAAAAAAAAAATGTTGTTTAAGCCCCTAAAGAGCTGGGAAACTGATGTCTCTGGAAACAGTCTTTTTTAAAAATAAAGCCTGAGCATTGTGGCTGATACGTTTCAAGGAATGTGGAGCAGCACCTGTGTGGTTTTGCTGGTAGCTCAGCAGGAAATTGGCATGGTTCTGTTACAGACAGGACTGCTACTTTTCATTCAGCTGTCCTTCATTTTCTGCTGATCTGCAGTCTGCTGTGTGCAACTGTTTGGTAAGTCAATTTATTGGCTGTCCACGACAGCTTTGTGAGGTTGTAATCTCATTGTAACCTGGCTGCTCCCATACTAATTGCTAGCAGCATTTGGAGACAGGATTTCTGGATGCATGTGGCAGGTTGCTGGCTCCAGAGAGAGCAAACCCAGTTGTTACTGGTAGATTGTCAGGTGAGTGAGTTGCCCGCTGTGAATAGGATCAATATTTCACTGTCTGTCCCAGCTCTGGAGCAGTTGTGGTCTTCCATGTATTTATTTCATGGAAAAACCAAGTCTTCCACTTCATTAAGGACTAAATAACTTTCTCAGCTCTGTCCAGGATCCTGTAGAACAGCAAGGAATTGAAATAGATTCCTCTAATTCAAGTCTAGTGCTTTAGTCCCTGGATCAGGCTTGCCTTTCTTTGCTGGTTTTGTACAACTTTTTAATTATCTTAGCTAAAAACCAGCAGAAGCACTTGGCATATCCCAGAGGAAGGCTATGAACCCAGGACGAGGGATGCTCTGTGCGTAGGCATTGGAACAGCTTTTTGGAAGAGAGAAGCCCTACTCAAATGGTCTTGTGCTTTTTTTAAACAAAAATCTGACTTTTTTTTAGGACAAAAGTTTTTTCCAAAGTTTTGCAAACTTGTTAAAGTTTTGGTCTGTAGTCTGTGTGTGTTGCCGGGGCCACAGTGGTTCTCTTTTTGTTACTCTGTAAAGCGAGGCCTGCATTTCGAGGACAACATGTAAGATGTTGGTCCACTTGTACGCGTGAGATGCTAGGATAAAGCAATGCGTTGCAAGGACAGAATGCGCTTACGGATTTTGCCCCGTGGAAAAGGAGAGACTTTCACGTAAAAATTGTTCCTTCAGTTTGGGAAACCCTTTCAATCAAATGACTTTCCATGTTGCACTCCCAGGGTGTATTTTTGTTTCACGTTAATAGCTTTTGTTGGTTTCTGTTCTTGTTATATAAATGAATTTTAGAGAAGATTAAGATTTGCTTTGAATGGTCATTCCCTTTTTATTGGTGTAATGTGAGGCTGTTTAGAAAAACATTCTGCATTGTTTTTTAAATGGGTGATATATTTTACAGCCCTACTGGCAAAAATGAAAATATTTGAAAAATCACATACAAGAAAATCCATACAGATCGATGATTTAAAGTGTAGGAACTACCGCATTCTTGCAAAAACAACCCAGAAACCCTACTGAAGTCTTTCAGTCAGTGGTTATAAAATTCTGCAAATATTTTGGTTTTCTATTTTGGAAGAATTTTTTCTTCCTATAGTACAAAGCGCTCATCCTAAACTGTGGTGGGAAGCATTTAATACACTCCAGCATGTCAGAGCAGTGGATCTCTCATTAGTGGAGTACAAGACAAAGCGAGCTGTGCAGTGGCACTCTGGGCACAACTTTACTAATGAAGCAAGTCACGATTAGTGGTTTCATGTTGCTCTTTCTTGACAGAGGCTGAGGACTGAGGGACCTGGTTAACGGTCACACCAGGTAGCAGTGCAATGTGCATTTCGATAGTTGGAGGAGATGTTCCTTTTCTGGGGCTGCAACATGTTTTTGTTTGACAAATAAAGTGGAAAATTATCTTCTGCAGCAGCAGCAGTTTCCCGTAAGGCCACTACCTCTGCAGATGTTTCTTGTCTGAGTGTGTGAAGTTACGTATCTGTCTGTTCTTGTACTTGATTTAGTTTCTTTCCATCTTAGCCTGCTAGACTAATGCCTAACCCTTATTTGAAAATCTTCTTGTAATTCACTGAGACATTCTGTGGGATTCGTGAAGCAGAAGAGCACAGCTGGAGAACAGTTTTAAGAGAACTGAACCGTGAGGTTCATCCACAGCTTGTTTTATTTGCTGAACACATTTTTATAAATAATGTGCATGCAGAAAGGAATTAGTTGGAAAGACTGAGTGGGTCTTTCTATATAGATTGCCTAATCCTAATAAAATGCTAGAAGAAAATGTTGGCAAAGAGAAGGTGTTCGAGTGACTGGCATTATCTGCTTATCTGCGTGATGTTTTTGCTCTCTCTTGGCTGCATGTTGTGGAAGAATCCATCTTGTTCTTTGGTACTTATATAGCCTCCACTGCCACTTATCTCAGGGCTGTATCCTTACAAGGCAGAGCATTGTGGAGATGGGGAGAACTGAGTGACTTCTGTAAGGTCACTTAGGCTTTCTAGAAAGGCTCTGTGACTCTTTGAGCCCCCGTCCCAGATCCATGCCTGGACCACTTGCCCACAATTCCTGCCTGATGCGCACACCAGTCATACCTTCTTGTAGGAGGGCAGCGTCTTGCAGAGAGACAGCTGAAATGGGGAGATGAAGGACCAGAGCAACACAGAAATTCAGGTGGCAAACTGCCTTGGTGGATCTGGTCCCAAGTGATCTGCCAGGGGAGGGAAATGACTAAAAAGGGAGGGGGGAAAAAAAGAAACAAAAAAACCCCTAGCTTGCTCTATTCCATCTCTTTGATAGGTGATTCCTCAGGGAGCTCCCTGAACTGCAGATGGCAGCACATCTCACTTCTTTGCTTTGAGAAAGAGGGAAAGTAGGTAGTGATCTTCCTTCCTCTTGGAATGTTTCTGCCTTAACCTGTTACAGCTGTTCCTTTCTTGACAATGACAAATGTGCAAGGAAAAGGAAGGGCAAGCATGAAAATCCAGCTAATATGAGCATGTTCGGTAGTGGTCCAAATAAAACCTCTTAAGATCCGAGTGCTCTCCTGTATGTGTGATTGGATCGTATATCTACGGCAAGACTTTGAGCAAACTCTGGGCATCTCTGCCACCCTAGCATCATGCTGGGAAGTCACTTGTTTTTTAATATTCACATGTTCTACAGAAAGAGCAAACAGTCGTTTAGAGGTTTAGGTTTCCTTTTTGTCTATGGTGCCAAAACAGGCTAGGTGTAAAACCAGTTGTCACACATCTGTGCAGAAGCTGTGCCATGCAGAACACGGGTCCAGCAAAAATTTAGTAGCTCTGCACCCTCACATTGCCTGCTTAATCGTGCTCCTGATGTTTTTTCTTCAGTTTTGGGAATATCTTTGCCAGGAATTCATGTGTAACTTTCACGTGGTCAGTCACACATTCCCACTCCTGTTGCTGAAGATGTATAACAGTGGTGTGTAGCATTTTCAGCTGTGTGTGTATTGAAGAGCACTCTGGATGTTGGTGTCTCCTCAGGGATGCACACGCTTCTTTCCCTAAATTCTAAGGTTGTTGGAACAGTGCAAACTCACCTTCCTCTGTTTTGTCAAAGCACAAGGAGCTTGATGGCTCTGTGGCTACCAGCTCCTTCCAGCCTCAGCAGAGCTGCAGCAGTGCCCTGCTCCTGTAGGGTTACCAGCACAAGTCAGGTTACAGCTCCTCGTTCTGTCTTGGCTTTGTGTTATTTTCAGTAGATACAGCTCCCTTAGCATTTTGCAAATCAAGACTCTCTTTCCACTGTGAGAGCCTCTCATAATTAACCAATTCCTTTTGAGAGCAGTATTGTTTTTCTCATTTTCGTTTTGAAGTCCGTCATGATGTAGTTCTTGAGCTTCAGCAGTCAGTGCTAGACAAAAGAATGATTACAGCGCGTGTGGCTGCCGAGGGATGCTTTTAGCACAAGTGGCCAAGGAGCAGGCAAATGAGTATGTAATGTGATGAATGAGTATGTTAATTAAGGACAGCAGTGACAGTCCCTGATTGCTTGAGGCTTGTGCTTTGTTGCTGGTGCCTGTGTGTACCTTTTTCATGAAGCCTTATGGAGATGCTGAAGCATTACACTGGAAAGGGAGAGCAGCTTTTTTCCTTACCTTGTAAGAGTGCCTCAGCTGGATCAAACTGAAGGTTCCTCCAGCTCTGTCCAATACTGACAGCTGTCAAAAATGGAGGCCCAGGGCAAAGGACAGAACAAGTACACAGGGACGCTTCCAGGAGTTAAGTCTTTCAGCTTTCACTAATTCACATCGTAGGCTTCCCAAACCAGAGGGCACGACTTTGCTTTAAAGAGTTTTGTCATACTCATTCTCAGTCCTTTCTTTGCCTATGCTGTCGTTTCTTAAAATGAAGCCGTTCTGGGTTTGTGATCTTACTTATCCTTTCTCTTACCTTTTTCAAAATCTTCCGTAGCCGTTTTGGGACTGAAGAAATGAAATAACACAGAGTTTGAGATGTTGTGGGGTCATTGTGGGTATAGACAGATATATAATGTTCTTCCCTGTGTTCTGTCTGGGTTCCTTTTTAGACTTCTTGCATTTGGTCGCTTTTGGATATATAGAGGGTCGAGTGTAGTATTGTCAGGAAAATTGTGTTCCTGAGCGCAGTGGTCAGTTCCAAGCCTGTTGCCATGTCAGAAAAGTTAGGATTGTTTTTTTCCCTTGTGTGCATCATTTTTCATTATTTTTTAAAGGAATTTTATCTGTCGTTTTCAAATCACAGAACCTAGCGAGTCCAAGCTTTTCATTATCAGCTTGCATTCCTTACCACAGAGTAACTGCACGTCAGCACCAATCTTTCTGTCACTATCATATCGTCCTTGTCATTTTGAGTTGAACAGCAGAGGTTTGCCTCAGAGCCCTCTTGTGAAACCACCGCGTGTTCCCACCCTCTGATTCTTGTCTGCTAGTCACTTGTTGGTGCAAGCTCACCCTGCTGGCTTGGTTTCTTTTTGCTAGTTGAATGCCTCTGGGAAATCTAAACGTCCTGCATCAGTTGAATCTTTCTTAACCGCTCACATGTTGTTGCCTTTGCAGAACTCCAGCAGCTTTTTCAGCAGGGCTTACTTTTACAGCAGCTGTTGGTTCTTCCCCAGCATATATTGGTTATCATCGTGCCCCCCTAGTTGCGTTCTTTATTATAGTTTTGACTACTTTACCTGGTACAGAGCTGAGGCTTCCTAGTCAGAACCTGTTTGTATAAAAATTTTATCTTTCTTTCATCTGTATTTCACAGTTCTGTAGTGCCTGTCTTGTAGCTGTCAGGTAAAATTTGCTGGTGTGAAGGAATATGGATTGGAGCATTCCTGAGAACTAACTAGTCCGTGCAGTCTGGTATGCAGCGTGGTGTGCTGTGTTATCTCTGCCTGCCCACTGCTGCTTAGAGATTTGCAGCAGGCTGCGAAACACCTATCTCTAAATTCCAGTTTCGTTCAGGAGTCAAGTGACTCGAGTTATTTACTAATTCATAGGATGCTTGGTGGCTCATAAAAAATGAATAGGCGAATTGGAGTCCTGGTAAAGTGAGGATGGCTATTTACCTCTTTTGCTTTTGTTAATCTCCATGAAGCATTGATCTCAACTCTGAATTTTTCATTTCCCTTAGCAGTAATTTCTGTAGATCAGAATGGGACAGCACAAGGAAATCTCTTACCTGTTACCACCTTCCTTTGTCAGTTGTCGAATAAAGTACCGAACTCTGCTCTCCACTGCCTTCCATTAACCTTAGGCTTAATTAAAAATCTTATTCTCAGAGCAACAGTTTCTGGAACTGAATGGGTGAACGCATTGAGTATCACAGTGTGTTATTCGTGATTGTTTTCTTCTTTTCAGATACCCAAATTAGGTTTGTAAAGTCGGCGCTGTGGTACCATGGCTATGGCAGGCCAGAGCTCTATCGGCTCCCCTCCGATGGCTCAGCAGGTAGCCAGGAGCTGCTGCTGGCATTTTCCTGGCTGCTGCACAGAATCAGCCTCTTGGAACAGCTCTTGGCTCGGAACAGAGTGAGGACTGGAGATGAAACCTCTGTGTGCATGGTGAGCCTGTTCGTGTCCTTCCACCTCGTCCATCCCTAAGTAATGTTCTGTGACAGAAGCCGTGTTATCATTAGTGTGTAGTGCACAGTGTGTGGTATCGTGGTGCTCTTAAAAATAAATGCCTTACACTAGCTTTATAAAAAAAGTTGCAGGGGCCAGCAGCTGGAACCTGTTTTCTTTCCCTTCTCTAAACTTTCTGTGTGCAGGTGATCTGGGTTCCTTCTCTTTCTCAAACTCCCCTCCCTGAGTGAATGCTGTCATTATTTTTTTCCTTGCGGTATAGATGAGACCAGTTAGGAGGAGTGCAGGTAAGTGCATGTCACCGATCTCTGCTTCCAGGCTGTAGGCATGGAAGTGGAGGTAGGCAAACAGATGAGCTGTGAATGCTGGGTCTGTTGGCACAGGGTAAAGCAAGTAATCCTAAGGCAAACAGTACTTTAAGAAAACATCTTGGGGTAACTAATGACAGTTACTTGGGGTAACTAGTGACCTTGTAGCTTCCTTGAGAGAACAATGAGGTATACAGTTGTGTTTCCATCAATAAAAAGATGTTAGCATACAGAAAGCCTGGTCTGAAGTAACGTGAGGATAGCTGTGTGTCTACTTTAGCTGCAATGTACATGATCGGGACGGGGGGGGAAGGCAAAAAAAAAAAAAAAAAAGCCCCGAGCCCACATTATAACATGGGTAAAGGATAACTGCTTTTAGAACCCATCCCTTGCATTTAAGAGCACATGTTACTATATAGATGGTTGCTAAATGGAAAATAATTTGAAGGGAAGAGTCATTTCTGTAACAACCCTATGAGCAGTATTTTGGGAAAACAGACCACACTTACTACGCTCCAATTGCTGCACAAAAAAGGGAGCAGAAGAGCTGCAAGGTAGTGCCGGGTGTGAGTGGTGGTGCCCTCTGGTGATGAGAAGGGCACCTCAAGACCTTAGGAGAAACACACTTGTGAAGACACTTTTACTTTAAGCTTCTTGTTTTTTCTTGCTTTTTGTTGTGTGATAGCAGATTTTTTTTCTTCTGATCCTTAATTTCTATTACAAAAGAGGGATGAATGAAGTGTAGCAGCAACATGAATTCAGGAAATAGGGCAGCACATACATTATTATCTCTGAAGGACTAAGTTTCGCCTTTTTCAAAATAAGCTGAAGTAACTATGGTAAAAGAATGTTATCTCATGCCCACACGGAGCGGCATTAAGCAATTTATTGCTGTGCCTTTCGTGGCATTTGTAATCTGCTTCACCTGTATTTCTCAAAAAAATACATATTTCATGTTTTCTTTCCAATAACTGTCCAAAACAGTGTTTTTAAAGGTTTACAGGTCTGGATTTTTTTTTTGGTAGGTCAAACAAAAAAGTTTATAAACTGGGAGTTGGAGTTAGTGTATGTATGTAAGGCTCATTGTATTGATGGTGATGTTCTTCTTTGGTATTCACCTAGAAAGTTTTCATTATAAAACTTGCAAGTAATAAAACTAATAAAAACAGTTGTTCTTAAGGAAAGAAATGATAGGTTGTAGTGGTGGAGGACATGTAAACAGTGTGCTTTGAGATTCTGTATCACAAGGAAGTTAAACAGAATTTTCGGGGAGAGACCTTATCTTTTGGTTGATAATTACAAAACCAATCAAATTGACCAGTAAAACCTGAGCAAATGATGATCTAGAAATGTGCCCTTCAGGAGATAATGATGGGTGTGAACTAGAAGATAGGTGGGTCACACACCTTCTAATGGTAATAAATCAGTTCCTTGTATTCCACTCAGGAAAACCTGTCTGTTGAATAAAAGTATGATAGCTATTGTAGTGTTACTTTGTGGGATACCTTCCTTGGTACCCGCTCTTTGATCAGACAATGTTTTAACCCCCCTAAAACCATAGGAAGGAAGGAAAGAAGGTGAGGTTGTCACTTTGACACCTGATGTCTTGTAAGTTAAAGTACAGCTTAAACAACTGAAGTGCTGCAATTTTGACTTTGAATGTTAAATACCAGGCTTTTCTAGTACTTAAACTGAAGTGTTGGAAGATACATAACAGATTGCACAGACATTTCTAAACATGCCAGAGATGCAGTCTCTGCAATTGCAACTCTCTTCTATTTGAGTAAATTGAAGGAAAAGGCAGGACAACTAGAAAAATTTTCACTAGAGAAAGATCGGTCTTAAAGAGCATTTCGGTTTCTTTTTTTAAAACAACTGAAGTTCTCAGCTGAGAAAGAGCCTGAAAAATGTTCCAGCACATGGAGCCTTTTTAAAAACGTATTATAAACAATTGAAAATATTTTCTTGAAATGAAAATGTTGCAAAACAAAAATCCTTGAAATACTATTTGGTTCTGTGCACTGCCAAGATCTCTGCCAAAATCAGCAAAGCATGGAAGCCAGTACTTACCAGGAAAGCACATCTGTTGGTCTACTAGAGAGAATAAATGTGAAGAAAATCCCTCCCCTTTGTCTTCATCTAAAAACATGGAGTATCAAGAACTGTAGGCATAGCTGTAGTTCAGCTGATGTGCATGTGGCTTGCTTTTAAAATTTTGTTGTAAATCCACAGATGTGGACAGGCTCTTTTGTATGAAGAGGAGAGAATGCAGCTAATCCCAAAATTAAGGATGCAGCGAGGACTATTCTTTCAGGCTATGTTTGAAACAAAGCTTACAGGCAGCTAAATTGCTGATAATATGCCAAATACCCAACATATCAAGGGCCAATTAAATTAATTCCGTTCATTTCAGATTACCTCTCTATGGCCTTTTTTTCTCTGCAGTTCCTTAGCAACACAGGTTTTTTTTCCCCTGCAAATTGAACACTTCCATCTAAAGGATTTCAAGCCAGTTATTTATAGAGGGACAAGGGTATTCATGACACATGATGGACATTGAGCTCAGCCGCTGCAAGGGATTCAGAACTTTAAGATCCTGAGCTCGGGAAGGCATCCAACGAGCTTAATTTTACAGGCACTTAGCTCTTCAGAGTCAAAAGTTAAGTGATTTCTAAAATTATAAGCTAAACAGCGGTAAAAGCATGATGAAAGGATTAGGATGCTAGGAGGTAGTGCTTAATGTGTCTGAAATAATTAAAAAAAATAATAATGTTGAGGGTAGTTATTGGTAAGGACAGGTATGGTTAGCAACCTGGGATGATTATGTGGGTTGACTGCTTTGATGTGTTAGGAGAATCCTTCAGGGCACCTTGTCTTGTGTAGCCTCCAGCTCATGTTTTTAAAAGGGCAGTGCTGCAGTGTCTCTGCTGAGCCAGGTGCGACGTTCCTGCCGCAGGATGTGCCAGCTAGCAGGACGGAGGGAGACACTGCCCCTTCCACCCATGGCTCTCTTCTAGATTATGAAACTTATAAACCGAGTGGGGAGACCGTTAAAAGAGCTGACTGGAGCCCCAGTTGCCGTGCAGGAGGAATAGGAGAGGGAAGATGGGGTAGGCAGTGAATGTCAAGCTCTAGTGCTTGCCTGCTGCGGTTCAAGTGCGTTCTGTGAATTTACTGTACGGGTTTGTCAGCAAAAAATCACTAATTCTATTAGTCCTTTAAAGACATGAGTACAATCTGAATTGGAGGTTCACGTAGTTTTACTGATGTGTCTACTTGAGAATTCTCACCTGTTATGGCCTTAAAGCACTGGGTGATTAGCTGATGGACACTGTCTTGAAAGGCTTTTTACGCCCTGTGTGGACTTCTGTCTCAAATAAGCACTGCAGGGATGTTGGATTTGGCATCTTTTGTTGATCATGTACATGAGGAATATTCTCAACTGTTGTTCACTGATTCCATATGAAAATCCTAGACTACTGGAGAAAGTTGAAAAACAGACCAAAAAACACCACATCTGAAAAAAACAGTGTTTAAAACACAAAGAATTACCTGTGACAAGTCCTACCCGATTTGACAAGATAATGGACTTTTCCCAGGGTGATTCTTTTTCTTGGATTCATGCCTGTGAAGTTGGTGGACTTTTTAATTTGAATTGTGAAAATTCACAGGCAAATCCAGTGCTTCTACAACTGCCAGACAGGGCAGTAACCACCATTTCTCTCCAAATCAAACCCGTTAATTCTGAGAGGTGTAGGTTCCTCCATGAAACCAGGGTTCTCGCATCCTGCCGGGGAATTCTGCTAGTTGTGCTGAGTCTCTGTGCCTTATTTAGCTGTTTATGCTTTGTAGTCTACTGACATGTCGCTGACCAAAACTGTATGCCAGACATCTCTTGCAGAGTGTCTGGGTGATCTTCACCCAGGAAGGAAGACAAAGAATGAGAGGACCTTGAGAGAAACCTGATAGAAGCATTGGCTGCCCACAGCTAAAGGCAAAATAGAATAGAATAAACATCTAGTAGTGTCAGTAAAGCCTGAACCCTGTGTATAAAGCCATAACAGTGAAAGTGCAATTGCTCATTTTTTCTCTGCCACTCATCACCAAAACTGTCCTGTACTAAACCTGTAAAACAGACCTGGAGAGTTCTCATTCTCTCTCTCCCTGTCTCTTTCAGAAGCAGATAATTGTTTGATATAAACCTGCCTTTTTAGCATATTCAGCATTTGACTGATTTTTGTTTTGCTTTTTAAATTTTACTGATAATACCACAGCTTTATCCAAATCTGTGCAGTGGCTTGTGCAGATAATAGCAGTGCTCTGTGGGCATGCATTCCTTCTGTTCCTGTGGAGGTATGTGGCCTGTACTGGTATTATTTCTACAGCTGAAATTAATCTATATGCCCAATAATTTAATTATGTGTGGAGGCTGTGGAGTTTTTAGATGAGGGTAACGATGTTATTTCCCTCATTATCACCAAGCTGTGTTGTACAAACACTTGTTCTTGGTTCCAGTAATTCCCTCTGCCTGCTTCTTGCCCTCTGTGTGAAATTGGACTCCCCTCCCTTTTTGTGAATTCGTGGTAATCAACGAATAGAGCTGTTATGGCTGGTGTACTTGGAATTCATGGGTGTCTCGCTAGCATGCCAAAGTGAGCTCAGTTTCATTACTCCTTGTGTGTGGGGAAATGAAACTAAATGTGCCTTCTGACTCTTGGGTTTGCAATTTGATTAATCTTTTGTTTGTCACAGTCTAGCTTGGCTCGCTGGCTATTTCCAATATAGTGTGAGACTTCTGCCTGATTTCTAATCTTGCTGTCAGGATGCCTTTTACTTCCAGAAGTCTCGCCTGGCACTGCTGTTCCATAAACCACATTACTAGATGGAAGTGTGAACATAGCCCAGCTTGATGTTACCACCCACCCCAGTACAGAACCAGGACACCTTTGACACTAGTGTCAGAAAACAGCAATTTTCTGTGTGTTTTTTTTTTTTTCCCCTTTTAACCTATTACAACATGGAGAAAAGGAGGGAATCTTATTAACCTATTGATTCTGACTTAGAAGCGTAATTACTTTCCATGTTTTTACAGGCTATATTAGCCTGTCAGCTTTCATTTTTGATTTGCCTCCCCTATTCCCTTTGCTTACACTCCTGTTCTGTTTGACCTCCTGTCTTACTCTAACTCTCACAATTTATCTTTTTGCTACTACCATTGCCATATTATAGTAGCTGTTAATGTACACTATTTTTAAAGACCCTGAAAGCTAAATAGAGGGCACAGGATCCCTGAAGTTTCTTCTGCAGAATTTGTCTCCCCTAACTTTTGCTAGAGACTAGTGGAAAATTTATGGTTAGCAACATTTATTTTTGCTTGACGCAGTGAATACACTCTTAAGCTTTTTTTGAGACAGTATGTCAAGTTAAAACACTCTAAAAGGTGTCTGAAATGATCAAAAAGGCTTATAATTTAGGCTTTTCACAGAGGTCATTTGCTGAATTTGTTGTTTCTTTGGGTAATATCTGAATTTCAAATAAATGCTAAATTGTTTGAACCTGTGACTTACAGCTGATGGGGTTCTCCCAGCAATTCCTGGAGCTCCTTGAGCTCCAGGCTGAGAGGAAGATGAGGACTGATGTGCTAATGGGAAGCCTTACCATAGTGATGCTGGTACTGCGTAGTTTGCTAAAACGGGTGCTGGGGAAGCTAAGTAATGTTAAAATTATTCGGTGTCTCTCCTGCCCTCCAGCGGCAGGGAGCAGGCAGGACCTTTTGTACCTTCTGGTTATCTTTGCCCTTTTGATTTAAATGGGAACACCCTCTACTTTTGCTGTCCCGCTTATGTGAAAAGGGTTAACTCTCACTGCAAGATCTTTTGAAGGAAAGCACTTCTTCCTCAGGAGAACAACATGGGCATAGAAGGGAAGCCTTGGCAGGCCTTCTTATATATGGCAGAGCTCTGCCTCTCCTCTCGCGGAGGGCAGTTATTTATTCTTCTCCTAGCCCCTTGCTCCAGGCTTGCTGCTGATGTCCAGCTGCCTTGCCCCAGTGGAGCAAAATGGGTGTGAGCACGCAGGACTGCAGCTGCAGGCAGAAGTGCAGCGCGAGGCATTATCTGTGTTGCATTCACTGAGCCCTGCAGAACGTGGGATTCTGTGAGTTACGGTCTGCCTTACCAGGTGTTTGTTTCAGTAACTTGGCTTCTATGTGTTGTCTGAATACATAAAGCAGTCATTTGTATCACTTCTACTTTGTGAGCACTTATGTTTGTGGGTATCTAGGTACCTAATTGCTGTGTGCATCCCATGGGAGAGGTTTCTTACACCATCCCTGTCTCCTCATGCACACAGCTATCTGGATCCTGCCTTGTCTAGGAGGAAATCCAATTAATGTTGATGGAGCTGTTAATGAAAATAGTGTTGCCCCTTTCACATTCATGTATTTGAATTGTTCCTTTTCGTGTTTTCCCTCCCACAGATATATATAGGGCTGTATCAGGAAGGTGGGTCTGATGCTCTGGTACTTCTGGCTACAGTGTTTAATTTTAAAAAAACTCTACCCTATTTAAAGATATGTAATTACATTGATTAACATATGTTATGTCACATGAAAACCATTGTGTGAATTACGAGCAGCTCAGAATGAGCTCTCAGTAAAAGCTTGCATAAGCACTTTATTGCTCTGATTTATGTGATTGGTTTGTCTCTCCCGAGTCCTGCAGCGAGCGATCTAGATACACGTCTTCCCACCGCCGGGATACGAGGCTGCACGCACAGGGTAGCTAGGATTTGAGCAGTACCTGTGAGTAAATAGTTTGTGTCTAGGCACAGATTAATTCGGGTGGAAGTGAGTATGAGGGTGGGAGCATTCATTAGAGGGTTTAACTGGCTGCTGCTTTGTGCTGCTCTGCTCGAGGGTTGCTGTCAGCTGGGGATTAGGCTTGGTGCATACATCCGTGGGTTAAGCAGGTTCCAGCAGGGCTGCTTCGCCACGGGAAGAACAGCAAGCAGTTTGGTGGTCGTCCAGATACAGAAGCAGAGAGTTGGTCCTTGGAGGGATTTGGATGAATTATGAGGAAGAGCTACAGTGAGCTGGGGATGAACCAGAGCCTGCTGCGGTCCTCCGTTTACCAACAGATGGCAGCTCATCGTTGCAGAAGAGCATCTCTCAGGGAGCCGGCCCTGCCGAAGCCTTGTTTTCACAGCAATGCAGGCAGCACAGGGCTTTGCACTTTCGTTGGGTGTGCAGGGCAGACTAAGCCAGTGTATTGTTTGCTCAGCATGGTAACTGCATTAGTGTAAGAATGTGTAAGCGTTAAGAGCTCTCTACGAATTAGGAAGCTGTAGAAGTTTAAGCAAGCTGCCCAATACAGGGTTTTCTTTGCAGTACTGCTTGTGGTTTTCCTTTTTTTTTTTTTCTTCAAGATCTCCCCTTAATCTGGATGGGATTTTACTTTAAATCAATTTTTGGAGTTGAGTTTATTCAAAGTGTATGAACAGACCAAGGTCAACCCTGTACCAGGTCCCTAAAATGCTCATATCTCAAAGGGAACAAGCAGTGCAAAAAATGTTCCCTTCTCAATTTCTGCTAACACATTGATGCTTATGTTGTTCTTTGATGAACTATTTATATGACAAAGTGCTTGTTTAATTTATCTTCATCCGCTGTGGGTGAAATTGCTCTTTCATTTCCAATAACATGGAGTTGCTTTGCATTTCAAACTAACGAGAAAAGCTTTGTTTCTGCCATAAGTTGAAACTTCTTAATCTTTAATTTCTCTGAGCAAGTTGCATAAAAGTTGTTTGCTCAGATATATAGAATGGGAATTACATTTATATGTTCCTGTGTCTTTTTTCACACCCGTCCTTCTCCCACCCCTTATTCTTTTCTTCTAAGTACTTCTATATCTGGTGGCTTTTCTCAGTGTTTTGTGAATCTGACTTCCCAGCACAGAGTGCCCCACGAGGGCCATGTTAACTCTTCTTGCATTGTCTAGCCACAAGTGTATTTGAGTGTTTTGAGAATGCTCTGGTATCTTTTTTCATAACAACTGGGCTTGAAATAGCCTGGGAAGGAATGCTGAGGGCAAAACTTGTGTCAGAGACTGAATTCTAGGGTGCTTTGCAGAGATTTTAAACACGTGCTCTTAGCTCTCACTAAACCAGAGTTGATTTAATGAGCTTGGGTAGCTTTTGTAGCTTGTGGGCTACCTTCCTTGGGCTGGTGCTCTGCTCTGTCCTGGAGCATGCCCTTAGTATGGGGCTTAGCTGGTTATTTGCCTGCATCTTTCTCCACAGGAGACCTGGGCTCCAGTCGTGGGTAAGTGTGGGCAAGTTGGGAGTTCAGGAATTGGCTCGAAGAGAGTATGGGTGAACATACACCTGTCACCGTCATCAGGCCTGTGCTGGGTTTTCCAGGTTTGCTAGTAAATAGACGTTGAGATCTTCTCACAACGGTACTGTGAACATTTAGGGCAGAAAAGTTTGTTGGGGTGAGGCAGTGAGAATGAAATTGAGAGGCTTCATTCGAGCTTCTGCTTAACAGTTGTGCTCATCACAGGAGCTGTGGTGAGTCTACGTTTTCCAGTTTGCTTCGATATTGCCAGTGTACCGGGACAAACATCCTACGCTGCAACGAGATATCAGTATGTGATAATGTGGCTTTTGTCCTGCAGCACCGTTCTGTAGCTAGAGTCTGTGTGCCTTCCTTCTCTGAAATAGAATCCAAGAGAAACGTTAATTACAGCAAACACTTTATAAGCAAAAAGCTTTTCTGGTAAGTGCCTATGGAGCTATCTTTGCCGGAGCTGGTGTGGAGCATCCAAGTGAGGGGAGGCTCTTGAGAGCCCTTAGTGCCTGCCTTGGCTGCTCCTGTTGTGGCTTTGGATAAATAATAGGCACTTCTGTAAATCAGAAGTAACTGCAGGTGTGCACCCAAATTACTGCATAGATTAGATAAATTCACAGTGATATTTGAACCAAGGACTCTAGCTTGGGTTGGTATTTTAGTGATTTTTCTCGCACTGGGAGAGCAGTAAATAGTTTTAGATTGTGGAGATGGCTCTGGAAATTGAGGTCACAGTATAATATGCAAGTCTTTTTTTTTTTTTAACCTTGTTTACCTTTATGACAGGCTAAGTATTTCATAGCAAAAGGAAATTTTTTGCGCAGTTTGTGGAATAAATAATAGAGTTTCTGTTAAAAATGCATTGGCTGGCTTCCTTATTTTAATATTAATAAGGCAGGTTGCTACTATAAAATTAGCTCTGCGTGGTGTTTGTCATTTTACTGCCAAAGCAATTGAGTCTAATGCCATTCCTTCCTTAAATGAATCCCCAGGAGAGCAGTATTTGTGCTATTCTCAAGCCTCTAATCCAGGGGAGTTGGAGTTGAACTGTAATTGATGGGAAATGCATATTTCAGTCTGGGAATCCCAGCTATGAGAGAAGGGCAGAGTCATGCGCTGAGCTCTGTCTTTGGCCCTGTGGCTTGCTGGCTGCTTATTTGCAGTGTTTTAGTGTTGTTTACACGTATGTTTTCTCTGATGTACTAATATCCAGCTGCTTAGCTCGCGTTTAGGGACAACCCAGTAACCATATCTGTATGGTTTCATAGTCCACAAACCTCGCCTGATGGTGGCAAGGTGATCTGCACTGCGCAGGTGCTGTAGGTAAGCCTGCAGTGCTCCACAACTCAGTGCTTTTTGGTTTTGGTGCAAAAAGCTGGCAGCATCTGAGGAAAAAGAGTGACATTATGCTTGCCGCAAAGGAGGTGGTCTTTTCCTTGTTTCTTTGTTTTTTTCTCAAGACAAATCTGTGCCTTTAAAAGGAAGAGCCCTTTATGAACCCTGTGCTGCTGTGATTTATGGCACGTGTTTATCTGAGCCATAGAGCAAAGGGAACAAATCTTGATGCATTTTGTTATGTGACCAGACCGGCATTTTTGTGCTTATAAATAATACGAACACTCATTGTATTAGAGGCACTGTCAGCTGAGGCAATAGGTTAAAACAGGTATTGGGGGTTATTTGATCACCGTTACAGATATATACCTTCTGAAACCTGCATTTAAGGCAAGATTGATTAAACTTCCTTATTTCTGCGTTTTTGCAGTTTGCATTTTTAGTTGCGGATCCAAATTGCAAGCAGCTTTGCCTGCCAACTGAATCTCAATAAGATTTTATTGAAGGTGGAAGTCTGTGAAGCAGGGAAGCACATATGTTTAAATACCGTTGAGGTCTATGGGTACAAATATCTGCTCAAGTGTTTTCTTGAAAACAGTCGTATTTCAAGTAGACTTCTTGAGTCTCTACTTTAAAGAACGTGTTGAATCCAACTGAGAGACACTTTCTTAGCTGGAGAACGCCAGTTCTGAACCTCTGGGCCCTTGCAGTTCTGTGTTATTTCTACTTATATGCTGTAGAATTATGGATTGCTTACTGTATGTACTTCCTTCAGGATGGATGAAGTTGACAGATCCACCTTTAAGTGGTGTTACTGACATCAGAAGTAGGCCAGCCCATGTGTTCCTTTCTTACTCATTTGCAATCTGCAGTCTTAGCTGAAAATGGAGAAGGAGGTCTGTTTGTAAATGTGAACAATCTTCTTGTGCAAGAGGCTGGGGGAGCTGGAATTCCCTCCCTGTTCCTTGGGAAGGCAATATGACAGAAATGTCTCGCTTTGTGCCCTTAGCCAAGGAGAAATTGCATCCGGAACGTGAAGGTGGTTGGTTGGTTTGTTTGTTTATTGGCTGCAGCAGAAGGAAAATTATGCTTAGTAT
Organism: Cygnus olor; assembly: GCF_009769625.2. NCBI lineage: Eukaryota > Metazoa > Chordata > Aves > Anseriformes > Anatidae > Cygnus > Cygnus olor. Next base: position 9,013,532 of record NC_049176.1, on the reverse strand, counting down.
TTCAGAATCTCTCTTTGTGTCTTCCGGGGTATGGAAAACGAAGGACAGGAGAGGAGACAGCTCACCACATTTTAGATGAGAAGCTGGTACTAATTCCAGACTTCAGTATTCCTTTAGGCTGTTCCCAGTCCTGTTTTCTAAAAGATTATAGTTTCTCTGTACTGCTGGAGTTTGGGGGAATTTTTTCCTCTTTGGCCCATTTGTGTTGTATGCTCTTCACTACTGATTGATTTGAAAATGTTGAAGCTATCTTAAAATATTTTGGTGTTCTCTTCTGCTTTTAGTGTGAAGATGATCTGTCTCAGAGCGAGAAGGGTACAACTGAAATAGCACCTGAATATGGGCCAGAAGACAGAGTTGACGTTCGATACCTTCAGTGGCTAAGTGGGAGGCTGAGGTTCCAGTGGCGGAGTTTGCATGCTCAGCACCAAGAGCAATGCAAACTTTTACATAAGGTAAATGATTCTTCTAACCTGCTATGGCACTGTTTATTATTTAAAAGCCTTGTCAGCTAGTGCTAAGTGTATAAATTGTTCTTGCTTACTAGTTCGGCATTTTCTCTAGATAAAAGTGAATTATTCTAAATATAAATACCCTCACCTTTCCCCAGTGGGGCAGAACAATGGGAAAATAAAGTATGTGCTGTGTTCATAAGGTTGTAGTTGTATAAAAGTTTCCCTTCCAGGTTAGCATGTTAATCACTTCTGCGACCAGGTAAGCTGTCTCCATTTTTCTCAGAAAACGCCTGCTAGAAGCGTGACAGAGCATTTGGCTCCCAGAGACAAGTTGTGACTCAAAATGTTAGTTTATCACAAGCGTGCATGCAAAATATTGAGCACAAATGTTGAAAGTCACAGCAGCAAAACAAAATGCAGATTCCCGTTCTGCAGTACTAGGGTGCATCCAAACAGAACCCAAAAAACCTACCTGCTTTTAAAATGAGGACACAATAGCAATCTGCATTGCTGAGATTCCAGTTCTGTTCCACTTCATGAACAACATTTATGTGACCGTGTGAGAAATGCAGATATCTGGGAGCACCATGTCTGCTTAGCATAGAAACAACCTGTAGGCCCAAAGTTGACAGCAGTGGCGACTGCAGAGACAAGCTTGAAAAAAAAAAAAAAGGTTGTAAAAATATTGCTAAAAATTATTCAGTGGTATCTTCTCTACCAACCCCTCCCCCCCTTCTCCATTCACATCTCTTCAGGTAATTGTATGGATCAGCTTGGTGTTGTACCTAGAAGCTTCATAGAGAATCTTTGAGACTAAAAACAGGTTTAAGAAATTTCTCCTCAAAGAAGGCACATCAGAAAGTTGTCAGAATCAGAACAAGAGGCTTTTGAATGAAGATGCCTTCTTGGCTTTAATCCTGCATGTGACAGAGCAAGGCTGAAAACTGTAATGAGGTTACATTTTGTTCTTTACATGAATTGATTGCTGGGGAAGATGTCTGATTGACAGCCCAAGGGAAAGATCAGGTGCTGTGTGTGCAGCATCTAAAGTAACCTTTTGCTTCTCGTTGCCCACTGTGAATGTGCTTTCCTGAGCTGGAAAGGAAGATAGCAATTCACTTTAAGTGCAGGTGCAGTCCTTGGCTTTTGTGCTGAGATTACAGACAGTGATGCTGTTGGAAGAGATGCCTTAATGATGTAAAACTCAAATGAAATGATTGGTATCTCCTCCCCTTGAAAAGCTACCTCTATTTTGGGTACGCTGATTTTTATGGTAGGTGAGGCAAATATCTCCATAACTCATCATCAGTGCTCTGACTTAGCTAGTAGTTGGCAGTAACAAATCATTAGGCAGTCTCACTACCTCGGCTTGCAGTTAATGAGAGCAAGAAAGAATTAAGAGCAGGTCGAACCAGGGGCCTCGAGAACAGACACTCTCTCATGGTCCAGATCGGGCACTGAAAGGGAGAGATGTGCTGATTAGGCAACACTGCTGACTGTTTACAGGGGACATGATGACCTCCTATGGGGACTGTACTTTGCAATAAACCTGGGCTCTTTTCCCCTCTGGCTACCTAAGGAAAAATGTTTGTTAAAGTTAGGATCGGTACAGTCAGAGGAACATATGGGACAGGTTAAATATGATGCAGTTCTATACCTGAGGATGGACTGGAGCCCAGCTCCTCCATTTGTGATCACACACTGATATTATGCGTGGTCAAATACGTATGTGTGACTGTGAGTTCTGTTCAGAGCTGTAATAATGTGCAGAGTTCTGATTTATGTTTTAATCTGAATTAAAAGCAGAAAAATTGAAAGGCGAAAGTGATTGGAAGGGATTTCATTACGGTGCCACATTAATGTTAACTTTTATGGTACCACAAAACACAACATGTGTACAGTTTAACAGCTGCATAAACAACAATTGATATTTTTTGACTGTTTACAGAAAACTTTTGTCTCTGCTATTGCATTAACTTAGTCTTAAAACTTTTAAACTACTCTGCTTTATGTTACAAGACTGAGCTGATCCAGTATGACCTGTATAAGTTGTTGCTTTTCTCATAGAAACCGCAAACATGGTATGCGAAAGGCTAATGAGTGCTATGATTTTTAATTACACTGACAGATGTAGAGGGCTTTCTCTACAAAATGATAATTATGGCTTTTACTCTGTTTAATAACTTAACAGGTTATGTATCTCAGCTGTGAAACAGTCTTGTTTACTGCTGATCATGAGCTATGGTTTTTGCCAAGTAGTGGCGACACTTCCACAGATTTCATTTTGTGACTCATACAGGCTCTAAAATACCATATTCTCTATTTGGGGCTTTCTGAGAAAAATGCATCACGCTTGGAAAATATTCTCATTCAGGAAATGACTGCTTTGCCACACTATTTTTTAAGCATGGATATTGCTACTGGAAATAAGAATTGTTTATTGAGGATCCAACAAGAAGCTACCAAGATGGTGAAGGACTAGCTAAGATGAACATGATCTCCAAGACAAAGCTGAGGGAGTTGGGCTTGTGTTGTCTGGATGTGGGAGGCACCAGCAAGTTGCTCCCTTCAGCTATATGACAAGTAGTTACACAGAGGATGGATCTGTGTTGTTCTTAGTAGTACCAGATGATAGACTAAGGGAAAAGGGCCTCAGGCTGTAGCACGGCAGGTTCAGAAATGTTAGAAAAAGCCTCTTTGGGATGATGGGCAGCATTGGAGCAGGTCAACAGAGATAACGAACTATCTCCATCCTCAAAGGTTTGCAAAACTTGCGTGCACGTGTTGACAACAGGCCTTGTCAGAGCAAGAGGCTGGACTGAAGATATACAAGAGGATTTTTCTTCTGTGATTTTGTGGAAAAAATACTGAATTGCTCAGGTGATGGGGGACATGTACTTTCAGGTTACAAGTGATGACTCATGTCGTAATGAAACAGTGCTGTACTGCCTAGAGAAAGGGAAGAGGAATGGTAGGAGGGAAATAGGAGATGAAATGGAAAAATAACTGACTCTTCTTTCTCTAAAGTGCACAGCTGGTAACTGAAACCCTGATCTCTGAGGTATGGGATCACTGGGAGCCCCGTGTTCTCTGTCGTGTCTGCAGCTGCTTAAGGTTGATGGCATGAAGTTGTGCAGCAAGCAATTCGGGTTAGTGAGGAGGGAAGCCTCCCTGGAGCTACAGTGTGGTGTGAACTGCTTGTTAGTGCTCAGACTAGCTGTTCCTCTTTGCAAGCCCTCCTGATGAGCTGCTCTTGAGTGACTTCAGCTCCTGGGAGGCGTGTTGGAGCTCACAGACACACTCGTGGCCTGCTGGAGGATGGAGACGTCCTCAGGGAAATCTTAACCTCTCTGGTGCTGAGGAGCTTTGCAGCCTGAGGCTATGAGCTGTTGAATAACATTATAATGGCTTCTCGACATGGGCAGGTTGGCCTGCTTTGAAAGTATAATAGAGCAATTCTACCATAATTCCCTCAAAATTCTCAGTGGTACTTATTTACCTGGTATGCATTCAAATATATCGAAGCATGAGGGAGAAATTACCATATTAAGGCACGCCTCATGGCTCCTGCTGTTCCATTTCTTCTTTCTATCAGGTACCAGTGGGATATCTGCCAGGTTTTTGATCCCTCTTGAATTCATGGGGGAGAGCAGCTGGTTTTTGTTAGACCTTGAATTGCCACTTTACCTTAAAAAAAAAAAAAAGTGAATGAGAAGCCTTGTATAGTTTCAAACAAAGAGGTAGGAACCTGAATATTTTAAAACTGGCTTTAAAAAAAAAATATCATTGTGCCACAATCAGCATGCGAAAAGAAATAGTGGAGTTTCTGCAAAGCTGATGGATTTCCTGTGGGTATTTTCAGCTATCCTTCATCCACTGAAAACTAGGACAGAAATTAGAGCTGAAATAGGGGAGGGTTAGCCTGAATTAAGTTGTGAATTTTGTTAAGCAGGTGGATATCTGATTGTGGACTATGGGCATAGGTTAGTAGGAATAAAATGATATTAAATGGAGTTCCCGACAATAGAAGAGGGACTTTAACATAATTGTTATTATCAGATTGTGGTAAAATGACTGTAAAAGTCGTAATGTGCTTGGAAACTGTGAGAGCAAGAGTTGTATTCTGTTAAGGATGTAAAGCAGTGCTGGGAAATACCTCCAATGAAAGGAGTTGTTTCTTGTGCCTGCTCTAAACTGATCAGTATAAAATAAGATGTATTACAGTGGATTAGATTGGTGGTGTCTATATATCTTATATAGTAAAAGAGCAAAGGGGCATGGACAAGTCTTGATGTTCTGAATAACAGGGCAGAGACTGATGCTGGGAGATGACCACGTTACTGGTAATTTGAGTGATCTGAGCTGCAGGTGTTGGATGCACCTGTATCTTGGTGTGAAGAGCCTGCTGTAAATGTCTGCATTGGTTAAATAAATCTTCTTGTTTTGAGATTTTTAATATTTGAAAATCTTTGTTTTCCTAACTTGAATCTGCCCTTAGATCTCAATAGTGCATTCTTCAATGCAGTTGAAGCTTTTCCTCTTGTGCACGTGTGTGAGCTATGAGCAAGTCCCTTTTTCATCTTCTCTTACATGGATTAGGCAAGCTCATCTCTTTGCAAATTGCCTGAGCTGACGGGCATTTAGGAATTGGTATGGGAAGCTTCCTAGAAGTGGCATTTGAGGAGCTGTGCCTGTACTCTGGAGCAAAGAAGGTTAGTGTAAGGTTAAATCAAACCTGCTTCCTCTGTTGTCTGTTCCCATTCCTTACAGCGACAGCTACACATGCCCTGTCTCTCACCCTTTTCTCACCCATTTCTTTTGTCTCGGTAGTGTTTCCAGCTTTAGGGTATTTGCTTTGGGCTTTAGCTGGTAACGTAGCTGCAACAAACCTTTGAAGAAGGGTTGAAATTCAGCCCCGGTGCTGGGGCCCAAGGGTTTTGCTGCTGCAGTTACACAAGAATGCAGCCCAGAGAGGAGTGGTGAGTAGAAAGGAAGAACATTGTGTGGGGAGGTGCTTTTTTTATTTTTAAACATGCATAGCTTTGCACATGTGACAGATGGTTGTCACCAGAAGTGAGTTTGGGGAAAGGAATGCTAAAATATTCCTAAGTTTCAGGGAAGGGTTGATAATTGCCCAGTGCCTGTCAACTTTAAAATAGTTGTCAATACCCAAGTGTATGATAAAATTCATATTAAAATAAAGAAAGAAAAGCAGGAAGCATTCTCTGTCTTCTGGCAGAAATATTAATGAAATATGAGCGATTGTCTGACAAATGTGCACCGCTATCTTGTTTGGCAGCTGCAGTTACTACAGTAACAAAGGGGATCAGCTCTGTATAGGAGGGATTGCTTTTTATTGTTCCCTTGACTAACTTGGGAAGCTTCTTCGTCGAGTAATTGATGATACCATCACCAGTGCAGCTGGGACAAGGTCCCAGTAAGAGAAAACCAAGAATATCTAGCAGCAAAACAGAATCTTGCTGTAACAAGGTAGCATTTCCTGCTTTAAAGGAATAAATCGCAAATTATCCTGAGGGTATCCTTTACCCCTGTTAAGACTTCTGCTATCTAGGTAAATGTTTTTATCCTTCATGCTACATTCAAGAGTGTGTGTAGCAAGGAAACAAGGAAAAAGACTCAGAGACATAATGAAGAGAGCAATCTTTCACTTTTACTGTGGTGACAACAGTAGCAATTCTTGCATGTGTTTCTTGTAATAGTGTTGGACAGTCTGTTTTGTGGAGTGTGCTGATGAGTCCCCGCAGAATGCTTTAAAGAGGTCTGTTTTGGTGGTGGTAGTAGCTATACTCGTGCTTATCCATTGCGAATGGGCTTGTAACTGCTGGTTCACGTCACCATTGCATCCGTGCAGCCGTCAGCTGGCAGCTGACAGTGTTGTTACTGACCTGGTCATCATACTGACAAATATCTTTAATCTGTTCCAGATCCATGTACTCACCACTGGCTCTCATGTGGACCAGATCCTTGGACATTTTTCTGTCGCAGAAATGGATCTCATCAGACAGCCAGAGAACTACAAGCAGGTAACGCTTTTTCTGTAATACTTGGACACTTAGTTTGCTTTAGACAAACATTGTTCAGCAGAAGACTGCACTCCTCACAACACTTTTAACCATTTCCAACAGAATTAAAGACTTGTATTACTGAACTGTCTCCTCACTTACAACTTGTATCCACCAAATGTTTTTTCCTTGTTTGAAAGGGTATAGAAGACAGGTATTAGGCTGGGTTTTGCAAAAACTGGTAGGCAGGCAGTGGGGAGAGACCTGACTGAAAGTGCCAGTGAAGAAAAGGATTGTAGAATAAACCCATTCTAGATCAGCAGGCCGACTGTTGTGACTTCTTTGAGTGACCTGGTTCCATGTTCAGTCATCTGCGAAGTAAAAAAGAGTTTTCTTCTGTGTTCAGACCGAACCTCGTAGAGCAACATTATTTTTCCTAGCATACTGTTTTAGCTGTAAGGATATATTTCTGCTGCTCTCAAATATTTGATTACCATAGATGTTTCACTTTATTGTTTGTAGTAGTACAATTCGCCTGTTTTAGTACAATGTAATGCATTTGTTTTATGAATCAGTTCATGGAAGCTCTTCTATATGTAACTGAAACCAGATTGAAATTTTAAGCTTGGTCCTCGCAAAATCAGTATTTGGCATGTTTCTGCAGTCTGTTCACATCTGCTTACTCAAGGAAGATATTCCTTCTGCTGACACCTGAAGAGTCAAAATGGCCATTGTAAGTATTGCACACACAGAAATTCAGGAAAGTAGATTTGAAAATGGGAGATGGTCTTATGTTCAAACTCCCTAAAGTAAAGTGCACATTAATCTTTCATCACGGAGTATTCTTTGGATGAACCGTTTGCATCCAGCCTCTTGAAAAGGTTCAGCTGTTTAGAATGTTTTCCTGGAATACTGTTTTTTTCCTAGAGCAAGTGGCCAGGTCAGCTTGAGATATTTTTTTTTCTGCTTCACAGTCCTTCTTCTGTGGTTTACTCAGCAGCTCAGAGCAGACAGCAGCACGGTCCTCTGAGGCCCATACTTTACAGACTTTGAGCTTAGTAAGTGTCCAGAAAGGTCTGGTGGGCTGGAACAAGTAACTTCTAGGCTGTGTAGAAGAACTTTGCAACCACTTTTTTCTAAAGCCTTATCCTGAAATTGTCACTGATCTTTTACACTAATGCATAATGATACTCTAATGAAGCCTGTTTGGTTTCGACAGCTCTATCAATGAATCATTCAAAAAGTCTTCTTTCTTGCATGCTCTTCCCTTTCTTGGGTTAAAATCATAAATCTGGAAGTGGGAGACTATCCCATCTGAGCAGGCAGGATGTCATACCTGGTGACGCAGTCATGATGCCTGCTTCAGGTGTGCCTGTAAGGTAGAGGCTCAGGGTAAAATAGAAAGAATCTGTATTTATTTCAAACAGGATGGTACAGTCAAGGAATTTTAGTGGGCATTCGTGTTGCTTGGTTATAATCTGTGAAAGTTTCATTCTACCTTTCCCAAGTTTAAACAGTGAATAAATAAAATGAGAGCTACCCCTTCAAAATGGTTGATCAGTGAGATGGACAGAAGCAGGACAGCAGATGTTTTCTTCAAATGAGCTGTGGGTGGCCAGTTTCCATCTCCAGAGTCTGCTGCTCTAGCAGGTGTGGTCCCAAACAAGTTCCAGCTCTAGTGCATGTGTATTAAAAGTTCTTTTCTTATGTCACTTACTGCTTGGACTGGTCCAAAATTGGAATTGTTTGTCAGCATAGTCAGCTGTGAAATTCGTGACTTCTTGAAGCTCTCCAACTTATTTAAGAAAAGGGGTTCCTCTGGTCCATTCCTTTGTGCCTGATTCTAAAATGAAAGGAAAAGTTGCAGGCTGTCCTCGCTACACTTCAGTATACATATTTTCAAGAGACTTAACATTCTTACTGTCATCCTTTGAGTAGCTTTTGTCTCCCCTTACCCTTATTTCCCAAAAAGCAGCTTCCAGAAGTCAGATGCTTGGTATGTATGAAGAGCCCGATATAACAAGGTGTTGCGGGCTTGAAAAGGCAAGGCTATTGCAAGTGCCAGTTTTCCAGATGGATACAGTACTCAGTATGCAAAGTGCTGCTCCTTTGGAAAACATAGTAAAAAGCCTAATTTTCCAAATATCTTCATAAGATTAAGTGAATTATGCATATTTGAATAGCTTGGTTTCAAATATTGGTGCAGATGGCAGCACTCTGCCAAATGTTTTTTCTAAAAACTGTGAAGTAATTTTTTTCCTCTTTGAGTAATGTGACATTTCAGTTAATGTCACCTCAAATAATAACCTGCTGCATGTATCAATAGAAAGAGCAAGCATATACATTTCTTACCGGAATGCACCCCTTAATGGTGGATGGTGTTATACGTTCCTTCTCATGTTAGGCACCTCTCAAAGAGAGAAGTGCATGAACGGATCAAAGTGTCAAAAATTAGCCGTCACAGAAAGGACATCGGACTGGTTTTATTGAAGCCAGGAGTTCATTTTCATCCATAATATCCTGATATAAGTTGTTCTGACCTACAATAAAACGAGATGTTTGTTCTGACAGGGGAAGCATGCTAGAATACAGAGCTGTGAAGCTAAATTTCTGTTTATGAAACGGAAAAGTCATGCTACCCCTTTTCTATAGCAGTTGCACATTCACTTTAACTCGTTCAAATGTCCTTCCCTTGAATTTCTGACAATAAAACTCTTGATATGTTTTTATGTACAGGGATTTTACTGGATGTTGTTATTCTTTTATCATCATAAATGTCTTTGTCAGGTTCATAGAGCTGGAAGCGTTCCCAGTGTAATAGTTTTAATTATGTTTTTCCCTAGTGAGGCATGATCAAAATTCCAACTTCTCCTGCGGTTTGACTTGGCCGTGGTTATCTGTATGTGCAGTTTTGAGTCATTGGTCACTGTCTTGTTTTGTTCCTGTGCCACCCAGAGATGTTGGTGAATGGGAGATGATGTTATTTCAACTGGTGTTCCATTTCCAGGGATGTGTGCACGCTACCGTTAGTTCTTGTCCTCTACGTGTGTTCCCTCTTTCCCGAGATGCTGTAGTGAGTGGCTGTGACGTGGGACAGATTGTGTAGTTTTTCAGACTTGCGATCCCAATGTGATATAATCCCCTCCTTGTGTATGAAGCCCACCTACCTTAATTCAGCACTGCAGTGTCACCAGCTCTGATGTTTTACCTTGAGCTTAAAAAATGTATGTTGCCTTTCAGAGTCATTAAATTAACTTTCTCATCAAACTGTGAGCATTTATAGAGATCAATGAACTTTGAAGCAAATCAGCCTATTCCTTTGGTTCCTTCTCTCTCTTCTTGTATTCCTTCATGCGTGGAATTCAGTCATGCTGGTTTTGTGATTAGCAAAGATTAAAAGTTGTAGTGAGAACTCAGGTCGTTGGTGCAATGTTGGCAGTGTTGGAGAGGTCACTGAAATAGTAATGAGTAAAGACGACACCTTTAAATGCCAGTAGATCGATTTACTGTGTGTCAGCAAATAAATAATGCAGCTGTCTGCCAAATTGATGTGCAGAGAAAGCCGTAGAGCTTGGGTGTGAATAGCTAATAATTTTGCTTCAAAATTTGATGGAAAATACTTACACTTGTTGATTATTAACCTGTTTTCAAGGGAATTTCTTTGGCCTAAGGATCTAAGGTCCTTGGTAGGAAGTAAATAACACCGAACAAATAGCCTGTCTGGCTTTGTTTACATTATGCATGGTCAATTCCACACCCATAAAAAATTCAGGTGAGCTTTAGCTCTCCACGCAGCAGAGATTGGGTGGGCTGGGATAGGATGGTGTTGGTGTAGTATTAGTCTGCTTTCTGGGTTGTTCATGTGTGAGTAGAAGATGTCAATGAACACCATGTATACTGCTTCCTTTGGTGAGATGGGACTCCATAATTTCTTATCAGGACATTTAGAGGGTAAATAATCAAGTTGTAAGATAAGTTGATTGTAGGCCCTAAATCTCTTGGGTGGGTTCTGTTAAAAACATCTGTCTCAGCTGGCTGTTACAGATGGGCGACACAACAGGTTTAGTCTCTGTGAGGAATAACTTATTGCTGTTCATGAATTCAAACCTTAAAGAGCTTCTGTTCCTTTCAGAACAAGTAGATGTGGACTGGGAACATTAGGGCTTGATAGGCTTTGAATTTTTAAAAATGTTGAATGCATTTAAAAAGTTGCTTTGCACAAAATTGAGTGTTCAGTTTGCATCGTGAGCATGCTCCTGTGGGCTTGCGCACTTCTTTGCATAAAATCCTCCTGATCTGGTGGAGTATTTTGTCTGCATAGGCATGTTAAATGGTATGATCAGCCAGTGTTTTCAGTGCACAAACATGATGACATGATGTGTGCAAGTTTTAGTCCATTTCCATCCGAGTAACAGCACCACCTCCTGGAATATATGTAAAGGCTGAGCAGTAAAAGTTATCTAATGCAAGTTATTCAGCTGGTTACCGAACAATTACTACAGTATTACACGATCTCCAGAAATGGATCCTAAGTTGCTGACTGTCCTGGGTGAAAATGGAATAACAATGGCAGGATGACTCCAGCTGCTGTGTGCCGGCCTATATTTGGTGTCCTTGTAGTGGTCGTTTGGGACTTTATGGAATGTTCCTGGTGGTGACAGGCGCTGCGGGCAGGCGCTAGGTGAGAATAAGCAGTTAAAACCCTGTTGCGAAGCTTGACACTGTGTCCCATCACTGATTTGACACAGACCTCTGCTAGCATGTAGTGCATGTAGTGTGCTTGCTGTAATCAGCCCCGTTATGGTCTTGTATGGTAGGGTTGAAGGATATGTAGCCTTATTTGAATTTCAAAGAGCCTGCTGTGGGACCATCTCATATTTTGTGATGTCCTTCTATCTGTTGTAAAAGAAGTGTTTGAACCAACACATCTCTCTGAAAGAGCATAGATACCAATGGAAAAAGTAGTATTTGTGCTACAGTTCGTGATATTGCTGTGTGGAAGATTAATTCAGGAGGTGAAGGCTTGTACTGCATACAAATTCCAGAAAAAAGGTCTGTTCTTTTTGGGGAAAAAATGACCTTGAGCGTCAAAGACAAGTTGTCTTCATTGGCATAAATTGTTGTAGATTCATTGTCTTCTGTTATGCTCTTCCTGATCTGCCCCTCAGCTTTTTTAAAATGTTCGTTGTTTCAGTCCCTTGCTAAGAGCCATAGTTCTGTCATTTCTGTCCTGGAATAGGGTCTGTATTTCATGTTGTAACTACTGTTCTAATTAAGGACACCTTCACCTATTGTGCTTCAGTTTCTTGAAAGGAAAAATAAAAAAATACTTGGAATTTCACAAGTTGACCCGCATAGAAAATATGACAAACTTCAATTGCATAGTGGTTTGTGAGTATTTGTGCATTTGTGGTTTGTTTGTATTTTCCGTGCATATTCTGAAATCTCTCCATGATAATCTTCATAGAGGTTAATCTTATTAAATGTTATGCTAGACTCTGTGTGAGCTCTTTGTAGAAAGACTGTAGCATGAACATAATTTCAGTGTGGGGAGCAGCTGTGTTCCTTTGAATGAGATCAGAAAGGTGGAGAACAACCTTCCCCAGAGGAATACAAAGGTCCGTGACACAATTCTCGGAGCAATAGGGCGGAAGAGACAGCCAAGCCCCAAAGGATCTGCACACAATGAGATTTAGAGTTACTCTACACACTGCAAGAATAAACTCAGTTTGAATTGTTGGTGGCTTCTGACCGTTTGCTAAATCTGCTTGCAGGGCTTCAGGTGACCAGAATCTTTAAACTCTGGCATTGCTGAATTTTATTTTCAGAACAAAAAGGTTGATATATTCTGTACCAAGAGTATTTTTTTCTTTTCTGTTTACTGAACTTTTTCAAGGTACAAGTTTTTTTAAAACCAATGCTTCAAAAATTTTACCTGTTTTTAAGCAAGTCTGTTTTCATCGGTGGTTGCTGCTAGGTGCATCTTAATTTCTTTAGTGATGTAATGGGAAGAAGTTCTAGAACTGATGACCTTTACAACATTTCAGGGTTCACCGATGAGTTGTGTGTTAGACACATGGACATACATGTTTTGAAAAGGTCAATTATGACAAGTGTTTGGAATTTGCATAATTACGCTCACCACAGTGCTTTGAATAAAAATAGCAAGTGCTTTGCCCTTTTAAGTGTTTTCCTCTCAGGTTTTCCTCTTGTCCTGTCTTTAACTTGCTTTCACTAAATCATTCCAACGTTGAGGAATACTGGGAACACGGACTGTGTCAGGAGTCCCAGCTGCAGGCTCTGAACAGGAGGAGGAAAATGGGAGCAGGATGGACAGAGCTGCTTTGCTCTGGCTCTCCTGCAGTGAAGTCAGACGGGAGCTGGAAGAGATGTCCCTGGACCACCTGTGGTTAGGTAGGGCCTTGAGGATGGTTGTTCTGATAATGAATTCAGGTTATCTGGGTGAAAAAAGACCCAAGTGAGGCCCCAAAGAGATGCTATGCCAGGAGGTATTGAATATGGATGGGAAGGTGAGGGCCAGAGAGGAGAGTTAGGGCAGAGAGGCGTGAATGGCAAAGGTGAATCTGTGTAGAGACCTGAGTTACATGTCTGGCACCTGGCAGGATTCTGAGAAATTCCATGCCTGCAGGCAGATATTTCATCCCCCTCTAGCAATGGTTGAGTGGGCAACCAGTACTGCAGTGCACAACCTGCTGCTGCTGCTGCTAGATAGTCTGTTCATGCAGGAGTCTGAGTGTATCCTGTATCTCTAGAGATTGTGATCCTGCAGATAATCAATGGATATCTCTGATGCTGCAGGAGGAATTTTCAAAAACATATTAAAAAATATATATATTAATAGTCCAAGTTAGAGGGAAGAGAAGATGATGCGGTGTAATGAGTAGTGTTTCTTCAGTTGTAACTTTTATGGTATCTTATCCCAGAACTGTTTTTATCATTTTTAGAGCAGAGTGTCTTGTTTCCAAGTTATAACTGCAATGAAGAAAGTGGTTGCTGAAGGTGAAGTAGTGGTAAGAGTAGGAGAATCCTTGCCAGAGGAAGGAAGCCTTCGTGGCCAAGTCAGTGGAGCTTTGTCCTGAAGACCACAGTACTTCTGTGCGTCTGGGTTCAAGGTACACTAGGCAAGTTACTTAAACTAGACTTTCCATGGTGTGCCACTGATGGGATGTTTCCTGGCTTTCATGTGCCCAGTTTGATGCTCAGGGATATGATTTGTAGAAATGTTGAGTAGCTGCTTCTGAACTTAGTGTAGGCCCTCTGCTTTAGAGCCCTTCAAGATTTTGGCAGTGCTGGCATCGTCATCTAGAAATGTCAGATTTAACCCCAAATGGTCTTCATAGCGCACAGCTCTACTGAAGTATTAGAGTGGATCCTGGATTCAGTGGTGTTAATGCATCCTGAATCCTGAGCCAGCCGCATCGATTCTTCACTGGAGCTGATCAGCAGAGGCCCCACACCATGGTTGTGCTGGCTCAGGAACTAACTTGATCAAAACTACCTAAAGCATCTCTGCAAGCTGTTGAATTGAGTTAGGCAGATGTATCCGTGTATCCATGAAGTGCTTTATAATAATTTTAAAATTCTCTGGAAATCAGGTCTCAGAAGTCTCAGTTAAGGTATCCAAAAGAAAAGGAAACGTTTTACTTTCATCTCTTCGCTTTCATTTTCCATTTGTAAAACGACAATAATACTAACCTCTCATCTCACATGGGTCATTAGGAAAGATAACTTGTTTATGCAGAAGATAAGAAATTCTGCCTTCAGAATGGGATTTCAGTGATGTATGGCAAATAAGTCCGTGGCTTTCCTCTGAAGAATAGGCAGAATAATATGCAATTTAAAGAAAGGAAAAGCAACCAGCTGTTCTGTGACCTCAGTGAGACAGGTGATGAAGGGAAATATTTTGGTCACATAATGCTAGGCCTTAAAGCCATGGGAGGGTCAAATTAATGTTATTCAGGTAGCTTGAATTCTGACAGCTTTTAACTTTGAATGCTTCAGTTTCCAACCATAGCAGTTATCTTAGTGGACTGTGCATTAAAAGTGTAAGGCGTACTACCCTGCGCTCTGAACAACACCGTCAGTCAAAGCCAATGCTTTTTTCTCCCCTCCATGTTAAATTACTTAATGTTTTGTGTTGTTGTTCCAGCCACTTTAGACGTTTTATATGCATGGTTGTCAGATTGTTGAGAACTAACATAGGGGCTGACACATTAATATTGCAGAGGAGAGCAGACCTTACAACATACTGAATTATATAGCGCCAGCTCCAGCACCTAAATGCAGGAGGCCTGGAGGCTCACTCAGGAAATCTCAAGGGAGCTGAATGATCCAAAGCACAGGAATTTTGACGGTGGTTTTTCAAGTAAGAAAGAATGGAGGCCGTACGGTTGGATTTAATATGAGCATCACCTGCAGACTCAAATGAAATATAGCCTCTGTGGTGCTGTGCAATGAGCTGGGTCAGGAGCCTTCTGGAGTGCATCAGCAATGCCAACAGGAGAGCAGCACCCTGCTCTGTCAGCCTGTTGGTGTCCTGATGCAGTTAAGCTGAAGGATAAAGCAGGAACTGGCTTTAAACCCCCACGGATTATGGTGGTTGAAAGATTTATTTTCTACATATCTCTAGTTTGGTCTTTTGGTGCTGTGACGACAGGAGCAGAGTGCCTGCTGCGGGGCTGTGCTCTGTGAAGTTTGGCACATGGGGATGTGCAGACCTTCAGGGCCTGCAGGGAGGATGAGCTCTGTGTGCTAGGAAACACATTTTCCTTCTGTGCGAGGATGTTCAGCACTGGGACTGCCTAGATCACCTTTAAAATCTACGGTACTTATTATTTATTGTTGCTTTTCTCAGAGAGAGCTCTGTTGGCTTGAGGTTTGGTACGTTGGAGGTTGTAGAAATTGAAAAAAGCTGTTGTATTTTATTTCTTCCAGCTATGTACATGCAAGCCCTGCCTTACAATTACTGGAGCAGCAGTGGATAGTGTTTTACAAATGGGATGACTTGGTTGTTGTCATGTATTTCCTACAGAGTAGGAGAGTGGCTACTGAGAAAACAATTTAAAAATAAAATCAAGAACGCTTGGTGATTCAGATAACATTTTTTCCTTCTCTCATTTTGTTGTAAGGAAGGAATAAGTGCCAAGAGAGCAAAGAGGTTGTCAGTGACAGCATGTGCTGCCCACCTTGTGCTGCATGGAAAGAACAAAGAATTTTATTTCTGCCTTATTTTAATGACTCACTCTATGGAAGGAGGGGGGGAGGTTGCTGTGTCATTTTCCTCTCGAAATTCCACAGACAATTAATTTTCAGTTCATTTGCTGACATTTATCACATAAAACGTGGCTTGTCATAGTAGTTACTAAACCCTGTTGGAAACGGTGGATCAGATTCATTTGCAAAAATGAAGCAGAGCAGATGCAACCCTTGTTGTACATCTAAAATCAGGAAGAATTAGAGGTCAGAAGGCTTCAAAGCTGCTTTTATGCAGTGTCTACTTGTAGCTGGGTTCCTGGTCCTTTTTAAGAAAGTGAAAGGCTCTGGCCAGCTGGGCATCGTAAAAAGCAAGAACAATCAACTAATGTCAGATAACGTACATTGATCTTTCTAAGGCAAATTTGAATCAATTTTAGAAGGGATAATTTTTTGGGGGGGAAGAAAAAAGTTGAGTATGAATGAGCTTGCCTTTGGATGCTTTGTGTGCTCTCCTGTTGGGGCAGAGCACAGAGCCGGTGTCCTGGGTGAGGATTTCCTCTCCTTGCCTCCCTGGCTGTCCCTGTTGCCTTGATGCTGGAGGTTTTGCCCGCTCCTGAAGCAGTGGGAAATTGGCTTCCAGCTCTTGTCTGGAAGATAGCAGGGAGTATCTGTGAGTCAGGAAGTAGCTGGAAGTCAGGGTGGAGGTTTGAGGTTGGTGATAGGAGACGGGATGACTGTGTAGCCATGGGAGAATTAATTTAGGGAGGATGGAGAGGCTAGAAATGTATGGAGTGACTCTTCCTCGTGCTGTAGAAAGAAAGAAACCTCTGTAGGAGTAAAACCCTGCTTTAAATCCCAAAGAATAAGTATGATCAAAACAATCCCCTCTGTGTTCCTCCTTTCCTGCCAACTGTCTGCAGTGTCAGTGGTTTCCTGCCCATCTGATGCCTGCTGTTACTGCTGGTTCAGTCCTGCCTGCTCTGGGACAGGCACTTCCACCTCCGCAGTCCCGTCAGATCCTGCTGGTGGTTCCCTTTCAAAGCCATGCGGACTGTCCCATCCCAGAAGGAGGCAGAAACACGTAATTAAAGAGCTTTGAAAAAGGCAGGTAGGGGCAGAGAATGTGCCTGCGTTTGGGTATCACTAAGGGAAAATCCTTGTATCTGTATAGCCAAGTCGGTTAGAGATGGGCTGGATAAGTGGATGGTGACGGGGATGGAAAATTGGGCTGGTTTGCAGGCAATAAAGAGCATTTTGGGCATGGCAGTCGATGCGCTGGAGGGCAGGGCTGCCACGCAGAGGGACTGAGACAGGCTGGAGAAATGGGATGAGGGGAGCCTCAGCAAGCTCAGTAAAGGCTGGGGGTGGAAAAATCCCTTGCAGAGGTCAAGCTGGGAGCTGGTTGTTTAATTAGTAGCTTTGGATCAGCTCTCCTCAAAGGTGCTCTGGGACAGGAGAAGGGGCAGCAGACATAAGTGGGAACAGGAGATATTCTGGCTGGATGGAGGCGAAAAAATTGCCGTGAGGATGGTCAAACTCTGGGGGCAGATCCTGGAGAAAGGGAGACATCTCCATTGTTGGAGACGTTCAGAACTTGCTGGGCAGAGCCTTGAGCATTGTGTTTTCAGTAGGATGTTGGGTTAGAGACCTCCCGAGGTCCATTCCCATCTACGTGGTTCTACTTGGCAGCTGACAAGCAGTTTGTTTGCTTCTTACCCTCAGCTCTGAATCATTCAGTTGTTGAACTCTGTACCCGGCTTCACTTTCTCAGTGCCCCTTCTTGGGAAGGATGCTTTATTTTTTTTATTACTCCAGACAGTTTTAGTGCTAAAATATTTCTTTAGATATTTTTTTAAGCAAGGTGGCCTCTGGCTGCAATTAGTGTCCCGTTGGAAGAACTGGCAGCGTTATATAGCAACACTAAAGCAAATCATTCTACCTCATGGCATTATTACCTTGATCTGAAAATTTCCCCAGGCTGCAATTTGTCACTAATATTGCCTTCAGCTAAACTTATCCATACAAAAAAAAAAAGTTAATAGAGCTGCAGTTCTGGAGTTGCCATCACCATTTTTTTTGGATGAATTATTACTTAGTATATTTTATTGACCAAGCCCATAGAGTTCTTGGTCCTTGAAAAACGATGCAGTGGTTCATCACGGACTCCATAAATTGTTGGGCTGTGTAGCAGCAATATCTTACTCTCCTGCGCCGTAAGAAAGGAAGGTATCTCTGAAACACTGTAGATGCGTACTGCACTGAGGTAGGAATTGCACTGTGTGGATTGACTGATACAGACACATTGCTGTGATTGCCAGACAGAAAAAATGATCTGATGACACCTAGTTTTATTGTGGCTTTTGTACTTTTGCTTGTTTTATGCCACGCTTAACAGAATTTGAATGCTGTGACAGTGACATACTGTAATATATAATTTTACCTGAGACAATGCAGCTGGAATTAATAAATTGGAGAGACAAGGTTGAGGTGCTTTGTCATCAGCTGGTGCTGGGTAATGCTTTCTTGATGGAAGCGTAAGCTGCTTGCGGAAATTCCCATTTGCCACTGGGCCAGGAGGAGTTGGTATTCAGGGGCATGTGTGGTGTGAAAGGTGTCTTGCCTCCACACTAACAGCAAAATATGCTGTCTACTTCATTGTGGTGTCTCTTAACCTTCCTTGGTAAGAGCCTTTGGATTCAGAGTTGCTTACTTGCTGCTGTTCTTTGGTGATGGCTTTTGAAAGGGTCTCAGTGGTCCAACCCAGAGGATCTTAACTGAGGTACTGGGCCCTGAAGGAACAAATTAAATCTCAGGAAACAAAATCTTAAGGTGAGGAGCTGTAAAACTCATAACCCATCTCTTGAATTGTGCCTTGAAGCTAACAGTAGCCACTAGAGTGCAGAGCGTTTTTATAATATGCTTGTGGAGTCATTGCTGCTGCTGTTTCCGTCTAGAAAAGAAACCAGTTATTAGCTTCTAACAGAAAAGGGGTTCCAGGCTTGTCACTTTCTTCTTGTGCCAATGTATGGCTGTTAACGAAGGCTGATCCTGAAATGCCACTGAGCTATGATGGTCTTTGGATCGTTAGCTGGGACCTCTGTTATCTTGGACACTGAGCACTGCCTGGTCCATCACTTCCAGTCCCCTGTACAGAAGAACTCAACCTTAAGGCCATGCTTATGTCTCTGGAAGTGTCTGATAGAGTCCCATTTTCTCAGTGTAGGTTGCCCCTCTTGGACCAAACGGATGCATTCAGACCAGTCTGCCTGGTACGTTGGGTACCCTCCCTTGGGTATCTCAATGCAAAATGCCTGCTTTGCTTTCTTCTAGTTCAGCCTGGGCTTCTGCTGCCTCAAAACACCACCTAACCCACCTGGAAAGTCAAGCAAAGTAGGGCTATTGTATTCTCTAGGGTAATGCTAGTTAAAGAAGCAAACTGCAGTTAAATTCATGTATTCCATTGGCTTTGCTCACAGCTGAGCTGTTACTGTAGAGCTGAACTGAACTGAAATCTGTTTTTGTATGTATCTTTTTTTTTTTTTTGAGGTGAGAAAGCAACTCAGATTAGGAGGAGACTGGTAGAAATTTTTTAATAGCCTACTAAAATTACACTTTATGTTCAGTTGGACCATTATGTTAGCTTAACTTAGTTCTACTAGCAGGTATCTTTTTTTTTTTTTAAACCAAGGAAATAGAACTATAAAACCAGCTGTTACTCACGCTTTGCAAGTGTTTTCAGAGTTGTGCTTCTTTTAAACATGTTTGTCACTTAACTTGAAGGACTGTGTTAAGAGAAGATGAAAAGAAATCAATTGACGTAAGGGAGACTAGTGGACTTTAAATGAGTAGTTTCTCTAGTCAATAATGCATATATTAAGATGTGTGAAAATACCTGCGTGCATGATAGGCTGTGATGGCTTGTCGAAGAGCTAGGCTGGGAGAAACTGATTTCACAGTTTAAGTTTATGCTTAGATAAGTTTATGCTAATCTGCATATCAACTAACTTTTTGTTGTTTAAATAACACAAGTATCCTGTCCTAATTCTGGGTCTCCAGCGGTGAAGGCCATTCTTCAAGTTCCTTTCCCTGTCCTTGAGTGAGAGTTGCGTTTTGTTTAACATTTATGCTGGTTAGCACCTAGAGGTTGGGTTTTGGCTGCTGTGAGCTGCAGACCCTGACACGGAGGACGTCTGTTGGTAAGCTCCGTCCCTGACAAGCTATCCCGTGAAGCAGAACTGGGGGAGCCCTGGTTGTCACTGCTCATCATTCCAAGGTTCAGGACCACCAAGGACTTTGGCCTCTGAGCCCCTTCGGGACCAGCAATGGTACCCTCTGAGAACAGGTGAACCCATATGGGGAAGCCCCAGCAGGAGGGTGAGGCATCGGTACAGAACTTGTGCTACGCGGTCCTTTATTTTGAAGAGAAATCATGAAAGCTCGAGGGGAGGGAAAAATGCCAATCTCGGCTTAGTAGGTGTTTGGCAATGCAAACTGGTTTTAAAAAGCCGTTTCTTCAGCTTTATGCAAGGATAGCGTTTTTGTCTATTCACTGCCAAACGCAGGATAAGGATCTTAAGGAAGGACACAGTAGATAGGCATAATAAACTGGTGGCAAAGATAGATGGGGTGATAAAGGGGGGAGGGTGAAACCAAAAAGCTAAATTTCCCTGTTGACGATAGCACTGATAGCTACCACACGCACAAAAGGGACATGCTCTTCTGCATGGGGTAATAACATCCAGTAACATCCAGTGTGGGAACATAATAGAGAAACGGGGATATCAGAACTGTTCAGAAATGTAGCATTCAGTTCTGAATTTATTGAATTTAAATGAGTTTAAAAAGTGGTTTAGAAATGACTCGTTTCTATTTCTGCGTGCATTTTTGTGGTCTGTTAAAAATACAGTAAAATGGGCAAGTATACAGGGGGAAGAAAAAAAGAAAAAGCTGAATATGGATAATGCTTTCTTCTATGTACAGAAACAGTCTGAATAAAATCAGATGAGTAATGGTCTTTCTTTGATACCAGCTATGTGGGGGTACTGGATAGCAGTACAATATGAACAGCTGTCAAGCAGTACTGTGATATAATTTGATGTTGTCCTTTGAAATCCTCTGGCTGACATTTCTTAAAGTAAATTGTGATTTTTGGTACCCACTGAATGTGCTTCAACTGACCTTCCGTTCCAGTAAAGGTACTTAGTACTGCCTGGAAACTTGGCTGCTCAGGTATGCAAAGTTACATGCCCAAAATCAAAAATACCTTTGGGGAAGAAAACGTGTACTTCTATTCTCATTCATCTTGATCTTGGCTGTTGAAGTATAAAACTTGCACTTCAATCTTTTTTCCTGATCTTTTTGCCGGGTGTTTAATATGTGCCATATCCTCAGGGAAAAATGCAAAGTGGTCCATTCATTGACCTGCTCCCCTGCAAGTGATTGCCACCGTTAGTACCTCCTAGTTCATTGCCTATCAATGTGAAATGTGCAATTTTTATGTGCCAAATGCCTCATTTTGTTTGCTCTAAATCCCATTTTCTTTCAGTTTCATTTTAAACAGATGTTTTCTAAATCCGTCCACAAATAGCAATTATGTTTTATAATGATGATCGTTGTCACTTAAGTTTCTAACTAGTGGTTTGATTCCCTGCTCTCAGCAATGTAAAACTGAGATAACTCAATTGAAGTTCAAGCCGTGGTGGTATAAAACTGGTGCTGCTGAGTGGAAAAGTTAGGTCTTTTATTTCAGGTTTTTGGAGGTTTTGCAAATTTCCTAGCATCTGGAATTATGCTCTTCATCCAAAGCTGCTCTATTTTAGATTTTACTTACTTTTATTTTCAGAAGATCCAAATTGGATCTTTTCTTGCACCACAGGGGAAAAAGAACATCTGCCGTTACAATTCTGAAGTGGTGATGATAAATACCTGCTCCTGCAGCCACAGGATACCTTTCCCTGTCCTATTAGAGTTTTGGTCAAGGTCCCTTACGGGGTCTGTAGCTGGCCGTGGGAGAAGTGCTCATCCACCTTTGTCATCCAGGAGCCTTTCTGATCCATGTGCCTTGTGATAGTTGGGTTGCAGCATTTCTCCTGCTCTTTCTCAACCCTCAACAATATTTCTCTGCCTGTGAAATGACTTGAACAGATCTTTATTTGCCTTGTGGCTAGAGGCTGCCTATTGGTCTGTTGGTTTTTGCTCCTCAGCTCCTTGTACTTCACAGTACTGCAGCGTGACTTGCTAGTTTTCAGGTCTATTTATTTTAGCTTCAGCCTTCAAGGGATGTATGGAATGTTTTAAACCAGCTTTGCTTCTGGAGAAATCACAATGTGGAACTGAATCTTGTAGCACTGAGTGTGTCCACCTACGGTGCTGATTTTTGTCCCAGCCTGAGATGGGTACGATATCAAGATTTTCTCTGCATTTTGGTGAAGGGGTTCCAAAACTTTGCCCTGCTAATGTGTGATGCAGGGTGTATGTGCTGTCCTAAACAAAATGCTATCCACCTAACAGCCTGCCTGCTGAGGGGCTCTCATTTGTCTAGGTTTGCTTATTTCTGGTAAGGGAGTTTTGTATGGGAAGCATAAG
The DNA here is from genome assembly GCF_009769625.2 of Cygnus olor. NCBI lineage: Eukaryota > Metazoa > Chordata > Aves > Anseriformes > Anatidae > Cygnus > Cygnus olor. Next base: position 8,991,253 of record NC_049176.1, on the reverse strand, counting down.
GGATGAAGCTGGGCTGTATTTTTTTTTTTCATCTGGTGTTTGGTTAGGTGCATCCGCCTTTACCAAGAGCGTTCACCCTTTTCTTGCATTCTTGGGAAGGAACTTCTTATTTTCTCTCACAGTTCTTAGTTATTCAGAAATAATATTCAGTTTTCCAAAATTCAAGTCGAATAAAACCATTTCCATTTTAAACAGAAGCATGAAACGATCTTTTGATACCTTCCCCATATAAGCTTTCATACCAGGCTTCCAAAACCTGGCATATTCCAGCTCTGTCTTGAGCCCTGAGTCATCCTTGAGAGATGTTGGCATTTGGAGTGAGGTTTTGCAGTGAGCTGGAGCCCAATGCAAGTTGTCTGTCTACAGTCACGCGTGAATAGGTGATGAATCAGCAGTCTGTTGTCTCTGAGCCAAGAAACATAATTTATTGTTGAAAGCTTGTTTTGTGTGTGTGTTTCTAACAATGGGATGACTTTCTGAATATTTAGACAAAGCAATTTTTGATTAAAAATACTTTTTGCTGTGGTATGATAGTTGAATTATGGTCTGTGGGCAATGGAGATGAAATGCTTGTTGCGGGGAGCTCTCTGGAAATTAGCCTATGAACAGGGTGCATTATGCTGCAAATTATTAAATATTGATTTCTGTAACAGTCTGCAGGCATCAATGAATTCAGCAATATGCTCGTAAATAATACGAAAAAGATTAATATCTCAACAGAAGAGGTAATTTCAGATATGTTTAAATAATGACTTCTGGTGCAAGTTAGATATGTGGTTGCCAAGGAGGATTTTTGGCCTATTGCTGAGTATCCAAAACCACCTGGAGGATACCGTTACCTCTGTCTGTTGCAGCTCAGTTTCCCAAAGGTCCTTGGGCTGGGTTGGATGCCGAGGGTTTGTCTACGGAGCTCCCACCTGCACTTCAGGGGATGCTGGCATGTTCTGTACGCCGCTCGTTTTCATCTGTATGGCTCTGAGCTTTCCTGGCAGAGTGCTCTGAAGCATCTCAGTTAAGCACAGTTTAGCCTCTACCGAAAAGCTGTTGCTTGCAAGTCGTTCGCACCACTGATGGATTCCTTACAATGGTTTAGAGAAGTTGTTACTGCAGAGCATTTTCTCTGTGTTCATTACGAGTCACTTCTCCAGAGATTTGCAATTTGAATTTGTCATTACCTTTTCTCTCAGTGTAAGTATTTTAGAGCAGTGACTTCATCCAGAAAAAAAAAAAAAGGAAATTGCTTTTGTCTTAATTGTGTGGAGGGAGACAATTTTCATACGCTATCCCTAAGCATCATTTAGATAATTGTGTGAGGCACATTTTTGACTTACTGCTTCACTTTGTTCATGAGACAAAAATTAGTGGTCTTCTGCAGATGTTATCTTTAAATTTCATTAGGAGGGATGATAACGTCTGGGTCCTTAGGTCAGTGAAAATGAGACAGCTTTAGCTGCAGTTTGTGGATTTGTCTTGCATTTTGAGGTGCTTACAGAGCAGCAGGAGTGGAACTGCTCATCGATGCATCTGTGTGAGCTGTTATTGGTACTAAGAAAATGTGTGCCATTGACCTCAAATTTGCAAAATGCATGGTTTAGTTAAAGTACAAAAAATGCTCATTAGAAGCTTGAGTAAAGGATGAGGCTTGGGGGAAAGAAGCTGGCTGGCAGAAAGCTGTTCATCTGCCAAGTGCGGGTGAAAGCCAGTCATGCCTGGGTCACGCGGGGACTGTCCTTGTGCCAAATTAATGGCATGCAGATATGCAGTCTGACGTCCCTCCCCACCTCAAACGCTTTTATGGTTTTGATAAGGTATTTCAAGGGTATTTGTACAACGTTGGTTTTTATTGTGTTATGCTTTATTCTCTGTGCTGCAATAACATCAGGGTCTTGCAAGACCTGTAAAAAGAATGGCATGGGATATGGGATATGCCATCAGGGAGCAGTGCCATCCAGTCCTGGGGCAGAAACTAAAAAGTTGGGTATTGCAGGCTGCTTAACACTGACACAGAGCTTTCCAGCTAGATTGAAAGCCATCCCCCCTAAAATCAGCAGTGTAGTCATCCCATTACAGATTTATGGCTGCAACAGCCTAGCGCAGGGTTGTTGGCCTGATATTTCTGAGGTGGTAGTATCTTAGTGAAAGGTGAGGATGCAGTAGGTAAGTGAGCCAGATGGCTGCTTTCCAGTGAGCTGGTTGGGTATTGCATGACTAATGGCACAGTTTAGAAAAAACAAACAAAAGATCCTGAAAGTCCTTAGCTTAGGAGACTGCTCAGGAAGCTTTGATTGCTGTTAAGGTCAGTTAACTCCAGCAGGTCATTTACAGAACCGTGTTCTTTCAGTTGTGATGGGAAAGCAAGTGGCATGTGGCTTTTTTCCTAAGCTTTTCCTTTTTTTTTTTTTTTTTAAGGCTTAAAATGAAAAATTCCCCTTTCTAGTCTTCAGTCCTCTTTAGCTGTCACGAGACATGCTTGGACTGCAGTCACGTACAGCTCATGACCACGTTACAAAGCTACTTTAAAATCAAGTAACGTTAGCTGTAGCTTGAATAATTAATCAGGTCTTTATCTGGGTTTATTGCCAGCGTCACATCCTATAAGGTAAGCCATTTGTGCTGCAGATACACCTAAGAGTAGGAAAAATGAGACAGAAACCCATTGTTCCACCTTTCATGTAACAGCTGAGCTTGAAACTAGCAGAGTCAGTAAGTGTAATGCCAAGTGTCAGCTGTGCGAACAAATGTGTAATAATTGTATTTTGGATCCAGCAGTGTTTTAGAGGAAACTGTTCATAATTTCCAGCAGTTACTTTTGCAAGTGCATTCCCTTCTCTGATTTCTCTATCTCCAAGCTATATACGCAGAATGAAGTTGCAAAGCCAACTCGTGCTTTGCAGTTACTTCAGTTATATGGTATGTAGTAAGTAACTAACCCCAAGAAAGCTGGCAGAAGTCAGCTGTCTGCATAAGGCAGGTGTAGTTTTACTGATCTCGTGCTGATCATCCTTTTCAAGAGACTGGTTACTGTTGGTGTGTTTCTTAAAAAGTTGCTGGTGATGTCAGATCAGTATTAAAACTGTTTGAGTATATGGCCAATACTGAAGCTGGTAAGCTCTGGTTTATTCCTAGGTTGTTCACCTCTCATTCTTTCCAAGCATTTTGGCATTACTGATACATAAATAGTCTTGGAATGTCTCTTTTTCTATATACGTGTGCATACATGCATGCTGTATATATAATTACAAAAAATGTATAACTGTCTAGGTAGAACATAATCTCTCACTTCTTCAAGTACTGTCAGGTAAGTGGAGTTCCTCATGCAGCAAATCAGACAGTTTGGTTTTATAAAACGTATAATGTTTTTAGAAGGAGTTCCTCTGTGCTGTTTCAGAGCATCAGAGATCCACTCAGTTTGAGTGGTCAGAATATGGGACAAAAGGTTTTGGGGGAGGAGGTAGAGAGGAATGAAGATACTGTAGTTCTGACTTTTCCCCAGGTGTGGGAGCAGATGGAAAGGAGCTGTACTGGAGCAGTAGGGATGCCTGTATACTACAGTTGAGGGTCATTACTATTGAGTATGAGGAGGTCTATGATACTCATAGATCCTCGTACTCCTCTACTCTATTGAGTATGAGGAAATCTACGTTTGCAAATATCTTAAGTGTGGGAGACAGTGGGATTTGGCCAATCTCTTTTCAGTGGTTTGTGGGGACAGGACAAGGGGCAATAGTCAAAAAATGGATCACAGGAAGTTCCGCACCAACATGCGAAAGAACTTCTTCACGGTGAGGGTGACAGAGCACTGGGACAGGCTGCCCAGGGAGGTTGTGGAGTCTCCTTCTCTGGAGATACTCAAGGCCCGTCTGGACGCCTACCTGGGCAGCCTGCTGTAAGGAACCTGCTTTGGCAGGGGGGTAGGACCTGATGATCTCTTGAGGTCCCTTCTAACCTGTGAGATTCTGTGAATGGGCATGCGTCTAGGTGTTAATATATCAGAATTCTGACTCCTTAATACTTCAAAATAATATAGAAATTCACATTCAAGTGTGGAAGCTTATGATACTTGTACATTTGGAGTGAAGAATAAATCAGTTATGTTGTGGGAGGTGTCCTCAGGTTTTCATCATGTCTGTGCAGCTGGTTTTACAATAGTCCTATAAAAAAAAAAAGTGTCATGTACCACTGACACTCTCATGGAGTTCCCTTTTTGTAATTCAGACCAAATGCCCATTTCATTTAGCTCAGAAGTGAGTAGTGTTACCTGATTTTCTTTCCTTTGTCTCTTTTCCTCTAGCTGGTACAACTTCTGGAGTTGGAAACCATGCAACTAGAAGCCTTTCTGGAGTGGAAGCAACTGGAACCGGTTTATTGGCAGTGGATGGTAATGACTCAAATGAATTTTAAAGGGTGCAGCTTTCTCAAATCTAACAAAGAGCTGACCACTTCCAAAGGCTCCTTTTAACAAAAACGCTGCAAAACTACTGTTCAGCAGCAGTTGAGAAAAAGGAAAAAAGGCCTTGGTAAAGTAAGGAATGGTTTCTTAGTCCTTCATCCCTCAGTTTTCTTGAGAAAGAATCACCCAGCTAAGCTGAAGAAATATAGGGCAGAGTAGCAAAATTTCAGAAAGTTAATACAGATGAAAATGCTTGATCTTCATCTCTTTAATGTTTTTAAACATAGCATTCGTACATTTTATTAAAATTAAATGGGTTTTCAGAAGAGGGACTCTAAGCTTTATTGCAGACTTCAGAACAACTAAATTTGCAAGCAACTGATATTGAAAACAACTTCATTTTTTCCCAGCCAAACAGTGTGTTGAAATTGCCAGTTTCCCCTTGAACTGTGCTGAATGATCATAAGAAAATCAATAAGCCTTTCTCTGTGCATCTTATGATTTCTCAAGTGAGTGTAAACGGTAGCATCCATCTCACTTCTCTCTGCAACTTTTGCCCATATACAGTTGCAGAAAATAATTCTTTAGAGCACTGCATTAGCTGTATGAGTTTACAAAATCCTGAGAATCAGTGAGCTGACTATTAATTGCCCACATGCGTTGTTCTACACTAAAAGCCAGGCAGAGGAGTGTAGTATTATCTGACCTGTCTTGAATTCTTCCAGTGTAGAGCCAATCGAATTCCTGTTAGTTACGTGATGGTTTTTAACTTACTCATCTACCATCTTGTAGGTGTTTGGAAAGCATCAGCGCTAGAATAAGCCTGTCTCCAAAGACATACAGTCAAACAGTAGGTGCAAGTGCTATGGCATTTCAGTGTACTCATCGAAATCTTTGCCTCTGACATGTTGAACGGTGTGGGAAGTACTGCGGTTGTTGGTGCTCACCTGCTTCATGGAGTTAAGTCCTAAATAAATACTTGCAAAAACTTGACCAGTACATCCCTATTAAACAAGAGTTGAAGCTGTGGTTGAACAAAACATTCAACAGGCTGGATGGCCAAGTTGTGTTTTTTGTTGGTGATGGTTGTGTTTCCCATATGGTGTATGGGAATGAGATGTTCTTTGAGGATACAGTAGTTTTCTCTTTCCATTTTATCCATACGTTGTATTGCTGGTCTGATGGAGGGGATGATTCTTGCAGAATTATTGTCAGGTCTTCCTGGTGGCTGTGGGGAATGCATGTAACATGTTCCTGATACAGCTTCCTTACTCTGATTACTGAACCTTTTAATACTGATGGGCATTGTCTGCTCTGCAGCCTTCCCTGTATGAGTATGTCTGAATCTAGATGCATTGGTCACGTTCCTTACTCTTAATCTTTATATAAAGTGTTCACTGGACATAAAATTACAAGTTATTTTTAGGAAGAGTGTTTCCATTCCCTTTACCCCATGCCTTGATTTTTCTGTGCCTTTACAATTTGGGGAAACTCAGCCTCTCTCTGCCTGGGTGCGGATGAACTCTGGCATGTGGTAGGGAATTGGTAATTTCAAATGAGTTCTGAAAGATCTGCCCACAAACTATTAACGCATCCTTCAGCATTTGCAAATGGAAAGTGCCTGGCTTAGTGCCTGGCTTAACTCCTGGCTTGGCTCCCAAGCCTTAATAGGGATCTACCAGCTATTGCTCTGAAATTGGTATGTCTCTCAGACTTATCTTTGCCTGATTCAGCAGCTAAAGTTGCATGGTTCTGTAGGAAAACAACTACTTAGTATCTCCACATCTTTTCATGCTTGGTTCTCTTTTTTTAAACAAGCGCAGCAAGCTGTCAAGAGGATTTTTCTTCCATACTGTCTTAGTTCTGGGTTGTCAGATGAAATAAACATTATTATTTAAAAAAAGAAACAGCACAACTTTTCTGGATTTGATAAACCAGACATTACTGCTAAATATAGATGCTAGCCAGTTATCTGAAGCCTGTTGTTAATGGTATTTTCTCACTAACTTTAAAGTCTGAAATTAGTTGCTTTCAGTTGTTACCAAAACATATAGAGCCAGTTTTTTACATCCCAGAAAAGAAAGATTTTTTTTTTTTCGGGGGGGGGTGTGTGTGTGTGTGTGTGTGTGTGTGTGGAATGTAAGGGTTTCAACTTCAGATGTGGAGCAGAAATGGAGAACTTAAGAAAATTTGAGGTAAAATAGAAAAGGGAGGACTGGGTTTTCATTTTTAACCTCAAATGTACCTGCTGTTATGCTCAGCATGAAGTATGAGATCATGAAGTTTCCTGCTGCTTGAAAGCACAGCCCCTTCCTTACCTCCTCATTTTAGGAAGTGGACCAATTTGCTTTTAAGTTAATGCACTGCAGTCAGCCTCGGGAGATCATAAATAATTTCAGCCACCAAGAATTCATGATCAGTCCCCATTAATAAAATTTTCTGAAAGCTTCAATTATATTTTAGTTTGCTATTTTCTGGTGTAAATGTGTGTAGAAAAGATGACTTTGAATGCACATGGGGATGTGTGGCTCTGCATTACGCTCAGCTCATCCCTGAATTACGGTATGGCTCTGCTCTCCATTGCTGTCCTGATGACCTTCCCTCCTGCTTTCCCCTATTTTCTGCATTTTCTTTCTTCGTATTCTTTGCTGTTCTGCTATTCATTTTCTTCTGTGCAGTCGCATGTGCTACGCTGGATGCAAAGAGTCAGGCAGAAGGAGATGAAACAGACTCCATGAAGGCAGCAAGGGACTTCATTACCACCCCGTGACTTTGTGTGGGGAGCCTTCAGCTGCTGCTTCCACTGATGGGCTGTGGCACAGCACCCTCACTTAAAAGGGCGAGTATGTTGGCTCTTAAATGTAACATTTAAAGCAAGACAAAACAGTTGTCTTAGGCCAGAGTATGACTTAACTACAGCAACTGGAGCGACTGCAGTAATTTTACTTTAAAATTCTGCCATTAAATGAATTTCAAATTAAAGAGAGGAGGAAAAAAAAAAGTTTAGTGTTATTGCTGTGCACTTTGTTAGGCTGTCAGTGTCCAGAACACATCTGTGTTATCACAGGCTGCTCCTCCAGTCCAGTTGGGGATAATTTGCAGTGCCGATGCTCTCTTAGAAAGAAGGTTTTGCAGGGTGTCTTTTGCCATTCTTAGCTATATTGCAAAGTTTTCTCATATCAGCCCAAAACCCCCTTGCTATGGATTAAGCCAAAGTTTTGAATCTGCCTGCAGAGAAAAATCCCATCCTCTTTACAACAACCTTATATAAAGTGAAGGCTGTTAGTTTCTAGGCTAAACAAAATTGGTTTTCATAATGTCTCTTTGTGAGCCATTCCTTCAAATTTGGGTGGTTGTTGCTGTTCCCACATGGGTTTTTCTGTCCCATTTGTCTGTGTTTAACTCCATGCACCTCACCTGTACATCAGTATTGCGGTCAGCACTTCTATCACAAAGATTCATGATTATACTCTCTGAAATGGTACTTAGCTTTCTCAGAATTATGTTAGTGACTTCTGTCTGATTTTTGATATCTCTTTCAGCAGTATTGCTGCTGAGTCAGTAACTATGCATTTGTTTTTCCCTTGCGTACATGTTGACCATGCTGCTCAACTGCTGAATTTCCTCTTACTGTTTTTAGGTCACTTCTCCACTTTTGAAAGATAATTTTGAATGCTAATAATGTCCTTAAAAGAGATTATGACCTCTCCTATTTGATGTTGTCTTGGTAACAAAATGGAAATAACTGTTTAATTCTGAGTGGTGAGGCTTGGGTCCTTTAGTTATCCTGTCATGGCCTGAGGACTGTATTTGTAATTTGTGTGCTACATTGTGCAGGTGCATGTATTTCAAGGACTCTGAACTTACAGTTTTTTTTGAGTATTTCAAACAAGGGTTGCCATTTCTGAATTCAGCTGTGGAAGTGATGGTAGAACCAGTTAGATGGCCAGGGTCAAACAGAGCTAGCAATGTTCCTGCCCAGCCTGGAGCAGAGATCTCTTGGGGTTCATTGGCTTGGAGCTGTACATGGACACAGGTGGGCCCACGGGTGCTGCAGCTTACTATGCTACATAGTTAATGGGACTATCCTGAGCAGTGTGAGCACTTTTCTCTGTGCTGGTCATTGCTTTGTTACAGAAGGCCACAGAAATGCACCCAGCGTCAGAGTTTGAGAGGAAAGGGTGTGTTTGGAACTACTGCAGTATTGATGATCTCTGTTCCCGACGTGTTACTTTATGCCTTAGTAATAGCAGTGGAGAGTAGCTCACAGCATGCAGTGCTTTCTAAAATAAGCTGGGTTAGCAACATAAGTTTTCTGTTAACTTACAAGTACATTAGATTGAACTAAGGAGGTTCTCTTAAAATAGCTGTGAAATTGTGGAGCAACCGTATCCTGAGATGGCAGCAGTAAATTCCTAGCTGTGGATTACTGGGAAGAAGGGGAGGGGGAGAAGCATTTTAGGTCCTGCTGAAAAGTAACTTTTATTGTTTTTCCTTTAGGAAACTGTGTTAGATAATATGGCTGAAGAGGGAAATATGTGCAAGCTACAGGATACTCACACAGAGAAAAGCAGGCTGCCAAAGGTGACCTCGTGCTGCCCCTGGGCTGGCAGTCTGACTGGGCAAATCAGCAAATTATCCAGAGATCTGATGGCTCTCCGCGACCAGCTACATGAGCTTGTAACTCACCGAAGGTCGACATGGGAGGAGAAGGTAAGGTTTCAGGGGGTATTTGTGATCGTTAATGACTTTTCAGATCCTATTTTTATCAGCTCTCTTGCTGCAACCCATCCCAGGGCAGCCTCCCTGTTGCTGCTCTGTGTCAGCCTTGCTGCAGATCTACAATAAGTTGTCAGTTTATGCCCACAGCATGCCAGGTGCTCTTTCAAACACAAAGTAGGCATCTGTCCCAGAGAGGCAGTGTGCTGAAACAAAGTAAGTGTTCTTGCATTTGGAAAGGATGGTATCAAAGGATAGAGGTTACAGAGGAGAGAAGGAGAAGAGAAGAGGAGGAAATCGTGGCAGCCCCTGGAGGGGACAGAGGCAGAAGTTGAAAGCGTCAGTAACGGTTATAGTGAGAAAATTAAGAGGTAGGTGTTCAGAGGGAAAGGAGGATGGGAGAGGCCAGAGCTTGTCATCTTTCACTGAGTTAGTAGTCTTTGAAATGTCTGATGGGGGAAGGAATAAGAAGGGTTTGAAACCTGTGAAGTGAGAGAAGGAACCGAGTACAAGATTTGGTGCAAGAACAGACTGACTGTGGGAGGCTTGCTGCAGAGGAAAGTAGGTGATACGAAGGAAGTGTACGTGGTATTTGCTGGCAGAGAGGGGTGGGATAGGGGGGCACTGGGAAGCACCAGTTAATGTAGATGTAGGTGAATTTGAATATTAACAAGCTGGAATGAGGAGGAGATCTGATGGAGATGCAGGCATAAAAACTAGTAACTTTTTTCAGGCACAAGGAGGAAAGAAGGATGCTTGAGAATCCATGAAACCAGTGGATGGAAAAGCGAAAGGAACAGTTGGGTCAGATAGAACAGTAACTAAACTGTCATTGTTTTGTATCTTGTATTAACTCGAGTTAATTTTTTTTTAATTTTTAGATTGAAGCATAGGTAGATGGGATTACAAATCAGCTGACAATGAAAAGTAGCAGGTTGTCAGATCAGGAGGTGTTTGCTCAAGAAGGTCAGGGTCTTGTGTGGGAAAAGTGCATGGAGAAGGAGCTGATCCCTCTCTTCCCCTGTAAGAGGGAACTAATTGGGATCAGTTGGATAGAGACAAGTAAAAGGAACTGCTGCTGCACTCAGTGTGGGGAATTCTTCCCACAGGGCATTGGGGATACAAACAGTGTACATGGGTTCAAAATCTGTTGGACGACACATTCTTGAAAGAAGAAATCCATCAAAACCTATCAAATATACAAATGTGAATTACAAGCTTAGGAAGCTGCAGAATACAAGTTGTAGCAGGCTGGGGAATATTCTGAAGAAGGATATACATATATTTGCTTTGGTCTTGTAGTCATCTCTAGGCAGTTGTCAGTTACTGTCAGTGATGGGGTACTAGACCCAGGCAGGTTCCTAGTGTGGTCCCATTTAGTTGTTTGTGTGGCAAAGTGGAGATGAATGTTGCAGGATGTGTCAGACTTTGAATTCTAAAGGTAAAGTTTCCAATATGTGATTTTCAAAGCAAGATACACTCTGACTCCTGTTATACATAACAATACATGTGCTGTTAAATATTATGTAATAATCACACAAATTTTTTATGCTTAAATTGGGAAATTAAGTCCAAGAAGGTTAACTGATGAATTCTCCATTGTACTGTGATGCTTTGATTGGATTTGGCCAGTCAAGTTCCAGCGTTACAAGGGATGAGGAAAAAGCTGAGGTGCTTAATGCCTTCTTTGCCTCAGTCCTTAGTGGCAAAACCGGTTGTTCTCTGGATACCCAGTACCCTGAGCTGGTGGAAGGGGATGGGGAGCAGGATGTGGCCCTCACTATCCACGAGGAAATGGTTGGCGACCTTCTGCAGCACTTGGATGTACGCAAGTTGATGGGGCCGGATGGGATCCACCCGAGGGTACTGAGGGAACTGGTGGAGGAGCTGGCCAAGCCGCTTTCCATCATTTATCGGCAGTCCTGGCTATCAGGGGAGATCCCAGTCGACTGGCGGCTAGCAAATGTGACGCCCATCTACAAGAAGGGTCGGAGGGTAGACCTGGGGAACTATAGGCCTGTTAGTTTGAACTCAGTGCTAGGGAAGCTCATGGAGCAGATTGTCTTGAGTGTCATCACGCGGCACTTACAGGACAACCAGGCGATCAGGCCCAGTCAGCATGGGTTTATGAAAGGCAGGTCCTGCTTGATGAACCTGATCTCCTTCTATGACAAACTGACACGCTTAGTGGATGTCAGAAAGGCTGTGGATGTGGTCTACCTTGACTTCAGTAAGGCTTTTGACACCGTTCCCCACAACATTCTCCTCAAAAAACTGGCTGCTCGTGGCTTGGACTGGCGTATGCTTTGTTGGGTTAAAAACTGGCTTGATAGCCGGGCCCAAAAAGTTGTGGTGAATGGAGTCAAATCCAGTTGGAGGCCGGTCACTAGTGGAGTCCCCCAGGGCTCAGTACTGGGGCCGGTCCTCTTCAATATCTTTATCGATGATCTGGATGAGGAGATTGAGTGCACCCTCAATAAGTTTGCAGACGACACCAAGTTAGGTGCGTGTGTCGATCTGCTTGAGGGTAGGAAGGCTCTGCAGGAGGATCTGGATAGGCTGGACCGATGGGCTGAGGCCAACTGTATGAAGTCCAACAAGGCCAAGTGCCGGGTCCTGCACCTGGGGCACAACAACCCCAAGCAGCGCTACAGGCTGGGAGATGAGTGGTTGGAAAGCTGCCTGGCAGAGAAGGACCTGGGAGTACTGGTTGATAGTCGGCTGAATATGAGCCAGCAGTGTGCTCAGGTGGCCAAGAAGGCCAACAGCATCCTGGCTTGTATAAGAAGCAGCGTGGCCAGCAGGTCTAGGGAAGTGATTGTGCCCCTGTACTCGGCTCTGGTGAGGCCGCACCTCGAGTACTGTGTTCAGTTTTGGGTCCCTTGCTACAAGAAGGACGTCGAGGTGCTCAAGAGAGTCCAGAGAAGGGCAACGAGGCTGGTGAGGGGTCTGGAGAACAAGTCTTATGAGGAGCGGCTGAGGGAGCTGGGATTGTTCAGCCTGGAAAAGAGGAGGCTCAGGGGCGACCTTATCGCTCTCTACAGGTACCTTAAAGGAGGCTGTAGCGAGGTGGGGGTTGGTCTATTCTCCCACGTGCCTGGTGACAGGACAAGGGGGAATGGGCTAAAGTCGCGCCAGGGGAGGTTTAGGTTAGATATTAGGAGGAACTTCTTTACTGAAAGGGTTGTTAGGCATTGGAATGGGCTGCCCAGGGAAGTGGTTGAGTCACCATCCCTGGAGGTCTTTAAGAGACGCTTGGATGTTGAGCTTAGCGATATGGTTTAGTGGGGGACTTGTTAGTGTTAGGTCAGAGGTTGGACTGGGTGATCTTGGAGGTCTCTTCCAACCTAGACGATTCTGTGATTCTGTTACTGAGATTCAGTGAGTGTCATTTGAGTATAGAACCATGGGAACCAAATGGGGTGTATCTTGCTAGGTTGTTAAGAGGATGGTTTATCACAAGTGCCTCTACTTCTACATCCCATGGAACAGAATCATTTCGTAATGCTACGTGGCAGCATTTCGGCAAGCCTGGAGGTCAGATGTCTCTCTATCAATCCTCCTTATATCAACCCTTCCTCCTATCGATGAAGCTGCTTACGTGTTGCCTTCTGTCCCCGCCCTGCCCCCCCCCCCCCCCCCCCCGAAGTCAGGATGCTTGCTGAATGCAGGCTCCTCTGTCAATTGTGCCCCCTTTAGTCTCCTCCCTGGAGAAATAAGCTTATCAAATCTTACCTTCGATGTTCTTTTTTCAGTCAAGCAGAAGCTATTGCAGTTGTTAAAGCGGTCATTATCTCTATCTTTCTATCTTGCAACACTGAGACATCTGGAAATTACCTTCTTTCTCACAATCGTGCCCATATGAGGGACAGTACAGTTTATTATAGCTGTTGTGCCCACTGTGTTTAACTTCATGAAAACAGTGATAATCTACAGGGTAATTATGTCCGTTGTTACCGGTACACCGCGTGTCTGTGCCAGGCAATTGAGTGGAAACTGCTCTGAAGAGCAGAATTGAGGGCATGTGATTAAATGTGATGTTCTGGGGAAGAGTCAGCACGGTTTTTGAGGAGAGAAATCGTGAATCTAAAAGCTGTTGGAGCTCTTGAAGGGACCAGGGAGCACGTGGGCAAAGGAGGTTGGATTGACATCGTTTACTGCATTTTCAAATGACATTTGATAAACTCAGATTCCCAGCAAGAATAAACTGCTCGTGTGAATGTCTTTCCTCTTACCCTTGAGCAACCAGCAGAGAGGAGGCGTCTGATCAGTCTGCAGAGGCAGTTTCCAGTGGGACCTTGTGAGCCTGTGCTGCTCCGTGTGTATGGTCTGGGAAAGGAGGTGATGAGCAAGATGCTCGAGCTGGGAGATGAGCGTAAATCACTGGGAGCACACGTGAAGGATGACAGGGAAGGATTGCTAAGGGCCCTCGTGGTACTGAGTAATGAAGCAGTAAAATGTCAGATAAAAATCGGATGGGAGATAAATGTGACAAAAATGCATCTAAAGGGGAAATCGTAATTTTTATATGTGTGTTTATGTGATCTGGCTGTCGTGGCATGTGAATGAGCTCTTGGGGTTATAACGATAGTTCTGCGGAAACGTCAGTGGTGAAAATAGCAAATTGAATCCTAAGAATCATAAGGAAAGCAGGAGAAAGAGAAACTTAAAATATTCCAATCCATTCCTGGAACGCTGCATGCAGTTCTGGTTGCTGTCTGAGCTGAAAGAGAGGTGTGGTTGAACTGAAAAGGCCCAGGGATGAGAAGGGGTGATAACCAAGTGTGAAAGGGTTTCTGTGCAAGGAACATTTGGCTAGATTTGGCTAGGCTAGGGTCCTTGCACTGAAGGGGAGGCAGTGAACAGGGGTGTATCGCATCAGAGCAGGTGGAAACAATTGTGCTGTCCTGCTGCTGCCGCTCTGTTCTCATGAGTGAACCAAAAGGGAACAACTGGATAAATTCACGAAGAAAAAAATTCATTGTTAGTGATAAATATGAAAAATGTTCTCTAGTCAGGGAAGTACGTCAGCTACAAACCATTAGATTTTAGGAAGTTGTGTCTTCCGGTATTGTTATGTTTGTCTAGTCCTAAACTTCTCCCCTAGCTAGTTGCTGTTCAACACTGTTGGAGACAGGGTGCTAGGTTAGAAAGAGCTTTGATGAAACAAGGTACAATTGTTCTTACTTTATATCCAGTTTTTCAGGGAAGACCAAGTGGGGAGAGTCCAAAAGAGAAAAGTGACGATTGTCTTAAGTGTGGAACATACACGTTTTTGAGGGTCTTTATGTTAAAGATGGAAAGACCAAGGTGAGATATGAATCAATATCAAAATATGAAGAAGTTTCTGTGGAGAAAAGATTTTTTTTTTCCCCCATATGCCCTCTGTGAATGGGACAAGAACATGCTTAAATTACAACACAGATTCTCATTACATACTAGGGAAAAAATTCCCAATGCCCAAGGCAGAGAAACATTGGAGCATGTTACCTGGCAAGCTGTGCGGTATCCATCCTTAAGCCCTATACAAACCAGGTTACACAAATACCTGTTAGGGATGGATGGAGAGGAGTGGGACCTGCTATAAGACTGGATTAGGCTTGAAACCTGAACCTTTGATTGATCGATTGATTTAGGACTAGGTAGAGGTATTTCAAGTGTGTTAATGTCAATGCTATGCCATGGTGAGTGGCTTGCAGCACTAAACGTAACTGTTTATTATTCAGGATATGGTATCAGGGCAATGTATCTATTTTTTGCAAGATTGATATTTTGTACACCGTGATTCTAGTAGTGCAAGCTATCAATCTTTAATCTTTTAAAAATTAAATAGGCTATTTTCCCTAGGAAGGTTTTGTTTTTCTCCCTGCCCACAGCTTTTTTTTGGTTATGTGCTTGGAATGACCCTGAAACCATTTCCCCTTTCAGTGACATTGAAGATAACTGAATGTTGCTGTGGGATTTGGGTGATTTGTGAAACCCTGATTAATATGACATTTTAACTGATATCCATCTGCAGGCAGTAATGTGTTTGGTATCTTGGAGGAGAAGAAGCATATGACATACCTGTACTGGCAGAGGTGTGATCTGAATATGGGGCTTTCTTATTCTTATCTCTGTTCTTTTCCATTCAGTCCTAGGTAAGCAATCAGTTTTTCTTCAGTGATGATATGGTGATTGGTAGAAGATCAAAAAGTTGAGTGAAATGGTTAAGCTTTAAAAAGGTTTCTCTGCTTTGAAACAAATTTAAATGAAATATGAAATTCCTAATTTCGAAAGATGAAATCTCCTAATTTCAAAACAGATCTTTTAGTCGGTTGGTTTTTTTTTTCCCTTTCTAAATATTTATTATCTACTCCTTTCTTTGAGGGGAAGCTTGATTTCAGGCTGCGTTAAACATCCGGCATCCATCAGCTGGGATGCAGATTATTTGACTCCAAATGACGATCTCTTCAGTTTTAATCATGTAAATGCTCACCCGCTACTGAGCTTTTGTTGAAGCTTGGGATATGGTAACTTGGGATCTGTGTTCTCTCGGGTTTAAAAACAAGCCAGACTCCTTTCAGCTGGTGATACAACAGGATGGCACTTGCTCATGTGTGCATCTGTGAAGCATGGCAAGGAAAGAGTTCGAGCCATTAATCTGAGCTGGAACGTGCTCCCTCTGCATCCAAGTCCTCTCCAGAAACAGCGGTGCCCGTACTGGTGCGCTTAGCCCACGGAGAGCAGAGATGTCACAGGAGGAGCAGTGGGTACCTGAGCAGCTGCTGTCTGGCCAGACGGCTAACCTGTGTGAAAATCAAGGCACGTATGGTGGGGGTGAGGGAAATACGCAATACCACTTTTTGCCCTGCGTTAGTGGTGCCCACGGGCAGCAGTGGGATTTGAGCTGCCTACACAAACTTTTTTATAAAGCAAATTGTTCATATTTCATTTTCTACTGTTTGTTCTAGTTCTCCAGGCTCTGTGTTAATATGAAGATATTAGTGCAGTGAGCAGTTAATAATTATCCAGGCGGTCTGGGGTGTGGGAGGAGAAGGATTGGTGGGGAATAGTTCAGAGCATCAGCGTGTTTCTGCAGTTGGCGTGTTCACTGCCCTGGTCCCAGTATTTCTGTGTTCCACTTTGTATTTGAAAACCTCCATCTGGAGCACCGAGCAGCTGTCAGTGGAGCTTTTCATGCAAAAAGAAATTGAAGAACTAGCAGGGCCACAAGAGCAGCTTTTGGAAGTGCATGGTTGGCTGGGCCCAGATGCCCGGGTAGGGGGAGGAAACCCAGGGAGATCAACAGAAACATCCATCGGAAGGAGCAGTGGAGGACGTGGACGGGAGGATGGCAAGGAGGGACAAGGCTAATGGCTTTTATGTGTAGTTTGTATTCAGTTAAATGTAGGATTATATTTGCTGCTGATGGAACTGTCACAGTAATAACTGATTTAGGTTATTAGAAAGCATGGACCCGCTATAAGCAGTAGGAAGTAAGATGTTCATGTTTGTGTTCACTTTTTTTTGTTGTGTTGGTTTATTTGTCAGCTTTTTATCAGTATTCACACTGGGAGAGGCTGCTTGCTTTTGGTAGGTGCCCATGGAGGCTGTGGTGAAGGCCCAGGTGATTGCTCCTGGAGGGCAGCTTGCTCTTCCTTGTGTTGGAGGGAGGAACGAAGCCATCTCTGTGCATCATTTCTCCTCTTAACAGCCGGATCTAATGTTTGCATTAGACCTGCAGCCCCTAGTTAGCCTGGCGTAAGTCCAGCATGTAAAAGCACGTGGAAAGTTACTGCAGATGAGCAGAGCTGGGAGGTTTTTGGAAGAATCTTGCTCACTTCTGAGGACTTCAGCAGGTTGGTCGGACTTGAATAGTCAATGCTAAGCTTGCAGCATACAAACAGATGAAAAAGATAAATATTCTTTGTTTGCAGATGTAACTTGCTCTGCAGATTGCTGAATGAGTACTGAACTGTGAGAGAGGCTCTATCTACCAGTTGCTAAATCAGCAAACTGATTTTAAACACACACAAAAACTGTAACTGAAAATAAATTATCCAGCCTGACATTTTTCATGGGGCTTATGTATTCTAAAAGACTCCAGCTCCATAGGGAAGAGAGAAACATTAAAAACTAGAGTGCTGTCTCCTGTTTTGTGCGCAGAACTCCAGGGTTTGAACTAAGTGTGGGTGGAATATGTTTTTTCTTGCTTCCCAAAAGATGCAGTTTTTCCTTTCATTGCCAAAATGTAGAATGTTTGCTCAGGTGACAGGATCGGTTAAGGCATAATCTATAACCAGTGTTAATATTTTACTTGCGTTATTTGCCAAGATATTGGATACAGACCAAGGCAATGAAACGTAGTAAATGCAGCTGAAGAATTATACTCCAATAAATTTTAGATGAGCTTTATTTAACAATAAACTGTAAAAAAAAAAAAAAAAAAATCCAATGAGAAAACACGTTTTGTAGCCACTGTAAATGTTTTAGTGCATTTTTAGAGAAATAAGTGTATACTTATGTTTTCACAGTTAAAAGCACATAAAACATGGACAAAAAAGCATGGAGGCTGGTGGGTGGGAATTTGAGGCACCTGTGACCACAGAGCTGCTGGATTTCTGGAGCCAAGGCTGTCTTGCAAGTGGTGGGCCCCTGGGACGTACATCTTCTTCCACAAGGGCAGCATCGCGGGGACATTCCTGCAGACAGAGACTGTGTTAAACACCACAGACGGCTGCTGTGTTTTAGAGCAGTTCTACTTGAAACACTATTAGTGAGCTTTACTGAACCTTTGCAAGTGTATTTTTTGGGACAGTAACTTCTGGAGGGTATCTGGCTTGCTTTTTACAGCACAGGGCTGACTGTTGGGGTGAGCTCTTCCTCTGTCAGCAGGAGCTGCAAGCATTTTGTGTATTCCACGGTACTGCTTGGTTTTGGGGTGAGCTGATAGGAGCTTGGTGCTTGTGGGAAAGAGACTGTTTGTATTCATGCACTCAAAGCTTAACTCCAAGGTTTTCCGTTTGCTTAAAACATTGGCCTTGTCCTCTCAGCTGTCTGCCCTGAAATTGAGGGTGCTTGATCATAAGAGAAAAAAGTATCTGACTCATTTCTGATTCTTTGTCCCTTGTGCTTGTCAAAGAACTGACATAAAAGTAAATCCGTAATTTAATATTGTCAGATCTCTTCTTCCCAGACAGAAATGCATCTAAATAAGGCTCCAGTACACTTCTGAGCTCAGAACTCACAACTTTTAACTCTTCATCTTACTGGCTCTCTCAAAACCATGAGAGCTATGTTATTTTTCCCTTCGCAGGCTCACTGTGGGCTCAGCCTTTGACTTCTGCCAGAGCCACGATGGCCATTCAAGCAGCCTCGCATCCACTACAGCTGCTAATTCACCACCAAAACTGTCAGAGAAACTGCTTTCACTGGATGAATTTTTAGTCATGGCTTTCAGAAACGTCTGCTTTTTCATTGAAATTCTGAAAATGTTTTATTTTGACAAATCTCCACCTGAGGGTTACTGTTCATTTGCCTCATGCTATTGCTATGTTTGGGCTGCGTTGCTGCAATGACCTTTGGCTGATGCACAGCTCCTGGTTCCCCAAAAAGCAGAGAGAGAGCCACAGGGCTGGGTGCTGTTGGATGTTCTGCAGCGGTCATTCAAAGCTCTCAGAGGTGGCAAGGGAGCAATGAAACTGAAATTGAACTAACTGAAATTTTACTGGTTTGCAGAAATCCCTTATATTTTCATTTTCCTTGTAGTTTTTTTTATAAGACTGACCATTTTCCAAAAATCTGAATTACCAGGTGATAATACCTTACTCTCATCAGTCTATTTTAGGAGTGCTTTGTATAAACATTCCTCTTTTGGGCTGTATATACAGGTGCTACATTGCTTGACTTTTCAGTTTCACATCCTGTCGTCCCAGAGCAGGATAATATAGAGAAGTGCTAGTCACAAGCAGCACTTTGGTTTCTGAAGTGGCTACTTTCACGTAGCGTGGAGTGATAGAGCTGTGCTTACAATGAAGTGGGGCCCTCCGAGCCTCTGCGTGTCACTTAGATCTGAGATGGTATCTCACAGCATCACTGTTTGTCTCTGCTGCCCAAGATAAAAATTCGGAAGAACAAATTGAAAAATAAGTGAGCAATTTGTTACATGAAGCAATACTTGTCTGCCGCCTTCTTTACTAATTTGTCGTTGTCAGTGTCTTTTTCAAAGTAGCACTGCAGTCTTCTTGCAAGTGCCTAAATCTAATCTAACAGACCGAAGCTGACGTTCTGTGCTTTTTCTGTATTTTCAGGATGTGCATGCTACAACATTAATGTGGGTGATTCTTTAGATGAATTCAAAGGTTTAACATGTAAAGATGAAACAAATTAAAAAGAAATGCATTATAAAAGACTCATTCATTATAAAAGACTGGTCCGTTCGACTGGATTTTTTTTTGGTTATTGTAATTAGTAGAATGAAATAGGTGTTTATCTCTTGTTCCCTTTGCATTATCTCTCGTTCCCCTTGCGTTTTGGGAGTTGCGTGCCGTAGGGAATTTTCACAAGCCTGAACTGCATCTCCCTGTAATCACTGGTAAAGAACGTGCAAGTTTGATGCTCCTGCCTGGAGCTCTCCCACCTTCCCAAGAGCAGTGGGTCTGTAGTGGCTGGTGGGATGCTTACCTTCTGGTGGGCTTACACACCATCTCAAGAAATAGCTGAAAAGGTTTAGATGTTCTCGGGCTCTAGAGCACGGTGATTTTGGCAGTCTTGTGTTATGTTTGTGCCCATGCTTTGTCTCTTCTCTTGCTGGGATCTGTTTAGCAGCACAGAGGTGATGCAGAAATTGCTGATTTCTCCGAAGTCCAGCTACTGTTTTGGGATTTGTTCCTGGCTGGTTCTGCCAACAGCGTTGCTCCAAATAATCCCATTATGTTTTTGTTCCCCTTCTGTTTTCTTCCTTTTTGAGTTCAGTACTCAAAAGCTAAACACTGGGAAAGCAAACTGCTCATGCTAAAACTGAGGAACAGAGATTTCAAAAATATCTGTAAGGCAGTAAACTTTTTTGTAGTGTTGTGGTGAGAGGTGTGTATCTGGAGGTTTTCAGCAGTAGCTCCCTTTCTGCTCGCCTCTGGCGTGTCCTTTAAAAATCCCACCCCACTGCAGCCCACGCAGTCCTTGGGCACAGTTCACAGCAGCCACAGAGTTTGGTTGCTTTTGGGCCTAGGAGGATTAATTTCCCTTTCCCTTTTCCTGTGCGATAGGTATTCATGGGCTCAGCAAACAGGCAGTGCTCTTCATCAGTCCTGCACTTTTGTGTTTTGCACTGGTATTTGCAGGTTTACTTTGCATTTTCTCATAAAGACACTGGAAAATCTTACTGTCATTCCTTTCCTGTTTTCTTAATCCTGTATCCTTTTCTTTAATCTTAAACTTGACTGATTTTCCTGACTCCTATTAATGCGGTATTTTGGTACACGATGCCAAATACAGACTGACTTGATAATCTCACTTGGGGGGAGAAAAACAGGAACGACGACAGAAATGTGGTACGCATCCGTGTGAGGTCAGGTTACTCCTCTGTACGAAATGATCTCACTCTGGTGCTCTAACGAGCTCATAAATCTTTGTTACTGTTCTTCCTCACTGTCTTAAAGCTTTCCACTGGAGAACAGTGTGGATCCCACCCTGAAGGCTTATGAGGTGCTTTGCAGTATTCAGAGTATAACAAAATAAGCACACAGCAGCGGTGCCTGGCCAGACTTCTGTAGCTGTTCTCATTGGTTGCAGCTATGTGCATTTCTGATATTAGCATTATATTTTTAGTTTCTCCTCAGAGAACTCCTCCCCCAGTTAAAAGCTGGCCTTCTCTTGCTAGATAAAGTAGGTGTATTGCCTCTCTGTGGCTTCCCTGTCATTTTGTTTTGAAATGACAATAGGTGTGCCTGGGAGCTAACATTTGAATAGTGAGTGTCTTGCTTAAAATGCATAAGATGGAGATGTATACATTCCTCTCTAATTGCAGGAAATTGCAAATCCGGGCAAAATTTGGAATGCAGCTGCTTGTATAATTACATATTCTGTCAGTTGCTGTAGCTCAGCTTTACAACCCTTTTGAAATGTCTTCATAGTTTATAGTAGAAATAACGCACCCATTAATATTAATTACTTTGATATCACCCCTTTTGTTTATTCTTCATCAACTCCAAAGGCCTAAGGTTTTTCCTCTTGCTGAATTTATGACTGTAACAAGTCAGTAATTATATTAAAGCGAAATTGTGCTGCAGCCATTAGCTATTTCTTAAGCCAGAGCTTTGAGTTTTCGGTAAGAAATACCCACGTATGTACCTTGAACCAGTTTGATCTGCTTACAGTTTCAGGCATTGGATACGTGCAAACTTTTATTTTTTGTGGCTCATGAAACAGAAGGTAATGGGATCATGGAAAAAGATGTTAGATTATTGATAACTCTTACTGTTTGCTACTGATGAATAAGGTACAGATCGTGAGTCAGGGCTTAAAGAAATGTGTTGGTCCTGCTTATACCACCATCATAACTATAAAACGATGGTTGGTCCTTCTTCTTGAGAGGTTAGAAGAGTGTAACTGAACCAAGGCAAAGTTATTGCTGGATCGTGTTCTGTAAGTTCCTAGGCAGATGTGGAGCTTTGAAGGTACAAGACGAATAAGACTTTTTTAGGTGAAAAATGGCATAACAAGACCCTGTGGCTGAGGCAGAACTTAGCAAGAAGATGGACATTTTAAACCGTAAATGTATTTTACTGCTGAAATAACATTGCAATAGGGTAGGGTTTTGATCAGCTGGAGCTTGTGTTTAAAAAAAAAAAAAGTTTCTAGAAGAGACCCTGTAGCTTATCAAAATGTAGTAGAACGCAGCAGAAATTACTAGGTGAAATACTGCAGCCTGTGCTGTGCAGAAGGTTAGACTACTTAAGCAGTTCATTTTGGCTTTAAATCTCTAAATGCATGTGTATTGCTATTAAATGGGCTATTTCAGACGAACATCAAATCTCTCTGTGCACAATCAAGGATCACAGAAGAAGAAAGAAACCTCATTTAGGCAGGACACTGTGGGAATTGTTCAGCTGTTAAAATAGAAAATGATGGTTTCCAGGATTTTTAACTGGTTACTCTCTCAGGTTGCAGAAACTGCTGTAGAAAATTAAAAACCTTGAAAGCTTCTAGCAAAGAAGCTTGATTCAATGAGACTAGTTTTACAGAGCTGCAGTGCTAACTCTGTAGCTTTCTTAGGGGCTTGAAATGACGTTTGGGCAAGTTATTAGAAGACATGAATTGGAGATTAGAATAAGGAAGCAGGTGTTTTTACTCTAAAAAATACCTCAGTGTTGTAGTGTTTCCAGAATAGCTGATTGCAGAGACTTGCTGTTATTTTATTCTTGTTTTTCAGTGTAAGTAGCAAGTGCCTTTAGATACTTTTCTGAACATTGGGGGTCTGATTTTTTTTTTTTTTGGAAGATGCTGCTCAGCAAATGTTTGAATTTCACAGGGCTGTGTTGTGTCCTGTCCCGTCTCCCCCCGCTATGGAAGGAAAGCATTTATCATACACTGAAGTATGACTTAACAAAAAAAAAAAATAAATAGCATATTTTGTTAAAGGGAAATGATCTACTAGCCAAACTGTTATTTGTTCATTGTTAAAGAAATGTGAAGCCCTGACCCTACTGATGTGTGAAAAAGGATTCCCTTTTATACCTTCTGAGATGCACATGCACACAATGTTTGGGTTATGACTGTCTGTTCTGTACAGAAAACAGCCACACAGATGTGGAGAGCTTTGCTCCTGGCTTGTTCAGTTCCTGCTCATCTGACGTAGTTTAGGGTGAACTCTGGTTGAGCATCTGCTTCCCCAGACGGGACAGTGGTGGGTGTTTTTCAGCGCTTCTCCGTTCCTGTGTGTGCAGTAAGGTGCAGAAAGTGCATTTCCATAGCCAGTGCATTCTTGTACAGGCACACAGAAAGGTGGTGGGTGGGAATTCTGGGATCCCTGTGACTGGTTTTATTGTATTCCACTTTTATTTAATACTTACAGGTCCTTCTGCTATGCTTATAGTGGACTCTGCTCTTTCCCCTTTTATATTTTTGATCCTTTTGCTTATTTCCTTTTTCTCTCTTTCCTTTTGCACTTGGTGCTGCTTTTTCCATGCAGACAGAGAGCTTTCTTAAAAGTAATCTGCAAATCCTTTTCTATCCTGCTCCTTCTATCCCAGATAGACTGTCAGCTGGGACTGCAGTTCTGCAAGGCTTTTCTTGGAGGAGGTGATGGTGGAATAAACACTAGGAATAAACCCTGAGACAGAGCAAAGGGTATAAATAATGATTGTTTATAAGCAGTGTTATTTTAGTCTTTATAAAGACAAGTGTTTGCAAGGTTCAGCCGCTGGGCTGATAGGGATAAGTCTGCAAACTTCTATAGCCTCAATTTGCTCTGCCTGTTTTCCAGTGCTTCGCTGTCAGGATTTCTGCACAGCATCCCTGATGGCAGTCTCTGAGCGATGCCCGTATCTCCATCGTTATCCCGCTTTCATTTTTTATTCATAGATCTTTATCTGTAACTGATGCTTGCCCGCTGGCTGGGTCTGCTTGGTATACGTGGAGATGGAGAGCTTGGAGGGCAGCTCCTGTAGCTGGGGGAATGCCTCCCAGTGCCGTGCTTGGGATGTTGCCATGCCCTGGGGAGCAGCTCAGAGCCAGCCAGGTGAGTGCACCATCTGGCCTGGCAGCCCTTTTCTATTTCTGCAAAATATTTTCTATTTTCCCCTAATTAACCATCTAATTCCCAGCATGTAAAATTCCACTTCATGCTTTTCAGCTCTTCAAATAGAGGGGGCTGTTGTGGATATGATAGCTTTAAAGTAAAGCTTTGAAATGAGCTTCCTTTGGGAATAAATATCCTGTGAGTTGGCTGCTGTTTGGTGTTTTCACAGGAACTGGATGAGTTTATGAAAGGGGTTGGGCGATTACGCCCCCGATAGCAAAGGCGGTGTGACTTAGTGGCTTGGATATCGCATCCATTCATATTTCCTAATTTCCTTTCACTGCCCAACCCCAAAAGACAAGATCTGAGGTTTTCTCTGTTTGTGCCTTGTGGCTCCGAGCACAAAGGAGCAGGTTGCACTGTGCTTTCTAGCAAGGACTGGCATCGCATTTTGTGTTATTTGTGTTGAGTGGGAAGAATAATTTGTTTCGTGTCGTATGCATATAGGGTCTTCTCCATTCATAAGAGAAATGTGGGAGAAGTGAGTAGACAGATAGGACTGGAGGCAGAAAATGTGCTGTTTCTAGGCTTGTGCAGCTTGTTTTGGGAACAATAGCGTTGTTATAGCCATTTCTGCAGTGCTCTTGGAGTGATTTGAAGAGATTGTGTTTTAAAAATAGTGACATGATTCCAGTCCTTATCAGCCACTTCAAAAGGGGCTCCACAATTTGGTTTGCTGCTTGTTCCTCGAAGCTGGCAGCAGCGCGTTCATGAAATGGAAGTGCTCCTGTGCTCTCACCCTTATTCTCTTCCTTGAAAAAGGTGTTTGGACCTGTTGTTGCTGCATCCCTAGCTCTGGTGGCTTCCTTCACGTATGTAACTGAGTGGGGCACAGTGTTTGTTTGCTTTTTGAGGCTTTCGGGTTGCCACGTGAAGTTTTTCCAAGCTGAATTATTGACATCCAGCGTTTGGAAGATTGCCACTTTTGTTCGGTCATTCCTGGAAATGATTTAAATAATGTTATGTGGTTTTCTAGATCTTGTAGGATCTTTTTAGGATGTTGTACATTTTGGCCAAATTCTCCCCAAGTCTGTTCCCATCCGTCTTGCTGCTTAGCAGAAAAAGAACAATTTTTTGCATCATTTTTATTGCACTTTTCGTTAGTAAGCTGTTAAAGCTCGGAGGCAGAGCAGCCTCGTGGGGATCTTTCTGCGCCACGCAGAATGAGACACAAAACCCCGGGCAGCTCATTACCAGCAAGGTGCAGGCAAATGCGAGGGAGCTGAGGAAGCCACGGCAATTAGGAAGGGCTGGAAGGGCTGATATTTGAGGAGAGATTGGATGAGCTAAATGGATTGCTCATCGTGAGCAGTTGGTGAGAGCAGACCTCCCACAAGGTGGGCAGCTGGAGACAGGGACTGTCCCCGTGACAAATGCATACAGCACCCAGAGAAGGCGAGTCTGGGTAGTACTCTTCTGGCCTCAAAACAACAGAGCATGCAGAGAAAGTGGGAAGCAGCTTGTGCAAAGTGTCAGACACATTACCCTTTCCAAGAAGTACTCACCAAACCCATCGCTCTAAAATTTATTCAAAGCTAGAAGATTCCCAGGGCTGAAAATAGCTGAGATGTCACTGGCTACCCTTTTCATCCAGACACCTACCTTAGGTAGAAGAAGTTTTAGAAAAGGTGGTGATGGGGAAGCTAACAGTGTCCGTAGGGGTGTGCAGGTTTGAGGTCCCTCCTGTGCATCAGCACACGAGTCAATACACTGCAGCAGGGACCAAGCTGAGCTGCGTGCCCCTTGTTTCTTAGTTTCTCATCTTCCCCAGTGGATTTGGCAATGCATGGGTTGGGCCCACCCTTTTCTGCTTTGGCCTGGCTGTTTTCCTCAATTGGACCTCAGCCTTAGTATGTGTTGTTTTTTTTGTTTGTTTTTTGAAAAACAGCCTTGGTTGTGGTCCTGTCCCTGGGAGAAGACAAGTCCACTTGTGCCTTGTCTTCTCCTATAAAATTGTTATAGTTTTTCCTTTAGCTTTTAATTTTTAATATGTTTTGAAACTTGCAGTAGCCTTCTGGAAGACTTCCAGAAGTCAAGGAGCAGCCAGGGCAGCATGGCCACTCTCCTGTCCCCAACGTAGTTGTTGGCGTGGTGAGGCAGGGTTGGAGGGCACCAGCAGGAGGATGATGTTCCTCAGTGCCTGTAAGTAACCGCTCTGTTGTACTTAGAGGTGTGCAAAAGTGTTGTGAAGAGCTAACCGGATTGCTACCCGCTCCACAGCGGGGTGTGTGCCAGTTGGAAGATGTGGATTTCCCATCAGCTGATTCCCTCAGTGTTTGGTGTGGCTTTTCTCAGAAAGCACAGGGTCCCTCTGGGATGAGGTTGTTTCTGTGGAAGTGGAAACGATGATTATCTTGTATTTATTCGGAGAGGATGCACAGCAGTTGTCAGACAGCACTGTGAGCCTAACTGGCAGTCGAAGTTCCAGCTGCTAGATTGAGACTGAAAGGATAGAGAGGGGCAGGCACAAAATGTTGAGGCTCCTTACCTTTTGTAGTGTGTTTGTTTAATGTACGGTGGCCTGCTGAGATTGTTTTGCAGCATAGAATAATCATTGTGTGCTGACTAATGGGAGATAGCAAGCTGTTAAAAAGCATCAATTAACCATCCAGGAGGGAGGTTATCGAGTGTTTTCACAAGTCTTCAGGATGTGAAGAGTAAAGAACATTACCTGAAGGTAACCTCTAGAGACTTCAGCTGTTCAACAAAGATATTTGTGAACATATGTGGTTGCAGAACTTACTTTTACCAGGAAGAGCAGAGCAAAAAATAAACCAAACTAGTTACCCAACTCCAGATTTCTGTGATACAAATAGTGCTTTACAAAACTTGCTGTCTTATTTCATAGCCATTATATTGAAATTTTCTCTTACTAAATTAATCTAGAAAATTTTCTGTCCCAGAAAATGTTGGTTCTCCTTACAGAAGCTTACAGAAGACAGCATGTGCAGTGCCATTCTGATACTTCTGTTTCCCTGACTGCTTTACAGCTAGGTTGTTGTCCTTGTCTTTACAGCTGCTCTTGCTTCACTACAGTAATTTCTATCGCAGCTGTTCCTATGATGAGTTAAAACTCAATGCACTTACTGCTGAGAGTAACGTGCTCTTCCATCGTGTGCCTTGCACAATAGGTAATAAAATTCTCCATTTTTGGCTGGTATGAAAACGTATGTTTCATTAGGAGTACTTTTATACAGCCCTACTAGTACTCTGTGCCTGAGTTTAATGCAAAAAAATAAATAACATTTTGTGGACTCTGTTTGCTTGGTGATTTTGTTCTTTGTAAGTAAGAGGAAATGTTCCCCGTTTTGGATTCCGGTGTTAAATCCACTTTGTGCAGACTTCACTTGCCATTTATTCATTGGCGGTGGCAAGCCCAGATAACAGAATTTATTTTTTCAGTTTTGTTTCTTCTAAATTGTTGTTAGAGGATTGGTCAGCAGCTATTCTTTTTGCCAACAGCAAGAGATGTCCTGGGGTTCCTTAGGGATTATGATAAAGAGGGACCCTTGGTTCTTGAACAAGGGCAAGGAGAGACTTCTCTCTGCTACAGCTCTCTCTATTCAAACGCCTCAGTCAACAGAGGTCTCCTTTAACAGATGGTTCTGTGTTGATAAAGCCTTTGAGATGTTAAGAAAAATTCAGAGGAACCTACTCCTTTTCTGACTTGATTGATTTTCTTGATCTTTGTTGAGGGTAGGGAGGGATAACACATCAGAAGACTCTGGAGAGGATTAATTACTTGGCTGCCAAACAGATGAAGATAACTCCGATAAAAGACTTGGGATAAGTGAACGAAGCCCTCGCTACGTTGGTGTCTGTGGAGGAATTTAGCTGCAACTGCAGCTCTGAGTGATCTCTGGTGTTTGAGATACCAAAATATCCCTGACCTTACAGATGACTGGTCTGAGCCCTGACACGTGAGATACCAACATCCTAATGCAGACCTGCAGACTGAAAATGCTCAGGAGAAGTTTGTCTTCACCCATGGCCAGGGAAGGAAGGGGCAGCAGAGAGCAGCTGCGAGTCTGGAAGGAGGGGTGGCATCAGCACTGAGCTTTGGCCGAAGGATTCGTCCACAGAGCTGCAGTGGAGCATTTCATGGTTCGTTATCCTCACAGTAGGAAACAATGTCTTAATCTGAAGCTGAGTATCTAACTTAAATTTTCATCCATTTGATCTTCCTGTGTCTTTGTCAGCAAACTCTGGTCTCTCACCACCTCCTCCTTCACTTTCAGGATCTAAAACAAGTTATGTCTTAAATGGAATATTTGGAGCGCTTCAGGTCTTATAAGGCTTGTTTTCTGGGCTGAGTCTCATTGGGTGACCTGCCTTTGAGTCCTTCTGCTTCCATGTGTTTTTGTTGTTTTCTGAAAATTTGCTGGTTTTCTGCTGAGCTGCTTAGGCAGCTGGCTACCACCGCAGAAGGCTGTGACACCCCCTTGCTCATGGCCTTTCTGCTCTGCTGCCAGCTGTGTGGGTTCAGCTGATGGAGAAGTGCAATGGAAGAGCTGTGACAAGGTAAAACAGGAAATGTTTATGGGGCAGGGAGGGGGCCAGGATGGCCTGTCTGTGGACTGCCACGAGGCAGGCTGCCTTTCCCCACCCAGGATTGCCCCCTGTGATCTCTGGGTGTGTGTTGAACTCCACCACAACCACGACCTGGAGACTACACGACGTATAACGTGCCGTTGGACCACGAGCCATTTCCCCGAGGGACCTGGGCGTAGGGTACCTCTCCTTATGGATGTGTTCCCACTGACAGCTACGTTTGGAGATGAGTCACTGAATTCATGTTTAATCCACTTGTAAAATTGGCAAGGCAATTACCATCTTGCAAGTTCTTCAAATCAAATTGTTAGAGAACATTAAATCAAATGCTTGGGAGAAACCCCAGTGTATACAATTGGTTTTACCCAGACAGTGATTCTGTCACAAGAAAAGCTTTGTTTTATTGGGCCTACCTTCAGAGAAACTGTGTTGCCTGGTGTTCATTTTGTTCTCAGCCTATACTGCTTTGTCTCTGCTCTACTATTTTCATTGTACTACTTGCAACCCCATAACGAGAATGAAGGAATTTCTAGGTTACGGTTGTCGTTCCTACTTTTTCACATTGCCAAGTACAGAAAGCATTTGCAAACTTAATTAATGCTGTTAGTCATGAAGCAATTAATCTGTTATGACAACACGGTGGCTTAAAGCACAACGGTGATGAAGGTCACTCTGCTAGATCTCCCTTCTTGCTC
Source organism: Cygnus olor (assembly GCF_009769625.2). Lineage (NCBI taxonomy): Eukaryota > Metazoa > Chordata > Aves > Anseriformes > Anatidae > Cygnus > Cygnus olor. The sequence goes on along the minus strand of NC_049176.1, from coordinate 8,962,119 downwards.
CGTGTGTTTTGCTCTGAAGCAAAACCACCCACTCAGCAGCGTGAGGGATGAGTGCAGAGCCCTTGGGTATTACTCATCGGCGGAGGGGTTGCTGGACTGTGAAGCTGCAAACAAATTACCACAGGCAGCTTTCTGGTCTCTGGTGCTGCTACCTGATGGAAAGCGTGTGTTAGCTTAATTCAGATTTCACTGCCATGCACTTGGGTTTACACTTGGCTCCCGTCTCTTTGGTACATCCTAATCCAAACTTGACATTTTGTGTTGTTTCCTGGTGTGAGTTTTTCACAGAAACCTACCTTGCTCTCTTTTTTTTTTTTTTTTTTTTCTTTCCTCTATACAGGTGAAAACGAGAGCAGAAGATCTACAGAAAGAGGACTTCGCTGCTACAGTTAGAAAGATCCAGGAAGCTGTGGAACTGAAACTGCTAGATCTTTCAAACTTGTGTGCTCCAAAAAAAAATAAAATGCATGGTTTGTGCAGGCTGGTGTATAGAAGCAAGCATTCTGCCGGCAAAATAGGCTTCAGCAGATCCGTATCCAAGGAGCCTGCTCCAGCTGTCAGTGCTACAGAGGTGATCAGAGAGCTGCAGATGAGAGAGGCCAGCCTGCAGAGAGAGCTGAAGCAGCTGCGGGAGGAGTGCAGGCAGAGGCTGGACGAAATTGCAGAAGGGTTGGACGGAGTGATTTGTGTCTCCCCTTGAAGAGATAAAGCTGGACTGAGAAGAGCAAAGGAGTAGTCTTGTTTGATCAGAACACATTTGTGCAGCTTGGTATGGGGGAGTGCAAGGTGAGGAACCAAATGTGATTTCTAATTTGTAAGCCTGGGAATCATAACTTATTACTGCTTTGTGACTTGCACTGGTGCCATAACCTTGGTGGTTCTCTCTGCAGCCTCTTTATTGCTAACCTTGCCAATTAAATACTGCAGCAGGCCTTAGTTGGGAGTGTGCTTAAATCTCCCTTTCATCTTTCAGATTTCTAGTTCTTCTGCCAAGCACTGGGCTCTTTCAGAATGCTCAGCTGCCAGACACGGCATATTTTGAGGCTGCAGATTGAAGTACTAATTGCATTCAACATTTTCCAGCAAGTGGAAGTGTTCATTAGTCAAAAAAAAATCCAGGTATTGGAGAACGTGTGAAGTACTGAGGCTCAGAGATTAGAAATGTTTGAGAAAGTGAGCTATTTTAATTCATCTGGTTTGCATATTTGTGGCAGCTATAATGCAGTCACCGTAAGGAAAAACAAATGCATAATAATAAATAAGGCAGCACACCGTTTTCATTTGCTGCTGTGATGCACTTCAAGTAATTGGGTTCTCAAAGAGAACAGACTAGAAACCAATTCCACCAAGTTATGAGTCACAGGGAGGTAAGTTATGGATCTGCTGTAGGGAAGTTTCTGTAAAATAGAAGCATGGCCCTAGCTTCCAAGCTTGAGGAGTCTCCGAGCTCTGTCTCTGGAGGCTCCTTTCAGTGGAATATGCAAATGTTTTCACTTGGCATGCATTTCCTGCCCTTCTCTGTTTTGCTTTCTCCAAGGAATATTTTTATATTCTAGTTGTACACTTTCAGGAATAAATGAGTATAAAAGAAAACAGTTCGCTTCTCATTTTGAATTGCCGTGAGCAGTGGGCTTTCCTTGGTCTGGCTCTGTCTGCTGTCCCAGCTCCGTGGTGCTGCCGCTTGACAGCTGTTCTTGGCTCCCTGCTCAGCCAAATGCGTGGCCCAGCTTGTTTCTCCAAGGACCAGGCTTGAGCAAGGCTGGTTGGAAGTGCAGCTCTCAGCTGGAGATCTAACTCCAGACAGGGTCCAACTCCTCTGCAGGTGGGACAGCCCCAGGAGAAGGGTGTCTGCGTGGGCCACAGCCAGGGATGTGACTGTGCCTGATGGCAGCTGGCACCGGAGGTGACAGCGTGGTCCTGGAGCAGAAAACCCCCACGGGCTAGCGGGGTTCAGCTCTGGGGCAGATGGCCACAGACGGCTGCTGCTGCTGGGAGAACAGACCTGGCCTTAAAATGCCAATCCACATTGCTTTGTTCTCCAGCCACCTCTGTAGGGGCAGGGTGTCAAGCGCTGAACTGTTTGAAGCACGTGTCCCCACTGTTGGTGGGTACAGCCTTGGGACCTTGGCAGCGTGTTGGTTCCAGGGCTGCTGAGACTGAAAGCACAAGAGCACTTGCTCAGACACAGGCTTCACAGAAAAGTTATTCGTGAATGGGAAGGAAACCAGTATGTCCTAGACCTAACAAGGATGGCAGCACCCATCTATGTCTTTCTGAGCATTTCATATCCTCCTCCGGCTTTTATCCAAGGAAATTTTTATGTTGCATCACATTTAGGTTTAAAACATTGCTCTCAAAAGCTCCTTTGTTCTCCTAGGATTTTCAGCAGAGATGAGCGGACAAATATTCTTTAGCAGGGAGAGCGAGCTCGGATTCAAGTGCGGGTCTAGCTCGCAGCTTGCTTATCAGGGTTGTCTTAATGCTGTATGCCTCAGTGCATTATGCTGCCATCCACTTAAACTGACAGTAGAAACTCATGAGCTGACTTATTTCCTAACACCAGATATTTGTCAGCACGCAGCTCTTAGTGCAGCGCTTCTCGGTGCTCCTCCAAGGATCCCACTTCAGCAGAGACCGGAGCTGGCAGCGCGTGTGCCCCTGCTTGACCCCCAAGAATTGTTTTTCTCTCTGGTGAAATGTAAAAATGATGGTGTGCTGTGTCCGTATATATATATGTGTGTGTGCTAAGCATAAAAGTTTCCACAGTGAATCTCAGCTGCATTTACTGCACGGCACAAATCACTGGGGCAAGGTGGCTGTGTTATGGATGGGGAACTGTCAGCAGATTGGAGCTGCTCCTGCTTGTCCTGGCGTTAATGTCTCGGCTAAAGCTGAAAGCAGCTTCACAGAAGATAGCCTTTGTACCCTTGGTGCTCTGCTGGCATCATCTGCTTCAGACACATTATGCAAGGAGCCGGGAGAGATGTGGTTGTAATTTTCTGGCACTGATTTCTCGCCGCCTTTTGGTTTGGGTACCAATTAGCAGTTTGAACAAGCGGATGTTCTGCAGTCTCCCTTGAAGGTAAGCAAGGCGTTCTGGGCACTTGAGGCTTTGAAACCAACACCTGCAGCCCCCTCTCTCCTGTGCCCCTCTTCTCAGGCAGAAAAGTGGACTCGGTGACCGTGGTTGATATAACCAAGGTTATACCTAACGGAGAGATGTTTGTCACCTCGTACATTGGCAGTGGAAGTGTTTGACTTCACTTGTGCATGACCACATCACAACCCGCTGGTTTTAAAGGCTGCAGTGACCTTGGACAGCAGGCTCGTCCCTGTGTGAGTGTTGGAAGATGCTGTAAAAGGAGGGTGAAGATGTCTGCACCGGGGGCGCGTGGCCAGCAGCGAGCAGGCGACGCCGCTTGGTCCCTGGCAGATGCTGTGGCAGGCGGCGGATGACTCAAGCGCAGTACATTTCATCCACGGGCTCGAGCATGCTCAGGAAACGTTAAGTATTACTTCACTGAAATTGGAGAGTGTTGTAAACAACCCACTACAGACTGAAAGGCAACGATACAAGCTGTTAAATGATTTGTCCCTCGCCGTTATCACCAGGCTTATTGTATGTTTCCTTGTGGAAGCAGGGATCTTCGTCCTAAGGGAACTGAAAAGGAAAGGGTGTGTGTCTGGTTGTTCAACTAAAAAGAACAATAGTGCTGGTGATGCCTTAACATCTGGAACAGGCAGCAGGGGTGATTTTTCTTATAAGGAGGCTGCAGCAATTGTCCTTGTTGGTGCATCTCAAAGGGAGATACTTTGGTTTGAGTTTGGTGCAGGGTTTCCAAGTGAGTTCAGAAAGAGAGGAGCCTGGCGGAAGCGATGGCCTGTGCTGGAAAAGCAGGACACGGGGGTTCTGCCAGCACCCACCAGGGTGCTGTGCGTGGTGCTGGGGTACACTCGCTGAAGCCAGGCTGCCTTACTGGTGCCGTGCCGAAAGCACGCGCCCTGGCGACGGATTGCTTCCAAGCATAGCCCTAAGAGAAGCTTCTGCAGGACGTTGGCTGTGCATTTTCTCTTAGGCCAGCATGGGGGTGTTGATAGAAAAGCACAGTTTAACCCGTTTCTCTGATGCAATTGGTGTCTGCTTTCCAAACATCTTGCTAGGAAAACGCAATTGGCCATAAATACTTAATTGGCTGGTAACTCTGGCTTGCATTGCATAGCTAGAAATATCCCTCCCCAAATAACTGAGCATCAGTCAGCTCGCAGTCAAAACAGGAGGTTTACTTTGCAAAAGGCAAGCGAGGCATCTGCAGTCAGTGCTCCTGACAGCACTGCGCCTGCTGGTAAATAAAGGCTGCAACCTATGTTTAAAAATAAGAGCTGCTGGGAGTAGTGATTTCCAGCGTGGAGTGTTTTGGGTTCCCTGCGGGATTCCTCCACCAGCGCCTGCTGGAGGATGAGCTGGTGGCAGTTAGCGGGGATGTGTGTGATCCTGCTCACTTCTCTGCCCCTCGGCCGCCTGCAAGGTGTGATGCCAGGCTTTCCCCTTCCTCCTCTGCCCGTGGCTGCTGCTTGCAGCGTTCCTGTAGCCCCATCTGTCCGAGGAGAGGGTCCCAGCGCCGGCTGTGTGCACGGCGCCAAGGCTGTTCCTCAACACCTTGACAAGCTCAGTGACCCCAAATTATCACCCAGCACCTCCTGCCTGGCCAGGTGATGCCTTGAGCTGCAGACACGGAGAGCAGGAGGGCGTTTCACGCTGCTCTTTGCCATAGCACTGCTGCAGAGCTCAGCCTGTGGGGTATTTTCTGCGTGCCTTAGGATGTGGGGAGCTGGAGCTGTGCCAGCTGTCCCGCTGGTGGCACCGCGGGGACACGGCAGCGTGGCCAGGCTGTGCCCTGTGCTCCAATGTCGGCTGTTAATTACCAGCCTCCTGCTGCTCCGGGGCACCAGTTATTGCAGGTTCCCATTTGCATTCCCCATTTTTCATCGCTGCCCTTTCGGGGCCAAGAAGGGCACCAAAAGGCACTGTAACCGTAAAGCTCGACTGCACCTTATTTACTTGGCATCCTTGTGTCTGCCAAAAACCAATATTAATTTTTTCTCTCAATGAAGGAAATATTTCTCCTGTTAGCCACGGGGGCAGCATTTGTTCCAGAAAGCAGCTTTAGCAGGCCGTTACATCATGCTGTAACTCGTACCAGTGAGTAAGGACAAGCTCCCCATTGATGCAGCTCCATGGCTGGGGCTGGTCACTGGGATGGCCGGGATAGGAGAGGGAGTGATTTGGTTCTGGCTGCTGGAAAGGGGGATTTTTCCTCTCATCTTTCACCTGTGCTTAATTTTTTTGAAGCAGGCAGTGTATTTAAAAAACTCTCTGAATTCATTGCTGGTCCCATGAAGCCCTGGTGCCCAGCTCCCATCCGGGCTGTCCCCAGCTCATTCAGCTTTGCTCGGTGGGAATAATTCAGTGAGTTGTATGTATGCTTTTACAGCTGTTTCTGAAGAACTACCATGATTTAGTTCTCAGGATGAATATTATATTCACAAAATTATTGCTTTAAACGTTTCCTCAAGAGCATGAAGGTTTAATGCAGTCTCAAGTGTATTTCTATGCAGGAAGTCCATGTATTTAGGAACGACGCTTTTATAGAGCTGTTATCAGGACGTAAATAACAGTGGCGTTTCAACAAAGTCAATAAACTGAGGTGGGGTGTGCAGCAGCAAGGGGAGAGCATCGCCAGCGTGGCCTGGGATGGAGACAGACACCACACCGTGCAGGGCACCAAAAGCATGGCAAAGCAGGGCGTTCCCAAAGCATGGCTTGTCCTTGTCTGACAGCTTGTGGTGAGTAAGTTGTTTGACGCCAAGGTAACGTAACCCCTTGTAAGTGATTTGAAAGGCTAACATTGGGATGAAGTGAGACAAAATTATGAAACTGCCCCCTGCTTCTTTGGTACCTTCTGGCCTTCCCGCCCGTGCCAAATGCCTGCTGCAGACTGCAGTTCTTAAATGGGGCCGTGCATCATCATACATGTTTGTTTTGGAGAGATACAGAACTGGAAATTAACTCGTGTCAGCCCGTCTGCCAAATGTGTTGATACAGCCTCAGCTTGGCTGTTTATCAGCCCCCTGGCCAGTCTGGAGTGAATTCTGCACCGCCTCTCCGAGAGTCGCCTTCAGGACTTTCTCACGTGAAAAGATTTAGGCGCTCTTGCAGCTGTATTTAATCACTTCAGTCCCCAAAACATCCTGTGGAGGGTCTTGTTACTGTCAGAAAGGGAAATCCATGGCACCTCTGCCAGAGCTGCGTGACCCGGGTGCCCTGCGGCTTTAGAAATAACCTAATAAAGGAGGAAAAGGAGATTAGAGGTCTAATGAAAAGACTGATCTTTCCACAGGCCAGGCCCTGTGCGTTCGTCCCTGCTGCTCAGAGCATCTCTGAGCCTCACTACGTGTCAAATGAAACGGACTAATGAAATGGATTAGGATCTTAATAGCACATTTGATGAGCGAAGCTCTCACCCCCAGGCACTCGCTCATGAGTACTAATGGGCACTGTGGGGCCAGAGCCATCCCAGCGCTGTGCGGGGCTGGTGCTGCCTGCCTGCCCCCGGCACCCCCAGCCCAGCTCGGGGGAAAAAAAAGTGTTTCTGTCCAGAATGGGAAAGTATGCTTTTGTGTATAAAGGGGGAAAAAGGGGGGGAAGCAAACTGGTTGTTTTGTTTCTGAAAAATAGGTCCAGTCCTTCCTTAATATAAAGGGCTTAGTTCTAGGGGGGAATATGTTTTGTTTTGGGTGATGGCTGGGTGATGGACCGAGGAGTCCGCAAGCGGTCAGTGCAGCCCCTGGCTGCTTCGCTGGGAGCAAGGCTTCCCTGTCCTGCCCCGTGCGCTGCCTTTCCTCCGGCACCAGCCCTCGCCTCTCCATTTGTGGTGGTTGTCACCTAAAAGCAACCCAGAATGCCGAGCCCCTGCCTGCCTTTCACGTCAGCTGTCGCAGCCAGGTGCCTTCTGCTCGGGGCTTTTCCTTGCTCCGAGGCCTGATGAAGTCTCAGGAATTCGGGTGATACCCTGCAGCCCTGGCTGGGCAGCCGCTGAGGTCCAAAGTGTCCTCAGAAAATCTGGATTTAAAGTGAAACCGGAGCCCAAAGAGCCCCTCTGGGTCCTGCATCTGAAGGACACGTCTCAGCCTCTGCTGGGGGTTTAGGTGCAGGTCTCTGGGGCTCGGGAGTTGTTTCAGTCATTTGGCGCAGGGTGTGCTACACAATTAGTCATCGGGTAACGGCGCCTGATGTCACGGCTGTTTCCATGGCAATGGGAGCAGACACGGAGGAGTGTGTGTGTGTGTGTGTGTGTGTTTGCGTGTGTGCATCCCCACTCCACCACTGGTGGTTCTGGCCTGGGAGAAGCCCCGAGCCCTCGCGCCCAGGACGTGGTGGCATTCGGGGCCACCCTAACGCAGAAAGTCCTTGTCTTGTTGCTCCGACAGCCCTGGTCCTTGCCCCTCACTGCCTGCTGAACATCGCACAGGAAAACGAAGAGAACAGACCCAGAGCAGTGACATCCCTGCCGGCGGAGGGGAGCATCTACCAGGTGTCAGTGCCAAAGGAGGGATTCCCCGAGCCCCGTAGCTGCAGCCTGTGAGCAGAGGGCTGTGACAAGCTTCTTATTAATGACAAGTGTCATTAGCCATGATGTGAAATACAAGGCCAGGTGAGTTACGGCCCAGCATGTCTCATTTACAGCGTGCCAGCTATATAAGCCTATTTATTCCCCGTCTCACCTAAGTGCCAGGTTAGCGTCCCTGCGTCGTGGCGAAGTGCTGCCTGCTCTGTCCCGTTCCTAAACGAAGCCTTTGTAGGAGCTGGACCAAGGGCTCTGCAATAGCTCTGTGGTCCTGGCACCCGCTGGCAGCCTGCAGCAGGGTTTGGGGACCTGCTGCAGCCCCCTCACATCCCAGCCAGGTATTCGAGGCCGGGCTGCCGCCTTTCCACTCGCTGAGCATCGAGATCTAATTCATGTCGGGGGCAAATTTCGGGAGCTGGTGGAGAGCGTCTGCCGGAGAGGTGCAGCGAAGGGACCAAGCGTAATGCAATTGCTTCATTTGAAGCAATTAGAGCGGAGCAAAACCATGTTTTTATAAACGGGTTCAGTATTGGGAAGCGATGCACTGCTGCATTTCATGAGCGTGGAGTCGAAAAGCAATTTTCCTGCGTGTTGGGGGCAGCGCGGGGGTCTGGTGGGTTTGTGGTGTGGGAAAGGGGGGGAGCTTCCAGGGGTTCCGACGAGGTTGTGGTGTGGGAAAGGGGGGGATTTCCAGCCTGCATGGGAACGAGCTCCGGGTCGGAGCCCAGCTAGAGCGACCCACTGCCGGGGTAGGGGTGTAAGCAGAGTGGGGAGCTCATCCCACTTATCCGGCTTTGGGATTCGGGCAGTGTAATGTATCCACTCTGCAGATCTGGAGTTAGCAGCAAGGAGAAAACCATGTAAGGATGCTCCTGCTTCTGCTGGCACTTCATTGATGGGGCCAAGGGATTCAGCACCCAGCGTGGGTAGGATGCAGGGCAGGAGTCGGAGAGGACTCAGGCAGGTCCAGCTTCCCCCAAAGCACCCCAACCCATAAAGCCCAGCCCAACGGCTGCGGGCAGGGGCAGCCCCCGGCTGGTGGGAGCTGCACTGGGTGCTGGGCTATAGGGGGGCTGTCAAAGCTTTTTCCAGCCAAGGAAACATCCTGGGGGGCTGTTCCGAGGTGCCCTCAGCACCAGCACAGCCGCCTTCTGCCTTCTTCAGCTCCAAGCCTGGCTTTCAGCTTGGCCTCTAACATTCAGTCTGTTGGTATCTAACTAGAAATTAAGCCTTATTAGTCTAAACACAGCTGCATCTGCAACAGCCCCCTAACCTTTTCCTCTTGAAGCTTTGCTCAAGTCTTAAAAAATCCACGTTTTGCTATAAGACTGTCAGATTTAATCCTTTTTAAATATCCTTTTCCCCGGTGCGGCAGTAAGATTTCCCAGGCAGCCCTGAAACTCGCAGATAAGATTTTACTGGAATAAGACATCCAAATTAAGTGAAGCCTCTATTTAAAGCAGCCTTTTGGGGGGTATCCCACTTTGTGTTTGCCTCTAACTTTTAAGCAACTGTGGTGGTTTTTTTTTGCTCAGGATAACTCCTCGTGACTTGGCCGGGCACAAGTGGAAGCTCTCAGCTCTGCTGGGCTGTGCTGGGGTGCTCCCTGCTGACGGGGACAGCGTGTCACATTTGTAAGGTATCCCATACACCCTGCAGAGTCCCTTGGGGTTGGGTAATGGGGCCACGTTACCCAGAGAAGCAGAGGCAGGCAGCCACATACAGCTCTCAGCTGGCAGAACTGTGAGCGAGGGGTTTGTTTTGCAAGGATGGATAGGTTTGTGTTTGTGTGGTTTTGTTTTTAATTGATTTTTACGGCCATAAAAGCGTAACTACCTGCTGCTGGTTCACTAGAGAGATGGATGCGAACGCAGTGCTGAAGGAGCCCTGACAGGTAGGGGATGTGGGTGCGTGTTTCAGGGGCAGCATCACCATTAGTGGTACCAACAATGTCCAGACTAGGGGTTTAATGGCTGCAGTTAAGCCTCCTGCAGGAACAGTTTCCTTGCTGGGATTTACCTGGCAGCAAGCTCTGCAACGCCGACGTTCCCAGAGCAGTGAGGAGGTGCAGGGGAGGAGCACGAGGCACCGGGCCAGAGGTGTCATCTTTTGCCTCGTGATGAGAAGGTGAAAGGGAGATGTTCTGCAGCCTTCTCAGCAGGGATTTCTGGGGGCAGGGGGAGGATGAGATCCAGGACCCTTGTATTCACGAGCTGGTTTGGGCTGCAGGACCGCAGCAAAGCGAGCAAAAGCCCTATTTCTTCTCACCTTTAAAAGCAGGGCTGATGAGAGCGAACTCGACTGTAAAGCACTTTGCTGTCCAAGGATGAAAATTGCTAGATGAAAGCTTTGTATATTATTTTTTGCTTCAAGTACAACTGTTATCATTTAAAGTGATCTTTAGTGGCTGCTTTTGACATCTTCTTTTCAGCCTCGCAGACTTATTTTCATTGGCCTGAAGAGTAAGTCTGGCCATTTCTAAGCTGAAACAATTTTCTGCTGGCAATTGAGGCAAGGTCAGAATTAAAGCTAATGCAATATTGTTTGCGACCATTACACGGAAATGGCGTTCGGATGAAAACAAACGGAACGAGGGCCCAAGGAAACAGCAAGGAAGCCGCAGCACACAGCCGCGATTTTTTCTCATTACGACAGCAGCGCTCCCTTTGAGCTGTCCATAAATTTAGAAATCTTTAAAAAGAGGAAGCAAGAACAAGCCAAAAAAAGAATCAATAAGAACAAGGGGAGGAAAAGCAGTGAGGGTGCGCTTGCATTGGGCTTAATGTACACCTCTAGGTAATTGCACCCTCATCACTGCGGCTCCCGCAGGGGCCGGGGAAGAGACTTCAATCATGAACCCTCAGCTGCAGTTCTTGGGGTCAAAAGGAGAAGATTTAAAAACAAAATAAAATGTGATCAAATTGCTTCATCTGCAGCAGGGTGGGAGCTCTCTCAGCTGCACGTTGCAGATCTGCTTTTTGATCCGCTGTGAGCCTTTCCTGCTCACGGGAGGAGCAGGGCCCGCTTTTTCTTCTCCAACTCTATTTAAATTCTCCTCCTTGGCAGAGCAGCATCTATACCAACGCTGGAAATTTTCTTATTATGGTGCTTCTCATCCCAATTGCTTCCTGGCATCTGTCCCATAGACACCTTGCCCTTCCTTGCTTTCTGATTATTGTTTTCATATTTTAGCGGGTTAACCTTCTGGCCACATTGCCTCCTTCACTGTTTCTCAAACACAGAGCTCTTAGCTTTCCCTTCACAATCACTTAATTATCATTTTTTTCCACCTGGTTGGTTTTGCTCATGATTTCCCCAATTTATACCACCTCTGGTGCGACATCCAGTAGCTGTATTACTGGCTGGGGCTGTCCTCTGCTCGCACTGACCATAATCGTGGTGGTCACTGCTCCCCCGGCAGTTTTCCCCCGGGCTGCTTGCTGTCACCCCCCGGCACAGCCTCCTGCCCCGATGCTGCACGCGATGTTACGCATTTCTGCTGCAAGATTGCAAGAGGAGTGATTTATAGCTCGGGGATTTTGTGACACTTTTTTTTTCTTGTTAAATCATCTTTGTCTCATGCAAGGTGTAAGACTGTATCTTTCTGACAAAAACAAACAAAAATTGCTTTTTGTCTTTTTCTTTTCCTGTGGCATCTGCCAAGGCTCTTCTCTGCTGCTGCACCTTCAGCGCAGACCCAGCCCAGGAGGACCCGCTCCTCATCTCGCAGCACCACAGTAAGTTTGTTCCCTTGAGATGACTTTTCCTTCCCAATACACTCACCCTCCGTCAAGGCAGGGACAGGGGAAGCCCCAAAAATTGCCTCTCCCACTTTCCCCCCCTTTCCCTGGAGGCAGCAGCCGTGCCTAGAGCTCCGCAGCCCCGTGGGAGGCTGGGGTCCGTGCTGCTCCTCTCGTCTGCCAGGAGGGCTGCCAGCAGCTTGGCCACGTGGCTCAGGCTCTATTTGCCGGCTTCTGGTTTTGCATTATATATTTTCATTACGGGAAAGAGCTCGGGGCTAAGGATACTTAACTGTAATAAATACATGAGTCGTTGCTGAAGACTCCCAAACACCGTGATGGGGGCGCGGGGAAGACACAATTACCTTGCAGCGTAATTGAAGCCCTCGGAGAGGTCACTTTATTTCCATACCCCGTAATTTTTTTTATGACAAATGGTTCCTAATATGTGCCTGACAGAAACGCTCGCATACTGCTGCTGAGAGAGAATATGAGCAAAGGGAAGGGAAAGGCAATCCCAGTGTGAGGCATCGCCGATGCCCCCTTGCCGGGCACTTGGCAGGGGGCTGCCCCTGCCAGCGATGCTCCTGCAGGCTTGCAGGCCGCGGCTTGCTGCTTGCACATCAGCTGCTGGCCTGGGACAGCCACGAGGACCCTGATGTCACCACCCAAGGGGACACCAGCCCCTGTGGGTACAGACATCGCCCGACCTGGGCGCAGTGAGCTCTGGGAGCTGGGCGAGGGCGCGAGCTGCTGCCCGTCGGGTCGGCCGCGTTAACTCTTCACAGCTCCAAGTTCTTCAGCTTTGAGATGGAGCTGAGCATCTGGACAGAAGGGGCTGACAGCTCAATTTTTCAGAAATTTATTGTCCCTGATTACTCGTATGACCCGCTTTGGTTGCAGGCTTTTATCTGTGCCTGCTGCTCGTTGCGCTGTAAATCTCTGTCCAGGCGCTGAGGCTCGTGGGGTACCGTGTAATTTGGCTCTGTATATTCATTAGTGCTTTCTGATACCGCAGTAAAACCTTTTTGCATAAAAGCGGCTATTCATTCTCCTGCGGAGAGCGTAAAAGATGACCAATGTTACCCATAAAATTAGCGCTGTGTTTCGGCAGCGAGTGTCTCCGCGGGAAGCAGCAGCAGCGCTGCCAGGCCAGCTGCCTGCCGTGTTAGCAGGGCCCTCGTCTAGGCAGAAAGCAGAGTCCCGGGTGTGCCCGGGGCCACCAGAGGAGACAAGGACTCCAGCAGCAGGATGCTCGTGTGCTATCCTCCAGCTTGTGCCCTCCAGAAAGCCCAAGGGATGCTCCGAGGACCTCGGTGGGGAATCAAGGAGTGCCTGCAAACCGCAGCAGCTTTCCCCGTGCATTCCTGCTGCTGCAGTGGGGCCACAGGGCCCCCCCCCAGGATCCAACGGTGCCTGGCTGTGCCCACGGGGCTGCTCCCACCGCAGCTCATGGCTCGCTGCCACCGTCAGCCCCCGGGCTGCTCCCCAGCCACCATCAGGCATGCAGGGAGGGTTCCCGTCGGAGGATGTAATTCCATTCCCACCCGCTCCCCAGAGAAATGAGAGTTAAACAATGAAAAGATTGATTTTCCAATGAATGCCAATTTGTTTTCTAAGCGGAATATCAAATTACGGAGGGGTTGGAGAGGGGGAGCGCGGCACGGAGCGAGAGGGGACTTGTTTTAAATGGGCAAACAATTAATTCCCAGGTTCATTACAACAATGGTGAGTGAGGGTACATGAAACAGTGAGCGCATTTAATTTGGAGCCCAGCGTTTCCCCTGATGAGTTCAGGAGCTTCAATATGCTCTTGCCACCGGTGAAGCTTCCCTTCCCTGACACGATTTAATTACCTCCTCCTTGCTCCAGGAAACGGCTGGCAGTGACGTGAGGCTGGCAACTCGAAGCAGCGCTCCCCAAATCTCCTCCTCCGCCCTGCCCCGAGTGCTGCTGAAGCAGGACCAGCCCGTCCCTTGCACTCCCAGCTCGTCTCCCTGGCCGTGCATGGGCTCACCCTCGCTCCCCAGGGGTGTATTCCAGGTAACTACCTAACGAGTGGCCAAGGGAAGCGGGGCAGATACAACACCACAGCCTGCAGGAGGCCTCCCCTGCATCCTTGTGCATCCCCGGTGTGACTGTTTTGGGGGTGCACAGGGCTGCAGCACCCTTCCTGCAAAGCCCTGGTGCTGCTTTCAGCCCAGGCATCCCAGCCTCAGTGTGCACAGGATCCCGAGCCTCCCTGCTGCCTCGCTTTAGGCTCTTTCTCCCAAAAGTCAGCTCCAAAGAGAGCTGTCAGCAGCGCCGACGTGATAACAGACTTTGTTGGCAGTGCTGGTAAACAAGCGCCTTGGAAACCTTGGCTGAAAATAGAGTTGTGGCTGTCTCCTGCTCTCCCGGGGAGCGCGGAGCATCCCCCAGCTGAAGCCCTCTCTGAGAAGTCCCCAGATAGCTCGGGGTGCTGGTGGAGCTGCAGACGTGACGTGGGCGTTCGGGAAGGGGTTGATGGCTTGGAGCCTTCCCCTGGGTCCCCAGCGGGGAAGCACGCGAGGCAGCCCTCAGCCGAGCCTGCGATAACCTGCCCACGTCTTTTAGGACAGATGATACATTTTATGGGCTGCCATAAAAGCAGAAGGAAACTCGCACAAATCAGGCAAAACTGCCGTTTCCCCAGAATGAGCCTTTCTTCTCTGAGCAGCGGAGCAGGAGGGGGGACCCCGGCGGTGCTGGGGAACGTGCCCAAGCACACAGCCCCAAACGGGGCACCCGTGGCAGTCCCAGCACGGTGTCTGTCCTGGGAAACGCAGCTCTGCTTGATGGAGCACGGAGGTGAGTGCTGCTGATCCCAGGGGAGACCTGCTGGAGCAGGCTGAGCTGCTCTGGTTTCCTACCAGCACGTCCTTGCCCTGCAAACAGCCCCTCCGCTTCCAGACAGCCCCTCCTCTTAAATGGGGATTTCATGGCTACAGTAAGAGGACAGAAACACGGTGATTTGGGGCTGGAAATTACCCAGGATTTGGGGGAAAAGGGGTGTTCGAAATTATATGGTTTTGCTGCAAAGCAAATGGTGGAATTGTGGACCTGGCCCCCAGATGCTCGCCCTGGCCCTGCCCCATTACGTTTGAGCCCGCAGGCGTGCTGAAACCCTCGGATCGGAGCCCAGTAAAATATGATTCAGCAAGAGTATTAAGGTATTCTTTAGGTATGAAATTTATGGTGTGTAATTAAGATGGCAATAACGAGAGGTTATTCAATAATTCACGCCGCCTTATGAATTATTTGGTACGTGCTTAACTTCGGGGCTGATGTGTTACTTAGCAGCGAGTGCCCCCAGAGCCCTTCCAGGGCATCCTGTGGGTGCTGCTGGCTCTGCAGCCCCCTCCTCACGCCCTGCTGTCCCCAGGGGCTGCAGCAGGGACCTGTCCATCCTGCCAGGCTCAGCAGCCGGGGAAAGCACGACCCTGGGGACCCACGGGTGCTGCCCACCGGTGCCACCTCCTGCCTGCAGCCTGGGCACATCCATCCCCGCCAGGTCAGTCCGTGCTCTCGGCCCTATTCTGTCTGATGCTGCTTTTCCAGAAAATGCTGACATTAGCCAGACCATATCTGACTGCTTGTCTCACTGCAGCGTTTTGTCTGGCCTGGTGGGAAGCCGTGCCAAGGCTCATCTCCTCCAGAGCGGGGCTCGAGCACCGTGTTAGCGTCATCACCGATTACAGACCCAGTGATGGCATTTTCTCGTGCCCCATTTGCACTGTGCACAGGCTTTCCCTGCAGGCTGAACCTCAAATCCCAGCTCTGCGCCCCTTGGGCCGATGTGTGAGGCCCTGATGTCACAGGTAAGCCGCTGAAGCGCACCGCCGGCCGCCCTAGCGCGTGCTTTTCTCCGCCGGCATTACCATTCTCATCACATTTCCTGCCGTTTGCTGCTCTGCTTCTAATTGCTGCTCATCTAGTTGGAGATTCACACCTTCCTACTGAGCGTAGCTGCAGCATTTGGGGGATATTTATAATGCTTGCTGCCTTCCTTCCTCCCTAGCCCTTGCTCCACGGTGGCTCCCCTCGCCCCTCCACAGCGAGCCCCGGCTGCTGCTGCTGCACCTTTACCCACTTGGCTGTCCCGTGGGCCTGGAACCTCAGCATCGCCAGCTGCAGCCTTCCAGCACCTGCCCGCAGCTCCACAGAGGTATTTTTTGTGGCTGGAGCCGTTTCCATCTCTCTCTCCCCTTACACTTATTATTCATCTGCTGGATTTCAGCGCATGGCCCTCTGCTTAAATGGGCTGGGCACCCTGAGGCTTTGGCTTTCTAGCAATTACAGTGCCATTTGGTTTCCTTTTTAGTCACATTGCTGCGCGTGTAACTGGCTTTATGAGTCCCATTGGGGACTGTAGGTCACTTACAAGAGAGTAGAAACAGTCGGTCCTGGCTTGCTCCATCCTCTTGCACCTCTTTCTCTAAAACCTCTTTTCCCTCTGTTCTGCTTCCTCGCTTTCCTCGGCTCTGCTCAATTAGTGAGCAGCCTCAGCTCCTGAAATATTCCGCTCTGTTCTCTGATGCAATATTGACGTGTAGTGCCTGGGAGTAACTCCCTAAAAACCAACAGAAGCATTGATTTTCAATATTCAGGAGTACATTTTCTGGTGATCTCTGCGTCCGAGGGAGTGCAAAGGGCAATGCGTCTGTGACGGGAAGGCAGGGGCTGAATGCACGGGGCAGCACTGAGCTCTCCCCACAGTTGCCCTTTCTCTGTGGTGGTGCAGCATGAAGTTGCAATAAGCTTTTCTGAGCTAAGAAATGGAGAGGGTTTGCTTTTCCTGCCCCCCCCCCCCCCCCGCACAACACCTGACAGATGCTTTTTGCAGTATCCTGTTGTTCCCTTCCTACAGAATTTATGTCTCAGTGACTGTAATAAATTGCAATGGAAATATTGTTCTGTATTTCCAGGGACTAATCAAGCGTGAATGTGCAGCAGCAAAAAACTGGGGGAGCTGCTTAGGGGAGTAAATCTCATGGGAGGACAGAGCTGCGTGGCCTTGAGCTGCCCCATCCCCGTGCCTGCCCCAGTCCTGCAGCAGAGCCTGGCCAGGAGAAACCAGCACTTGGGAGCACCAGGCATTGGCCACAAGGCAAGAAAGGCAGCATCTCTTTCTATCTGGCTTATAGCCATTTATTTCTTGGAGCTGGCTGCACTTCAGGTCTGGCACATAGCGTGTGATGTCCCACGGAGGGTCTGCGACCAGGGTGCTGATGCCAGCCCCGCGATGGATGGATGTGGCCAGGAACGTGCGTCAGTGCTGATCGCTGTTCCCTTGGGAGCCCCTCGGGTCCCGTGCCATAAGCAGCTTCACCATGCCCTGGGGAGGGAGCAGCGGTGCAACGTGCCACGTCAAGATCATGCTCATGCACTGCGTATTTCTCACCATGAATTTCAGGAGATCACACCCACCTGCAGTGCTCCCTTTGAGCACCATGGCCCAGCTCATGCACAAAGCGGCCGTGGCGAGGAGCAGGGGCGCACAGATTTGGGCTCAGCTGGCCAAGCTGCTCCAGTGGCTCCCGATCTCCTTGGTCTGCCCAGGACACGGGGTTCTGAATTCTTCCCTCTTACCATGCATCCCCTTATTTATCCTCTCGTGAGTACACGCTCTTATTTATACATGCAAATAAACACCAGGCAATGGCCCGCTGCTTTGCGAAAAATCCCATCATGCCTGTTTTAACTGAGTTAGTGCCTGCTAAGTAATTTTCAGGAGATAGGCTTAAGACTGTTTCACATCTCTCTTTTTGAGAAATACAGCACTTTTCTGGACCACGGCAAATTGTCTTCCCTCCAGCTTCCCCTTTGCCACAGGGAATGAATTTCAGAGCTTTTTTTTTTCGGCTCATTATTCTAAGCATTTCCCGTTAGGTGTCTGATTAGCGCTTCACAGCCCGTGTTGTGCTATAATATCTGCCTCTGACGTGTGCTGCAGCAGCCAGAAGAGAAATCCATCGCATTTCAGATTGAGATAAGGGTTTAATCTGATCCGCTCTCGGGAAAGGAAGAGCTGCCAGCCCCCGGTGGCAGCGTGCGAGGCGGAGGCGCTGCTGGCTCCTGCAGACATCCCCGGAGAAGTGACCCACTCCCGAAAGCAAGCGCTGCAAGGCATTTGGTCTGTCCTCCTCAATGCCATTTTTCAAGCTACCTCTAAGCCAGTGATGAGCCCCAGGAGCAGGCACTGTGCCATTAAAGAGAGGTCGAAGCTTCCCTTGGCTTTGCCCAGGGCTCGCTACGTAACGTGGAGATGGGGGAACCTTGCAGAAGAAATGCTTCTGAGGTCTTCTGGAAGCAGGATCCTTCTGTGCTGGTCGAACAGCCACCCAGCCACAAAGCTGGGAAAGATAAAGCGAATGGGAAGTGAGGTGGGAGATGGGCAGAGCTTTATTTTCTCTCTAACACCCCGGGTGGGTGCCCAAACCCCTGCAGCTCTGGGCTGTGCTTCCAGATCTGGAGCTGGGCATTGCTCAGAGCCCCAGCACCACTCGCTCCTCACAGCTGCCTTAGCAAGAGGTTTTACCTCCAGCTATGCCCTGGCTTTAAAGAGCTGTTGAAATTTGCCTTTAAAGTCCCAGCTGATGGAACAGCTTGCCAGGAGAGGTGGTGGTGCCTCTAAGGGTCAATTGCTCTCCCTGCGTACAAACATTAGGGCATCCTGCCCTTAATCTTTTTTATGGCTCTGCCTGCTAGATTTAAGAGCCCTGTATATAAACAAGCCCTTAAATAGATAGACCTGGAAGCATAATCTCCTCACGTAGATTCTTACAGAATTGTGTTCAAGCCATCTCAATCTTTGGATAAACTAAATGGATTGAGCCCATTAGGTTTCTCCCCGTAAAGTGGCTTTTAGAGCTGACCCTTCCCTGAGCTCTCCAGGCTTCCCTACCCGTGCTTTTAGCTGCACAGGTAACTCAGCAAGTGCCAACGCTGGCCCGTGGCTCTGCTTAGCTTTTTCCTTTTTCTTCATCCAAGGAGCTCGTCAGTCCGGTTGTGTATGGCATTAAGCTGCTCGTGAGCACTCATAATTCCTCTGTGTCCTGACAGCGTCTTCATCTGCATCTGTAGAGCACTTTGGAAGAATTACACTGTGTGCGCTACCTGGCTGGTCGTTACGGTGCTGGATCATGAATGAAAGCCTGCATGACCAATGTCCTGCTGAATCAGCGGGGGGATATTTTTAGAGACCCAAAGCTCTTGGACAATCTTTGGGGGCTACTTACTCTCACCTCAGCACAAGCTGGAAGCTGTGGGCTGCTTATCCCTGACCAGGACAAGGTGTTGCTTCCACCCTTAGTGGTTTTCACATTGGAGAAGTTGTAGCCGAGCCCTAGCTGGACAAGGGGCCAGGCACATGATTTATGACAGAGCTGCAGCTCGTTGTGCCTCCAGCTGGCAACTCCATAACAGACATAACTCATCTGTCTGTCCTGAGGCTGCTGGGAGAGCCAGATAAACAGGGAGAGGTTGCACAGGGAGGAAATGAGCATAGGTGTCGGGGCAAAACCCCCCCGAGGCACTCCACCAGATCAGGAGGAAGGGAGCCCAGAGCTCTGGGGGTGCTGGGAAGGGCTTGTTTCCTTCGAGGCTGTTCCTTGGGAAGCTTTACTTGGAATTTCTTTCTGTGCTGCATCCATCCATCCTTTCCAACACCCATATGGCAGTTGCACCTGCAGCAATGAGATCGCACAAGCCTTTTCTGAGCTGACCTGGAGCTCTTGGCTCTCCCTGCATGTCCTGTGCTCGGTGTCTTGGTGGCATCCGCTGGGCTCACTGCATTTTACCCACGTCTTCCTTGTGCTGCTCATTTTCCGTGTGCACCCAGGTCAGAAATCCTTGTTCTGCTCCTCTCCGAGCCTCACAGCCATTAGCCCAGGCCTGGGCTGTAGATAAAAGGCTTCCCTGAGAGGCTGGCTGCTGCTGCTCCTCCTCAGATGTTGGCGTGCCTCCTCGTGCTTGAGCCAATATCAATATTCAGCCAAGGCTACGGGGAGGAAAATCATTACAGCGCACCAGTTCCTCCTCTCTTCTGCTTAGTGAGGAAAAAATCATTCGGGCAGCAGGTTTGGGAGTAGCCTACCATGTACTTTTAGGCAGAGACATCAGCTGTGTCCTTGCCACGATGAGAACTGTCCCGAGCATCCCAGGCAGGTGGCCGAAGCAAGGACCTCCTGGCTAAACGCACCAGAAGTGGTCTCAGAGCAGCGCCTGTCCCTGCTGCAGGTGCTCTTTCGGCAGGAAACGAAGCCACCAGGGCTCCTGTTCCTGACTGCCCCAGCCCAGGCTCCGTCCCTAGCATTCGTTCCCTTGCTGCTCCCTCTCAGCCATTTCTTCCTCCCCAGGGATATAGCACCCGTCCGTCCCCCCAGTGCTACCTCACCTCCCAGCCTGCCCGCTGGGCTGGAAGGAGAGGGGAATTGTCTGCTGGGTCCCACGGAGCCAGCTAAGCATTTGTACGTTGGCCTGTGTGCAAACCGAAAGTCATCATTAGCCTAATTCATTAAGCCATTAATGATGCTAAAGCATGTAAAGTGCATTAAAAGCCTCTTTTTAAGCAGCAAATTCATCCCCTGGCTTTAGGGTCAGTGAAAATTGATACGCATGGCATTTGTGCTGCTGCGGGATTTAAGAGCTCTCGCACGGTGCTGGCCAGTGCTGCCCTCGCCTCCCTTGAGGAGATATTGTCCATACTTCATATTTTACACGAATTAATACAGTTTTGGCCATCCTCGGTAAATAAACGGCCCTGTATCAAGGGAGTCATAGGCAAAAATATAAAAGATTTACTCTGGTGGGAATAATACCTCCCTAAGCTTCCTCTGGCACCCCTCTGTCCTGTGGCAGGCTCTCTGCCGGGTTGCTCAGCCACCGAAGGACCTCACCCCCTTTTCTCACCTCTGGGATTTGAAGGAACATGACACTACAACTTCTGCTCAAGGGACACGGGGGGTCTGGCACTTTTCTTGCACAGGCGTGGTGGTGGAGGTGTGTGGCGGGGGGGGGGGGTTGATGCACTGCACGTCCCCGCCGGAGCCAGGGGCTGCTCGCTGTGAGACAGGGGATGGCTTTGTTGCCTCCCGAAAAAGGCCTAGAGGGTTCTCCCAGCAACACGGAGAGCTTCTTAGCAAACCTGGCGGAAACACTTGGTGCACAACTTGGCTGGCAGGAGTGACCTCGTTTTCGCGAAACAGGCACGGGGAGGGGCTGCTGGCGTCCCCAGAAATTCCTTTCCTCGCTCATCTCTCCCACAGCACTATTCTCAACTGCCACTTGTGGGAAATAAAACATTTGCACAAACGCCCTTGAGAGCTGGAAGCAAGCGTGCTGAGTGGGGACAACTGCTCTGAGCTGCATGTGGAGCAGGAGAGCACGGCTGGGGGCTCCTGAGGGAGCAGGATGCCCCAAAATGATAACCGACCCCCCAGGCTCTGCCCCAGCATCCGAGCTCATCCCCGCAGCCTCCGTGCCTTCCCACAAATCCTCCTGCACCCCACACAGGAAGGCAGGGAAGCGCACCCCACAGTGTGTATGTAGCTTGCCGTAACTATTTCGGGCTCTCTGCACTCCCTAGCAGCTGTCTCCCTTTCAATTACTCATTTGCCATTCTGAGAACACGAGCTGCAAAGGAAGAGGCATCATTTTTGCTAACACAGAAGGTCAGGGGATGGGAAGAATTCACTTCTCTGAGGTAAGAGCCAAAAAAGTGTATTCAACATTGACGTGAACTCCGGAGCTTTAAAGTAATGCAGGAGCAAGCCAAGTGAATTTACTGTATCTTGGTATAATATAAGGCAATCAACAGCAATAGAAAAGTATCTTAAAACTGGATATTGATTTTTCTGCCCAAGAGAACCTGTGTCAGCGATTTTCCAGATGCGGCTCCGTGCTCGGGTGGTGCAGGCACGGGCAGCAGTGATGCTCAGCGGGGTCTGGAGTCACCCCGCTGCCTTCCATAGTGCTTAGGTCTGTGTAGAGCAGGAGAAATGAGGCAGAGCTGCTTCAAAAGCATCAGAAGCAGAGGTCCCATACTGTCAGCCTGGAAACATCATTTTAAATGAAGACCCACTGTATGGCAGGGTCCCCGGCTGCTTTCTAATTTATAATCCCCTGGAAATGCACTGGAAATGCTGCAAATGCCGTTCCTTTGGAGAAATCTCCCTTGCGAGCCCCAGGCCAGCACCCATGCACACACAGAGGCATGACCGTGAGCATCCCCAGCCACGCAGAGGAGGCACGAGCAGCGCACGGGGCTTGGCACAGAGCACAGGCATCCGAGAGTGAGTCCAGTGCCACTGCTGCCTGTAATTGTCCGTGAAGTTTTGTTTCTGATTGATTGAAGCTGTGCACAGTTGTTACCCCCAGGACTGTGATGCTGAGGGCCAGCATTTAAGCATGCACCAAGTGGAGGGCAGCAAGGATGCCCGATGTCCTGCTCCCAAACCATTTATTACCTTCGTACCAGTGCAAAAGAGCAAGTAATTGTGGTTGCTATTTTGGGAAATCAGGGTTAGGACCGGCAGACCAGCAGAAAATGCAGAGGGATTCTTGCCTTCGAGCAGTAACCTCTGAGAGCAGCTGGGCTGCTCTGCTCTTCCTGGGTTTTGCTACCAAGGCCGTTAAACAAAGGAGAGCTGGGATGCACCGCGCCACCTGCCTGTGCCTCCCGCCCAGGGAAATGCCTGTCCTCGTTGCAGGTTTGGGAGCTTACTGAGTGGCAGGGGCCTTTCTCTGAGCAGTGGGAGACGTAATTAGTTGGCAAGGCATAATTAACAGCAGGAGGCAGGTCCTTGGTTTATCAGTCCATTGATCTGCACATGAAATCTTCGGGTTTCCAGCAGGCTGACAACAGGAGCGGACAGCTTTTTCCAGCACTGCTCTTTCTGGTCTTCCAGGCGCTATACCACGAGACACTAAGCATGGATAAAGACGAGCACCGGTAGGATCGTTCAACCTAAGAGCAGAGAGCCCGGATCCAGTACAGCAGTAAACCCACCAAGGTACCTCAGAAGAGCAGGGGACGTTGGGGGGAAACTCAGATTTTGCTTTTCTCCTTACCTGAGGGTATGAAACCTGGGGGCAGGATGCTGCTTCCTCAGAGCACCCTCCCATGGGCAGCGGGACTGTACTTCAGCTTCTGCAGGTCTCAACACAAAATTTAGTAGCAGACAGTTGTGTGCGCTCACCCAAGCCACCATGTAACAGGTAAATATACTCATTTTGCTATTACCTTGCTAACAACCAACCTGTGCCATCCTTGCTCCGTGTTACAAGGCTCTCAAGCCCCCGCAGCGCTGCGCTGTCACTGCAGGTCACTCAGGACAACACAAGTAGTTAAAAAAAAAAACATCGGTGGAGGTTTTTCACCAGCTGTCCCTGCAGTGAGGGGCAGACCCTGCTCCTGTGCAGCACCGTGCCCTGCTGGCCCCGAGCAGCCCCCAGCCTGGCTGCTAATGAGTGGCCCAAGGGCTAACGAAGCCCTGCGCCTCTCCCCTGATCCTGGAGGCAAATTATTCAGGCTGCAGAGGCTGCCTGGGGAACTTTATTTTTAGAGGATCCTCTGAATTATGCATGAAAGCCAGGGGGGGAAGGTGGCATTTAATAGGAAATTACCACAAGGGGTTGCACCAGCCCCTTAACGCGGGTGCAGGGGGGTCAGTGGGGCACCTGCGCAGAGCACAGGAGCTGGGGGAGAGGATTGCTGCAGGTTCCCCCTGCAAAGCCCTGCCGGCCCCGGAGCTGGCAGCGAGCTCAGCTGAAAGCTGGGGAAGTTCAGAGGGAGCTGGAGCTGTAAAGGGTGGGGGCTTCCAAGGGTACCCAGGTGCTCAGGGAGGGGTTCAGGCTGCCCAGGAGCTCCGGGCAGACCCTCAGCAGGGCACAGCGGGGCGCAGGGCAGGGGGAGAGGGGCCGGGGGTCTCGGGCAGGGCTGGTGGTGGAATAAGTGAACACGTTGCTGGGAGACACCAAGCTTGGGCTCCGTAATTCATGAGGGCTCTGCAACGAGGTGAATAATTTCGGGGTGCGGGAGGCAGGGGGAGAAGCAGGTAGGAGGCTTCGGAGCCCCCCGGCCAGCCCCAGGGGTGCCACGGAGCCAGGATGGGGCTGGGGGAGCCCCGCAGCCAAAACCTGCCTCCCCTTCCCAGCGGGGCGCAGCTTCCCCCCAGCCTGCAAACCAGCACCCGGCCTCGTACGGACAGGGAGAGGAGCTGGGGCTTCTCCCTGCCTCACCTGAGCCCCAGGACACCGGCTGCCATGGGGCCAGTGTGCTCCCAACAGGCTGAGGAAGCGCAGATCTCCTCCTGGGGGTCTTTTCCATCTCAAACTCACCTAAATGATGTTGCATTTGGCCAAGGGTTTTCTCTCCCTCCCAAAATATTATGGCTTCTAAGTCATAATTTTAAACAGAAGCGATCCTGAAAGGCTCCAGTGATCCGTTAGAAATGTTTCATTTAGAAATCAAGCTACATTTAAATGAGGATGGTAAGTACCGGAGAACAAAACCGATGTGTTTTTGTTGGAGTTGCGCTGAGTGCTTCGCTCAATGCAACATAAGGATTTAAAACAAAAAAAACAAAAAAAAAACACTCTAGTCACTGAACCAGGAAGAATTTATTTATTTATTTTCCCTCTCATCACAGTTTGACTCAAAATACATCTCCGTGAATAAGTTTAGGGCAGTAACCTGGCTGATAACACATGCATGTCCGGATGCTCCCCTGAATATGGGTGCAGTGGCTTTGTCTGAGGCTTTACCCAGCCCATGGTCCAGTTTTCCCATCCGTGCAGGTAATCCCACAACCAGACGGGCTCACATCGGGCTGCCCTGCTCCTTAAGGCACCAGCCCGGGGAGGATGGAGCGGTTTCTCTCCCCTGGGAAAGCAGAGGTGCAAGGCTGCCTGTCCCAGGGGGTCTCGGCGCTGCCTGCAGAAGCACGCGGACACCCTCCCTGACCACAGGCAGCAAGAAAAGGATGCCAAAGGTAGGAGGAAAAGAAAAATCTTCCCTCGTGCCCTTTAAGAAAGCCTGGTGCATCGAGTGTGCTGGGAAGAGCCCTGATAACTGGGTAAGGCTTGGTGCTCATTAGCATTCGGGAGAAGGAGCGCTGTTTGGAACTGCCTCGGCGTGTCACGAGCCAGAAACAATTGGAAGCAAACAAGCAGAGTTTGATTTGCTCCGAAATGAAATGGACTTTGGCTGGGAACGGCTTCCCAAAGTGTCTGGTACTACCCGAGCGCTAAAGCCAAACAAGCGAGCTGTTCATGGAGCAACGAACAATATTTTTTTAGCGCTATCACTTTGCCATCAGCAGAGACTTCGGGAACACAGGAGCGTCAAGTGTTGTTTCCAAAGCCATCGGGCTTGGGTGTGCGATGGGAAGGAGGATCTCTGCCTCCTGCAGCCCGAGCCGTGCAGGGCCCTGGGAAATGGCTGAAATACGGAGAAATGAGGTACTTGGAGCCTAGCAAACAAGCCGGTGACCTGAGGGGGTTTCAGTACCCAAGAAGCCAATTCTTGCCTATCTGCAGAGTTATATCCTTCCACCACAGCCCTGATGAAGTGCTGGGCCCCAAAGATCTGACCTTTTCCTCACAGCACAGCTTTGGGGCTAGAACTGCGAGAAGCTCCTTGCAGGAGACTGGGCGCAAATTAAACACAACAAGAATTGATGTGCTTTGGGACCCAGGGAGGCTGGGAATGGCCGTGGCAGTAATTGTGATGTGCTGGGCACCACGAGCAGCAGGGCTGGGAGCATCGCCGAGCCGCCGGAGGTTTTCGGGCAGGGAAATAGATCAGCTCACGGTTTCCAAAAGGACAAAGATCAGCTGATCTCAACATCCCTTTCTTGCACACAGTGCACGGTTGTAAGACACAGTCACATTACAATGATCTACAGGATCTCTTGCTGGAGCCCTGCCACAGCCTGGCCGGGTTCCCGGAGGAGCTCGAGCCCTGCAGAGGCAGCAGCACCAACGCCACGGCTCCCTCTCTGCCCATCAGACCCCGCATTCCTCCTCCCGAGGCTCATTCACAGCAGGCATCCCTTTTTGGGGCCGCATCCCGTGCTGCCTGTTCGACGGCGCGCGGTGCTGGTGTTCCTTTCACAACAATAATTACTCCACACGGCGCTTGTCAGTTACTGCGCTCCGTGGTAATCAAAACCTCCACTTTGAGAACACGGGGTGTGTTCCCGTCTGCTCCCGCTCCGCTCCGCGTGGGCACAGCGCTCAGTCACGGCTCTGTCTTGCAGCCAAGTCATGACAGATGGGTGGGCTGCGGCGAAACTCCGCACTGACTCATGAAATCCCTGCAGGGGCTCAGGGGAATTTCACTCGCCCTCCCGCCACCCAAAACGATGTCCCGGCTGCTGCCCCCTGCGTGCTATCCCATCGCCGAGGATGTGGGGTTGTCCCCTGCTTGGTCCCGGCACCCTGTGAGCGGGGCTGGGGCACCGGGGGCTCATCCATCCATCCATCCATCCATCCATCCATCCATCCATCCATCTGCAGGGGGTGGGAAGGCACGGCTGGTGATTCATCCCCACTAAAGCAGCGTGAGCAATCCTCGCCTGGACATTTCTTGCACGGGTGCCAGCCCCAGCAAAACCGGGCATCCTTTTCTGAACGTGGCACGGGGAGCCCAGGTGGGTGCAGGGCTGACACGGAGCCAGGGAGGTGCCGAGTGCCCCCACAGCTCACGCCCAACACTGCGGCTGTCTGGCTACAGGTGCCTGCATCTAATTAGGCACTGCAGCACCGCGGTCGTTTTAATTAAGCAAAGCCAACTGCTTTTGCTGGACGCGCTGCTGTTGAAACTCCCAGGCAATTCTCTGTTTCATCTCCCACACCCTTCAGTCCCTTCCTTCACTCTGCAAGCAGGCGGTGGGAGGAAGAAGACCTCCCCCGGGTGCTGAAGCAGCCCCGCGGGGACACGAGAGTCCTGGGCAGCCCCAGGGGCTGGGCACTGCAGGGTGCCGGACCCCCTCCCACCAAGGGCAGTCCTCAGCCTGCAGCATCAGGCACGGGGGATTTCTGGGCACAAGGAGGCTGCCAGGAGCCCAGCCCACATCTTCACCTGACAGCAAGCAGGAGCGAGGAGCATGAAATACCGAGTGCGATTCCCTCCTCTCTTACAGCTGATGAGGAAATAAATTGCCAAAGCGGCAGCTTTAAGGACTCGGGTAGTCCATTTCCATTATGGGCTAAGCAATTCTGTCTCAAGCCATACATCTTATTTAACACGTGCTCTTCCGTGGCACGCCGAGGCCGCTCCGTCAGGATGCAGAGGGCTTCAGGGGGCTGCTCTGTGCCCTGGGGGCTGCCAGGGCCCCCTGGCTGTGCCACGCAGCCTCCTCCTGCAGCCTCCCCGCCTCCAGGGCTGCTGTGAGGACTTCTCAGGTGCCTCCTGAGAGCCTGGGCCATGTCCCCATCCCTGCTCCCAGCCCCGAGCCCTCCCCAAAACCCCAGAGCTGCCCCAAAGCCCCTGCAACAGCAGTGGGAACGCCGATCTGCCAGCTCCTGGGGGCACCAGCAGGACCACGAGCAGCTCCATCGAGGAAGCAAGAGAAACAGCAATGTATGCACAGACCACATGCTTAAAAGAAAACCATCAGGGCTGCTTAATCTGTGAGTCCAACCCTGCTTAACTTTTTTAAATGACTCCCATAAAGGCAGCCGTTTCGAGCACACGCGCAATATTGTGTAGATTCAAATCTCATTAGCTGCGTTCGCGTTAATTAGATTCATTGTGTGTTTGATGCTCAGCTCTTCCTTCAAGCTTTATCTTGGAGCATGTGTTCATAATTAACCCAAATTTAGTGTGTAGTTAAGGCCGCTTCTGCAGGAAGGGCTCAGTTCCTGCTGTCCCCAAGAGCAGGCTCCTGCATTTGTCGCCCGGAGCTCCGTAGGGGAGCAGGGACATGGCCGAGGGGCCTCGTGCTTGGCAGCAGGCGGCCAGACCCAGCTCAAAAGCTTCATGTGGTGCTGTTTGGGTAAAACTTTGGGAGAAAAAGGCAACATGTCCCTACAAAGCTCCCCGTTTTCCCTGCTGGAGCAGGGTATTTCCTCCTTTGCACTGCCACAGACGCAGCTGCAGGCGTGTGAACGAACCTCAGGTGGGCTCGTTGGGCAAAGGGGCTATAAAGGATGCACAGCCAGCACAGCTCTGGGAATAGCAGCCCTAAATTTCTGTTGGTGTTACTGGTGAGGACATGTCTGGCTTACAGGTGTGTGCAAACCACCTGTGTGTGTGTGTGCAGAGGACACAGCGCAGTGAGGATGGCGTCCGCAGGTGTCCCAGCAGTGCAGATGGCACAGGCAGAAGGCGAGCCGGGTGACATTTGGAGGTGGCTTTCTCCTGAACGCTGCCTGCTTCGGTTTGATGGAGCGGGTCTGCGGATGGCGTCGGGTGGTAAAACATCCAGTCAGAGTCAGTTTAGACTTCTGCTGTCTGAATGCAATGAGTCTCGTTGTACCTCAGCAAATCTTTGTCTCATTTTTTTCCCCCCAAGTCGGCTTTTGGAGGAAAAAATGTAAAAAATGCAAGCCCAAGTTGATTCCTTTCCAATTTGACAAATTTTGATTGATTCAAAATGGCTTTTTGAAGCAGGAGGAGGGAAAGGCAATAAAACCTGCTGGAAGCAGCCTCCCCCAGGACCGTCCTGCCTGGTGCTGTGCACCAGCTAGTTCACCACGGATCATTTTGTCAGAGGTTTCCTGGTGCTGGGGGCACAGCACAGGGGCACGGCACCCACCCCGGGGCTGCTCGGGTGCTGCATCACCCAGCTGGCTCCCCTGCTTCCCAGGTCTTATATTTTCCCCTTTCTGATGGATCGCTGGGCGATTTCTCTTTGCTCTGGAACAGGGTGCACAAAGCTTGAAAAATGGCGCTGAGAGCCATTTCTTGTGCCAGAATAATTCAATTTTATTGTAATGCTCTGCTTTGTGCTGCGCTGCCTGGAAGCTGCTGTGGGATGCGAACCTCTTGGTGGGGGGTACCAGAGGATAAAACCCGCGGCGAGCTTTGGAGGCTGGCAGGCTGTGGGGCTGGGAAGGGCAGCATGTAGCTGCTGAACCTTCCCCGTGATGCGTTGGGCACCGCATGGGGATGCTGCTGCTTGCAGGGGTCCTGCCGATGGCAATTCCTCGCCTGGCCTGCTTTTCTGCCCCCTAACTTATTTTTTATTGACGTTCGGCAGCGCTATATTTCTTAAAACTGAAATGTCATGCAACGCTTGAGTCAAGTGTCTCGCAGAAACCTGGGAGGCTAAATATAGTTAATTTGCACAGTAACCTTCGCCAACCAAGCCAATGAGCAGGAGCAATCAAGCCACAGCCGTGGCTGTGCACGACAGGAGAGCCCAGGGGCTGGGGCTTCGGTCTGTTAAGGCAGCCACGGAGGGGAGAGAGGGCAGAGGAGCTGGGGGGGACAGGGACAGCCCCCAGCACTGGTACTGGGAGGCTCTGGACGGTTTGGGGAGGCTGCAAGCCTTCCTTGCAAGAGGTGGGGTGACACTGAGGGAAGGTGATGCCCTTTTCTCTGCCACAGCTGAAGGCTGCCCTGCCTCAGGCTGCTCACAGCGGCTCTTCCCTCCCCTCTAATAGGATTTGGGAGCTTAGCCACCTTTGTGCAATAAGGCCAGCTCACCCCCGAGCCTTTCAGGCATGGCTGCTTGGCTGCCTAAGAGCCTGTAAAGCTGCTAATGAAAAGTGGTTCTTCCTGGAGCCCTGCGCGCCTCGGGAGGGACGGCCACCCGTGGGCACAGCCACCGCTGCGGCACAAGCAGGGCGCGGGGCTGGGGCCATTCTGGCTGGGAGCAAAGGAGGTGCGAACATGCAGAAGTCTCCGGCTGTCCTGCATCCAGGGCCTGGCATCGATCCCGACCTCCTCACAGACGCCTGTGGAGAAGTTCATGTTTTATTTAGTCCTCTTGGAGCGCCTCCGAAGCAGCGTTTGCTCGCCCCTAGCTCCGTAGGTTCCTCCTCCTCTCCCTCGGCACAGCCTGGTGGTTCCCCAAGCCCTCTGTACCCAGCCCCTGTGCTGCAGGCATCCGATTTCTTCCTTGCAAGTGCTGCTGCTCCCAGAGAATGGTCTTTAAAAAAAAAATTAAAAAAAAATGAAGCGTGCAATTATTATCGTAAGGGCTGCGGCACGTTCCCCACGTACTGACACATAACATATGGCACGAGGTTGCCTCCCTCTAAATAATTCAGGCAGTTCATCGCCACCGTGATTTTCTGTGCTCTCCTGGGACAGTGACAATTCACCACCTCCCTTCCCGTGCCTGCTCCCAGGGAGCTGGGCAGGAATACCGAATGGTTTTTGGGCTCAGCTTTGCCCATCACGCCAGCTGTCTCCAGCCCTGCTAATTGCGCAGGGAGCAGCTGGGTGGTTTGTCTTCTCCTGATGCTTTTTGGGGCCCTTTCTCGTCCTGTCCAGGCAGGGAGGTAAGAGAATAGGCAGGGAGAGGAGGCAGGGTTCCTCTGTGGGTGTGAGGATGCTGCGAGGACACACGTCCCACAGGTGAGACCGTTCACCCGAGAGAAGAATTTATTAGTCCCGGAACGGAAAATTCCTTCAAGGAAAAAGTATTCATTGAGATGCAAATTCACCATTCTCTCTGCGGAAAATGAGCTCATTTTCCCTGCACAAAGCACCGGTAACTTATTTGTAAGAGCACCGCTCAACAGCAATATCTCCAGCTCCCCAGGAAAATTAGTGCCCATTAGCAGGGAGCGGTGTGTGGGAGCAGGGAGCAGCATTCCAGGCTTGCCTGTCTTTGGGATGAATGGGCAAAGAATTAACGCGATCTAACTCTTCTAATTCGCCCATTTTGCTGGGGAACTTTAAATGGGTTTTTAATATAGAGGTCTGGGCTGCAGCACGTGAATTGGGAGCCTCTTGGGGCATTCATCAACATTTGGCTTTAATGGAAAAACGGTACCAGGGTGATGCACTAAGCCTCGTGGTAGGGGAGGAGGGGTGGCTCTGCTATATACTGCTTGGTTGTAACTGAGATCTAATTATCCCATGAATTCTGTGATAATGGAATATACCAATACCGACTTATTTAAGGTACTGCTGACAAAAAGCTCCCTTAAAAAAGCACCGCTCAGGATGCGAGCTAAGTGCTCGGGTGTTGGGAAAGGCCAGATTTGTGGTTCTCGTCCCACTTTAATTCTGCTCCGTGTGCACTGAAATGAGAGAAAAGCCCCAGGAGGAGGAAGTAAGTGATCGTTTAACTAAACACTGCATCGTAATGTAAATGGGGGCAGAACGAAGGTCAACCTGACTTCCATAAAACTGGTGTTTCCTAATTTCTGAAGCTTGAGCTTGAGACCTTTTAGCGGAGACTTTGGCAAGATTTCCCAGCCCCTTTTTTTTTTTTTAGGTCTTCCAAAAGAAAAGAAAAAAAATAAGGGAAAGGAGGGAAGATGGGAAGAGCCTTTTGGTGGCACTGCCACCCCATGCTGGCACAAGCAGTGGCACGCAGGGCACCCGGTGCTGGTGGGCACAGTCAGCTCCTTTGGTGAGAGCCCTTGATTGACTCATCTGGGGTTTTGGGTTAATAAACCTCAGGTGACGGATCCATCACATCAGCCACAAGTTCTTGTTCCCCAAATTGTTCCTCTGCAGCCCTGGGCTGGAATCATTTGTCTCCTGAGGCGCAGTGGAAGGCCATCAGTTGTGGTTTAAGGGGCTCAGAGATGCCCGGTCCCAGGGCTGTGCCACCTCCCTGCCTATGCCATGTTGCTGAAGCCCTTCCTTGAGCCTTCCTCCCTCCTGGAGCCGCCCCTCTTCCTCACCGACTGAGGAAGTGACCCGCAGCTGTGGCTGGGCACCTGCGTGGCTCTGCAGTCCTGCCTGCTGCTGGCGGCGATGCTTTGCGCCGAGGGAGCTGCCCGTGCATTATTAGCCATATCCCATATGGCATCCTCCATTGTTTTGCTCAGACCCACTGATTTAAAAATGTTTCTCTCTATCAAATATTGGCTACCGGTCCTCACACCAGGTAAAAATGAAGCGGGAAGTATTCCTGCCAGCAGAGGAGTGGGAGGAGTAATTAGCAATAAAAAGCGAAATTCACCAACAGCTAGAATGGGAAAACAGACAGCAATCAATGTGAAACGCAGGAAATTGATCTGGGAAGAAAAAGCAGTGAGCTGAAAAAAAATAATCTCTGGTCTGAGGGAGCGAGAAAGCAGCAGAGAGGAATTTTCAGGCTTGGTGCTCTGAAGAAAGAGAGGAAGGGGGAGCTGGGGCTGGTGGCCCAGAGCTGTGCTGACATGGAAAGGCAGCGGCTAGTTGGGATATCTTACAGAGTGAGGCCAGGCAGGTGCTCAGGTACAAAGTGCTTCGGGTGCCTCCTCCCTGCCCTGAGCATCTCTGCCAGCTCAGAGATGACAAAAAAGCCCAAAAAGACAAAAAAGCATTTTTTTTTCCCTCCTCCTGATGGAGGGAAGGAGAGCTTGCTGTGATTTGTCTCCGCATTCTGCTCATCTGCGAGGGAAGCGCTAAGAAACCACTGTGTTTTCACCAAATGCTCCCACCCCACCTCCCTCTCCCGGTGCTGTAAGAATATATCGCTTGACTCGAATGGTTTGCGTCCTTCTGACGGCAGCGGTGGTGCTTGGAAGCCTGCCCAGGAGCCCGACTTCCCCTGGTATCAGTAGGAGGCATGGTGCCGTGATGGCATAGAGGAGAAGGCACAGCAGGGAGGTGCCCGGCCAGTGGCACTGGGAATGGCAGCAGGAGCTGGGCACCGGCCCCTCACCCATTTTTCTAATGTAATCAAGGTCCCAGCATCTTGGGGTCTTTCTATTCCACATCTGAGGCTCCTGGTGGAGCAGGAGCAGGATGCGTGACCAGCAGCCACCTCGGACAGTTTCAGACAGGGACGTCACCCCCCGGTGCCTGCGGAGACAGGCAGCCGCTTGCAGGCACGGAGCAATGTCTCAGAGGAAGCATTGCTCTCCAGAGGACCACTTTTTCAGCAGCAGCTGTGAAATCCAGTCATTTTTTTCCCCTTCCGTTTAAGGAGGTACTGATAAAAAGCCGGCACAGCACCGCGCTGCGTCCCATCTTTCAGTTTAGAGGAAAGCAGGAATTGCACCATTTTCTAGGAAAGCCACCATTCAAATGTCCAGGAAACACAAAAGTGTTTCCCTTGAAAACAACAGCTTTCATCGCTGTTAGCTGGGGGAAAACCACAAGGCTCGCTGCGGAGGGTTTCCCGGCCGCCTGGGAGTGCCAGCCCAGGCTGGGTGCCCAGGGGCCCGGTGTCACCCCTCGTCCCCTGCCCGGGCACCCAGCCCTGGCCCCTGCCCACCCTCCAGAGCAGCCCGGACAGCCTGGTAATTGGCAGCTAATTGAATCCTCTCGTAATTACCTTTTCCCTGGTAAGCTTCCAGCCTGGAAGGCTGTGCGGTTTGGGGCTGAGAGCAGCATCTGAAATTATCAGTGCTAATTCCCTGTGGCTCTGTTTATTAGGCCAGAGGACTTCCCCAGAGTAATCAAACCCAGACAGAAATCGCATTAAGCCCACAGAACAAACATGGGTGTTTGCAGCACAAAGCCCTTCCTGTCTCATTAAGACCAATTAGGTTGTCTTGAGCAAATTTTCCCCCTTCTTTCTGCTCCGCCTGGGCCACCAAGCCCGTCCTCCTCCTAAGCAAGTGCAACAGCAGATCTGAAGGTGAAAAATGCCAGCACATCACCAAAACTGCTTCCAACAGGCCAAACAAAGCTGGCTGCAGAGGTAAAGACATCAGGGCACGCAGGATGTGTCCCCGTGCCCTCTCCTGCCCACCAAGGACCACGTGTGAGGTCTCCTCCCTGGTGCCAGGGCTCCCCAGCAGTGCCCCTGTGGGTGCAGAGAGCAGAGTCCTATTCCCACCAAACTTAAATATGGAAGGGTTCCTGTACGGCTTTCCAAATTGTCCCAGGTTCATCTGGAAGAGGAGGTTCTCGTTCCCAAAGGAGAGCAGCCCGGCACAGGAGCGCACACACGCCAGGCAGCTCACAGCTCCTGCTGCTTGGTATCCCCCCCGCCACAGAGAGAACAGATTTGTAAATGTTTGCGAGCCAGGAAATCGCTCAGAGAGGATGTTTTGGGGAAACGATGATGTTTATTCAACCGGGAGGCTGCTTGTGTATTGCTTGGGGGTGGAAAGGCAGAGGGAGGGGAACTGCCTCCGCCTGATCTGGGAGCCACGGGAGAATCTGCTAGGATTTCTGCTGGAAGGCAAATAACACGGAGAACCTCCAGAGATTGTTTGGCTTCTCAGAAATCCTAACACGCGAGGACTAGAAAATAAACTGTAGTTTTAGAGAAACCCCAGAGCCTTTCCTTTGCTCTCCTCCCGGCGCCCGGCAGAGGTGGCTGTGTGGGTGCTGCCGGGTGCCCATGGGGGCAGCGCCAGACGTCAGGTGGATGCCAAAAACCACTGGTTGTGGGGGATATTTCAACATTTAGGATTGAGCAGAGGATTTAGAGGCTGGTTCTGCCCTGGCACTTCAGGAAGCCAGGTGGGATGTTCCCCCTGGGGCAGGGGGAGAGGCAGCGGGAGGTGCTCGGGGTGGGCTCCGTCACCCCTGGGCTCTGCACCTGCAGGGAGCCCCGCTGGGGGCTGCGAGGGGTGTCTGCAAATGCTCAGAGCCACCGACTGAAAAATGGAGTGTTTGCAATAATTATTTTCAGTAACTGACCAGCTTTATGGATGGGTGAATAATATTCGTCGGATAAATTATTCATGATTTATTTCCACTGATCAGCAAATCAATTAGCTTCAATTATTCCTCCAGCTCCGGCAGGATAAATGGGCAGATTTATGGCACAGACGATGAACTAACACGTGTTTCCGAACAGGGACCCTTGAAATCCTTTCTCCTTGTTCCAAATCGGCTCAACTGAACCAAGACTTTGATTCACGGTCAGACTCTCCAAGCTCCTTCCCTGTGCAGGGGGGAAGCAGAAGGAGACAAAGCGATGGAAAAATGGGAGGAACGGGAACAGAGAGGGGTGACGGGGTGGGAAATGGAAAGAAGAGGGCAAGAAGTGACCGGGTGTGTGTGGGGCCAGCGTGGTGACGCACGGAGCCCTCTGGCTAAAAGCTCCCCGGGTACGGCCTGTTGGGAGGCTGCATTTCTGCAAATTAACCTCTACTGATGTAATTCACCCTGCGAGCACTCTTATGCCGAAATTGAGGAGTGTTGACAACACTAAGCCGCACAGTAAATGCAAGTAAGAGTTATTAAACTAACAAATAGATTAGCATAGGGGCTGGCTTTGCCTCACTGGAGTAGCAACCTCGGAGGCTGTGTAAGACTGGCATAATTCAGCACGAGTGTGCTAAGTGACCGGCAGCGCGCGGAGAGGACTCTAAATTGCCCTGCTTCGCAAGCCTTTGCATCCCGGCTCTCTTGGTGCTCAGCAGTGAGGCCTCTCCGCCATACCTCACCCGGCCACAGGTCCCTCTGAGCAACCTACAGCATTGCTCGTTCATATAGCTGGGAATTACGGCTGTGGCTGGCCTGCGTAGATAAAACAGGTCCAGACGTGGGAGGGCAGCGGCTGCGTGTGCCAGGCACGGCTCCTCTTCCTGCAGCGATGTAGGGACGGGCGCGGGAGCAGCCAGGCACTCCAGGGGAAAAGCATCACTGGCAGTTTGACTGATCTGGTTAGCGGATTAAGATCATATTCCCATAAACACTCTTGCTGCCTTAAGCTGCTTGCACTCAGCTGCCCGAGAAGGGTCCCCTGCTGCCGGTGGCCCCATCCATACACGTAGGACCTGTCCCTTCGGAGCAGCTTTGAGGCACGAAGGGCAGGCTCTGCGGGCAGCACAGCCCTTGCCTCGTGGCTCTGGGAGCATGCTGCTGCTGAGGGAGGCTGGAGGTGTGCCGGGGAGGCTGGGATGGGAAGGATGCTCTCCAAGGCCGTGTGGCCGCCACGCTGCCCAGTCCCTGCGGGCAGTGCCGGTCTCAGCCCTTGTGGCAGGACAGAAAGGCGCCGCGTGCTTTGCTTTGGTTTGTGACTCCGTGACTCCGTGAAGCAACTGCAAGCGCAGCTGAGAATGTTGTCTTCACACTTGGAGGCCAAAACGCTCCCCGGGAATCTCACGAAGCAGGCAAGCTGTTTGGTGAAGTGACGGGAAGACACTGAAAAGGAGAAATTCAGTGCAAAATGTCAGGGGGTGTCACTGCCCCTGGGTGCATCGCTGTCGTTTGGCCGTGTGTAATTAATGAGCACTAATGAGCAGCAGCAGGTCTGTGGGGGGGAACAAGTGCCCTGTGGTGCACAGGTGCCTTCCTCGGCCGGGGAGGCACCGGGTGGGACATCCACAGTGCCTGTGGCTTGGGGGGAAGGCTGGAAAAGTGACAATAAAACAGGATATGGGGCTGCCTGTGCTCCCCGGGGGATGGAGCAGCACCTCTGCTACGGGTGGGATGTGCTGGGGGGGCAGAAGGCTGGGCAGCCCCCTCCCCATTTACCACCAGAGCAGCTGAGCTGCTCCAGCTCAGGCTGGAGAAGGGCTGAGGACAGCTCTGGGGCTGGGGAGGCTCTAGGACGGACGTGGGACAGGCCCCCCGCTTGTGGGGCTGCTCGAAGCTGCCGAGAACAGGGACGGGGATCCCCAGCCTCGGGCTGCTCCCCACCTCCTGGGGATGGCGATCCCGGGGGATGGGGACAAATGCCCAGAGGTCTAGGACCAGCCCCAGCCCCAACGCCGGGGCCGGGATCCCGCAGACCGCGCTTCCCACCCCCGGGGTTGGGGATGCTCGAGCCAGGAGGGGCCGGGGCCGGGGCAGCGGGCTCGGGGGCGGGTCCCACGGCCGGGGGGCGGCCGTCTCTTCCCGGCGGGGGGGGGGGGGGGGGGGGGGGGGGCGATGGGGGCAGCCCCCCCGTCCTTCCCCAGCGCCCCTCCCCGCCGCCCGCCCCCAGCGCGCCTCCCGCGGCCGGCGGAGCGCGGCGCGGTGCGGGGCCGGCGGGGCTGAGCGGCGGGCGGCCGGGGGGGCTCCGCGGCCCCCGGGAGGGCTGGGGGCAGCCGCCCGCCCCCCCTGCACCGCAGCCGGCACCCGGATTTCCACGGCGCCGACCGCAGCATCCGGAGCGGGCCCCGCAGGTAAGGCACCGGTCGGGTGGCTCCGGCTCTGGCACGGCTCGGTTCCGGGCATCCCCGCTTGCTTTAGAGACCGGCAGCAGGAGGGAGGAAGAGGCGAAGCCTCTGTCGCTTTCGGAGCTAACTCGGGTCTGGGGTGCGCGCCGTGGGAGCTGGGGGTCCCCCAGGGTATGCCCAGAGCATCCCGCTGCTGCTCGGGGTGCTGGGCGCTCCGTCCCGCTGGGGAGGGTGCTCTGTGGTTAGGCCTCAGCTGGAGGATGTGGGAGCTGCGCCCCATCTCTGTCCTCCCCAGGGAACCTCAACTTCCCCCAGCCCTCCTCATGGTGGGGACCGGGGTGGGGGCTGTGCTCACGGGGAAGGATGCTCGAGAGGGTGCTCTCCGCGCTGGGAGCCCTTCCCTTTCACAGCCACAAGAAACAGTGTGGGAGAAGCAGCACAGCCTGGGGGTCACTGCCCTGAGACCCCCTGGGATGCTGGATGTGCTGTGAGTGCCACCTTCCCCTCTCCCAAACCTTCCCCCAGCGCGGATGCAGGCGGTGCTTGGGGTCCTGCTGCTGCTTTTCCTGGGCGAATTCCCCCGGGAGCTCTCCTGCGGCGGGCAGATCCCATCTGCGGCCCCTGCCCCCTTCTCCCGGCGCGGTGGCAGACCATCCCCATGCGTGGGGCAGCCGAGCTGTGCAGCTGAGCCGTGGCTTGGCGTGGGCGTGGGATGTGGATCCGCAGCGCTGCCGGAGCCCCTGCGGAAGTTGTGCTCAGCCCTGCGTGGCCCCTGGGCAGCGGGGTCGGGTGGTCCCCGCCTGGAGGAATTTGGGGGACGGAGTCCTGGTGCCGGGCACGCCGCCGGCACGCTCATCGCAGGGCGGCTGGCACAAAGGGGGTGTCCCCTGGGGGGGTTTGCCAGGAATCTGGGTGCCTCTTTAGCTGTGTGCAGTGGTGTAAGGGCAGAGAGGAGCCAGAACGCCTTCTAGATTATGGTGGGAAGGGGAAGGGATATATTCAGGATGAGCTGGAATTCCTGAGTTCACTGTAGTGTCCCCAGGGCCATAGAGATGCTGTCTTGTGGCCACGCAGTGCAAAATCTGGGTAGCACCATTCAGTGCTGTATCTGGCTAAGGGGGGACCCTCAGGATGATCCCGGGAACTGTCAGGTGGTCCTGAGCCCACCGTAGTGCCCAGACCCACCCTATCTGCCTGAGGCTCTTGGTCCCAGGGTCCTGCACAGCTCCTCGGTCTGCCAGCACTGATGCTATACCGGGCTGCGAGGGGAGGGATGCTCATCCATCCCTCTACCCCACAGCCACCCTGCACGGGCAGCACGTGCCCTCTGCCTCTCCCCCGGGTGCCCGGCAGGTGCAGAGGGTGCCTGTGCTCGTCTGCAGGAACGGAGGTGGATGCAGGGGTCTCATCTCTGCATACAAAATCCTCCCCCCCAGAAATCCCCTTCTCCCAAGTATCCGTGATGTCGGATGAAACAA
Source organism: Cygnus olor (assembly GCF_009769625.2). Classification (NCBI taxonomy): domain Eukaryota; kingdom Metazoa; phylum Chordata; class Aves; order Anseriformes; family Anatidae; genus Cygnus; species Cygnus olor. The sequence continues at coordinate 8,924,127 of NC_049176.1, read as the reverse complement.
GCTCGGATCCTGCAGTTTTAGGGCTCTCTACAGGTTTTGCAGCAACTAACGGTAGACCAGGCTGAATATAAAAAGGGTTTTTCTCTCGTTCCCAATGCAAAGCTTTTGCCGTCAGAATGAAAACAGATGTTGGGCTGCCTGCTTCAGCCAGTTTTGCAGAAAACCGCCTCTGGTTAAGACGCTGGCAGTACTAGGATTTCAAGCACCATCCTGTTTACCTCTGTGCCTTCAGAGCATAACCGTCCTTAACCTGCCCTGCCTGTGGCACAGCTGGGGTTTGCCCGAGAGGCGCCCGAGGAGCTCTGCAAAGGGAACCCGGGGGAGCCTGGCCCCGGCTCCCTGCAGCTGGAGCAGGTGGTGGGGTGTCCCCAGGAGTGCTGGGGACAACCTCACACCCACCTGGGGGGCAGCACGGCTTGCTGAGTTATTCACCGCGCAGACCTCGGGAGGGAAGGCTTTCCTGTCCCCGTTCTGCTTTAACGAAGTGACAGATTGCTGCCGCTGCCTTGCTACGTGCCGCCTGAGAGCAGAGCCTCTGCGGTGGAGCTCAGCATCCCCTGCTCGCTGCTAACCCCCTGAGGGTGGCTGGACGGGGCAGGTCCTGTGCCAGGTCTGTAGGGGCGCGGGGCTGAGCCTGCTGCGAGCAGCAGTGCGGCCGTGCCGAATTGGAGCTGGCTGGGGCGCTCGCTCTGCCTTCCCGAGGTTGCTTTGACAAGTATCTTGGTGTGTAAACGGGGATTTCTTCAAAACTTCTGGGAGGAGCAGCTGGCAACCGAGGCGCTATGTGGCAAAAATGTGTGTGTGTGTATTCCAGTCTAAACGGGAAAGGGAAAACATCCAGAGTTACGGAACTAATGCAAATCGAGTTGGCTTTCATCTCTCCCTGCAGCATCCTCTGTGGAAGACATTTGCATTTCCCCAAAGTCAGTTCTTCCCTACCTGTCCCTCCAGCAAACCCGGAGCCATGGAGCAGGGGAGTGCCTCACAAGATTTGGGGCATCTCTCCGGACCTGGAGAGAGGTGAACCCAAATCCCCGGGGAAGGGGAGCTCTTAGCCCAGGGCAGCAAGGCTGGGCAGGCAGGGGATGGTGTTGGGGGCATGAGTGGGGGCAGCAGGGGCTCTGTGCCCACCCCAGCACACGTTTGGGGTGCTGTCGGGTGCAGGATGGCCTGGCATCACCCCGATCCGACGTGCTGGAGCCCCTCTGGCCCCTCCTGACACCCCTGGGGCAGGGATGTGCAAAGCGCTCCAGATTTGCAGGGAAGCCTCCATCCAGCTGGGCAGAGCCACGAGCGAAGCAGGATTTCGTGAGCACTCCAGCAGCAGCTATTAGCTATGCTAAAAGGATTACCAGCTCTGCAGGACTCATCAAGTGTTTAAAACACAACTCGAGCATCAAAGGCGGCTCTTACAGGCTCACATTTTCACATCAAGTAACTCTGAAAATTCCTATCCAACTTAATTAAAACATCCTCTAGGCTCATTAAAAGCAGAAAAACAAAGGCTTTTTTTGCTTTCCTTAAGCACAAAGCTATTTTTTAAGTGAGGAGTTTACAGAAAAGTATGCAGGCTTCTTTGTAAAAGAACCACCTTTGTTAAAGCCTCCTATCCCCAGACCACTGTGTCTGATTAGCTCAGGCTTTCCAAAAAGGAAATAAATATATTTTTTTTCTTTTTTTTTTCCTGGCTAGGGACCACAGAAGAAAGATGAAAAAGTGAGAAGAGCTTCGTAGAGAAAGTTAGATAAGAGGGTGGGGGAGTGTCAAAAGCAGACCTATAATGGGAAACAAGCCACTGAAGTGCTGGGGGAAGTACCTTTCATGCAGCGTGCCACGTACATGCAGACCCCTTCCCAAGTGAGCACGGTGGAGCATCCGACCCTCCTGGATGCTTCTTTTGGTACCTGGGCAGCCTGGCATCATCCCCACCAAGTCCCCTGGGCCACCACTCACTGCTCCTGCTGTGCCCGGTCTCGCTGATGTTGGGTCTGCCCTGGCTCCGGCACGCGTCCTCCTTGGCACTCGCCCTCCTCTCCCTGCCCTGGGTCTTTATTTCAGGTGCCCTGGGGAGCCTTAAAGCACACCAAGAGGTTTCCAGGAGCTGGCTGGTGATACTGGGCACGTCCAACACAACGTGCAAGCCTCAGTAAATGCTGTTGTGATAGCTGCGGGGGCCTCGGATGTTTTAGCATTTTATCCCATGATGTTAATTTTTGATGGGTTTGATCAATAATGAATTAGCATCCAAAAAAAAAAGGATTGAGAGCATTAGATAGCTCTTCTCCTTCCTCTTGTTTGTGGGTCAGTTTGATTTCTTCCTCTTCAGTGTCCCGTGTAGCCAGAGGGTGCCTGGAAGGGCAGCGCTGACAAATGCCACCGGGAGCAGAGCTGCCTGGGCTGCGTCTCGCTGAGAATATCTGCAGCACGCTTCGCCTCTGTCCTTCCCACCTGGGCATTTCTTCTTTTGTGGCAGACAGCAGGACTCGAGCAGAAAACGTCCTGCCCCTGGGGACCCCCTGAGCTGGCCATGGGGCCACGGAAAGCTGCAGCCGTGCAGGGCTGGCTTCGCTGCTGTCTGCTAGCGAGGGGCAGTGCCTGGTGCCCTTGTGCTCAGAGCACGCTCGGGATGTGGAATGCAGGAATTAGGAGTAGGCAGGGTTTTTACATCAAGTATTTATAGCACCTTCCTCTCTTTGTGTCTAGACATAGCTATAAATGAGGGAGAGGGCTATTACCTAGGAATAAAACTGCTGAAACCAGCCCCGGAGAGCTTGTTGCTGTATTTCTAAGGAGCTGGGAGATTCCTTATGATGAATGTAACCATACCGAGGGCTGTAAACTCGCCGCAGCTGGGTACTGTGTCAGGGGACACACTTACAATGTCCCTGCCACTTGCAGCACGGACCGAGCATTAACCATGGTCTCTCCCCAGCCCTTGGCTACTCCTGGGGCCGCTGCTTGCTCACTGCTCTCGGGCCCAATCCGGCTGGCTCCACCAGCTGCAGCGGCACAATAAAACAGCCCAGCGATCGCCGACGTGTCGTTTGTCATCGTGGGGTGGAGGAGAGGAGAGGCAGTGAGCAGAGCCCTGACCATGCAGCTGGCTGGGAACCCGTGCCTGCACTCCCATGCCATCACTGCCCTCTGTGCTGGGGGAACACCTGGAGCCAAACCCAGCACCCCCAGTCCCCATCCCACACCTGAGCTGAGAGATTTCATGCTCAATAAATAGTGGGGGAGAGGCTGGGAGACTTTTCTCGATGCAAATTCCTCTCTCTGATCCCTGCTCCCACCACATCCAGCACGGCGAGGTCCTGGTCTGTGCCTAAGGCTTTGCAGCGCTGTCAGAATACCAGCGCAGGTAATAAAGAAGAGGATGGACTCCCTGGACAGATGCTATAAAGCAACCTGCTGACGTGCTCCCGCCAGCGGCCCCAGTGGGAGCACAAAGGCAGCTCGTCCTCTCTCAGCTCAGTCGCCTGTCCTGTGGGATCTGAGCGGTGTGGCAGGGGCTGTCCCTGAGCCCTGGGGTGTCACTGCAGGGTGAGCAAGGGAGGGAAAGGCTCGGAGCTGGAGCTGTGGCCGGGTAGTGCCCCCCGCTTTCAACACCCCACGTTAGCTGCTGGCTGCCTTCCCCGGCTCCATTGCACTGCTCAGTGTCTCTCTCCTTGCAGTCCTTGGAGCCACTTCCAAACCAAAACCTGTTTTTCTGAGCACCGACCTCTCAAATCCCAGGGATTTGGGGTTCATCCTCTCTTCCCTGTGCATAGCTCCTGCATAGAGACAACACCAGGGGTTGAGCCCCCTCAGGCAGGACCGCAGACCTCTGGACCTTGAAGCAGGGCTTTCATCGTGCTGTGGACGCCCCTTGGGATGTGTGAATTACCCTTCCAAAATTCTGCCTCCATCAGCATGGGACCAGCTGGGGCTGGGACAGAGGACTCCCAGACATCCCTTCCTGGAGCTGCAAACATCTCAGTTTGCCTCTCATCATAAAAACCAAGCGGACTGGGCATGGAAGCACAAAGGAACGAGGAAAGGAGTGTCAAAACCTGCGTGCAAACCGCCAGCCTCTCTGGTAAAGTGAGCACAGCGCGGCTTAAGTGGTTCCATGGCACACGGCGAGCGCCCCGGTGACCCTGTGATCAGTTTGTTACTGAAATCCAGGAGGATAACTGCCTGGTGAGATAAAACCAGTGCTTGTCCACTCAGGAACACGCTGCAGAAAAATTACAAGGTGTGCAGCTGGTGATTGAGAGACAAACCGGGGAAATAAAAGGAGCAAGGAGCATCTGAAGGCGGCTAACTGCCCCTACTTGATTTTAAGGGCATATCTGTTTTTCCTCAAAATGCACTAATTCCCCAAAATGCACTAATAAATTATTCCTGGCTCTTTTAAGGGATAGTGACCTGATTGCTATCGGCTGGCACAGGAGCTGGTTGGGGCCAGGCAAGAGCTCGCCTGCCTCTGTGGTGCAGCACCTATAGAAGGAAGCACGCCCTCACCCACCTGCCTTCCCTCTGTGTGTTTTGGGGCCGGCAGGGCAAAACCCCAGATCCCTGAGGATGTCTGTGCTGGAGCTTCCCCTGCTCCTCCGTGCTGGCAGGGCTTCTCCCCACATGGAGGAGAAATGGGCCTCGTAAGTACCCAGGATCTATTAAAAGCTGCTCTCGTCTGCCTCCACGAAGAACGCCGTTGGGAATACAGCGACGCCTCTTGGATGTGAGTAAATATTGGCCTTGAAGGAACTCGCTGATAATGGGAGATAAGTTATCAACAGCTGCTTAACCTAATATTACTGCCGTACAAGATAACGCGGAGCTTTTGCAAGAGGTTAATAACTGGATGGGGAATCCATCACCACATACAAAGCCACCTGACAAAACGCGGCCTTAATTCTTCCCCTGGAGCTTTATTGGGGCTGAAGCAGCACGTAACGAGGAAATGTGCTCATGGGTCAGGCTGAGTGCGATGCTGTGGGGTGTGAGCGTGTTCCCCTATGGTTTTAGTTCCTCCAGAGCAGAGGGGCCAGCACGGCATCGTCGTCTGCAGGGCTCTCCTTGCTCCTAATGAGGCTTGTCCCCTGTGCTGGGGTATGGTGGACAATCCACCAAGTCCTCGGTGGAGGCTGCTGGCAGGAGCTGGGTTGGCTTTTCCGTGCTCCTGGCTGCTAGCCCCTGCTTTATCCAGCAGACCACATTGCTGCTCGGCAAAGCTGGCTGCAGATGCTGGGATGGCAGCTGCAGCCTTATTGATCCCTGTGGGGATGATGAGCCCAAATGAAGCCCCTTGGGAAATCAGCATGGAGCATAAAAATCTGGCTGCAAGGCAGAGGCCTGGACTGTGACAGCTCTGCAGATATAAACCTGTGTGAGAGCCCAGCTGTGCAGGGTGTCCGCAGAGAGCCACCTTTGGGCTCAGTGCTGCTGCTGGGGATGCATACGGACATCTCCATGAGCCCATCTCACCTTTCCCTCCCCATAGCCAAAGCATCTGGAAGCAGATCCGGATCCTGTACCTATGGAGGGGAGAAGCTCTCAGTTCCCCTGGTTCTTCTTCAGGCCAGCCCTATTAAACTGTTTGTAACATTACCTGCTTAGACAGGCGCAGCTCTGGGGTCTTATTAGTCCCTCCAGTTCAGAAGCTGACTATCCTTCATATGGCTTTATATGGCTTTTTTCTTTTTTTTTTTTTTAATTTTTCATTTATATGTGGCTGCTTCCCCTGAACCTTTCCCCCAACTCTATTTGTGAGCCATGCAGTGTGCAAGCATCCCCTCTCCCTCCCCACGCAGCAGGCAGAGCAAGGCAGCGAGCAAACTGCCGGCTCCTGGTGTCTGTACCAGTTACAGACCCTCAGCCTGCCCTGCCCTGGGACGGCTTTTTGCTTCCTTGCAGGCTGGTTTCTGCAGCAGCAGCAGAGGCAGGTGATTTAGGTGAGCTTTTCCGTACCCCCCTCCTGTCGTTGCCCTTTATTTGCATCATGAGCTTAAATGGAGACTGATGGGCACTTCGTTATTAAAGATTTTGAGCTCCCCAGCAAGGAGCCCCTTCCTCTCCTTCCTCCCGGGGGCCCCGCTTTGCCGTCACAGCGATACAATCGCTGCCTTGTTCAGTCCCAGAGGGAAGGTGATGAAGCCCTTGTTCATTAATGAGAAATCAATCTTGTGATTTCTTTGGGTTCTCCTTTGGTTTCTTAGCTTTTCTCAACTTTGCCACGTAAGTCATCACAGGTTTTCGCCTCCCCTGGTGCTGAGTGTGCTGGTTTTTGGCACCCATCCTGCCTTGTGGCCGAGGTCCTGGTGGTCCCGTCCACGCGGACGTGCTGTGTGAGGTGGTGATGTGAGTGAATCCCCTGTGCCCCGTGTGAGCAGGCCGGGCAGAAAGCCTTGCAGCCCTGTGCAGACCGTGCCTTGAATGCACGGGAGGAGAGGAGTGTTGCTTTGAGCTCGTCTTCACACGCAAGTGAATTTGTAGTTTGAAAACTGTGCGGCAGTTGATTTCTTTGGCAAAGGCGAAATAAAACAATACGGGGAAAAAATAGCAGAGGAAAATGCAGCAGCCTCCATCCATCAAAGGAGGAGATGTTGAAAGAAGGGGGAGAAGTGGCACCCTTAATTTGGATTCTGGTTTTACAAGCCTGAGGTCACTGAGCTCAGGTAGCACGGGTCCTGTTTTGGGGACTCGTTGCTCTACATCAGCCTTCCAGCTGCCCGGTGTCAGCTCAGCACCAAACCGGAGCTGACCAAACCTCCTCAGTTTGAAAAACTGCTGGAAAATTGGGTTTGCAAGTGAGTGGATGTGACTTTACGAGGCACCTGCCTTCCTCGGTACCATTAGGTCGTTCAAGATCAAAAATCAGAACAGAGGTATTTGGGCCTGAAATCCGGGCTTTGGCCAGAAAGAGCTGTAAGAAGGGGGCTGCGTTTGTTTGTGAGGGAGGAGGCTGCGTCGTCCCCGTGCTCCAAGGGGGCTTCTTCCCAATGCCCCCCAACCTGGGGCAGGTTTCTGGGTGGCTGAGGTGAGGAATTACTGCTGAAATACCGGAGGGACCGGGTGAAAGCTGCCCGGTTGGCTGTTACATGGAGTTAGGCTGATGCTTTTGTGTAATATTTCACCTGTGCTTTTGTAACGGTGTGTACCCGTGCTAAATCCCTCTGGTGGTCTTTTTGCATCGTTTTGTAGTGTTTAATGCAAGGTGCCTGCCAGCTGTCAGGCTTCATGGGCTTGTCCTGAGAAATGTACAGGTAAATCAAAAAGAGGGGGGCCCGTAAGGGGCCAGCGTGTGGCACAGGGTGTTATTTATAGGCTTCTCCGTGGCGCTCATCACCATGGCAGCTACGAAGGTTGGTGCTGGCTGCTGTGGAGAAATGCCACGGATGTTTTTAAGGAAGCACGTGTGAGGGAGGACGTGGGGCTGGCGGGATGTGCATGGGGATGGGGCAGTGGGATTTAGGGAGCCCTTTGCCTGGGTGATGCCAGCTCGTGGGGACGCTGGGGGTGACACCAGTGCCCTCTCTGCTCGGGGCTGGCCCGAAGCCTCGTCCTTCTGGTTTCCAGCCTGAATCTCTTCCAGCTCCTCCTCGTTTGTTCTTGTGACAGCGCTGCCCTTCGTCTCACGCAGCTCTGCTCCCTCGCCCACGTTAACGCCCGGCTGCGTTGTGCAGCGCTGCCCCCAGCCCCTGTCTTTTCAACTAAAACTACCCGATTCCTTAGCTTGATCCTGATTCCTCCACGTACCTGGCCCTTTCTCTTCAGTCTCCATCTCCTTGCTTGTGTCAGGTGTTTTTCCCCTCAGGGTGCCCCGTCCCAGCCTGAAGACCCGGTACTTTCAGGCCAGTCCTTCAAGGGTCCCTTTTCCTGTGAGAACAGCTTTCTACCACCCGGCTCTTCCATCTCCCGTGGGGAGCTGGACCCCTTTGCTCCCTGGCTCCCCTTGGTGATGGACCTTTCCTTTTCACGATACAAACACCGTATCCCCATGATGTTTGCAAGGCTTCTTAATAAAAGCAAAGTGCCTGTGCCAAAGGCATTCGGTTAAAGACTTGCAATAAATACACACTGGGAATTTTATTTATTTTTTTGGAGTAAAAGGGAAGTCACAGGCTGTGCCGGAGCTTACACAACTGCTCCACTAACATTTACTGCCTGCTGCTGGTCCCCCAGACTTGGTGGGTCCTGCTCTCAGCACTTAGCCCACGTGGCTGATGAGTGCTAGCAGTTGGTGCAGGGCTGCTTCTGGCTCCTACAACTCCATTCAAGAGCTCTTCTTGCACAGCAAATACGTAGGCTCCCTTTTTGCTCCGAGACTTATATGCTTATTAAGCTTTCTGCAGCAGAAAAAAGATTGCCTGGCGATTCAGCCTGCTGGCTAGGTCATGAATCCGTATATATGTTATGAATGGCAGCGGCGTGCATGTGCCCTAGGCTTTAGCCAATTGTACCAGGCAGTAATACACGTCGGGATGAAAATAAATCTTAATACCAACTGCCCTACGTGAAGCAAGTGCTTATTTTACATAAAAACTAATTTTAGGACGTCGGGACTGTAGCCGATCCACTTTATCTCCCCGTGACTTAGCATAACGACGTATAGCTTTGCATATAGATATGTGTTTGTATACAAGCTCTTTTTATGATTTTTTTTGAACGTAAGCATCCCAGTTACCCTCTCAGTCAGCAATCACTCTGCTCTCCAGTGATCCTTTTCTTCCCTGCATAGGTACAGTCGTGCCAGCGCAGGCTCCCAGCCCTGCGATATTAACATATTAATATTAATAACGCCATTATAATTGAGGCTGTTTCTTTGGGCAGCAGTCAGGAGGCGCCGAAGCGTGGCTTTAATGCTGGTTTCCAGCAGAGCTGGGGCCAGCACGAGCAGGGGGCTGTGATGGGACACAGGGCAGCATGCCCCAGGGGTGCTGGAGGGAGCGAGCACAGCGGTGCTGAGCTGCTCCGTCAGACCCGCAGCCTCCAAAAGCGCTGTGACAGGGGATTAAACTGCTTGCACGCCCTCTGATGCCCACCGGCAGAGTTCGGGGAAGGCCAGAGATTTCTAGGGAATGCTCTGAGGGATTTAGGTTGTGCTCAGGTTTTAAAGTGCTCTGGGAAAAGTAGCAGAGAGCTTTGCTTTTCAGAAAAAAAAATAAATTGCTTTTCAGCATTTTGCTTTCCTGCCTCTTCCCTGTTGCTGAGTGTCTGAGCCCATTTATGCAGCTATATTAACTTTCAGTTCACCTTTAAGCGGGGTTTCCTTCCCCTGCATGCTTTTTTTCCCTATTCCTTGCCTCATGTCACTGAAATCTGCAGAGCCTCCCTGCTCTGCACAGCTCCGGGTGCCACCGGGGCAGGACTTCCAGCTGCATGCGATGGAGATGCTGCTTGTGGCCACACAGTCCTGGATGAGGCTTGCAGTGGTGGCAGGCTTATTTATTCCTGGTTTAGCTTTGAACCCGAGCCTTGTCTCTGCCGTGCTTTGCAGATGCATTTTGCAGGGGCTGGGTACAGAGCTGGTGCCCCCGGTTGTGTTCGCAGCCGAAGGGCAGCAGGCTCCCGGCTGGCTGTGGCGCGGCTCTGGCTTGTGCTGGAAGCCAGCGGGAAGCGTCTGGCACTCGTGGCTGCAGAACAAGGCTCTAAACGAGAGCCAAGCAAATCTTACAGGCTCTGGAGCCAGCAAGCGAAGCAAAAGGCACGGGTTTGGATCGCTTTTTAAAATACTGCTGTGATCATGAAGCCACACGTGAATAATCCATCTCAGGAGACCCAAACGCTTGGGGCTGGCTCCAGCGGTGTGTGTGAGGTGGTAACGTGCTGCAAAATGCCTTGAAGAAGCACGTTTCCATGTGCAGATCCCGGAATGAGGGATGCGTCTGGGTGAGGTCTGCCCCTGCCAGGTGGCACGGCGCGGAGATCGCACGACTGCTGCTTGGTCAGAGGATGGTGCTTCCTGGCAGCACTGCGGGCCGGACACCTCGACCCACTGAAACGTTCTCAAATTTATAAATCAGCTTCCTGCCACAAACAAACACCCTCCTACTTCCAGCCTCAGCCAGCCCCATGGCTGCAGGGGGGTTGGCACCGCTAGTGAGGGCGCAGGAAGGGTTGGCTCCTGCAGAGCCCCCAGATCAGACCCCATCTGCATGAATTTTCCTTGGCATGTACGTTCTGCGATGGACCTGGGAGCATGTTTTATCCGAGTTCCCTCATCTTTTGTCTTCAATTTAAAAAGTTAGGATCTCCTGTAATTGCCTCTGCGCTCGCGGAGGTCTGGGAAAGGTAAGAAAGCCCCGGTGGCTCATTGAGCGCCTTGTAAGTGTTCTGCCTGTAAGCAAAGTTCACCGCCTTACATTATAAAGATATTTAGGTTCGATTCTGTGCTGGGGTGATAATTTTACGAGGGATTTTCATACCTTTCGGATGCAACAGGCAACGGATCATTATCTTTTTTTACACTTAATTGCTTTTATCATCCCGAATTATTCTGCGTTTAATGATAATAAAGCACTTCTGTTGGGGAGGCCAAGCGCCACATATGGTTTGCCTCAGGCTGCTGCAGCACAACTCCTGGGTATGTTCTGTGGTCCCGTGGGGATGGCAGAGCTCCCGCAGCAGCTCGCCCAGCACAGCCCATGGCCGAGGGTGCTGGGGAGGAACCGGCCACTTTTGGCAGCGGCTTGTGCCCATAGAGCTGGGCTCAGCTGGGTTTTTGGGGCAGCCTGCCTCGCTGCAGCCCATGGTTGGACACTCGTTCCAATTTTTCGGGAGTCAGCTGGAGTGCCTGGGATGTAGGAAATCCTTTTTCTCCAGCAGCCTGCTTCCTGCCACGCTGGGCTAGCACCTCTGCTGCTGGCAGCCTGGCTTCAGACCCAGCAGCAGCTGTTCCCTTGTTGTGCTTCCCTCGGCTCTCCAAGAATGCCATTTCGGGTGGCCTTCTGCAGATTTTAAGCAAGGGAACTTGTGTTGTTCATGCATTATTTAGTAATTCTTTGGAGATGCTATAAGCCCACTGCTGGCATCGATGGACTCCTAGTGATGCTTATAAGCTCATCAGCAGGTGCCATAATTGATGGCCATTGATAAGCCGTCTGCTGACCCGGTGGGCCCCACGAGAATTGATTAACTATTCGTTAGAGCATCTAGAAACCGCTTATGAACCTTTTACAAACTATTTATCAGTGAACTAGGACCGGTTTATCCATCACCGTTCAGGGCCTTACAGCGTAGGGGAGGAGGGGAAAAAGGGGCCGGAGTTGTCCTGGCTGGTGGTGGAGAATTTTCTGATGTTTTGCAGTCTGTTGGTTTCGCTAAGTAGGGGCTGGCAAGCGCCCAGCAGCAGGTTTTTAATATACTATCGGGCTAAACTTAGAGAAGAGGATGAGCAGGCTTGCATGTTGCTTTGCTTCCAGCAGGCTAAGATTAAATTACCCATCCATTTTCCTTCCGTGAGTATGCAGGAGGATGCAGAGCCAAAGGTAACAGCTGCCAGCAAGAGGCAGTTGGCTGCTGGATGCTCTCAGGCAGCGCTCCGATTCCTGGTGAAATTGGGGGTGGAGTGTGAGGCTCAGGTTCAGGGCTGGCATCCCAGCACGGCCCGAGCATTTTCTGTCTTCTGCCACTTCCAGTGCAGGAGGTGAGGGATGGTGGAGAGGCAGTGCTCAGTTTTGCCTTCATAAATCTTTTCCACGTTCCCAAAAATAAAAACAAAATTGTGCAGTGATGTGAAAAATGCAGGTAAAGAGAGGAGGACGGGGGCCTTGTGGCTGCTTCTCCTCCTCTGCTGGGATGGGTGATGTGGAAAAGGAGGGCGAGGGTGACTGTCGGGTGCTCTCCATGGGGACTGCGTGTGCCAAAACCTCTGCAGGTTCTGTGCCCGACCAGCGTTTATTGGCAGGACCTTTCCTGACGCGTAGCATTTGTACCCAAAACCAGAGACTTTCCCTGGTGGTTCCTGCCGAAAATATCGATGCCCCAGCTTCAGCATGGGGAAGATGGCACGCTCCCCATAAAAGCCCTCGGGTAACGAGCTCGTGAGAGGGAAGGCGAGCAGTGCTGCCCGTGCTGCCCGGGGCTGGCTGCCCACCGAGACGTGCCGCTCGACACGGAGGGGCCTGGCTGCTGCTGGGAGCTCGCGCTCCCCGACCAGGAGCTGTGGTAGAAACTCCCCACGTGTTGACAGAGGAAATGATGCCTGTAATGGGATCTTAGCACCTACTATCACTGCTAACAGTCCGGCTGTAATCTCGCCCGCAGCTGATGCTGTCTAGCGAGAACAGGGATAAGCGATGACTTGGGAGGAGATGGCGAGCGTCTGTCAGCCGCCTGAAGCGGGGCAGGTGTGGCTCTTGCAGGAGCTTCATTCTGTCCTTCCTCCTTATCTGCTCCTCACTGCCAATGCTGAGCTGTGCGTAAATGGGACAGACGGGGAAGGAGGTCCCAGCTCTGGTGGTGACACTGCTGACCTGGTGTGAGAAGGAAGCAGGAGCCTGGTGGAAGGAGCAGCGGGGTGTCCCAGGTGGTGCTCATCTTTGTTATTCCTCCTGAGAAGCCCAACCATTTCGCTATTTTGAAGTCAATTGAAAGTTTAGCCGCAGATGTGAGGGGAGGAGGAGGAGGGTAAAATGGCCGTGGAGAGAAAGGACAGCTTTTCCAGGCTGAACAAAGCATTTCAGATTGACTCCTAGCCATTCTTCACAGTTTTTTTATTTCACTGAAAAACCCAAGTGCAAATAATTATATGGCGGTCAAAGAGAAATAATTTGTATTGGATTTTCAGCCTAACCACTGGACCAAAACTAACTTGTCGTTCAGACACTCGCGGAGGAGCGATGCTCACCCTGCCCTGCCCGGGGATGCTCTGCATCCCACCTGTGTGTCTCTGGCCCCATTCTCCCTAGCAGCCTCAGGGCTCCGAAGCCAGCCATGGTTTTTGGGTGCCCCTGGCACCCCAGGGCAGGGCTGGCAGCGACTCACGCTGATACGTTGGTGGTTAGTACGTGAGACCTGGCAGCAGTGCCTTCAGTGGGTTGTGGTCAGCAGCGGGAGCGCTTCCCATGCTCAGTGGGATTTAAAAAATATTGAAAAGAATCAACTGCAAAAGTTGTCAATTCGGGGCAGGTTTCCCTTTTTAAAAACAGGTCCCAAAATAGCCATTTGGGCTCAGTCTCCATTGCTCATCCTCTGAATATCCCCTGCCCCTCCTGAATCGCAGCGGGGGGAAGAGCAGTTCGTAGTTCCCCATCCCTAAATAGCATCTTTTGGGAGCCGGCTAAGCTGCAAAATGGATTAGATTTGCCTTACAGCTCTGTACACAACAATTTCAGACTCGCGCAGGAGTTGCATCGCCTTTCCAAGCAAAACATTTCCCGTTAAGCCCCTCCTGGTGCTCCCGGGAGCTGGGAACACGGCTGCGGGGAAGCAGGGTGCTGGGCATCCAGGAGCAGACGGGCGCGAAGGGGTTCTGCATCCGCAGAGATGCCCGGAGCCAGCTTTTGAGGCTGGCAGCCAGGTTTAGAATTTTAATGATATCCTGTGTCCCACAGCCTTTCATTTGGGGAGAAGCTGCTCTAAATGACCCATTTTTCTTAGCATAATGATAATCATTACCAAGAGGAAAATGAGCACTGAAGACTGGGACAGACGCGGGCACCGAGGAGATGGGGTGGCTGCTCCTGGCTGGCAGAACACTACGTGGAGAAACAAACCTTTTGTTCTTGGAAGGAATGTGAGGACGCCTTTGAACATGCATGTAAATTTGTAACAAATAAGTCACCACGGCTCGAAACGGAAAGCAAGGGAGAGTGGCCATAAATATTTTATCTCCTTGGCAATGAGCTCCAGCGCAGCAAATTGCCACATCCTCCTGGGAGAGAGGCTGCTGCTCGCTACCGGGTGGGGATCCTTCCCGTGTGCTGATCCTCAGCAGGGGTTTCCCTCCGCAAAGATCAATTTTTCACTTTATTTGGCAAAAGGCTTTTTTTTTTTTTTTTTTTTTGGGGGGGGGGTGGAGGAAGAAATTCATTAGCAAAGAAAGCCTGAAAAACCTACAGCTCATGCAAACGAACAGTGTAATCCAAGCAGACCCGGGACCAAAGGGGCAGAACAGCCCCCCACGTGTGGGTGCTGACCCTGTGGGGATGGGAGGCTTGGGAGCACAAATCCTGCACGCCGTTAGCCGTGCTGTAGCTGATGAGCAGCGCGTGATCCAGCGCGGGTGATGCTCGTTTTGAAGATGATGAGACCAGAAGCCTTCGCCAGACGTCCCGCTGGGAGCTCCGGCGAGCGCACGTCAGTCTGTCGGGCGTCTGCGCTCACGTTCGCAGGAGCAGGCACTGCCTCCCCGAGAGGGAAAGGGATCTGGTGATGGCATTTTCAGCTTCCAAGCATGGCTGAAACGTGCAGGCACCGGGGCCCAGAGCAGAACAGGATGCTCTGTGGAGCAGAGCCACCTGCTCCTGTGCTTCCAGGTGCTGGAGCGAATTTGGAGAACGAGGCTGGGCGATGGCTTTCCATGCAACCTTGGAAGTCTTCTCCTGAAGGAATCAGAGGTGCAGGATGTGCTGTGGAGACCTCAGGATGCAATACAAGGCACCTCACCCAGTGCCCAGACTTCAGGCCCTTCCGTCATCAGCCGCTTCTGACCACGGTGTTCAAGCATCTAAATAATTCAATTAGACATGACCCAAGGAAAACCTATAGCATATAATTGATTGGGAGAGTGAGTCCTGATCCCAGGTAATTGCTCTCTTCTGGAGCAGCCTGCAGCAGCCCCGTGGCTGGGCTCATATGCCAGGGCTGTAGCTGGTTAGGTCTGTGAGTGATAGAAGTCTGGTCTCTGGGTGCTGCAATTGAATTAGACACCAGCAAGACAGATTTTATTAGATTTATTAGATGGCTGGTAGAAGGAAAACTGGAAAACAGAGGAAGAGAAATGTCTCCCTGGCGACCTCTGGGCTGGCATTACTCTTGCGCCGAGCCGAGATGGGTGAGCTGTTTGTCTCCGAGGGGATGTTGGAGCAGTGGGTGGCAGCATTGCCCCCGCCCCAGAGGCTGGGACGTGTGTAGGGTGTGGAGAGTGGCCCCGAGCTCGGTGTCTGTGGAGGACCAGCCGTGTGTGCCTTTCTGTCCTCCCGAGCCCGGTCAGCACCGTGGCCCCGGCACGTCACCCTGCGGAGTGTCTGGTCTGCGGTGGCACCCCCAGCCCCCCGCCGTGGCTCAACCCTAATTTAAGACCAGACACGTTCATGTTTGTCTGCTGGAGGATGTGCCACGGGGAGCTCTCTTTCTGCTAAGAGCTCTTGGTGGTGAACTATTGCCATTGATAATTAACAGCGGGCCAGCCTTGCCAAAATAAATTCACTGAGTGCATGGCAAGGCCAAGTTCCCTTCGTTTTGCAAGTCACCCACCGTTTCTCCCTTGCTTGCTGTCCCCTGAGTTGTGAGGTGAGCTCTTCTGTGCTTGAACGTAACAAAAAGACACGGTGTTCTCAGTGGAGCCTTTACTAGGGGGGTCCGTAGATCATTCAGGCTTCCCTTCACCTCTCAGGGTGAGGACCACCCCGGGGCTTTTCATGTTGAGAAGGAGGAATTTTCCTGGTCAAGGTGCTTATAGTCTCAGCCCAGAAGATTAGCAGCAGGCTGGGTGTCACCGCAGGGTGAGCCCTGATGTCTCAGGAGGGGCTCTGTCCCAGGCAAGCCTCCCATGAGATGCAGACGTGTGGGAGCCAGCAGGCACTGCTGGATCGGTGTCGCTCTGCTGGGCTGGGCAGGAGCCAGGCTGGAGCCAGCAGACGCGCTCTCCTTCCATCACCGTCACCAGCTCAGCTCCTGCCCTTCCACCAAAGCAGCCGGCAGCTGCCTCGTGTTAATTACAAGCAGGACCATCGCTCTTCATCAAAGGCCAGCCCGGAGGCAGCAGCAGCAGCAGGCTGCCCTTGGGATGCTCCGTGTGCTGCCCGTCTCCCACCTCCCGAACCCCTGCCAAGGGGGTGCCGGGGGCACCGCTGCTTCTCTCCCGTCTGTCGCTGCCCAGGCGGTGGGGAAAAGTGGTTGTATGAGGGCTGTGCGCTGCTTCCTTTTTTTCCTTCCCCCTAACATCAACAACGTGAGGTTATCTGAGGACCTGGCAGTGAACCGTGCGTAAAAGTGCAGCCCCGAGCCCCTGAACTCAGAGCCAAGCTTTGTGCTCTGCTCTGCCTTGGGCTCACGCTCGCCTTTGTGCCTGTTTGTAACTCAGAGCACATCGAGCCACCGGGCTTTGCTCGCAGGTGGGACTCACAGAGCAGCTTGGTCATGTCTCTGTAGCCAGGAAAATGCCAGCAGAGCTCCAAGCTGGTGTTACGGTTGTGTATTTTAGTTTGGTCGCCTTTGCAAACGCAGCTTCCAGGTGTGCCATGCACCCTGCCTGCTGGGGAAAGAGGGTTCCCCCTGCACCAGGTCACCGTGCAATGTGCTGCACCCCAGGCACCAGCATGGCACAGCCCCGTCAGCTGAAAACAAGGCGTCCTCCCCACCAGGGGGCTGGCAGCAGGACCTGTGGGCACTGGGCGTTCCAGCCCGGGGGGATTTGGATGCTTTTACTCATGGGGTTTGGTCCTGACCGGAGTAAAATCACCTGACTTGGAGACACCAAGTGATTCCTCTAAAGAAACAGCATGTTTTACTGGGAAAGCAGTAAATTGTTTTGATGGCGTTGAAGGATAGTATTATAATTTTTACATTTCTTGTACAAGTCAAAATGAATCATTTACCTTCTCTAAACACTATGTTTAAGCACCTGAAATGTCTGAAAAGGGCTTTATTTTTGACACATCTGTCAAACATCACCCAGCTGAGCGTGTTTGTGAGCGGGGAGATGTTCCCCACAGCTCCAGGCACCAGGAGAGCCCCGGCCAGAGCATCCCTGGGGCGCTGAGCTGAGCGCGCGTGGCCGTCGAGCTGGAGCAGCGAGGGGATGCCGTGGGCACCAGCACAGAAACAAAGCTGTTTTATTTCTCCCTCAACAGGCAACGGTTCTGATGCTTTCAGCTTGAGCTTCTTTTTTGGGAAACGAGGGAGAAAGGAACCCTCCAAGGGGGTTTGCTGCACGGACGCTCTCGTGGCTGCAGGCAGGAGCTGGTTTTGTCTGCCAGCCCTGCTGCGCTGCCTATTCTGGGCAGGGTCTGGGAACAGTTTGCAGCTCTTTGCCCGTTTCGCTCTGCCTACACGGTAAATTATATGTAATCATTAGCAAGTGGGCTGTTTCCTCCTTCAGACACAATTAGTGGGCAGGGCCCAGAAAAAAAAATATCTTCCTCAATCTCATTTCCTGCACAGGATGCACTTGAGATGCCTGGGAGGAGGCAGGGACCAGCTGCTGGCTGCAGAAGAGAGCCCAGGGCATGAGCAGCTCCTTGGCCAGTGCCCAGAGACTGCCTGGGGGGCAAACCCTGGCCCCCCCAGCCTGAGGTTTGGGGAGGGAAGGTGGCAGCAGGAGGGTTGGGGACCCATCGAGGTGTCCTTGGGGACATGCTGGACAGCACAGGGCACCTTGGTTGTGACCTTTGGAAAGGCGGGGGGGGTGTGCTGGGCAGGACTTGGTGCAGCAGCACTGCTGAAGGACTAGCTGAAGGGGAGCTCCAGATTTACATCCAGGAGAGCTGGAATAAATCAAAGCAATTAAAGTGCAAATGAAGCTTTAAGCAATGCGGCATCCTAACTACCTGGGAAGAGCGTTGTGTGTACTTCTGCCTCGCTCGCTCCCTCTTTTATTTATAGACAGAATTCAAATCACATAAGTAATTAAACTAATTTGCCAGGTAGGGCTGGGCTCGGGGAAGTGCCTGCGGGCATTAACGAGGATGCCTTTTGACAGCGGCTCCACCGCCCACAGCAGCCCTCAGGGCTTGCC
Organism: Cygnus olor; assembly: GCF_009769625.2. Taxonomy (NCBI): domain Eukaryota; kingdom Metazoa; phylum Chordata; class Aves; order Anseriformes; family Anatidae; genus Cygnus; species Cygnus olor. The sequence goes on along the minus strand of NC_049176.1, from coordinate 8,906,243 downwards.
AGCGGCCGCTTGCTCCCCACTCCCTGCGATGGGCTCTGTGTGTGGGGACAAATCCAGGCCGTGCAGGGTGCCCAGCGGCCAGCAGCGAGCACAGGGGATGCAGAAGGACACGGTGCTGGGTGCTGAGGGCTGCGTTGGTGAGGGTTGCACTGAGGGTTGAGGATGCTGCTGCACGTCCCCTGCCTCCGGGCACACACTCACCCATGGGAAAGTCGTGCAGGAAGACAAACGCTGTGTGTCCTTGTCTAAACAAATGTTTGCCTCATGTGTGCTCCCGTGGCTATCTGACAAGCTCATTTTCTTGTTTATCCAGCAAATTTCTCAAGTGTTTTCTGAATGTCATTTAAAAATTATGACTCGGGACCTCCCCGGTAAGGACTGCTTTAAAACTACCTGCTAGTTTTTGTAGTCCTCTGAGGGGAATTTCAGAGACCTCCCTGTTTCCATACAGACAGGGCTGCGAGCGGTGGGGAAAATACCAGCTGGAAAACAAGAAGAGCTCACACTGCAGCAAACACCTGGAAACTGTTTGCAAAAGGAGAGAGAGGTGCTCAGCCCCAGTAATACAGGCATTAACCCGAGGGAAAGCAGAGCCTGAGCCCTGTGATTGAGCTCAGCCCACAATCCCCTTTCTCCTCTCCGAAAGGTCACCATGACAAATGAACGTGCTTTTAAACCCATCCCGGGCTGCCGTGAGTTGTGCAGGGGCTGAAGGGAGAGGAGGGAACCCAGTATTTGAGCTTGGGTCTGCTGGAAAGTCTGCTCGGCACAGTGAGGTCCTTGGGAAGAGCACGTGGTAAGGGAGGAAGAAAAGGAAATGCCCCGTTTCTTCCCTCTTGAAAGACCGAATTTATCTGGAGTTATCCATCCCGGGCTGTAAATCCCCCATAAAACTTGGCACAGGTTTAAAAGCAGTCGGAGCAGAGGCTGTATATTTTTTGCTGGAAGCCTGGGAAGGAGCGAGGTGAGGGGATGGACGGTGGCTGCAATTCTTTAGGTTCGATTTCTTCCCTTCGGCCTTCATCTCCCACAAAAACCCGCTCTGCGTTACGGCACGCACAGGGCATGGTGTTGGGTGCCCGTGGGGGGAGCCTGTGCCTGGCAGGAGCAATGTGAGCAGTGCCCAGGTCACATTGCAGGACTGGAGAAGCTGGGGGGCTGTTGCGCTTGACCCTAACACCCCTTCTCCTCCATCTTTTCCAGAGTGACGGGATGGAGGGAGGCACACGCGGCCAGGCACAGCAGGAGCGCACGGTGTTCGTCGCGGGCACTGCACAGCCCCACCGGGAGCAGTGTGGAGGTGGTTCCCCGTGAGGACACAGGGACACCCACTTCCAGGACTGCCTCCCCTTCTCTCCCCCTGCTCTTCCCTGCTGCCCGATTGCCTGCCACATTTCCAGGGATCTGCAGGAGGATCCGGGGCTGGGAGCCAGGAGGTTCCTCACTGCACAGGGCTGGAGAGCGCGACGGCGATGGGGATGCGGAGGAGGGACCCTGCGTGAGCCCTGGCTGCTGGCGACCGACTCGGGGCACAGCTCACTGGGGACAGGGCTGCAGGGGCTCCTCGGGGTGGGGACAGAGCCCACGGTGCCCAGGCTGGCTGCTGATGTCCCCCTGTGCCCCACCAGCAGGACCACTCCCCTAGTGCCGGCGTGGAGGCTCGCTTGTCTCACCATGGTGCTGCCGCCGCCCGACAAGCGCCACGTCTGCCTGACCACCATCGTCATCATGACCAGCATGGCCTTCATGGACGCCTACCTGGTGGAGCAGAACCAGGGGCCCCGCAAGATCGGCGTCTGCATCATCGTGCTGGTGGGGGACATCTGCTTCCTCATCGTGCTGCGCTACGTGGCCGTGTGGGTCGGGGCCGAGGTGAAGACGGCCAAGCGGGGCTACGCCATGATCCTGTGGTTCCTGTACATCTTCGTGCTGGAGATCAAGCTGTATTTCATCTTTCAGAACTACAAGGCGGACAAGAAGAACCTGGAGACAGTGGCCAGGAAGGCCCTGACCCTGCTCCTCTCCATCTGCGTGCCGGGGCTCTACCTGGTGCTGGTGGCCTTGGACAGCATGGAGTACATACGGACCTTTCGGAAGAAGGAGGACTTGAGGGGGCGCCTCTTCTGGGTGGCCCTCGACCTGCTGGACATCTTGGACATCCAGGCCAATCTGTGGGAGCCGCACAGAACTGGCCTGCCCATCTGGGCGGAGGGGCTTATGTTCTTCTACTGTTACATCCTCCTCCTGATCCTGCCCTGCGTGTCCCTCAGCGAGATCAGCATGCAAGGGGAGCACATCGCCCCCCAGAAAATGATGCTCTACCCCGTCCTCAGCCTGGTCACCATTAACATCGTCACCATTTTCATCCGGGCCATCAACATGATCCTGTTCCAGGACAGCAGGGTCTCCACCATCTTTATCGGCAAGAACATCATCGCCATTGCCACGAAGGCGTGCACCTTCCTGGAGTACAAGCGGCAGGTGAAGGAGTTCCCGCAGAACGCCATCGCCCTGGAGCTGCAGCAGAACTCCCTGTCCCACAACCAGACGGTGCACAGCACGCAGGTCATCCCCCACGAGCCGTCCCCCGCCAGCGAGATCCTGGACACATGACGGGTGCCGCTGCCCAGCGTCGGTTCAGACAGCCCCCGAGGAGGGACGCTGCTGCTCTCCTGCTGCACGGGGTGAGCGCGAGGGACAAATCCCAGCAGCGAGGGCTCTTGTGGGCACGGAACACCAACCGCGTTGTAATTGAGCTATGGAGGGTCCCCTAGACGTCTTCATCTCAGGTATAACCCTAGGAGTCCTCCAGAAAAACCAAATGAACTTGCAAAGGACCTGAACCAGCCAATCCTCTCCCTCCTGCCAAATTTTCCCCTCCGAGCAAGGACCGCTGAGGGTGTGACATCCCTTTCTACTCCTCCAGCACCTCACCCCGACTCCAAGCCTGGACCGAAGATTTTATTACCGGAGGCCTTTTTATGGCGTGGGGACAGGGCCCTGGGTGCAGGGGCTGGGGGGAGGGCGGGCGTTTGAACCAGTAAATCCCATGATTATACGTGTCTCTTATCTCGAATGGTCGTGTTTACAGTTTCCTATTTATAATCTCCCCGGCACCACTGTCCCCGCAGCGGGTGGCAGCGAGGACAGCCCTGTCCCGGCGCTGTCGGGAGCAATACGTGCCAAGCCGGAGCCGACCTAATACTGGTGTTTTATGGATTTCCTTCACTTCAGATGACTCAGCACAATATTTCTATTTTCGGGAGGGTCTCTCCGTCCCTCCCCCTGGTGTTGCCATGTGCCCGCCCTGCAGCCCCCGTCTCGTGCCAGCGCCCGCAGGCACCGAGGAGGACGGCGACGATGCCTTTCACTCCGGCATCAAGCGTTTGTAAAGAGGGCTGCTTTCCACAGCTACTATATTTTTAAAAGAAAATATTTCAAATAATAAAAAAAAAAATGCAAAAAATGCCCGGGAAAGCGGTGCTGCCCTTCGCCACTGCTCGGGTGGCGGAGACCAGGGGATGTCCCCAGCCTGGGTATTTGGGGACATCCCCCCTTCTCTGCCACCCGAGCCCTGGCAAGGGGCTTGGTCCCTGGGCAGAGGGGTGGGAAGCGAGGGCCAGCGGGACAATAAAAGCCCAGTGAGAACAATGGCTTCGTGTGGTCTCTTTTCTGCCAGCATGGGGAGGGAGGGGGCAGCACGGGAGGCAGCTCACGTACAGCCCAAACCCCTTGTCCCCTCCTGTCCCCAGGTGCTGTGCCAGTCGCTCACGGAGCAGCAAAAAGCTTGCAAAAGCTGAAACATTTGTCCAGCCAAAACACTGCCCCAAGGGCAGCTCTCAGCTTCCTTGGCTTGGGAAAAGGGAGACAAGCAGTCACACTGCATCTCCAATGCACCGAAACAGGATATTTTTGCTTTTTCTAAACCAAGCATTTCATTTGGAGAAGACCGGAATAAAATGCCTGCTGCTGTTTACATTTTCATTCTGCATTTTCTCCTGGCTCTGCTTACTGGATTTGACCTAGATCCACAACTCATTTTAGTCTCCATCTTTTCAACCTGTCATGATCTGTCCAAAATGTTTCACGCAGCCCTGCTCCAGCCTTCCAAATTTAGGAGCGGCACATCGCAGGGCTGTCAGGCTCCCCCCGGACACCCTGTCACCCAGGGGTGACATTGCGGAGGCTCCTCTGCTGGGAATAAATCTGCTGAGAAATAAAGCAGCGTCCCTGCCAACAACCGTGAGTTTGCAGGAGATCTAGCTGGCTGGAAAAGTTACTCCCTCAGGAGGGAGAGAGCAGGTGATTTAAAAGGTATTAGCAGGAATTAATTAAATCACTAAATTATTCTGCAATACCTATGGAATTGCATATTGCATCTCTACTGGTGCCATTAAAATACACATGATTAGCACCCGTGCAATTAACTCCCAAGTATCTAATAACATTCTGTTACTCTTTCAGGTAATTAATTTACGAGCCTTTATGGTACAGCTCCTCCCCGGCGCCGAGCACAGGGGGGCCTGCAGGTGCTCGCAGTGCCCTGCAGGTGCCGGGCCCCTGGGAGGTGTCTGCGTGCCAAGTGCTTCGTCTTCCCCCGCCGTAACCTCTGAGCAGGCCTGGGAATCCCCACGGGATGTGGGCCTGGGTGGCAGTGCCCTGGCTAACCCTGGTGGCATGGGCAGGGAAATGAGGGAAGGTTCCCAAATGGCCCCAGAACACGGCTCCGCAGGCACCGCAGCGAGCGGAGAGCCCGGCTGGCTGCGGAGAGGGCTGCTGGGCGGTGAGAGCTAAATTACACCTAAATAGGCTGGGGACAGACAATTCTCAGCTCTCCGCTGTGCAGGTGTGCTGGCAAGTGGCTCCTCTGTGAAAGGAGGACGTGAAGTGAGGTACCCCCAGACCCGCAGGTCTCCCCATAGCTCTGAGCTGCTGGGAAGCGCCGTGCTGTACTGTGGGGAGGGCTGGAAGCTGCCGGGATGCATTTCATCGGGCAGGTCATAAAGGCAGGCCATTCCCTTTTATTGCAAACTCCTGTCCCTGGCAGGGTGCTGCGTGCCTTCCCCACGCAGTGCCACACGTCCCAGTGCCACCCAGCGCATCCCCACGTGCCATCACCCCCACCCGCATACAGGCAAGTAACTTATTTCATTTTATTTTGTTAAATCTGGGCTAATTTGCCAAGCAGGATGAACCCAGGCATTCATTTCTGCCCGCCCCAGACTCACCACACTTCCCCAGCTCCAGCCAGAGCTACAAGAGGAAGGGAGGCAGGTGCCCTGAGCTCCGCTCTGGGATCCCTGTCCCCCTGCATACCTCGGCTCCATGCCCTGTGCCAAAAAGCTGGAGTTTCTCATTAATTTAATCCAAACTCTGAACGCCCTGGGTTTTTCACATGGGTCTGGTTTCCATGCCTGGCATCCTTGAAGGGTAATATCCATTTAAGTCACTGATTCACGCGTGCTCATTTAATTTCACCTTAATAAAGATTTTATGTGTTTTTGACATGTTCAGCGCCTCAAATGTATTGATCACAGCAGCCTGGAGAAACATTACGACCATAATGTCTCAGGAAGCATTAAAGAGACCCTGGCAAGGTATATTGATTGCCCTCTTCTGCAGTTCTTTGGAGACAAAGAGCAGGCAAGGGGAAGAGCTGGCATTGTAGCGTGTTTCCATGTGAGCTCCCCCGATGTTACAGCATTTTGTGTGTGCGCGAGGCATTTGCAAACACATCCCTGCGAGTTCTTTGTTGGGATGTGAAGAAGCAGGGGGATCCTTGTGGAGATGTCCTGTTGCTAGAGCTGGGAGGGGTCCTGAGGGGAAGAAAGCTGCAGAGAGCAGAAAAGGCAGCTCCAAGAAAGGGGCATCACTGGATAAGTACGAAATTAAGCGAAGCAGATGCCCTCATCCCCCGTCACCCAGAGGAGAAGCCCTGGGGGCTGGGGCTGTGGGGAGACCTGGCCGCAGAGCCTGCATGTCCCCCAGCTCCTCCCAGAAAATATGTCCCCAGCATCTCTGCAAAGCTGCAAACTCATTACAGCCATGGTACACTAAGTCCAAAGGAGATAAAAATTAGTAGGATGATCCATTGCTGTGGTTGGGAAAGCGCTCGAGACAGGAGAGGAAGGTAATTAGTGCCTCGTGGCCAACAGCTAGGTACACATACACACTCCAGTGGCCGCTGTGCAATCACCTGCCCAGCTGCTAATGGGAGGAAGTTTTGAAAAGGCAATTTAGTAATTGCGGTCGTTTTCCTCCAGCCCAAGCAGCAGTGACTTCTGTCCGAAGGAGACTCGAGCTGCCGATACACACACGTCTTGGTCCTGGGGGAGCAGCGGTGGGGATGGAGCTGGACAGAGCTGTGGGGCTGAGGATGCTGCGGGGCTGAGGATGCTGAGGGTGCTGTGGGGCTGAGCACAGCAATGCCTCCTCTGTCCCCAGCAGACATCTCAGCTCCCAGGGCTCTGCACATGAAGCTGGCTCTGCCCAGCAGAGTCAGAGCCACAAGCAGAAAAAGGCACTGTTCCCTTCTTGCACTGGTGCCAGGCAGAACTTAGTATTCAGAAACTGTTTTCAGATGTTTCACTTCACAGCTGGCGAACGAACTCGGGGAACTCAATAAACCTCTGTGTAAGAAATTATCTCTCATTAATCTTTCTGGTGAGTCTGGCACCTGGAATAGCATAAATCTTTACCTATATGTACCAGGACACGGGGGAACGGGCAATAGGCAGTGAGCTGTACCAGGAGAGTCACAGACACTAAATAAAGGATAAATCCTCATAAAACTTTCCTCCTGACCTCCCCCTGGGAAGAGGACAGCAGCCCTCAGAGGAGAAGCATCCTCGGTGGCAGGGCTTTGGGCAGATGTGGTAGCCCAGCGACCTGCAAATGAAAAAATCAAAACACAGCAAAGCAAATCTGTTCTGCATCTCTAACCACCACGCGGAGCTAGAAAGACCACTCAGCTCATATTTTAAGAGTCTTCTTTTACCGATGCCTAATGTCCCATGACCGGTGTCCAACGAGGAGCAATTAAACATTTGCTTAGATAAAAGGTGATTCTTCAAGCACTAACGGGGTAAGGGATCTTCCACCATAATGTCAGTGCATGGTTTTGTGCCATGAGGATAACAGAGCTGCAGGAATTGCTCGGCTCCCCTCGAACAGCTGCAATCTCTCGACAGCGGCTCTGCCCGCTGGGGCTACCTGGGCTGCAAATGAATTGCAGCAAGGGGAGGGAAAGCAAATGAGTTTCCAGCTCATTTGCAACCAGATCCAAGCCTGGAGTGCCTGGTCCTTGAGGCATCTCCGCCCGACAGTCTGTGGCAGAGCGTTGTGTGCTGTTCAGAAAGGATAAAGTTATACGGCTCCGGAGTTTAATAATGTGGGCCCAGCAATCGAAAAGATAAATTTAATGGTGGCCACTTAGAGACCTGCTGGCTGAGCCATAATATTTGATGATGTTGCTGAAACAAATTCCAGTCTTTCTCAGAGCCAGGGAGGCCCATAAAAGCCAGCAGGGTGGAGACTCATCCTCTCCAGCTCCGCGTGGGAAGGAGCTGGCACAACCACCGCCACGAGGCGAGGGCAGCCTTGCAACCCAACCCTACGTCTCCTAAGTGGTATTTTCCCTTGGGAATGCAATGCCACTAGCCCCACGGTAAGATCTCCCAAGGGACAAGGCAAAGCTGCCCGGGGTTTGGGGCTCTGCCAAAGGAAGGAGAAAAGGGGAGGAAGGTGTTCCCCCAGCACCGCTCAGGCAATGAGCGCTTTTCACCTCGCATCCCCTTTTATGACACCTACAAATCAACACCGAGCTTATGGCAAAATTAATGAATTTCGGCTGTAATTGCTTTAAAAGCAGACAACAAAGTCTTCACTCGCTTTGAGGCGTCTCTGTAGCTGGATTTGGGCAATTTAATGCAAAAGCTTAGGGAAAGCCAAGCACAACTGCAAAACTGGGAAAAAAACAACAACACAGGACAGCTTCAGGATTTGGGAAGGACCCCCACTGGTTCCTCACAGGACACATGCACGGTGGCATGCCAGCCCCAGGAGGGCTGAGCTGCACCTCGCAGGGCGCCCAGGAGTACGGCAGCAAGCTTGGCGTTTAATCTGCAGCAGGATTTAGCAAAGCACCTCTCTGTAATTGTCAGTGCCTGAGAACTTTTAAGTGTGTCCTTTAACGGGTTCCTGAAGGACTTGTACTGTTCTAATGAGCGTCTCAGGAAAGAAAAAACTCTCTGTACGGTGTTAGCTTTGGAAGCGAAAGCGATCTCACCAACACACAATATCGAGTTTGATTGACAAGGCCGATACCCGTAAACCATGCTGATTGACACTAATTAGTCTGCCAGCCTTTGATTGCTTCTGATCATGTCCTACATCGCTCTTATTAAAAAAAATAGTCCTGTGCAAAAAGAAATCAGTGCAGCTGGGGCTGTGTCAAGGAGACCTCAGCCGGGGCGTGGGGTTTGATGCTCGACGCCCTCGCTCAGAGAGCATGGACAGATCTTTCTGGAGGGCTGAGGCAGGCAGCAGGGCAGAAACCCTCCGGCCTTACAGTTATAATGAAGCTATCCTGCACAAGGCCTGGTTCCTCGGGGCTCCCCTTTCCATCCGGTACAGAGGCGCGTTGTGCCGGGGCTCGGCGGTGCGGCACGCACGGCTTCCTGCAGAGGGGACAGAGGGGGCTTGTTCTGGGGACAGAGCCAGGGCGCACACTGCTCGATTCAGCTCCGACGTGGGCTTTGCAGCTCGGGAGAAGGGTCCTCCCTCTTCTCTCTGCTTCCCTTCCTCGCTGCTCTCAGTCCTCGCCCAGCTGAGCTGCAGCAGGGCAGCAGCCAGGCAAATGGAGGGCGGTGCTGAAGGTGTCCTGGCACAGCAAGGGAGGGTGAAGAGGTCCCAGTGGGTGGCTCTCTGGGGAGAAAACACCATCAGACCCCTGCAAGGCAAGGGAATTTGAAGGGTTCTTCACCTCTTCCCTCCCCTTCCATCAGCCTGTACGAAGCAGAGCCGAGGAGCGCTGTGAAATACACAGTTCCCATGGCAGCCAGCGGCGGCTCCCAGACCAATAAAAGCCGGGCCATGATCACACTCTATTAGTTTGATAATATCATTTATAGTTGACTTAGAACTGCATCCCATCTAATTAAAACGGAGCTGCTCGTGAAAAGCGCAAGAGCAGAAAGAGGCACAGAGGATCATTGCCCTGAGCCCTGCGCCGGTGCAGCTGTCTTGTTGGTGAATGGCTTTTTATTTCCAGTTTCACATCGGAGCTAATTTCATCCATCGCCAGAAACAACGTGACTCATGCCCCCAGCAGGCGCCCTGTGCGATGAGAAAGCACGGGGAGGGAGGGGGAAGCCCTGCTCTCCAGAGCCAGTGTCATCTGCAGCTTGCCTTTCCCTTAATTACGCTCTGCTGCCTCCCGAGTTTTGCAGGGGCTCTGGCTTCTGTGAATCCGGGGGAAGGCAGACAGTACCAGTCAGATCTCTGCGACAGGGGAATGTGGGATCCAGCCCACATCTGCCTCCTCTTCCTCTTCATCACAAGCAGGGAGCCATGGTGGCACGGGGCTGGCTCAGGAGCAGCGGCTACGAGCCCGGCGGCGCAGGAGAGGGCACGGACTGCTCGGAGGAAAGGCTCTGCTTGGCACAACGCCGACTTCCACAAAAAAACAAAATGTCTGAATTCAACGAAATGCTCCCGAATTAAGGAGCCTTCTTTCACAGGCAGCTCACTGCCGGGGAGGTGCTGAGAGCATCGGGAGGACGTGGGGCATGGCGATGAGGAAAACGCAGGCGGACAGGTCCCCGGCACTGCACGGCCTCGCAGCAGGCACGGGAGCTGCCGCCCTGCCTTCCTCGCGAGGGAGAGGAGGAATTCCAGTCTGTGTGCTTTAATGGGAAATAAATCCTGTCAAACCCTGCGTGTTAGGTTTTTTTCATGTACTTACAGGCTTGATTGATAAAAGTGAATGTGTTGACATGATACACTTATGCACCGGCACCCGCCGTGGTGTCACCCGTCAGGCTGATTAACGCACACACCATACAACGTGTGTCGTTCACAGACTGAAAATCGGTGCACAGACAGACCCCAGAGTACCTGGAGGTGGGATGGCGCTGCCCCACGGCTGTAATTCTGGTGGCACCCCACTGCTACCGGACCTCTGTCCCAGCCTGCTGCAGTTGGCACTCTTTTCCCATTGGGAAGCCCCAAAGTGAGCAGGAGCACGGTGTTACCCAGCTGGCCCCAGGGCTGATCCCACAGCCCAGTGGGCTAGTGAAGACGCAGGGCTGGGTACAGCCAGCCCCACCAGCACCATCCCTCGTTTGCAGGGTGCTCCTACAAAGCTGAGAGCAGCTCAGCCACGCTCCGGGATGCTGCTCCCCCTCCCGAACCGCCTGGCCCTCCCTGCCAGGAAAGCGCAAAGGCCCTGGTACAGCCTCTGCAGCTCAAATCAAAGCAAGCGCATCAAAGGAGACAATAAAGCAGGGGAGAGCAGCCTTCAAAGGCGGCTGGGCACCAGGCCAAAGAGAATTTATCTTTCATCATTTTCTCCTGAAAGGGAGAAAATCCTGCCAGCCGCTCCTGGCCCTGCCTGCCTCCGGCAGGAAGCAAAGTGGGGGCGACCCCGGCCGTGCACCATGGCCTGAGAGGGATGGGAGCGGGAGGGAAGGGCCGAGGGTCCCCAGCTCACCTGCCCCGAGGGGACTGCATCCTCGGCTAGCGGGGTGCAGGGTTATTGCACATGACTCTGGGTGGTGTGCTGCGTCAGTATTTATGATCCTTTTATTTGTGAATGCCTGAGAATATCTGCTTGTTCCCACAGAATGTGCGTGGAAAAGAAATGTGTCACGGCTCGCTAGGAGCAGAAAGTAGGGGATGAACTTCCATGCCACTTGGAAAAGGTCCTTTAAATACCTGCATAATAAATGTACGGACTGCCAGCCTGCAGGTAATTTGCAAAGGACAAAGTGCTCTCAGCAAGGATAAAAACTCATCTGAAGTAAGCCTCTTTTGCCAAAAAAAAAAAAAAAAAAAAAAAAAAAGACCACATTTAATTTGGATTTAGATCAAGGTTCCAGGCTCAAGCTAAGTGCCTTTGCAAATCACACCCCATGCACCAGAACCACCTTCTGGTAGGCAGGAGAGGGCCACATGCATCTGTATCTCAGCTGTTCAAAAGAATTCTTGGTTTTCATACTTAAAAAGTTTCCTGACGATTTTTTCAGCTGAAGTACATGGGTTCTTGGTAAAAACTTGACTAACTGGAGCATGCTTGCAAGCCCTGCAATTTTTTCCTGCGTGCCCACCGTGCAGCCTGCGCACGCCTGGGCCCCCAGCTGCAGGCACAGCTGGGGCCAATAATTGGCAGGGCACTTAGCAAGAGGGCAGCTCCTGAGCCCCTGCTGCTTTAGTAGCCGGAGGTCTGGGGGTTATGCTGTCTGCCTCTGTCTTCCCTGGTGTGCAGACAAGTGGGAGCTGGGCTGTGCGCTGGGGCTTGGTGCCCACCTGTCCTGTATGAGATGAGTGGTGCAGCATGTGCTGCTTGACAAGCCTTGGCTGGCAGAAGGGCCCTAAGGTGCAGAGCTGGTGTCCCCTGGGTCGGTGAGAAAAGTGGATGGAAATATCCTCTGCTGCAGCCAGAGCCTGTGCTATGTCAGCTCTGATGGCGTTGGGACGTGCAGATTTGCTTCTTAATTGTGCTCTGTGCGTGTTGTTTGTGCACAGATGTGCTTGAGGAAAGGTAAGCATGGAGCTGTGTTATCTGGGCGGCAGGAGGGCTGTGTGGGGTGCATCCTGCAGCTGTTTCTGGGCAGCAGGGCTGTTCCTGGAGCTGATGGGGGGATGCATGATGTGGTTTTTGAGCTGGAGCTGTTTGTGGGCTGCCCCTGCTGGGGGTGAGCCTGGCCATCCTGTCCTCCAAATGTGGCTGCTGGTCCCCCCAGCCCCCACCAGCTGCCAGATGTTCCTGCCCTGTTCCCCTTCAGTCTCCCTCCCTAGATCTCTTTGAAGCAGAGAAGCAGCAGCAGAGATCCCCATGTGAACGCTCGGGGCCTGATTACGCTAAAAGCAGCAGGGCGCTGCCAAACCAGGCTCTGGAAAGGCAGCTTCTTTGGGAACCAACAAGAAGGGGCTTCATTTCCTTTAGGTCCCCAGCTGTCAGGTATTTATAGCGCATTGTTAGCATGGCATCCCTGCCCTGTGCTGTGCAAGCAGACCCCAGGCGTGGAGCAGCACCCGCGTGCGGTGCCTGGGTGCCTGCAGATTGGTACGGACCCGCCGTATCTGTAATCTGCCAGCAGTGATAAACAGCACTCATCTCGCTGCTCTGCGGAGGGGTGGCATCTAATAACTTCTCCCCGGCGGTGTGACTCTGTGCCTTCTCAATTATGTAACTGATAAGGAAAATACTGATGAGGTGACGAGCTCTCAGGAATGCAGAGCAAAGGCTTTCTGCAGCATGGCGAGGGGAAGTCCTTATGTGCTGTATTCTCAAAGAGAGGGCCTGAATTATTTACAGGGAAACCTGTAACGCCTGCACAGAGAGCAGCAAACAGCTTTATCTAAAAGCTGTGTGAAAATCAAGTGGCACCCAACCCTGAGACAGCCCAAACTGGCGGGGTTGTTTTTCCAGCATTAATTATGGATGCTCCAGGCATCTCTGTCCGAACCCTCTGCTGTGGAGCATCACTGCTCTGGGAGCTGTGCTACAGCATCATTTTTTCCTAGAGAAGACCAATCCCCATGGAAATAAGCATTGGGAAGGAGGAGAGCAGAGATGTCCTGCTCCGGCCATGTCAGCCCCTGGGGGCTGAGTGGTTTGAGGCTCGGGGCTCTGGGGCAGCCAGACCCAAACCCTCCCCTTCTGCTGGGCAGGGAGGTGCAGGCTGCTCCATCAGACAGCTGTGGGGGTAAAATGCCCCCCAGGAAGGACGGGGACAGCTCTTGGAAAGTAGTTCTGTGTGATCAGGTGGCACACGGACCCTGGGACAGCACACCTAACCATGAGGACAGGGATGCTCTCCCAAATCCACCCCTGACGTCTCAGCAAGCAGCTCCCGCTTGGGCTGCAAATTGCCCGGTTTACTGGAGTATCTCAGACCTTCCCTTTCTTTTTTTTTTTTAAATGTACGTTAAGCCCTCAGCAGATAGGATCGTTCCCACCTCAGCGTTTCCCTGTGCGCTTAATTCCCGATTTCCCCGGGAGGCTGGTGCTCTCGGCGTTGCCATGGTTACTGGTGCGTGCACTCCGCATCGCACACGCTAATGACCGGCCCAACCTCCTGTTTGTGGGAGAGGCTGCCTAACCCGAAAGCGGTACGGAATGAAAGAGTGACCTGCTGCTGCTGCTGGCTCAGAGAGCAGGCAGTGGAATCAGTGGTCAGCGCTAATCGCGTTACCGAGCCGGGATTAAAATAAGCCGAGCCCCTGGGGTCAAGCAGGAGAGCGGGCCAGCCCTCGAGCCAGGTTTGCAGCGAAGTCCCCGAGATACAAATGCACAGTGGAACATTTAAATATCTAGCACGGGGATGGAAGCATGGCATCACTGACCCTGCAGACGACAAACCTTTCCTCCTGGTGCCCATCGCCCCTTCCAGGAGCTCGCCCGTGCCCCCCAGCACCTGGGGATCAGACCCTGAGCACCGCAGCTCTCGCTGTGCTGTGTTTCCTCCAAGGAGCAGCTCCCAGGCTCGTCCTGTGGCTGTGGGGTTATTTTTTAACCCACTCCTGCTTTGGCAGGAGATTTCCTGGTGTCTCGGTGCCAGGCTCAGCCTGGGAGCACCCTGCAGGGGCGTGGGGCAGGGCTGGGGTCTACGGGCACGCTGCTCCTCTTGTGGTTTGGGCAGGGCAAAGGAAAGGCAGCGAGGGGGCTTCTGCCCACCTCTGCTCCTGCATACATCTCGGTGGCACCTGGTCCCTCTGCCAGACATGGTGCAACGGGCTGGGAGGAGGAGGAAGGTGAGAATGGGATGGGACAGGCAGACAAACGGGCACGAGGCAGGCAGCCCGGGGGCCAGTGCCGTTTTCGGCCAGGTCGAAAGTCACTTCTGCTGTCCCTGAGCACAGTCTCCGAGATAATAAGCTCTTTAGCTGTCCTTACAGCAATGAGTGATTTAAGGAGCTCAGTCTGCTTAGCTTATTAAAGAGCTGGGTAAGTAGAAATATGATTGCAGTCTTTAAGCACCTGTGTGGGGAGATGATGTATGGTATTAAATAGGTCTTTACAGCGGCTGATAAAGACATCGCAATGGTCAGCAATGAAAATTCAGCAAACTTCTAGTGGGGAAAAATGCAGTGAACATGTGTGTGAGAGTAGTTGGCAATCCAGGAGGTGGGCACTCGGGGTCAGAGTGCACCCAGGTTTTCGGTGTCCAAGCAGAAAGTTTCCGTGATCCTCCCAAGCCCCCAGATCCACAAACCTGCCCACAGGTAATGAGCAGGGCTGTCCTGAGGGAGGGAGGGATGGATGGACAGACAGACCCCCGGAGAAAGGAAGCAGCAAGTGGAGGGAAGGTAGGCATAAGGAACCAAAGCCAGAGAAAGAAGTTGAGCAGAAGACCTTCAAAAAAAGTGGAAGAGGAGTTCTGCTCCCCACGGATGTTCACAGTGCCTTCTGATTCAGGTAAGCTCTCTGCAAGCACACACAAGTTAAATTGCTTTTCCTCCTCACCTCCGTGGGCACGGATGTGCTCTGAGCTCTCCCATCACCAGAGCTGCAAATTCTTCAGCTCCCCTCTGAATCAGTTTTAACTTCTCTGCAAGCAGGATAGGGAAGAAAAATTGTACTTGGAGGAAAGCAATTAAAAATGTACATTTTTATTAAGATGCTAGGCAGAACTGGCATTTCTTAGCACTGCAGAGCAAGGACATGGAAATACAGACTTATTACCTCACCTTCAAACTGGTTGCACGAAGCTGGCCTTGGTGTGTGCTCACAGCCTGTAGCTCTGCAGAAACGCATGGGTCCACAGACATGAAGGAGAAGAAAAGCCACCTATGGAGAAAATGTTTTCTGGGCAGCACCAGGCACACCACGTCCTGCCTTCGGGAAAAGCCCTGCAGGGATTTAGCCCAGCCCAGCAGCTCGTATTGCCTTTGTCCAGCCCCCACCTTGCCCTGCCTGACCCCACGTGCCAGGTAATTGTTAATGCATGAGAATTTGGAGGAGGGGAGGGATCAATTATTTATTTAACCCTGTTCCTGAGCATGAGCGTCATGAGTTGGTGGGGTCCTGGGGAAGGTGGGTGAGCGCTGGGGGCATCCAAGCACGTTCCCTGCTGCAAGCCTCATGCGTCTTCGTGCCGGGCTAGCTGCCCCGGTGGTGGCTTGGTCCTGAGGTCTTTCAGTGATTCTCAGAGGTGTTTACTTTCCTGTCTCATGCTATGTATTTGCATACACCCAATTTACAGTTCCCGTCATCTAACAGCCTTGGTAATTGGGCAGCTGGTCTCAGAAATGCTGATTTACTGCTCTGCTGATGGCATAATGTGTGTTTGTACGTGGGAGAGGCAGCCGTGAAATGTCTCCGTCCTGAACCGAATTCCACTATTGATTCTCCTCTATTGAGTTAATATCATTGTGATCTGGTGTTTTTACCTGATGTGCTTAATGCATGGGTGAGAGCGTACCCACGCAGCCCTTTCTCCACCAGCAGTGGGCGAATGGAGATTTCCTCCACTCCTCTGATTTAAATAAACCCTTGTACTGGATTCAGCATCGGTTCTGTGAAACCCTTTGGCTCTCAGACCCCACGTGCTCTTAATCCCCAAACTCAGCCTACAGCTGCTGCCCTTCTGGCAGCTGCCTTGCGAGAGATATCCCGAAGCCTTCGCACCAACACGGAGTGGGGACTTGGTGTGCTGCTGCCCCCAGCACGCCTGCCTTCCTGGGGACAGGCAGCCTGGCTCCGTCCCACCTGGGGACAAACCCTGGCACCCTCCTGCAGCTGGTGACACTTCCCACGTGGGCACTCCGCTGCCCCATTGCTCTCGCAAGGGCCTGATAACCTCGCCGTGTCGGTGAGATTTGCCCAAAGCCTCTCTAAACACGCTTAAAATGAAAGCAGGCTTACTGCTAGAGGCACAAAGCACCGGGATTTAGCGACTCATAGCCAAATGTCACCGGAGGGAAATGCAAACTGGGGCTGAGCCCGGAGCTTGGCGGTGCTTGCCCAAGGCTGGGGGTGCCCAGGGTTGTGCTGGCACTGGGGGCTCAGAGGCGAATGCCCCCTTGGGATACTTCTGCAGCTGGCTCAAGGAGGAGAGCTTGCAGGACGAGTGCGGGCTGCAGTGAAGTGTTCCTGAGCAGGGCAAAAAAGAGAGCAATTTGGTGCTGGTGGTAGCTGCCAATGCTTGAAAGGTGCCAGGAAATCAGACCTCCCTGTCGCTATACCCAGATCGTTCTAGGACCTGGGACAACCCTGCAAAGGCACTGACCTACCTGCCTGCCTCCGCCGCTGCTCCTTCCAAACGGGGGCTGATTTCTGCTCAATCACCGGGTCAATAATGCCATCGCTTCAAACAGCTCAGACACTACCTGCCATGGCACAACTGCGCCTCTCTCAGGCAGCACTGCTTTGTTCTCCTTTGCAGAAATATCTTACGTTCCCCTTCTGCTGCCCCCAAACCTCCTTCCGCACCCCCCCTCAGCCTGCAGGTACAGATAGCAGGGATCAGCCCTAACAAAGCGAGCGAGGAAGCAATTTTGCTTATGGGCATCCATATCCCTGCAGTCCCCCAGGCCTGATTGCTTTTCCCATAATTGGTAACTGTTGCATTTTCTTATTTCCCAAAGGAAAGCTTTGTCTTTCACCACAGAAGAGACGAATGCTGGTGCCAGGTTTGCAGAGTGCTCCGGAGGCCAGGGGTCCCTTTGCAGGCTGCGGTGGCAGGGACACTGTGCCACCCCGGTAGGGCAGCGGGCAGGGTGTCTCTGCTGGATTTCCCTGCCTGACTTTCTAACCGTGGTGTTGGCAACCTGCCTGCAGGGGAATATTTTCTGAGAAGCTGTCAAAATTCCTGTGCAGTTCTTACTTACCAAGGAAGACAGCATGAACCTTGTGGGTTTTTTTTTGCTTGTTTGTAGTTTTTTTTGTTGTTGTTTTTTAATCCCAGCACTGCATGTGATTGACTTGTACACGTCCCTTAATGGGCAGTTTTGGGTAGCAGAAAACATGCACCAGAAGGATAACTTCGAGAGAGCAAGTAATGAGGAGAATGTTAAAAAGTCAAAAGCCCTGGAAGCAAAAATACTTGCACGAGGCAACAGCAGAGAGAAATCTACCAATGTATGCCTGGGGAGGATGTCATCCTAGACCACCTAAAAAGAATGGGGGGAAAAAAGTATATCCCCAGGCAGCGACCCAGAAAGAAAGGCAAGTGTCTATAGGAAAGTGTGGAGACATATTTTGGGTCACTCCTTGCCTCCCTGCCCTGAAGCCCAGCTGTCTGCAGGGTGGAAAGCTGTCCCCAAGGGAGCTGGCAGCAATCAGGAGCTGGGGACATGGGGGGGCTGCGCTGATGAGCTCCAGCCCCGAGCTTCAAGCAGCAGGTGGGCTGCAGCGCCTCGAAATGCCACTCTGCCAGCTTCGCCCATGCTAATTTTCCCCTGTCTCTTAGTAACTGGCTGTTCCAGGTTATGTTAATATGGATTTAAATTCTCCAAAGAGCAGAAAATTAAGGGAAATTATGAATCAATTTACGTTTCATCTGATTCATAAACCTACACACTCTACAAAATGAGTTGATTTGAAATAATTAAGGTTAAGAATGTCCTCATCACCTCTCCAGTAATTCCACTAGATGCGGTGCGTTTTCATTGTCTTTACTCTTGCTCTCTTTAGCATTTCAAATTACACGCCTCCCTTTGTGTTTTTTTCCAAGCTATTGCAAATTTGCCAGGCAATTAAAAAGTGATATGTAATAACAATGACAGCAATAACAACAATAAGAGCAGTCGGCTGTATTTGGTGTATTCGCCAGGTTTGTATTTTGTATATTCACCAATAGGTACAGCAGTTTGGAGAGCAGCTCTAGTCCGTGCTTTCGTGGGTGCACTTCATGGAAATGGGACTCATTCCCCCAGCCTCCTGTGTGGGGTTGTTTCCATTGCTGTTTTTACTGGTGATTATAGATTTATCAGTGGCTACAGGGGTTCTCTCCATGAGCAATACGCGTCAGCTGGGTGCAGCTGTGGCATTTCACTCCAACAGACAGCAGCTTTCTGTCCAGATTGCTTCGGTGATAAAGCAGAAGGAAAATGTCACCTCCCTGCTACTGCTTCTGAAGGTCTGCTGGGAGCGACGATGCATCCTTCCCCACCTGGGCTCTCCGGAGAACTGTCAAAGTGTAAGGTGTGGTCTTGCAAAAGGTCTCACCCCGAGCCTGGAGGGGAACCCCAGCCCTATGGGGGCCCATGGGCAGCTCAGTAGCTCCCATCCCTCCCTGGGCACGCTCTGCGGCACGGTGTCACCCTGACCATCTGCAGCAATTCCTATCCCCAAGGGCATTTTCTTTACCCTCACCCTCAGAGCTGGCTGACGTGGTCACCAGCAGCAGTCCTGTCCAGAGCAGGAGGGGCAGAAGCCCGGACTGGAGACCAAGCAGCAAACCCCGGTGGCTGTGCGAGGTGGGGGCCGTGGCATCCATGGGCAGGCAGCGCATCGCGTCAGATCTCGGCATGCCATGGAGATGCTGAAGGTATCGACCCCCCCCTTAACCACGCTCTGAATTTCAGTCTTGCCAAACAGACTCAGCAGCATTTGAAAGGTGTAGGAAATGCCCACGGGTGATGTCAGAAGCTGTGAAATACAGAGCAATTAGAGCTATGCTGGGGCAGTGAGACTTCAGAGAGCTGCTTTCTCTCCAAGGCACCCGGTCTGCGCCGCGTTTCAGGAGCTGCTCCCGCATCCTCCCACCAGACTGGGTCCAGCTTGCTGACACGGCCATAAATCACTCCTGACAAATTTAACAGCCACTCAAGGGCAGCAAGGAAGCAGTGAATGGCAGAGAATGGATGTCGCTCCTGCCAAAAAGCGCTGCACGGCCCCACGCCACTGGCTAGGGTGGGTGGCAGAGGATGGCAGCAGTCACAGCTCCGTGTGGTTATCGCCTTGCTGCCACAAGTAGAGGCTCTGGCCTCATCTCAGGGGATGTGTCTCTCCTTGCTGTGTGTCTCAGCCCTTCTGCCTTTCAACCATAAACCTCTCCGTGCCTTCTGGGGCTGGGGCACGCAGTGGGCTCCCCGGGCAAAGCCTGGTGGCTGCACCGAGCCAGATGGAGAGTGTGGGAGACCCAGGGGCTATTTGCACTGATAGCAGGAAACGTGATGGGAGTGAGCACCAACCTGCCATCTCCATCATCTCGTGGCCAAGGTAACGGTGGGAGGTGGGTTTGCCTTGCTGCATCCCTCTTCAGATGAAAACTAGCTAGCGTCAAGCTGCTCTCGTTCACAGATTCCCCCAGTTCGGTTTCTAATATAAAGATCCAATTTGTTCAACACAGCTGCAGTTTTTGGGCTCTCTCCAGCTTCCGTGTCTGATAGAGAAAGCGTGCCTCCTGTGCAGAAAGGAGGCACAAAAAGTCCACATGCAGGATTCGGCCCCATCCCCCTGCAACACCTTGCCCCCACTCCAGGGTGCAGGATGGGCACCCATGGGAATCCCTTCCACACCCACAGGGATTTCTTCCTGTGGCAAATCCAGCCCTGAGAGGGGAAGCCTGAGCTGAGCCTACGCACTCACCTCAGCCCTGTATCACTGTTTTTCCACCCACTGAGCCTTTGGGAAGGGGACATGCTGCTGGGGAATGGCACAGGGTTAGTGCAGCTCCTGTGTGGCTTCCCAAAAACGCTTCCCTGCTCCTTCAATCACTCAGCGAGGTGCCTGGTGGGGTTTATAAAGTGTCTGAGTGCAGTTTGTGCTCTTGGCTTGCAGGAAATTAAATGTCTTTTGGTTGTCTCTTAGGGTAGCAGAGAAAGAGTTCAGGAGACTTAATAAACTTCATTTCCATTTTTATTCCTGGCACACTGAATAACTCCGTCTAGCTCGATTTAGAGTATCTATTTGCTTATCTGCTGGACAAACATGACTGCAGCTTATAACAAGTTCAAAATTTAAAAAAATCTCATTTATTTATTTTTTTTTAACTTTTTTTTACTAACCCCTTGCAACTGTGAGCAGCCTGATCAGATGAACTATTGCTTCTCCCCCGTCTCACTTCCCTGTTCCCAGACGCTGACGCTTCAGAGGAATATTGAAATCCAGGCAGGGCCTTGGTGCTACAGCAGGTTTCAAATTTCTGCGATGGCAGGGATGGGCACAAAGGGAATAAGACTTTTATTTCAACCCCCATTCGTATTGTCACTTCTCACTGCACACCTGACTATGGAGCAGGTTGCAAATTGCAGAGCTTACTGGAGATGTGGAGGTAATTTGGGTGAGGGAACTGGGCTTCTGGGAACCTGGGCCTTTTCTCGTTTTCATAAAATCTGTATTTCCATCGCAAAAAGCCTCTTGGCTTGCTGCAAGTGGCAGAATTGATGCTTTTTGGCATTTGTCTTTCTCCGGGACATTTTCCTTTTACATTTTGTATATTAAAATACATTTTAAATGATTGTTATGTCACATGGAAATGGCATAGCTATTTTAGTAATTATCTATTTTATAGTTTCATACATTTTAGGGCCAGGAGGGACTATTACGGTCTGCAGAGCAGCGGCCAGAGAAGCTCACCCGATGGTTCCTCCCTGAAGCCCCGAGTTTCTGGCTGAGTGACAATCCATCTTCGGACGAGAGGAGAGAAACCCGGCTGTAATTAGAAAGCAGCGAGAGCTGGAGAATTTACAGATCCTGGGGGTGCCAGTACCTGCGGCTGGCCCCGTTGCGCACCGAGCCCTCTCCCTCTGAGGCAGCGGAGGGGCAGATGAGAGTGGCAGGGGGTCCCAGGGGTGTTGGGAATGTGCTATAGGAGAGGAAGGTGCTTTAATTGATAGAGTTACATGCGCTGCTGTACAGCCCTGGGGACTGGAGTTATTGCTGCTGGGGACCAGCAGCCCTGGACTCGTAGGCCGCAGCGGCTGCGGGGAGCCCTGGTGTGCTCAGCTGGAGGTCTCGGTGTGTGTGATGGTTATGCTGGTGGCTGCTCACGCCAACCGAGCCCACATGGCCGTCCTACATGGGCAGGACATCACCGGGGTCACAGCTCACAGCCCTGCACATGGCTCAAGAAAAGGGGCGTGTGATAAGGGTGCTTTGCACGCCGGGATGTGGTAAAGGGGGATGACAACCGATTTTTGTGGGGGCTGCTGCAGGTCCTTTTTCCCCTCGCTAGGAATAACCCCTCAGGTTTTCAGGTGCTTTGTAAGCAGAGGAACAGCATGCTGCTTGGTGCTTGGCTTCAGGCTCACCCAGAGCCCATCCCCCTGAGCCATCCCCAGACCTCCCCGCTGCAGCCAGCTCCCTGCGATGAAGCCGGCGCTCCGTTTACACCAGCAAAACCCTCCCTGCTTCTCCTGATTCTCTCCCTCCAAGCATCTGGAGCAGGCACAGAGCAAGGACAGGCTGAGGGCCAGCACGAACCCAGCTGGCTGCTGCCATCTACGGCGGGATTGCTGCAGCAGAGTGGCACCCGCAGCCCTGCGCCTGCTGCAGCTGGGTGAGGGGAGCACGGGGGCTATGTGGGATTCTTACTTCCTTGCAAACTGTTTTCACCCAGAATCCGATTTTTATTTATTTATTTTTTAATCTGAGATTAGATCCCTGGTTGCTGCATGCTACCAGGCATGTGTCTGGGTTGCGGTGGCTTTGTGAGCTGCCTCACCTGCACGCTGCAGTGGGGGACAAGGAATTAAGCAGCCTCTAATTTTATCACCAGGGTTCATTAAGTTAATTAAATACTCTGGACACGCTCCATTAATCAGCTTTGCGATGGGAGAGTGGTTTCGGCAGGAGGCAGGGAGCTGCTCGGCAGCCGCTCTGCTAATGGAGCTGGATCCAGGTTCCTGTGGTGGCACGGCGCCGGGGGGGCTCTTGACGTGCATTTTTGTGTGTCTGGGAGGAAGATTACGGACACCACCTCCAAAAAAAAAATCTCTTCCCTCCACTCTGGTGTACAAGATGTGACTGTGAAACATGAAACTGTGCTGGCTGCAAATGAGTTGAAACACAACTGCTCATTATGTGACCAAAGGTTCTCCTGGCAGAGACAATTACCCCAGACAAGGACGGGGATGTGACCAGCCGGTGGTTTCGGGACAAGGCTCCGTGCAGAGCAGTGGCACGGCTGTCCCTGCATCGTGGTGCTGTCCCAGGTCAGCTGCTGCACACACACAGGAGCAGTGCAACTAGAAATAAGTGTATTTTCCCCCAAAATGGGCAACAGTCTGTGCCAGTGCTCAGGCATTCCTCAGTAACACCACCAAATTAAGGGCAAGTTTATTGGGATTTGATGATTTCAGGGTGGGCAGTAGTCGTGTCATCTGCGGCAGGGGCACTTCTCCCCCACCAGCTCCCGAGCTTGTGCGATGCTATTTTAAACATGTACATACATCTGCATGCACTTTTCTTACAAACAGCAATTTCGGCATCTGTTCTGGCTGCTGAAGCACCTTGCAGCACTAGAATTGCGTGCTCAAATATTTGGTAAAGGACAGGATTACTTTCTGTTGATTTCGGGCTAATCACACAAAGAAAAGCGACATCTGCTCCATGAATGGGCTCCCAAGGAGAATTAACCACTCTCACATGGAAAAGAATGGGAAAGAGTCGAAGCAGCAAGATTCCCTTTTGGAAGAAGAAGATGTATTTTTAGCCCGTCGTGTGGCCCCCTCCCTCCCTCTCCCCGCAGGCGGTGAGTGCTGCTGGCACCTGGGGAGGTTTTTCTCCTCCCTCCCCATCCCCATGCTCGAGGCTGGTGATTGTTTTTCAGAGCATCCTGCTGGTGGAGTGGATTTGGGTGTTTTTTTTTTTTTTTTTTTTTTCCTAGAAGGGCAGAGTCACACAGAGGTAGCTCAGCCTGACAGCAGGCTCTCTAAGGCAACAGCTCAGTCTGTCTTCTCTTTGTACAGACAGGAGAGGGTCAGGGGATTGTCCCCACAAGCCCCCTTTGACTTGCCTCGCTGGCTGAGCCCCTCAGAAAATCACCATTTACAGCGCTTCATCCGTACACAAGGCACACCAACTTGCTGCTGTACGCAGAGGTGGTTTGAATCCAGGCCAAGGTGACCGATAAACACAAGTCAGCCGCACAGAGGTGGAGTGAGGAGCCCTGGCAATGAGAGGAGGCAAACAGGAAAAAAAACCCTAACGAGAGCATGGGACTGAGAGCCGGGCTGCCTGCTCCCCACCGCACGCAGAGGCGAGCCATAAATCAGGCAGGCATCTGCCGTGCACGCTGCCAGGGCTCTCAGAGCAGGAGGAAAAAGCCATCCATCACTGCTAACAGAAGCACGATCCGAGTTTAAATTACAGATTCTCAAGCTCTGTGTATGCAATTGTTTGGAAACAAAGCCCTCTTTAACTCCTCACTCAGCGCTGCGAGCGGGCTGAGCCGGCTGCAGCGGGCTTTGGCTGGGTCCGGATCAGGCCTGGGAAGGAGCAGGAATGGAAAATTCAGGTGGGATCCAAGATCTGAAACACACGTCCTCATACGTGGGGAAAAGGGTGCCCGTTTACCCATTTATTAGGAGCGAGGACCCATCACAAATTGCTTGGCCATGTCACCTGGTGGGCAGGACGAGGCTGTCTCCGTCCTCGCCGTGCCACCCTCCCAAGTCCCCGCACATCCCCCCGCAGATCTGGCAGGCTTGTGTCAGAATTAATCACTCTGGCAGCTTACACAGCAATTAAAGGAAGGGGCCATGTGCCTGATTATACAGCAAACAAGCCTCGGCAAACTGCAAGCACATCGCAGGTAGCTCCAGTCAGCTGCGGTGCTCACAGGGGAGAGCCCCCAGGACACAGGCTCCTCCTCGTGTTGGGGTCTTCTGGTAACGTACCACTCGAATATGGCTTCTTGCTTGTTGCACGCATAAAGCAGCTGCTCTTCCTTGTTGTAAAAGCTGACAAAAGCTACAGGTCTCCACGTCTCTCCTGATGCACCATAAAAGCTAGGGCCAAAGCCACGCTCTCTGGACTGGTGTCAAGGGGACCAGGCACCCACGGAGAGGGCAGGTCTGGACATGCAAATTCTCTGTATTCAGACAAAACCGACCTCAAGCCCTCTCTTTCTGCCCTGAAGCTGCCTTAGGAACACCATCACGACAAGCTGTGGATGAATTTCGGCCCAATGGCTGGCAGAGCCAGCACGGTGCCATGCTGCACACCCAGAGGGCTGCTGCAGGTGGCGCCTTGGGATGGATAGCACTTGGGGTCCTTCCCTCTGCCCTCAGCAACCCCCATAGCCGTTGGTTTGACATTTTATTTTATTTTATTTTATTTTATTTTAATTTTTCCCCCTCCCTGCTGCATTACGCAGCATGGTGCAGCTTGTTTCCCTCATTCAGAGCACCTGGAGAGTGGTGATTTAAGGAGCTGGGACTCACCCTGCAGCTGGGGTCAGGTCTGGGTGCAGTAGGGTGGTGTTTCTGTGGGGGCAGGCAGCAGTGGGGTGGCTGCATCCAGCCCTTGGTGCCTTGCTGCAGGTGCTTTCCAGTCCCATCCAGGTTCTTGGAGCTGAGCTGTGGGGTGTGTGGTGGGGATAAGAAGCCCCACATGTCAAGGTAAGCACTTATTCTTGAATGAATGGCTGTGTATTGATAAGTTTACTCAGAGCTGCTACAGCTGATTGTGCTGAGGGCGGTTAAGAACCGTGTTTATGCAGCGTGTTGACTTTCTCATAATGGCATTTAGGCACGCTTATCGCTAACGGGCCGCTGAGATTAGCACAGGATGAGTAAGTGCTGCATGGGCTGCCTGCAAAATGCTCAGCGTGCGGCAGCGTCGCTTCAGCTTGCCATGGGAGCTCCCTGGCTGCTGGGCCTGGGTAGTGGCATTGCGTGGAGCCCATGTGGGAGGCTCGCAGGGATGGGTTTGAACAGCCTGTAGCTCCCAGCTGGGGGTCCCAAACCTCCTGGGGGGTCCTGTGGGTCCCAAACCTCCCAGCTCTTGCTGCCTGCTTGCAGCCTGTGGTGGGGCTGGCTGAGGCTGGCAGGGAGGAATGTGGATGTTAGCAGGCACCTGTTTTGCTCCAGGGAGTGTGTTTATTTCAGAAGCGCCGTGTGTTTGTCTTTCTGAAACAAAAATGCTTCAAGACTGGGGGGTCTGTGGAGGACTTCCAAAAAACTGGGCTAATTACAAATTGAAAGGAAATGGTATTGCAAAGAGTCGGAATGTCTATGAAGGCCAAATCTGAGTTTTCAGGCTGTCCCGTTAACATTTTTTCCATGCTCCAGCAGATATCAAAGGCAGGCCTGTGGCTTTAAAAGCAACTCTGAAACTGTTCCCAGTTACACCTCTAAAATAAATACGTAAACGTGGCTGGCTGATGAGCGCTGCAAGCTCATCAGAACAAAATGTCAGAAAATGCCAGCAAGTTCCTGACCTTAATTCCAGCAGGCTTGCCTTCCTCCCCTTCCTGAACTTTTTGCTTCCTTCCCAATCATTGCAATTTAGATGCTAATCACCGGGCTTTATTAGGCAGAAAATGCATCTCATTGCTGTGCTGACCCGTGTGCACTGCTTAGCACTCCTTCCTCCTGGGACTGTGCAGGTGACTGGGGACAAGGTGACTCCCTGCTCAGCCCCATCGTGGTGTTCAAGGATGCTTGGAATGCATTTTGGATGGATACTGAGCTTTGGGATGCTCCATGCCAGCAGGGGCTTGATGTTAGCAGTGTAATCTCTACTTATTAGGCTGTTTAATTGCAGGGCCATGACCCTGAAAGAGTTTGTTGCTATAGGAATTTGTGGAAGGACATTAAAGCAAACTGCAGCGCTAAACTCTGAGCTGGATCCTACCTTTCCTATCTGAATTCCTGCTGGAGATCCGATTTTCATTACAACTTATTGCTTAGAGCTGCAAAATCTGCCAACTGCCCGTTTCCTCCCATTGCCATGCTCCGTGACGTTTCTTGTTCCCACCCACCGCCAGCAGAATAACAAAAATATTTGCATATGGCCAAAAGCCCTTGTTCTTATCGCTCCCTGGAGGAGTGGCCTGCCGAGCACAAACAGGGCTCGGTGTGTTTTCCCAAAACTCGGGCACGGTGTGTTTTGCTAAATCTCTGCCACAGTACAGCCATGGAAGCAACATGTGCAATGACGGCTATGGAGTAGCCGGCTGTAGGTACATCAAATTACTTGTTTTGAGAGGGCTAGCAGCAAGAAGAGGAGGGTTTTGTCCTCCCGGTGTGTGCTGAGCTGCTGACAGTGCCAAGGTACAGGTGTTGTCCTGCAGCCCTGTGCTGGGGGCACGAAGCTGCCCGGAGAGGCTGCGGTGCCCGGAGCACACCGAGCGGTGCGGGTGGCTTCTGCTACAGGCCGCAAGCAGCCATGAGCGTGTCCTGCCGATGCAAAGGGTGCAGAGCCCGAGTAGCTTCGGGGGGACAGGAGCGGACACCTCCGGACAGGGGCGGGCCGCTCGCTGCCGGCTCTCCCCCAGCCTCGCCATGCCGGCTGCGCTTCGGGGCTCGCCCAGGAGGTGGCAGGGCAGCGCCAGCCGCTGCCAGCCGACACCCGGAGGGGGCCCGAGGGGACACACGGAGCTCCCGGGACCCCGGAGGGACCCCACAGGGCCCCCGGAGAGCCCCCAGCAAGGGGGATGCAGCACATCTCTTCTGCGCCTCCGCTGTGCTCTGGCACTTGTGAGGCTGTTCCAAGCAGTCCTTTGCTTTTTTATATATATATATATAAATACTAATGGTAGTCCTTCAAACTGTCCTTGTGGTTACTCTGGGCTTATACAGGCCATACTCCCCTCAACAGGTCTCCTTGGCCTCGGTGGCAGCCGTCTGCTCCCGCTCGTGTGGCACACGGGACCTTTGTCCCTGCTGCCCGCCGTGCCAGGAAGCGACTGAGCAAACAGGCGAACCGGTTGCACAGCTTACGTGCATAACTGCGGGGCTCGTAATGATTGATTTTGAAAGGGAGGAAACAGGTTCCGGACTTGCAGGGCAAACAGGAGCGGAAGGCTGGTCCTCTGGTTGGTCCTCTGGCTGCTCCTTTGGGCAGCTCCCATGCCCGCAGCGCCGGCGTGGTGAGCGCTTGGCAGGCGGTGGTGCGAGGGCAGGAGAGTTGGACGTTGCCTCGTTTTCCCCAGATCATGGTTACGTTGCAGACTTATCAGGAGCGTGGAACTGGGTGAAATGTCAGGGGTATCCTCAACTAACTCCCTGGGAGCGCTGCCCAGGGCTGCAGGCAGCTCACAAGTCGTGTTTGGAGTGGCAGCAGGCAGGGACTGGGGACAGGCTGGCTGCAGGAAGAGCTGCTGCCCCTCCGGGCTGTGTTCCACATACTGCATCTGCTGACACGAGAGGTCCAAAGGCTGTAGAGGAACCCAGAGCATCAAATGCCACGGAACAGCCCCAGTCTCAGTACTGTCCAGCCACCACCTTCTGCCTGTCCCAGCCGTCTCTGATCCCCTGCCCCTTCCAGAACTAAGGAGTGAATGTTTTCAGGAGCCTAGGGCTTGCTGGCTGCTTGCCTCCTGTGGGAAATCATCCCTCAGTTGGCTTGTCCGAGTGCTGGCAGCTCTGGGCGATCCCACCTGAGCCCAGCGCAGGGAGCTGGCAGCCCGGCAGGCATTCCTGTGGGCACTGCTGAGCGCAGCCCTTCCTTATCTCCTGGCGTACCTGGCCGTGCCGGGAGCGCCGTCCCAGCCTCTGCAGCCGGTGATGGTGGAAAGTTCACCCAGGGAGCCTGAGCAAAACTGTTTGTCAGATGTGGCTCGAACAGCACACCCTGGGTTGGCTATCAATGATGTCTGAAGCTCAAGAAAAGTTTCAGTATGCTGATTCAGTCTGAAAAATCGATGGCCCTGAACCTGCCCTCCAAGGGAGGGTGAAGAGCCTGCACTGCAGTCACTTGGAAACCCAAGGCTCGTGTAGGGCCGTGCGGGCAGAGAGAGGGAAGGGCTCCTGTGAGGCACGGGGGTGTCCTGTGCAGGGGGGATGTGGGTGCCTGGTGTTCTGGGTGCCACCTCCAGTGCTCAGGAGGGACCAGCCCGAGCCCTGGTTGATGAGGTTGATGAGCCTCTGGGCTGTTAAAGCACCCGGGGACTGGGCCCTGCCTGGGGGAGCACCACACACGTGATACAAGGGGTGAAACACCCCAGCTTGCAGCCAGCACTGAGCAAGTGAGCCCCCGGACAAGTGGAAAGCAACGCTGGGGGGTTAGCCAGGTGGGGAGCCAGTTCGCAGCTTTTCAGGGCTTTTATAGGGCATGGTGTGCCCAGGTCACAAGGGCTGACCTTTCACAAAATAGAAGACCGAGATTTTTCCTTTCTAGCCTGCTTGATTTCCGCGGTGTCTGATGTTGGTGTACCTGGATACGAAGCCGCTCATCCCTTTTACCTCCCCTCAGCATCCCAGGGCTCAGCTCCCAGCCCGAGGGCTCAGAGCATGCCACGGCTCTATCCCCTCGATCCCACCAAGCCCCAGCGCCTCTTTAACCACTCGCCAGCCTTTCTCCCCCTTTTTTTTTTTATTCCCCTGTTTCCTTTTCCACCCTCCCCGGCGCCGGGCTGCAGAGCCGGGGCCGCGCGCTAGATGTCAGCGGTGACTTCCCCAGCGCCCCTTTTGGCTGATTTTTTTTTTTTTTTTTTTTTCTTTGGGGAACATTTTTTTTCCCGGCCCCTCCTTCCTTCCTTCCTTCCCTCCCTCCCTCCCCGGGGCAACGCGGGGCCCTCCGGGCGCCCCCCGTCCCCGCTCCCCCCCCCCCCCCCCGCGCTGCGCGGCGGCGCGTCCCCCCCCCGGGGCCGGTGGGCGGCGAGGGGCGGAGGGTGCGCGGCGGCGGGGCCGGGAGCGCCGCAGGGCAGCGGGGCCGCCATGCCCGCCAAGTCCAAGTACAACCTGGTGGACGACCGGCACGACCTCCGCATCCCCCTGCACAACGAGGACGCCTTCCAGCACGGCATCTGCTTCGAGGCCAAGGTGGGCAGCGGGCGCGCACCCCCCGGTGGTTTCCACCTCCACCCCCCCTGCCCCCAGCGCCTTTTTGCGCGGTTCTTCTGCGCTTTTCCCCCGGGCTCCCATCCCTTGGTGGTGCCCCGACTGTGATCCGGGAGTTGGGTGAGTCCTTCCACCCCGTCCCAAATGGTGGAGGTGGCGGGAGCGGGGTCACCCCGCTGCTTTGCCGAGGAGCCCTCCTGAGCCTCTCCGCAGCATCACCTGGGGACGCGGCCCCGGGGAGCTGGGCACCGCGGGCATCCTCCGGCGCGGGCACCCCTGGGGTGCCGTGGAGGGGCGGCTGGGGTGCAGCAGGACAGCTCTTCCCGCAGCTCTCCAAGGCGAGGAACCCTCCGTGAGAGCGGACGGAGGAGCCCCGTGCCATTTGCGGTGCGCTGGGAGAGGCCAGGGCCGCCCGCCCGAAGTCAGGGCTTGCTGTTTCTCCGTACAAATATAAACCATTCTTGCCTGCGGGTTTGGCAGGAAGCACTGTGTTGTTCTTTTCTGCTGGGACCTCTCGGGCTCTTACTCTGTTTGGGCTGTGACATCCCACAGCGGAGTGCTCGCGACCTCTGAGCAGCGCGAGGAGCAGCCGAGCATCCGTCCGCGTTGGGCAGGTAGCTGGGGGTAGGCAGGGGGGCAGCAAGCCACGAAATTCGGGAAGCAAAAGCGTAAAATCTGCCCCCCCCCCCCCCCTTTGCTATTCATGGGGGATAGGGTTGTCACGATGACGGGATACTCCAAGTGGGGTTGACTTGGATAAACGCTGGTGTAAAAGTTCCTATAAAAGAGCGGCAGGGAGGCGGGCACCTCGTACGCCGTTGTCCTCGGAGCAGAGGTGCTGGCGGGGGAAGGACCACGGGGTTGGCACCCCGTTCCGTGCAGTGGCCTGGTGGCATGCCTGCGCCCTGCTGGAGGGTGCGGGAGCTGTGCTGTTCCCCCTCTCCTCGAGGCTGGGGGGGTTTGTCTGCGGAGGCCGTTGCCTGTCCCGTGGTGGGCACCGCGCTGCGGGGAGCACAGCAGAGGAGTTGTTTATGGAGCAAACTTAAAACCTGCTTTGTGACTGTTCCTGGGAATGGCTGCTCCAATTCCAGGAGTGAAGGGATGCAAAGTGGGTTATCGGAGCTGGGTGCTGTTGTACTGCCAGCACCTGCTGCACAGCGGCACCCTTCCTCAGTCCCTTTCCCTGGGTGCTCTGCCCCTTCCCTGCCCGCCTGGGGCGGGAACGGGGGCTTGGGGGGAGCAGTGGGGCACGGCTTCGTTGCCCCCAGTGTGCTCACATCTCATCTCTCCTCCGTGCTGCTGGTGTGGCTGTGGCACCGGGGTGGCGCGTGAGCCTTTGTTAGCGCCTCTTTC
Source organism: Cygnus olor (assembly GCF_009769625.2). NCBI lineage: Eukaryota > Metazoa > Chordata > Aves > Anseriformes > Anatidae > Cygnus > Cygnus olor. Next base: position 8,875,769 of record NC_049176.1, on the reverse strand, counting down.
TTTTATTGTGTCCTGTGGCACGCGTTACTGCCAAGCATGAGCTGTGTGAGCCCTGCTCCTGAATTTGTGTGTTTCTCCAGCAGCTCCTGATGCCAGATGCAGGATGCAGATGGCTTAGGCAATTACTCCATCCTTTTATTAGATTGGTGGAGAATAATTAAATGCTTACACTCCTTTAGTTCCTTTTATCCCCAAGAATCCCGAGCGCTTAAACTCACACGGCTCTTGTCTGAGCGAGGCACGGAGCGCACGGCGAGGCGGCAAAATGAGAAGCGCAGGTTTAGAGCAGAGCTTTGTGGGAGCGCAGAAAGAAGAAAACCCCTTGAAAGAAGAAAAACCCCTTGTGTCCTGTCCCCAAACAGCCTCTGGCAGAATTACACGGGTGTTGGTAGGCTGGAGCAGCCCAGGCAGCAAGCGCTGCACCTTCCTCCTCCTCCTCCTCTTCCTCCTTTTCCTGGTACCGGGTGTTGGTCCTCTACCCGCCAGCTGCCACCTTTGTCCTGGCAGTGGTCACCGCTGTCGGGTTTTGGCCTTTCCCAAGCACACAAGGTGATGAAAAGCAAGCAGTGCTGTCGAAGGCGACGCCGTCAGGAGATGGGCGCTGCGCTGCACGCCAGAGCCGCTCGCAGCCATATGCTCTGGCACGGGGACACCACGTCGGAGCGCAGTGTCCTCCGAGGATTATCTTAATCCATTTTCTGGAGATAAACCCCATGGTTGGAAAATCCTGCTCCATCTCCTTAGGGATGGTAATGCGCTTCACACTTTGTGAGCTGTTTTTGCTGGCCACCTCTCTTGGCACCGAAAGCCTCCGTGTCTCTGAAGTGCCTCGATCGGGCCAGTGGGAATCGGAGGAGCTGGCTCCGAGGGAAGGCAGGCTTCAATTTCTGCCCATTGTGGTCTGAATTGTTGAATAAAATCAAAAGGCAGGCCTCTGGAGTGTGCTGAAGCATTCGGATGAAAGAGCTGTGAGCTGCAGCGTGTCGCAGGGGAGCTGGCATGGATTCCCACTTGTGCAATGGTTTCCTGTTTAAATAAATGGGTATTTATAGAGTAAAGACACCTTCTGTCCTCCTCCACCTCTCTGCCCGGCGTGGCTGCTCCACTTGGGGCAGGGAGGAGGGGACGCGAGCTTGCTCTTTATGTTCCTAATGTCACGGTGCTGCGGAACAAAACCTGAAGGCAGCTCGGGTGTAGCTCTGCCATACCCATTATTTGGAAGCAGTTTTGATCCTTCGGTCCCACGCTCATTGATCTGTTGGCAGTGCCCTAATGTACGCGGTCCCCCAGGAGAGGGGAGATGTGATGTCCACAGCACTCTTGGCAGGCAGGGTTTTTGAGGTTTGGATGGGCTTTTGTTTTTTTTCCCTACCCTTAAGGGATCTTGGCAACCAAGCATTTTCTATCGCATTTGTCAGTACTTTTTCTCCACTTTTGTGCGTGGGAAACTGAGAACGAACTGAGCATCTGCTGCTGTCTATGTTTGGAGACAGGACACGGAGGAGACTTCACTGGGATCCAGTACGTCCCTTCCCGTGAATCCTGCCAGCTCCCAGCAGACGGGGTGGCTCGCCTGCCTGTCCCCTCGCGGGGCTGCGATGGTGGCAGTGCCCGCTGGCTGCGGAGGGGACCTGAAGCGAGCCGAGCCGCAGGCATCTCCCACCTGGGCCAGCCCCTTGCCCTGCTGCAGGCTCCCCTCGCGGGCATTTCTCGTCCCCTGGCCGGGTTTCCTGGCACCAGGCAGCGCTGGAAGTGGGCAGCAGGTTGCTCGAAGCTCCGCACCTCTAGCTGGCTGCGAGAGGTTGGCAGCTGCGCCCGGGGGCTGTTTCTGCTGGCAGCTCTCGAGCAGCGAGTTCGGCGAGGTCTGCTCAGCCAGGAGCAGAGCTGCGGAGTGATCGAGCCCGGGACTGCTCGCTGCGGGCTATAAATAACCTTCCCGAGTGCCACACGGCTTCTCTGCAGCAGGGACGTGTTTTTTGCCCTGCTGGTGAAGTCGTTTCATGGGCTGCTCGGCGGGTGAGAAGCCCTGGGGGGCTTTTGGCTCCCGCTGCCTGGTGGCCTTGGGCTGCGTGGCTCTGGCACCTTGTACCCAGGGCCAGCCCCGTACCCGTGTCCCCATGTCACAGGGAGCTGGCACATGACTGCCCGGGCTGGGACGCCGAGGCTTTTCCGTGGAAGGCAGCTGGCACGCTGACTTTTCCCTTCCTTCTGAGTAAGCCTCCCCACAGCTGGGGCAGGGCAGAGCGTGGGGGGCTCACCTGCCTCCTCCCGGGCCGCTCGGGGAAGCCGTGGTGCTGGGATCACCGCCACGGGTTTCCCTCTTCGCACCGTGCTGAGTTCTGGGCTGCGCTCCCCCAGTTCTGCCCTGGCCCTGGCTGCAGCCTCAGCTTTTCCCCCTGATGCTGTAGCACGGCGGTGGGAAGGGAAGGGGTGAAGCTGGAAGGCGCTGCCCTGCTTTTTGGGGGACTTGAGGAATGCGGGCAGGATTTCGGGGTGAGCACCCTGGGGATGATGCCCGCTCTGCACCGCTGCCTGCCCGCGGCTCCTCGCTCCGGCGGCTCTTCCCCCGTGTCTCGGGGCGGCTTTCGGGGCTGGCGAGGCGCCAGGCAGCCTGCCCGGGCTTCCCTGGCCGCCGGGGATGATTCAGCCCTGACCTTTGCACGGGGTCTGGCTGGCGGGGAGGCGACGTGCCTCGCTTCGCGGCTCCTCTCCAGCAAGGCTTCCCCGGCCCCGCGGACGTGGCTCAGGAGGTGTCCCTGGAAAAGCACCTCAAGGAAACTCGTCGCTGCTGGGGCAGAAGAGTATTAAACAACCTCAAGGGGGGGGGGGGGGGGGGGGGCGCGGGGAAGAAAAGCTCAATGAGCTGTGCAAACATTGCACTGGCAAAATGCGTCTCTTGGTTTTCCGGGGGACGAGGAGGCTGCGTGGGGCTGCCTCCGCTCTGGAGGCTCGGCTTCATCCCCCGTCTCGTTCCCACAGCCCGTGGCAGGACGAGGCTCGGGGCCGTGAGTAGGAGGCTGGAGGAGAGCGGGGCCGGAGCAGCCGTCGGGGCGCTTATCGCATGCGAGAGGCTGATAAGCACGGCGGTTTCTCACGCCAGCCCCGCTCCTTTGCCGGGGAGGAGCTGGCTGGAGGCTGACCTCCACGTCTGCATTTTTTGGGGGATGCTCACCGCCCTGTGAAGGGTTGTGAAGGGTTGTTCCTCTGCAGGGCACTTCCCGCTTGTGGTTTCTGTCCTCAGCGCTGAAATAACCCAGGGCCTTGGTCCATCTGCTGGATTTTGTGAAATGTGCAAAAAAAAAAAATAAAAAAAATTAAAAATACCCACTTCCAGAGCAGGGGGAGAGGTGGATGTTTTGGGGCTGAGCACAGTGTCTGTGTGAAGCAAGGTGAGGCCGATGGGGTTGAGGCAGATGGCAGCAGGATGCTCTGGTACCCGGGTTTGGGGCAGAGGTGCATCCTGCAGGGTACCAGGCACGGCGTAGCTGTCTGGTGGCCATCTCGTACTACCTCGTGATGCTTTCCAGACTTTGTATTAAAATAAATAAAAGGGGGGGAAAAAAAATGAAAGTGATTGGTGGAATAGATGCCTCATAGACCTAAATCTTGAAGTAGGAAGGCTCCGTGTAGGGTGTGTGATTGCGAGCTGGCCAGGACTGCTGCCTTTGTGGTTGGGCTTCAGCCGCTGCCGTTCAGAAGGTGCCTGCTGCCTCTGCCCGGGCTGCGGCACGGGGCTTAATTCCCATCGTGTAAGGCTTTCCTGCACCGCTGCAGCACATGATGGCCAAGCCAGCTGTTTGACGGTTATTTTTATATCCGCTCTCTTTGTGTCCTCACAGCACCAGCTGCTCGGTCCCACCGGTGCTGGGGGCTGTGGCCATCGCCTGCATCCTCCCGTGGGAGCAGGATCGGTGCGGGGCTCGGTGTGGGTGCTCAGCTCAGCCAACAGGGCTTGTTCTGCTCCAGCGTGCCCAGGATAGGATGTAAGGGGCAGTAATTAACAGGGAAGGGCCGTAATTAACAGGGAAGGGCCGGTCACAGGACAGGTTGCCCCAGCTATCGCAGGGGTATTCCAGTATCCCGTCTGTCGCAGGTGACCCGGTGCAGCTGGGGGGATTTTGGGTTACCCCCGTGGGCTTTGATGCCAGCGGGGGTAAGTGAGCGCTGCTGGGCTGCTCGCTGAAGCTGTGCTCCTTTACCAGGGCTGAAGCCTTGTGGCTGTGTGTGCTGCCATGGCTCTGTGTTTCATGCCCTGAATTACCATCACCCTCCCCAAAAAGCGTTGGTTGCAGGTCAGGAGACGTTTGAAAGCCTCCTCTCCCCCTTGGTGCGTGATGCCTGCTTAGGGAGGAGTGGTGCTGGTTCAGGGGAGCACCAGGCTCCCGCTGGGCTTTGCACAGCTTGCGCTTTTTCTTCTTGATTTATTAAAGAGATCGATCTGGCTCTTTCTGGCAAGCAGGAATACCATGAAGAGCAAACAGTGGTGCAAGCCATCTTGTGTCCCTTCATATGGTGGGAAGCCCGAGCTGCGCTGCACCCAACAGGCTGCTGCACCACCTGCAAAGGACTACCCCGCTTGAGTCATTGGAGTTGTTGCAGGGTTTTCTTACAAGAAAGCAACTCTGTTCATCTGCCAGGCAGAAAGGATGCTCGCGTGGGGACTTGTCTTGCTCCTAGGGACAGGCAGGTGGGGCAATGCCCAGTCCCTGTGCCCGCTCATGCCTGCATGCTGTGGTCCCCCGCTCAGGATCACCGCACCCTGTGCCACCCCAGCTTTTGCTCTGTTCCTTCTCCAAGTGACCCATCTTTCCGAGCTGCCCCCAGGGCCCGGTTCCCATCTGCTCAGTGGAGTTTCGAGGTCCCGCTGCAAAGGGGTCGGCGTTACCAGCCCGGGACAAGCAAAGGGCGCCTGGGTGCGGGCGGGAGGCAGGGCTGAGAAGCACCGGGGGGCCTCTGGGTGTGGGGGGAGGCGAGGAGGCTGCTTGCCGTGCTCCGAGCAGTGGCCCCTAACCTGCTCTTTCTTTCCCCGCAGTACATAGGCAGCCTGGATGTGCCGCGGCCCAACAGCAGGGTGGAGATCGTGACGGCCATGCGGCGGATCAGGGTGAGTGCCGCGGGGGTGCCCCTCTGCACCCCTTCCCCGGGGTCGTCCCTAACTCTGCAGCTCCCTCCATCAAAACATCCGTGCACCACGTGTCACGCTGCCACCCCGGAGCGTCCCTGGCACCTGGGGTACCCAGGACGTCCCGTGTGCCCCGGCTGCACACATCAGCTGCCCGAAAACGCGGGTGGTGTGTGGGCAGGTTCGCTCCTGGCTGATGGCCCCATGCGAATTTAAAGCCCCGAGTGCGGAGAAACCGGCAGCATGTGGGGCTCGCTCGGTGGCGAGCAGGTCAGGGGATGTCAGCTGGCTATGAAATCATCCGACTTCCCGAAATAGGCACGGGCAGGGTGCTCGGCGCTCCGGCTGCATAATGCCTGGCCGGCAGCCACCAGAGCAGCTCTTCCTCCGCTCCCCTGCCTGCCGCGTGCGGCCGGGAAGCCTCCAGCCTCCCCCCGGGGCTCGGCGGTGATGTTTGGGTTTGTTTGTTTCTTTGTTTGCTCCAAAATTTCAGCACGGAGAGAGCTCGTGGGCTTCTCTCAACAGCTTTCCTGCACGCTGCCCTCGGCAGTGCTTAATGTCGTGGCCTGGGGGCAAGGTCTTTGGGTCTTTTACGTATTTTTAAATTTTTAGATTTGCTCACCTTGGTTGCAGGCTGGGGTTGGGATCTGTTATGCCATGGAGAGCTCTCTGAGGTCTGTAGGCGGCTGTTTCCTCCTCGTCCCCCGGGACCCATGTTGTTCTGGGAAGAGACGTTTGGGGTAAGGCTGCTAAAAAAAAAACACACACGTCTCTGGCCCCAAAATCGCACAGCTCCACATCAGGGCGAGAGAACTGGCACAGCTTTGGGAGCTTAAATAAACCCAAATGTTTAAAAGCAAAACCAAACAAAGCAGTCCTCATGGACCGATGGAAGCAGACTTAAGCCCGGCCTAGACAATTCGTAGCTGAAGCTGTGAGTGGATGCAAATTAGGGTAAAATAATGATTTCTTCAGACAAACAATGTGTTTGAAATGTGCTCGAGCCGCCTTGGTCCGGGGTAACGCGGGACAGATGCAAGTTGTTAAAGGATGCGAGTCTGCAGATGTGGTCTGCCAGAGGGACTCTGAATTAATTTCTCGCTTTGGGGTGCTGCTTGCAAGGAGGGTGCCAGGAGGGGTGGCGTGATGGGGGGTCACGTATATGGGGCCCTTCCTGCCCTGGTGGGGCTGCGGGGGCACAGGCTGGGTGCCGGGGCTGGTGTCGGCTCGGCTGGAGGTCGGGGAAGTTCTCGAGGGGAGCTGGGAGCACAGCACTCCCTGCCCATTGGCACGGGAAAAATGGGCAAAGAAAAAGCGTTTAGGCACAGACAGGGAGCAAGAGGAGAACTCCATATGCAAGCTCTAGCAGTTCTGTGCATCACACTCAGAGCAGCTGCTGACCCTGGATTTTATGCAGCTTTTGATGCGGTGCCTGTTTTAGGGCAAACGTGGGGTCTCCCTGCTTGTTCTCGCTGCTGGTGAAGGAGCAGCCTTTGGGCTACCTCCCCGCTGGGTTTTGGCTCAATGTACCAAAGGATAAAAACGTGCGCGGAGGCACCCTGCCTGGCAGCGGGGGTCCCGGCGAGGGGGAGAACACCCTGGGAGCCCCCAGGAGCTGACGGAGGATGGGGTTGGACTGCAGCATCCCGCTTGGACGGAGCCCTGACCCGGGGAGCAGGGCAGGAGGCGCATAGCAGGCATTGCTGGCATTCCTGCGCTGCCTGCCGCCCGCCCGCTCCCCCGCAGCACAGCACGGCTCCGCCGGAGGTCTCTTTCTTGGGTCTGGAGCCAGAGAGGCTTTTCCCTTTCTCCTCCTCGCCTCACAGAGGGTGACCCAGTCCAGGTCGCTGCGCGCTCGGAAGTGCCGGGCTGGGCGTACCTCCCAAACGCTCCCTGCCTCTGCAGCCGGGAGGGATCCATGCCTTAGTCTCCTTAAGTTGTCGGTGGGCACCTGAACCTCAGAAGGTCCCAAATTCAACAGTAATTAAACACTGGTTAGAGCTGCAGCCAGCCTGCCCTGCACGGAGCTGCTGAGCTGGAGGGATTCAGAAAGGAGCTGCTGCCAGCGAGGGGCTTACTGCGCCGACGTGCCGTGTCTTCCCAACCCCAGGCACTCTCAGCTGCTGAAGAGTTGAGTTTAAAATGCCTGAACTAGCTGCAAGACATCCTTTTATTTTCTTCTTTTCCCAGAATGCTTGAGCGCTGCGGTCGGGCCCTAAATGGCAGCCCTAGCTGTATGTTTTCTCATGGTGTTATGACGTAAATACATGCAAAATGCAAAATCCTCCTGGTGCTGCTGGCACCTCTCCAGTGCAGCCCGTGTTACCTGGCCGGGGCTTGGCTCAGCCCTTCTGGAGGGTTTCGAGTCCTCCTTTTTGCTGCTTGGATTGCCGAACGTGGCCTTAAGCCAGGTTTTCTCTGGTGCCAGGGAGGATGAAATCGTATATAGTTACTGTTTTAAATGCTGCTTATGTGGAGGTCTCCTGCAAGCCTGTTTCTGGGAAGTGTCCAGCAGAGGTTTGCAGGCTCAGAACCACGAGGCTTTTCAGGCACTTTAATGCCTGGCTCCTCCAGACCTCCTACTCCGTCAGGTACATCTGATTTTGTGGGACTTTTGCTACTTCGCATAGCTGAGCTTTTTTTTTTTAAAAAAAAAAACAAATTGGCAAAACTTCTGAATTTTAACAAGCGTGTTGAAAGCCGAATTTTGCCTCCTCTGACAGCCACATGCACAGTTGGTGTGAAAATGGGTGCGCTTGGACGGTTATTTGCATAGAACACGTGGTGTCATCTGGAGCACATTTAATTTAAACCTTTGAGATATACCTGTTTGCACCGCAGAGGGTGTTTAAAAGTGTTAGGCCATTTATGTCTTGCTTGAGGAGAGGAAAAAAAGGAAGGCAAACAACACAGCCAGTGTGGTTTGTGCAGGGAAACGGAGCAGGGTTTGAAAGCAATCTGCCGAGGGTGGGTGGTGCGTGGTGGTGGGCTGGGGGCGCGCCTGGAGGAGGCGAGGAAGGCAGCTGGCTCCTTGCAAACAGCGCTGGGTGCAGGGCGAGCTAATGGCTTCACGTCATCATCCAGGACGGACAGGATTGCCTTCCATCTGGGAGGAACCGGTGGGGTATTTGTCATAATTTCGATTGCTCTTTCGGCATCCTGACAGTCAGAGCAAAAAGGGCAAAGGTTTCCAGGCGGGTTTATTGCTCTGCCAGTGCTGCTTAACTTCATAACGAAATAACCTCCCGTCTGTGTCAGACCTTGCACCGGTGTCGGCGCTGGCCACGTACCTGCGCGATGACTGGTGTGGGTGCCATTACACGCTTGTGCTTCTCTGCTCATCCCCAAAGGCCCGGGACTGTTTGAATAATCTGTTATCAGTTCCCTGCTGCATTGCCCAGAGGTGCGGAGCCGCAGCCTGGTGCAAACCTGGGTGGGAATGCCCTGGGGCAGAGCAGGGCTCGCTCCTGGGGAGCACACAGAGCCTTCGCCTGCTCTTACGGCAGGTGGTAGCTGCAGCTTTCTGGCTATACCAGGTGCCAGCTTCTTCACTGCTAGAACTAATTCTCGGTGGGTTTGGCTTCATGCAACGGGGAGGCTTGTTCTGGGTGATTCCGTGCACCAAACGGCCAAGGAGGGGACAGCGGCATCAGAATCCAGCCCACGGAGGGGCTGGGGCAGAGCAGGAGCATCCAACCGAGATTGTGCCTGCCCGGGCTGCAGCGAAATGCAGAGGAATCCTCTGTTTATGAGAGGAAAACCCCGAGTGAGTGGCCCACAGCTGGCAGCGAGCACGGATGCAGCGAGTGCTGCTGTCCCTCCGGGTTTCCCATTCAGTTCCTCGGAGCCTGCCCCCGGCTGTAGTCTCGAAGGGTAAATTGTTCTGTGGCTGTTTTGAGCAAGGGCATGTGAAAAACTCACGGGTCTTTCTGTGGTTTGGGCGCACCCAAGCTCGCCTTCCGGCTGTTTGATCTGTGTTTGCCCACAGCCAAGGCGCTGGCAGCTGGACGGGGCTCTGCCCAGGGCCCTGCTCTTAGGACAAGCTAAACAGGGTGAGTTTGGGTCAGCCCCTGGGACCTGAGCCTGGGAAACGTGCTGTGTATTCATGTTGCTTTCTTCTGAACCCTTTCCCATTGCTTCATGGAAGTATGCGATGAAATAGGTGATCCTATGTCAGGATGTGATGTATCACTACGGATTTCCACAGCGCTGTGCTTTGAGATAATTTCACCTTTCTATTTTGCCACGCATTCCCTTTTTCATGTGCCTAGGATCGCGCTGAGTCCATCGCAGCAGCATGACAGAGGATGCTCAGGTCACCATCCTCCCTGCTGGGTGGCACCGCTCAGTGTCTGGACCTTTTTCAGCTTTCTGCATCTTGTGCGTGCAGCTTCTGTTCCTTTTTCCTTTGGGAAGCCGCCTGGCCATTGCCGTATAAATCCAGCTGAAACGAATAGATACCAAGATCCTGCACGCTTGACCTGGATATCAAATACGCTGCTCTCTCCCAGACCTGCATAAAGATCAGCACTGAGCTCCTGCTGCTGTGGGGCTTGCTGAAAGAACAGTGGCATTCTGTCAAATTTCTATTGTTGCTTCATTTTGGGATCTAGCAGTTAGTGGATGGCATCCCCTTAGGCCAGGCTGTACTATTGTTTCAGATAACGTTTGTCAAATTGCTTGCAGGGGGGAAACTTGAAATATATTCTGTAAATCTCTCAGCCAGCCTGATGCCTTTGCGTGATACGCTTCTAATTTTATTGGGACAGTTTAGGATCTCATTTTGCAAAGGACTGTTGCTGTGTTGCATTGTGCTGCAGTCCTTGCGGTTGGTGTGAAGTCCCACATTGGCTGTTTTCTAACTAAAGGCTTGAAACCTTTGTCAACTTGCAGGAATTTTTTTCCAGGATCTGAGCCTATAACTCTTTACAAAACCCTCTGTAGGGCATTATTCAGACCTGCTGATTTCAAAACGTAGACTTTAGTGACTAATTTTTAATACCTGTGTTAGCTCTTGCTGAAAGAGGAGCCAGGAAACAAATGTGTGATATGAATAACTGCCTCTTTTCTCCAGCTGCAGACCAGGAACGTTGCTGCGTACTGCCAGCATCTAACGAGACCCACAGGGCCGCCTTGTTTCTGGTGCGCTAAGCATTCAGTGCTGTTGCTCATTCATTCTTTATTAATTGTCTGAATTTCATAATTGCTGATCTAGTTACGTTATTGCCAGCTTGCCTTCTTTGGGTTTGCCATTGCTGTTCCGCCCGGCCACTCTCGGCTGCTTTCCGCGCCGTGTTGCTCAAGCTTTTCACGCAGTGTGGGTGAGCGTCACTTTGGCGTGCAGTGAAACGGGTGAATGAATGAAGCCTGGCTGCGTTTCGCAAGCCGGGCTGTAAGCCTCGCTGTGTTCGGCTTCTGCTCGCCCTCAGCCGTATGGGTACGTGCGTTGTGTCACCCCATTTCCTCACCAAGGTGGAATTGGGGTGAAGCCTGGGGTGGGCACACTCCCCGGCGGTGCTAGCCCTGCGGTTGCCTTGGGGCAGCACCTCTCTTAGTGCTGATCTTGAGCACGGAGAATGTCTTTCTCCCTTGAAGGCACCTGCCAGGCGTTTTCTGGCTCTCTCAGTATCTGCGCACCCCAGGCTGGGTGCAGGACTGCCGGCCAGCCCCGGCCTCGGGAGCGACGTCCCGCGGGATGCTCGGTGCCTCTCGCCCTCCTGGTGGCCCTGCCCCGTGGGATCTTCTCCCTGCTTGGAGGAGCTGATGGGTAGCTAATTAAAAATACCGCAAATTCCAGCCAGATATGGGGTTTCCAAAGAATGTGCTGCTGCTGCTTATATTAGCAAGAGCTGATAAATAGCAGCATGTGTGCGGCTCATCGCTGGTGTCTGTGGGGCAGCCTGGTTGCTGCTGCCCCTGCGGGGGTCTCCGAATGGGAATTCTGCAACAGGGGACTGAGAAGCAGCTCTTATCCATAAGGACCTTATCCCCTTGACCATGCGTTTGGTATTGATTTAACTTTTATCCGTCCTGATTTCTCCAAGTTCCCTGTGAAGTGCTCGGGGTGAGGGCGGCTGCTGCGCGTGCCCCAGCGCGTTAGCTCAGCTAATGGAACTTGGAGGCAGAAAGGAAGGGGATCAAGGCAGCTGTATGGTGGGAAATAGCAAAGCGAGCAGACGGAATTTATTGTGGAATAGTCAATGTTATTGGAACACATTTTTTGTGATAAATGGGCGTGCTGCTGTGATCTGGGCTTATTTCAAAGCACCGAGCCTAGCTCTGCTCTGCCGCTCTCGCAGCGTGGGTATTTTTAGACCGATTCCCATTTATACCCGTCAGGACGCATGGCCATCACAGACAGTTACCAAAATTAAAGCTGAAATTGGATGGGAATATCGGCCCTGACCTTGTCAGCACAAACCACGACGACAGCTATTTTGGATGCACGCGCACCTCGGAGCTGCGCTTTTCCATATGCACAAACACAACCTCAGCTGACCTGCGGAGGAGCTTTATGAAGCAGCGTTAAGCCCAAGAACCAGCCTCCAGCTCTTCGTTTCTCCCTTTCCAAATCCCTGTGCCCCTCGGTGGATTGATAGCCACCGGCAGAACCTGACAGGGGCCGGGCAGGATGTTTTCGGCCCCGGTTCTGGCACCGTCGGAGGGAGGGCTTCCTGGCGCGCCTGCGCGTCGCCGGTGTCCGTGCGCACAGGGAGGACGCGGTGCTCGGCCCAGAGCTCTCTCCTGGCCCTGGGGGACCAGCAGGGACCTGCCTCTGCCTGCCCGAGCAATCTGCTCGGCGTCGTCCCGCCGGGGCTGGGCTCGCTGCAGGAGGCTGCCCGCTGTGGAAGGGACCCAGCGGGAGAGGGGAGTGCACGCAGCAGCGCAGAGAACGGGCTGGTGGTCGGCACCCCTTGCCAGGTGTGTGCGTCTCGTCTACGTGTGAGCTCTCCCAAACCTTTGGCCAAAGACTTGGCTCATGGGACACGTGGGCATGCTGCAGCACCACGCTGCATGCTTTGGTGTGATGCAGCCCTGCCCAGGGCTGGAAATCATCCGTGCACCTTCTCCCGTTAACGGCACCAGAACCGAGGGACCTTCCTTGCACTTTGTTGCCCTTTTCCTGCAGAGATTGTTCTTGCTCTTTGTTTTCCCAGCAACGGGCCAGGTCTGTCTCAGGTTCCCCTTCCAGGGGGCAGCTGCTGGGGCTCATCAGAGCTGGGATTTTGGTGCCATTTCCTTGTGTGGGTCAGGAAAATACAGCCCCAGTACTGCTGTTAGCATCCCAGCAAGGTGCCTCCAGGGTCCCCGCTGGGTTACGCCACACATTTCTGGCAAGTATTGCCATTTCTTGTGTTTTCGGTGCCAGAAATGGCCAGGTACGTAGCTTTCCTCCGGAGCTGTTAATTCTTGGGTTTCTGGAGCTGCGGAGCCTTGATTAAGCTCGCCCTCAGCTGTCACCTGGGAACAAGTTAATTCTTCACGAGCAGGTCATTACTGCTGCTCCTCCCAAGGGCTGGGGAAGGCTTCACAAGGCTGCTGCTTCTCTGTCCTTCCATACTCCAAGCTGATGCTGGGTTGAAGCCTAGCTTGTGCTTTACCAGCTGGGATGGGGACAGCCCGCTGCATCTGGTGAGCTTCCATTAAGGAATCTCACATTTATTTGCATTCTGCTAGCACTGGCATGTAGCGTTCCCAGTAGTCCGTCCCTTCCTGATGGAGAATGCTGGTGGGCAGATTGGAGTTTGTACCCACTGAGGTTTAGGTTTTGGGCTGAAATGAGGGCATCTCTGTTCAGGCTAATCTTTTTCAGATGCTTGTGAACGTGGGGGGATGCCGAACCCAGAGAGGCACCATCTCCCTCCTTCAGCATCTCACCTGCCCAACAGAGCCTGCAGCGCATGGTTAAAAGTTTCCCTACACTTGTACCGTGTAGGAGCCGTGAGACAGGGGCAGATAACACGTTTCTAAGGATGTGGAGGGTTTTTTTTGTGCTTTTCACACATACCCATCGCACTCGAGGCTCGTACATAATTTTACTCCAAACTGACAAGGTTACATGCGCTCCCTATTAAGTAACATATGTTACTCTGCTCTCAAGAAAGGGCAACTCTAATACTCTGCCAGTAGAAATGTGTTGTGCAATGATGCATACACCAGCTGGCATTATTTTCCATCTAAGAGCATGCCTTTGAAGTTATTTAAATAGCCAGCTCTGCATAAAAGACAGATGTTGAAAATAGACTCCCACTAACCTGAGGTCAGTGCTGAGGCTCTTGTGCTCTGCTGTTTAGAAATGTTTCTTTTCTAATTGAGAAGATGAACATGTTGGTTTTTTTTTGTGGGGAATGTAAAATTAAAGGGTAGTCTTTATTCACTTGCTTCACGGCTGCTTGGAGTTTACAAGTCATCTAATAAGTTTTTTCCATTAGTGAGACATCCTTAGTTTTCTGTCTTGAATACATTAAAAAATAAAAAGCACATCTCAAAAGTCCGTTTTCAAGCCTTGAGCATTTTAGCAGAGTTGTTAACCGGAGCTTGGAGCTGTGCAGGCCCAGGAAGAGAAGCATTTTTCTATTTCTCTTTCTCATTTCTGGGCATTTCCCTGAAGTTGTTTATTGCAGTTGTACATCTTCCGGGATCGTCACACTGCTATAGCCAAGGATTAATATAATTAATGTAAGCCTGAAATAATATTATGGATGTTTCAAAATCTAAAATTGTCCCCAAGAGGGGTAAAACACCTGGGTTGAAGGCCCAAAAACCTTTACACCATCTGGTTATTTGTAAGAAAGACGGTGACAGGCAAAGGGGATGGTGGGGAAGCTGCACAGACCCTCTTTCTTCCTTCCTTGCTGCCAGGCTGGATGATGATTTCTGTACCTTTTCTTCATAAAATAGTAAGGCTGGGCTTCATCTCTGCAAACTGGAGACATCTGTAGCCGGGCCTATCCTCCTGGTTCCCCCAGCGGAGGGAAATGTGGGTTTTCTCCTGAAGCAGCTGCTCCAGCACCGTTAGTGGGACGGGTTTTGCTTTCCCCACGTTTCCCTGCGGGTCAGTCCTTCGGCCCCGGGTGAGGTGGGTGTGCAGAGGCACGGGGCAGGTGGCCGTTGCGCTGAGAAATCCGCCGGGCTTTGGTGCACGTGGAGCCGTGCTCGGTCTCGGCGAGGAGCTCGTTAGTGCTGGGAGATCTTATCGCGCGCTTGGGGACGCAGGATGTGACTCCCTGCAAGAGCTGCTCTGGCATTGGCCCAGCATCCCTGGAAACGTGCGGGTTGTCGTCTTCTCCTCCGGATCGATGCTGGCTGATCCCTCCGCAGGCTGGGATAGAATAACAAATTGCTGATTTGAGCAGTGGCACCGTGAGCCGGGAGGTCTGAGCAAGCCCCGCGCGGTTTTGAGTTCATCCCTTAACAGCCTCTGTGGCTCAAACCTCGCTCACAGAAACTGCACAAACCTGGCCCTGCCTCTGACCCTGCCCGTAGCTACTGCTCGGGGTGAAACCCGCTCGGTTTGCTGAATTACAGCCTTGTGAGGGAGGCAGAACAAATTGCATGCTGTGGCTGTGAGCAGGGGTGAAGCAGCTCACACAAGGTGACGATGTTCCTACTTGTTCTGCAGAGCAGCGAGTGCTCCAGCTCGGCTCGCCCTGCTGCTCCCTTCTCCTGCTGCTCTCCCTCCCTCCCTCGCAGCCCCTCTTTGTGCCAGCTCGGGGTCTCTTCCCCAGGGTCACCCGCAGCCTGTGTGCGTTTTGGGGCACGCTGCAGGATAACGTGGGCCAAGGGCAGGTCCAGCTGTGCACCACCCGCAATTGCAGCGTGCACCGAGCCAGCCGGACCTGCCACCGCTCTGCTCAGCAGTTTCGGGTGGGGAGATGTCGGCTCTGCCCTTCTGATCCATCCCTGGCATCCCCCCCTCGCGAGACCACCTGCACCTTGGCAGGACAGGCGTGCACCTGACAGCAGGCTCGGCTGAGCTGCTGCCTTACTGAATTCTCTTCCTTGCCGAGCTGATATTAAATTTCAGTTAGTGCTTCACCAGGGAACCCAAGTGGGCACGAGTTCATTAGTGCTTTATTGGTTGGAGCTGGGCTTGGGTGCAAGGGAGATTATCCCAAAGAGTGCCTGTGCCCGTTGGTGCACCCATGCTAACGAGCTGGGGCTGGTGCAGGACGTGGGGTAGCTCCAAGTGCGTGGTTCAGGCTTGCAAGGGAGCTTGGCTCTCATCTAGGCATCGGGATAAAGGGCGAGATTTACGAGAGCGCTCAGTAAATCTGGCCGCTCGGTCCTCCTGAGCGCTCGCTTTCTTTGCTGCCTTCAGTTCCTGCTGGAGTTCTGCCGTCGGCACGCGGGGATTTGGCTTCGGCACGGCGCGGGCGGGCGAGGGATGAGTCCGGGCAGTGCCCCTGGCCTGCAGCCATGGGTAGGGCCAGGCGTGTGGGAGCGTCTGCCGGGCGCTCTGTATCCCCTGCGTCCCGTATAACCTGTGCTGGGGTTTGGTAACCTCTCTGCTAAGCGCCCTGCTCTGTCTGCGCAGCTTTACAGGGGCTGGTACTCACTGAAGCCCAGGCTAAAAATAGTCCCTCTAACCACGAGGTGTTTTTTGGGCTGCTATCTCTCTGAGCCAAGAATAATTAGCACTCGGGGTCACCCGGAATATAAATCCCCTGGCTCCAGCAGCTGGGTGCTGATGATCAGTGAGCAGGGGGACCCGTGCAGCAGGCGGCAGCGCCGGGGGAGTGGAGCCGTGCTCGGTGCCGTGGAGCACCCGAAATGGCACGCGGGGCTTTGGAGAGGGTCGGGTTGCCTACTGCTGAGTGCTCGGGCTGGAGCCCACCTTTTTGGGGCTAAATCGGGTTGGTGGGGTTTCAGATGCACTGGTCCTTAGCAGTAGCGGGGGCTCCTTTTTGACCAGATTTGGAGGCAGCCCCCTCCACCAGGGATGCAGGGAACAAGCCCTGCAGGCAGCTCGTGGATGGGGGATTTTGGGGCTGGCTGTCGCCACGGCAGGAGCCTGAGCTCTGCTTCCTGCAGCCCATCACCGTGGCTCCGGAGCGCGTGTGCAGGGAGAGGCAGAGCTGCGTCACCCCGCCGGGCGGTTTTCTGAGTCATCGGTATCACTCGTCCCCGCCAGCCACTTCCAAGTGGCTTTGAGGAATTGTATTCTCAGGTCTTTTGTCATTAAATCGCAGGTCGGGGCCGGCAGCTTTCCCTGCCTGCTGGCTCTGGCTGCCGGAGCTAATGCATCACGCGGCGCTGGAAGTGGCACGGAGCCTCGCGTGGGCACAGGGCAGGGCTGTGCATCGGGGCGCCTGGCTGGTGCTCCCCGTGCGGGCTAATGAGGGGATTAATTAAATCCCTCTTCTTCACGTAGAGGCCGTGGGACTGCTGTGCCAGGAGGGGGCTGTCCCCTATGTGTGGGGACTGGCATGTTGGGGATGTGGTGTCAATGGTGGAGCGGTTCTGTGAGTCCTCAGAAATCCCACAGGGATGGAGGTGGGGGCAAGGGGAGGAAAAGGGGTTCACGAGCACAGTTTCCATGCTCACAGTGCAGAGCTGTGGATGCTCAGTGCCTCTCGGGCTCAGCTGGCCAAGTGTGCGCTGTCCCCAGGGCCACGAGCGTGTGCATGGACCCACGGCTGGGGGTCCCCCACCCCACAAAACGCCGTGGTTTTACCCCAAAAGCACAGCTCCTGCAGAGGATGGTTGCAGTGCAGGAGTTTGCCCAGCCAAAACGAGCGCCTGAGCTGTTCCCCCCCGCCCACCCCCTTGCTGCTTGTCGGGCTGTGTGTGCAGGAGGGACTGGATTTAAGGGAGTCGTGGTCTTTCCCCGGGGCTGGGCCGGAGCTTTGTGTTTAGTCACTGATCTTTGGAAGTTCCTGAGTTTTATTTCCCATCCAGTGACTTCTAACTGAAGTGGGTAATCGCATTATGCCATCTCCCCTGGCGAGGCTCACAGAGCCCTCAGGAATCCTGTTTCCGTGCCGAGCCCCCCACACCCCCGCTGATGTAGCATTCCTCCTCCTAGAGCTCCCCAGCGGCCATAAACCGGCACAGCAAACCCGTGGGGCCGGGGAATCGCCCCTCTGCAGGGGATGTGGCCCTGTGGAGGTGCAGGGGGAGCAAAGCCCTGTCCCGTTGAGGGGACACATTGCTTCGAGCATCTCCTCTGGGCGCTGGGCAGGAGGAAAGGATGCGGGTTTGGGGAGCCAAGGGGCCGTAGGGAAGCTTTTCCATCCCGTCGGAGCATCCTCAGGACTAACTCAGGCCTCTCTCTGCAGTATGAGTTCAAAGCCAAGAACATCAAGAAGAAGAAGGTGAGCCTCGTCGTGTCGGTGGACGGCGTGAAGGTCATCCTGAAGAAGAAGAAGAAGGTAGGCGGCCCCAGAGCGGGGCACCTCGGGGTGACAGGGACCCGCGGGGCGTGCAGCAGCATGGTCGGGAAGGTTGGCCTTGAGTTCCTGGGGGCGGGGAGGCCCCTCGCAGTGCTCGCCATGGCTTTGGGCAGGGCGCAGTCCATGGGGTTTTTGGCTGCAGGCAGGGGAGGTCATCAGCTGGGGCTGGAGAGCAGCAGAGCCACGGCAAGCAGCGTCCCAGCACCGTCTCGGCCCCGTTCTCGATCTCGAGGGCAGCATCTGACGTACTCATTTTCAGCTTCTTCCCTTGCAGAAAAAAGAATGGGCCTGGGATGAGAACAAAATGCTCGTCATGCACGATCCCATCTACAGGTAAGGCTGAGCCCCGTGTCCGGCAGCGGCCGCTCGCAGGTCCCTGCCCTGCTGGGAAGAGGAGGGCCGCTCACGCAGAAAAGCCTCCTCCTTCCCCCCGAGCTCCCCAGGACAGCCAGTAAGCCCTTTTTAATGATCCCAATTAGAGCAATAATTAGTGCTGGGAGGGGGCAGGCGCCCGAGCCAAGAGGCCACCTCTCCAAAGAGGCACGCAGGTCTCGTTCCCATGGGTCCCCCGCGTCCCGGGGCCCGTGGTGCTGCCCTGTGTGGGCTGGGCAGAGAAATCCCTGGGCAGCCTTCACAAAGTGTTTGCTGCAGGTTAATTTTCTCAGTGTAGGCAGCACAGCTGCCAAAAAAAATAAATAAAATGGATGGGCTTTAGCAGGGCTGTGCTGCAGAGGCTGGGCAGCTGCCAGCACCCCAGAGCATGCCCTGCAAACAGGCTGCAGCCCTCCAGCCTCCTGGGCACCACGGGTAGCGTGTGTGCGGGAGGCAGACCAACGTTGTCTCCACCCTGGCAGGATATTCTACGTGTCCCACGACTCCCAGGACCTCAAGATCTTCAGCTACATTGCCAGGGATGGCTCTAGCAATGTCTTCAGGTGCAACGTCTTCAAATCCAAGAAGAAGGTGAGGATGCGGGGGGTCCCGGCGGGGTGGCTGGGACGTTTTGCCCTCTGAGCTGTGCTCAGCACCCCGTGGGCCAGCCGGGCTGACCGTGCTCTGCTCGCCTCCTCGCCCGCCGCAGAGCCAAGCCATGCGCATCGTCCGCACGGTGGGGCAGGCGTTCGAGGTCTGCCACAAGCTGAGCCTGCAGCACACCCAGCAGAACGCCGACGGGCAGGAGGATGGAGACAGCGAGAGGAACGGGGACGACCTGGACGTCCCAGGTACCGTGCCGGGGTGGGGTTGTGGGGTCCGGGGCGCTGGCAGGCACTGTGCAGAGCCGCTGTCTCTCCGCGACGTTGGCTGCTGGCTGCCACCTGCGGGGAGCAGATTTGCACGGCGGTGTGCGCTGTGGAGCTGTGGGATCTCACCCAGCGAGGAGCCTTCGCTAGGCGTCAGCCGGCATCCTCGCAGACATCCCCCGTGCTGGGAGCCCATTAGCGGGGTCAGCGGGCGCCCGAGAGCTCTCCGTGCTCGGCTGCACGCGCCGCAAGCGTTTCCTCGCGGCTGCCAGGACGGAGGCCAAAGCGGGGACCGTCCCCACGTCCCCAGGCAGTGTGGGGGCTGGCTCCTGACCCTCTGAGTGTGTAAGGGTGTAAGCGTGTAAATGCTGCGCTGCCGCCGGCTGCAGGGTTCCTCCTGGCACAGCCCAGCCTCCGCAGCTGCACTGTCCTGGGGGGACCATGCCGTCCTGGGCAGCTCCCTGCTTGTTTTTCCTCTCCACAATGTACCGGCCATGGTGTGCTGTTCCCCGGGGATTTCTGAGCATCTGGTTTTTTTAGTTGTTGTTTTTTGTCTCTTTTCCCGTAACCTCCTGTTTACCTTTACTTTTCTGTGCCTCCTACCCCTGATGGCCCATTTCCCCCGAACGCAGGGGTTTTGGCTGCCGTTCCCCGGGTGTGTTTAGGCCGCGAGCGCCGGGGAATGGGGCAGCCGAGGACAGGGTGGCGGGGGGGGGGGGGGGGGTGGTGCGTGGGGTCCCAGCTCCGTCCCTGCCCTCCCGCAGCCTGCCGCCTCACCGCTGTGGAGCGGGCGGCCGCCTCGGCGGAGGAGACCGACATCGACGCCGTGGAGCTGCCGCTGCCTGGGGCCGGCATCCTCGACTTCAGCCGCGGCGTCACCGACCTGGATGCCGTGGGCAAGGAGGCGAGCGCCGACGCCAAGGTGCGTGGGTCCCTCTGCATCCATGGGGCCAGGGGAGGGGATTTTGCAGCGTTCCCCAGCTCCCGAATCAAAGCCATCGGCCGCTGCCCTCTGGCTCGGGGCCCGGGGCGCTCCCGCAGAGCGCCAGCCTCGCCACAGCCATGTGGAAAGTGTCTGGGGCAGAGCTGATAGGGATAATTGTTTTTCACACCAAAAAAGTGCCTTTTATGTATTTATTTATTTTGATACAGTGGAAATTTCCACGGGAAACGTCAGCCTTTTGTGAAATCTTCTGCCAAAGCGTTTGTGCTTTTGTGACATTGCTGGGGGGGATGCGGGGAGGTCAGCGAGCCCACCACCGGGCAAAAACCGTTCCAGAGGTTTTCAGCTCGCCGCAGCACGGCGTGTGCGATTGCTTTGAATGCAGCAGCCTGTTCCCTGCGTGCTTCGAGGGCTGCTCTGTGCCTGGTGGTGGCTCTCTCAGGGGGCACGGACGGGGTCATGCTTTCTCTGTCGGTGTGTTGCAGGGCTGCCTCCACCCCGAGGACATCCTGACCGCCTCGCCCAGGCTGCTGCTGCCCTCGTCCGCCCCGCTGCCCGACCTGGGCACGCCGCTCTCTGCCCACCACCAGATGCAGCTCCTGCAGCAGCTCCTGCAGCAGCAGCAGCAGCAGACGCAAGTGGCCGTGGCACAGGTTCGTCCCGCCGCGAGTTCCTTTACCTTTATCGGTTACCCCAGCTTTCCTTGCTCCTTGACACCTCCCAGAGCTCCCCACAATTACTTGACTTTCTCCCTGGCCCAAGCAGCTGGTTCCGCGCTTTGGCTGGCTGGTGGGAAGGCAGCCTGTAGCCTCGTCCCCCTTTCCGCAGGGTCTGAGGCTGTGTGCTGGACTTGTGCCCGCCGCGGGATGGTTCCCGTCCCAGGAGCTGCCACTCGGCTCCTCTCTAACCCGCTCCGTGTGCGGCGTGGTGCTTCGGTGTCACTGATTTATTAACAAAAACGTTGTGCTCCGTCGTGCCGAATGCCTTTTAGCTGACTGAATGCATTACATCAACGCCTCTGTCAGGGGCGCTCGCTGTCTGCTCTCAAAAGCATGGAGTCAGTTTGTCTCTGGACGCATGGTGGTTGGCACCGGCTTGGTTCTTTACCAACAAAGCCAGTAGATCCCTGGTGTCGTCCAGGATCTGTGTCAGACTGATGGCTCTGTAGCTACGGGGACCGTTTTGTAATTATCCCTGCCTGTAATTACTTGGCTAGGGATGAAACGCCATTTAATTCCCTCGTTGACCAGAAAGACTTGCTTTTGCAAGGTGTTTCCAGATACGTGTAGAAGTTCCTTGAATTATGGCCAAGCAGCCTTCCTGGGTGCTGTCCCCAGGGGACTGGTGGCACAAGCCTCTGTCCCTGTGCCAGCGGTGACATTTGGGCTCTGCTCGCTGCTTCCCTGCATCCCCCGAGCCCTGCAGCACGCCTGTGATGGAGGCAGCTGTCAGGCCGGGAGGAGGGATGCTTTTCAGGCTGATGCTGTCAGCGCTGAGCTTTTGCACCTGCTTAGCATTTAATTGTGGTTCCACCTCTGCCAGTTCCTGCTTCGCCCACCAGCACTGGGCAGAGGGCTCCCCCACCTCCCCTGTGGTCACGTTTCAGCCAAGATAAAACTGATCTTTTCTTTTTTTATCCATCAAATCCATGCTTTCTTGTCTCCCTGGGGGTCTTGATCTGTGCTGGAGGGGGGGTGTGCTGCATGCACACAGGAGCCGGGGGTGCAGGCAGGGTTGGTGCTGTGCCAGCGTGGCTCCTGGGTGGCTCTGTGCTGCTGTCCCCCTGCCTGGAGCACGCTCCTGGGGCTCTGCTCGCTGCAGCTCACAGCAGAGCTGCCCCGCTGTCCCAGGTCTCGCCCAGCAACGTCCCCATCCTTCCCAGGGCCCTGGTGCTGGGCTGATGTAGGTGCTTGCGTAGCGGTAGCTGTGCTGAAATAAACGGACGCTTTGCCCACGGGCATTCCCTGCCAGCTTTTCCAACCTCGAGCTTTTCCGTCGTCCTCCTGCTGCGCTGAGCGTGCCCTGGCGTGACGGGGCTGTCTCCTGTCCCGTAGGTCCACCTGCTGAAGGACCAGCTGGCCGCGGAGGCGGCGGCGCGGCTGGAGGCGCAGGCGCGCGTGCACCAGCTCCTGCTGCAGAACAAGGACTTGCTGCAGCACATCTCGCTCCTGGTCAAGCAGGTGCAGGAGCTGGAGCTGAAGCTGGCGGGGAACAACACCAGTAAGTGCTCCCACCCCGTTCTCTCCCCTCGCAGCTAACGGGATCCCAGTTTTGCGCATTCCTGTGGTTTTGTGCAGGGCCATGTTAGTGCCCTTCTGGCCCAGCTTGTTGCACGTGCAGCGGGGTGCTTGCACGCAGAGTGGAGGGAGGTGTGGGGGCAGCGGTCCCACGTGTCCATTGGCTGCGTGTCTGCTCTCCCCCAGAGGCCGCACGGCCTGTGCCAGCTCCTTCCCTGCCCGAGAACCCCTCCTTGACCTCCCTCTCCAGCAGATGTGGCTGTTGGCTCCCTGCAGGAGCTGGGGTGGGAGACAGATAACCTTTCCTCCTGGCTCTTTGCAGGCCAGCAGCCCCCTGGGACTGTCCTTCCCCTGGGGGTCCACAGCCTGCCTTGGTGGCCGGGGGACACCCAGGAGGACCGGGGTGGCTCTGCGACCACCTCTCAGCCGTGCCCTTCTCTTGCAGCGGGCTCCCAGGACAGCCTGCTGGAGATCACCTTCCGCTCCGGCGCCCTCCCCGTGCTCTGTGACCCGACCACCCCGCAGCCCGAGGACACCCACCTGCCGCAGCTGGGCCCCGGCTCGGGCTTCCCCAGCGCCCTGGGCAGCCCCATAGGTAGGAACGACTGTCTGGTGAAGCTGGAGTGCTACCGCTTCCTGCCGGGCTCGGGGCCGCACGTCCCGGAGCCGGCGCTGGGCAGCCTGGAGCTCCTCAAGTTCCGCGAGTCGGGCATCGCCTCCGAGTACGAGTCCAACACGGACGAGAGCGAGGAGCGCGACTCCTGGTCCCAGGAGGAACCGCCGCGCCTGCTCAACGTCCAGCCCCGGCAGGACCTGGGCGACAGCCTGGAGGACGAGATCGCGGTGTAGGGCACGGCAGGAGGTGGTGCGGAGCAGCCGGGAGCCCTGGCGGGGCCGGAGGAGGGAGCGCGGGGCCGGAGGGCAGCGCATGGCGCTGTGCCGTGCCCAGGGGAAATAAATGGCACCCGGAGACGTGCCAGCTCAGCAGGAGCAGGGCACAGACCTCGTCCGTCCCCAGGCTGTGTCCCTGCTGCCAGCCCCGTTGTCCCGAGCACAGCCAGCCCTCAGCACCCTCAGCTTCGTGCCAGGCTTGTGCTGCTCCCTGGTCCCCGTGCCTGCCCCCGGGCTGCGTTGAGAGGTCAGAAGTAAGGGAAGCAAAGAGCCCTCAGCACCATCACAGCCCCGCAGGGCCCTGTCGTGCTGCTGGCATCGCTGCCAGAGCCCCACGGCACGCAGCTGCCCAGCAGCCCCAAACTGCGGAGGTCAGCCCGTGCCTCCTGTGCCGGGTTAGGAGGTGGTGTAAGTGGTGTTACTGGGGGGGGAGCGGCGAGACAGGCGAAGGTCTTTGCTGGGGGAATGAGAGAGCAGTTGTGGGGTGGTGAGCGGGGACGGGAGGGAGCCAAGAGCCAGTATGGGGCAGCGAGTGGGGTTTCTGCATGTGGAGGTGGCGGGAGAGGAGGCTGGGGCCGTGCTGTCAGGATGAGCGATAGTGTGGGTGCGTGGGCGAGAGCAGGGGGACACTGGGGACGAGCCTCGGAAGGTGAAGGGGTGAGAGGAGGTTGCACAGGATGGCCGGGCACGGGCAGCTTTGGCAGGGTGCTGGGGCTTGTGGTGCTTTGGGACAGGGTTGGTCCCTGCCCGAGACAGGTGGAGGGTGCGTGGGCACTGCCTGCCCCTCCCCGGGGCTGCAGAGCGGGGAGGGAGTCATTACGGGCACGGAGCGGGAGCCAGGGAGCGCAGCACGGGGTGTGCAGTCCTCCTTCCCCTCGCTGCCTGGTCCTGGACCTCCTCAGCACGGCTGCCAGGCTTCGAAGCCTTTCTGGTGTTCTCGAGCCATGTTTTCAAGTGCTTCCGTGCACCCACCGCCACCACCAGCTCCCTGCTTCGCTTTACAGACAAAACCCACCGCATTTCCCAGCAGGTGCTTGCCCGCAAACCAGGGCTGGCAATGGCTGTGCGGAGACAGACACACACAGACCCTCCGTGGGGAGCGAGCTCTCCTCCTGCAGGCACCGTGCTCGTTCGGATTCGGGGTGGTTGCTTTTTGGGGGAAGCTGAGCCCGGTTCGGGGGGCTCTGGCCCCCTGGGAGGTGATGCCAGCTGTGAACATTGCTGGGAGCTGCCCGGGAGCAGCGGGCAGAACGGGATGGAGCTGGCGGGTGGCACGGGTGAGGACTGGCCGTGCGCAGGGGCTCCTTCACGAGCCTGGTTTGCGCCCTCCAGAGGGGCAAATCCGGGATATCAGGGTGCCCCAGCAGCCCCTCAGAGGCCGGTGGTTGTCCTTAGAGGCCCCCAGAGGAGCCTTTCCCTTCTCTGCGAGCACATTTATCAGCTGCCCACTGCTGCAGCCTCCAAGAGGCCACAGCTGAAGCGATACAAGCCAGAGCCCTGATGCCCCCCTGCTCCCTGAGGAAGCGCTGGGAGAGCTGGGGGTTGGCACGGTCATTTTCCACTCCTTCCCCCCTCCTGTCCTGCTTCTGCTTCGCTTTGTCGCTTGCCTGCTGCTCTCCCCTTGGCCAGCTCTGTCTGCTCGCTGTGCCTGCGCCTAACCCCTCGCTGCGCATCTCCCCGCCTCGAGCTCGTGCTGTGCTCCGCTGCTCAGCCCCCTGCCGAGGGAGGCCCGTGGCTTCCTCCTGCCCCAGTCCCCTCGGGGCTGAGGAGCGGGGTGTGGGTGAGACCCCCGGGGCAGGCGAGGGCTGTGCTGGGCACTGCCCACCCAGGAGGAGGCTGGATGATGAGGGCAGTGGGGCTGGCAGGAGCTGGGGGTCCCAGAGGGAAGGCAGGACGAGTTCTGTGCTGGGCCTCTTAGCAGCAGCGAGGGGCTTGTTGGGAACACGAAGGTCAAAGCGACCGTGAGATGGTGGAGTTCAGGGTCCTTAGGGCAGGGAGGAGGGTGAAAGGCAAGCTCGCAAGCCTGGGCTTTCAGAAGAGCAGACCTTGGGCCTCCCCAGCGGTCTGCTTGGAAACATCCTGTGGGACAAGACCCCGGAGGGCACAGGGACCCAGGAAAGCTGGCTAATGCTCAAGGGTTACCTCCAAAAAGCTCAAGAGGTCCATCCCGTCAACGAGGAGGTCAGACAGGAACGCCGGGAGGCCTGCGTGGGTGAACAAGGAGCTCCTGGCCCAACTCAGACCCAAAGAGGAAGAGTACGGAGGGGGGAAGCAAGCATGGACATTGCCCAGGCACCCAGGGGTGAAGTTAGGAAAGCTAAAGCCAAAATGGAACTGAAGCTGGTCAGGGATGTTAAAGCCGTCGGGGCCAGTGATGGCCCCCGTGGCCCCCACCGTCTGGGTGGGGGCACCCTCACGAGGCCGCCCATGGCACGGAGCTGGGGGCAGTGGGTGACGCCAGGGGCCCTCACCGGGCTGGAGAGGCGACTGGTGGCACCGCAGGCAGCTCAGCGAGGGGAAGCACCACTTCCCTCCTTGGAGATCCTCAAAAGCTGCCGGGACGTGGTCCTGGGCAGCCTGCTCTGAGCATCCCTGCTCGAGCAGGGGTTGGAGTAGGTGACATCCCGAGGTCCCTTCCAGCCTCAGCCCTTCTGTGATTGTTTCAGTGTCCCCAGCAGTGGCCTGGTGCCCGGCGGAGCCCCCCGAGGGGACAGAGCAGCGGTGGGTGCTGGTAGCAGGGTGCCCTGGGGGCAGACGAGGGCAGGAGCAGCAGCAGGCAGGACATCTCCTCCAGGCCCGGCTGCCTTGGGAAGCAGCAGGCAGTGCCGAGCCAGCTCCCTGCCTGCAGCCTTGGGCTGGTGGCCAGCGCTGCCCGCAGGGGATGGTGACTGATGCCCCGGGGCCGAGGGGGTGCCGCTGCCCCCTGTGCGTCACCGGAGCCGGCTGGGAGCCAGCCCATGCCGTGGGTACGTGTGTGAATGATCCTCCTCACCCGGCGCTGCCTACCAAATGCCTCTCTGGCCTCTCACTTTTGTTATGGACCTTGACTGGGAATTTATAGCTCTATTTTTTGTCCTTTCTTTTTCCTACGACTGTCCTCTCTGGCCTCTCACTTTTGTTATGGACCTTGACTGGGAATTTATAGCTCTATTTTTTGTCCTTTCTTTTTCCTACGACTGTCGTGTTACTAACCGTCGACTCAGTCTATCTGGGAAACCAATCTGTCAATGTAAGTGCACTTAACCCTTGGGTGTTGTCATCAGTTGATTGGCTTTTGCTAAATAAATCTTTCTATTTCTCAAGGCTTTCTGTTGTCTCTTCCTTCTCGCTGGCTCTCTCTTTCTGTACTCCTCCTGCCCTCCACGCTCTGCCAGGCCGGGCTGGCAGCCAGCACTGGCACCCCTGGCATCGCACAGCCCCCTCGGAACCGAGCATCCTTCCCTGCGGGACCCCCAGCCCTCCCCTGCAGCTCGGCTCTGCCTGGCTTGTGGTGCCAACCGCAGGCTGGCCGTGAGAGCGAGGTGCCCCGAATAGTGTTTTTGGGGTAGAGGCGTGGTGTGGGCTTGTCTCAGGGCTGGCTGATGGTTGGAGGGTGCCCGACGCTGCCTCCAGGGTTTCCAGATGCTGAGCAGTGCTTTCCAGGCTCCGTGACTTTTCTTTTTTTGGGGGGGGATGTGCTGCTGGGAAGGAAAAGTCAGGAACGGCCTCTTAAAGGACATCAGAAGCACTGTGTCAGCGAGGGGCTGCGGCGGAGCCGTGCCTCCTGGGAGAGCAGCAGGCCCTGCTCCGCGTGGCGTTTATTGCGCTGGCGGCCGCAGCGATGGAGCAGTGCCCTCCCGCGGCGGCCGGGGCTACTCGGGTGCCGGGGGGGCCTCGGCCTCCTGCGCCTGGTGCTCCTTCTCCAGCAGGACCTTGAGCTTGCGGTAGTACGCCTTGCAGCTGTAGCCCTCCTGGGAGCTGTGCTGGATGTGGGTCTTGAGCGCCCAGAGCGTGGGGAGGACGCGGCAGCACGCCCTGCACTTGTAGCCGTGCTGCGGCACCGGCTGCCCCCGCGCAGCCCTGAGGATGTCCCGCACGGCGATGCTCACCCTGCTGCTGTTCTGCCGGCCCTGTTGGGAGGGCCGCGGCTCCTCCGAGGAGCAGGAGGAAGAGCAGATGGTCTCCGAGAGGTTGTCGGCTTCCTCTGGCTCCTGGGCGCCGATGGCCAGGCCGGAGGAGAGGTGCTGCTGGGAGGCTGCTGCGGTGCAGATGAAGTAGCTGTACGGTGAGAACCAGGGCCGGTAGATGGTGCGAGCGGGGAGCTCGCTGCCCGGCGAGGCTGCGGCTGCAGAGGGAAGGGCAGCAGTGAGTCGGGGGTCCCAGCACGAGCTCAGTCACCCACGGGGATGGGAGCAGTGCTGGAGACCCAGGAGGGGCCCAGTCCCCAGCACAGTGCTGAGCCCATCTGTGCCCAGAGCCCTGGCTGCTGGGCTGGGCTGTCTCAGCCTTGGGGGGATGCTGAGGTGACTGTTTCTGTCCCCGAGTGTCCCCCCCAGCACGGAGAGCATCCCTTCCACACCATGGGACACGTGGCTGGAGAGCCGTGCGGGATGCTGGCGAGACACCCACCAGCACGAGGAGGGCTCACCCTGCGGCCAGGTGGGGCTGTCCCACGCGGAGCTGCACAGGCACGGGGGCAGCGCTGGGGGGGGGCGAGCTGGCGCTGCTGGAGGCAGCACCCACGGCCTTCGGGATTCCTGCTGGGAAGACGTGGGGTGAGCAAGAGAGCAGCGCAGAGGCGGGCTGCGACAGCAGGACCCCCCCGGTCCCTAAAAAGCACCCTTTGCCACGTGGGGCCCCCTTCCCCTGCCCACCCAGGCAGGTTTGCCCGGCCGGAGCACTGCGTGCCCCCCTGCCTGGGTGCAGCCCGCAGGCACCAGCCTCACCGGGCAGGCTGCCGGGGCCCCAGGGGCAGGGGGGCTCCAGGCCGCCCCTCCCGGTGCCACGGGGCACGGCCCCCACCGAAAGGGACGGCACGACAAAGCTCTCCATCCCCCTGGTGCAGCTTCTGTGCCGAGGCCGTAGCGCCACGCTGCCGTGGTATCGTCAGCTGATGTCACTGAGGGCTGGTGCCACGCGGGCACCGCAGGGAGCTTCTGGGCACCAGGCGCAGCCCTTCCGAGGGGCTTCAGGGACCTGGTGTTCAGAGACCTGCTGGCTCCGTCCCTCAGGGCTGCCAGGATGCAAGGGGCGAGGTGTGGGGGTGCTCAGCCACACAGGCTGCAGCTGGTCCAGTGCAGGATGGTGCAGTAACATCGGGGTTTTGCACCCACAGCCGGTGAATCCTATTTCTGTAGGCAGCCAGGCAGGGGATCGGCACTGCACCTCACCTGGCAGCATGGAGTGAGCATGCAGAAGGGCCAGGCCTGCTGTCCCCTTGGTAAACCCTCTTTTTCTCTTTTTTTTTCCCCACAACCTGCTTCCCAAGCTGCTCGGTACCAGGTAAGAGATGCTCTTGGTGTGCTGTCAGTACCAGCATGGTGCCCTGGGCTTGCTGCTCCCTCGTCTCACCCTGTGCTGTCCCCACTGCATGCACTGTCCTGCACAGGCACGGCACGGCTGCGGGGCCACAGGAGCAGCCTCCCTGTCCCCAGATTGTGTTCCCCCCCGTGCTGCTGGTGGGCAGCTCTGAGATGCTCGCCCCCTGCAGCCCAGCTCACACCCGCTCTCTGCTCCCTTTCCCTTCCAGTGGACCAGAGCATGTTTGAAAACGCCAGCGCCAGCACGGCACCCACCCCGCGCCCGCAGCACGTCTCCGCGGGTGCCCCAGCGCAGCCCTCCCGCCCTGCTGGCAGCCAGCACCTCCGCAACCTGGGCAAGGCCGTGGGGGCCAAGGTGAACGATCTCCTGCGCCGCAAGGAGCCGGCTGGCCCCCCCGGCGTGGGGGTGACGGAGGTGAATGCCAGCGCCGGTGCCGCGCTGGGCATGGGACAGCTGGCAAACGAGGATGGGTGAGTGTCCCCGCTGCGTGTGCCCCGTGGCAGGGATGTTCGGGCAGACTGGAGGGGCCCTGGTGTGGGGCTGCGTGTCACTGCTCCGCTCTGCTTGCAGGGCCCCGGGGCTGGATGCCTTCCCCCGGCTGGACCCGCCGCCCCCCGTCACCAAGAAGAGGACTCCGCGTGCCCTGAAGACCCCGCAGGACATGCTCATCGCACCCCAGCCCGTGGGCAGCAGCGTGGCGGAGCCCCCCGAGCCGCTCCCAGCACACCCTGACCCTGCGGAGGAGTGGCTGGGGGCAAGGGACCTGTCCCCTGTGGAGCACCCTGGGGTGCTCGGTGCGACCAGTGCCTCGGCACCAAGTGGGGACCAGCCGACTGGTGCCCTCCCCGTGCCTGACCTCATCCACAAAGGCAGCCTGGAGACCTCACCCCGCACCGAGAAGTCTCCTCGGGGACCAGGGCTGGAGCATGAGCTGCCGGGGAGCGCAGGGCGGCCAGAGCCGTGCACCCCGAGCCGGGAGGCGGAGGGTCCCCATCCTGACCTGCTGTCCTTCGAGTAGCAGCAGGAGAGGGGCACAGTGGGGGCTGGCTCTCCCAAACACGTCTCTCGCTGCTGCTTGCTGTTCTTGGGGTCGCTATTTTGGGGAGGGGGGGAGCCCTAGGCTAGCAGGAGGCATTCCCGAGCCATCATTCCTGAACCCCTCCTCCCCAGATGCCCAGGAGGAGCACAGCCTGTCTTGCCACCGCTCCTGCAGCCTGTCCTCATGTGTGGCCGCAGAAGTGCCAGGACCCTCCTCATGCCTACATCTCACCACTTGTGCCAACTGAGCAGCCCCATCCCGGGGTGCCTGCAGGCTCTCGCAGCCCTGCTGCATGCTGCCCCCAGCCCCGAGGTGTTTCCAGAGGCCATCCCTTCGCAGTGCCATCTCTTTGCTGCGGAGCCCCAGCCCCAGGAGCCCTGCTCATGGCATGGAGCTGGGGGCAGCAGCGTGGGGCGCCTGGGGCTCTGCAGCTGCCCTATGCGAGGCTCCCCCCTGCAGCTCCTGCTTGTGTCTTGGTCTCAGCGCTGCCACCACAGGCAGGACCAGCCTGCCCAGGTGGGCACCCCACTCTGTGTGGACCAGCTCCCCTGCTCTGTTATTTCTGGGGGCGGTGGAGCTTCTGCATGAGACTGGGACACAAGAAGCCACGTGGTCCCCTGATACTGCTCTATGATTGTTTCTGGATGAGCTGCAGGAGAGGTTATCCAGCATGGGGACCCCTGGGCGGGTGCAAGGAAGCAGCTGTGAGATGGCACCCGTTACCTGGAGCATCCTCACCTCAAAACGTGGTCACGAACTGCCTTTGGGCAGGGCTGGGCTGGGACAGATCTCACAGCCCCACCGGTGCCACAGAGGGGAGGACAACCCAAGTGGGACCTTCTAAAGCCACAAACCGCCTTCCACCAGCAGTCCTGAGGGCACCGTGCATCCCCTGGTGCTGGCAGCCGTGCAGCAGTGCCTGGGGCACCAGAGGTGGGCTGAAGCGTTTCCTCCTGCTGCACCCGAGCCCCTTGGTGCTGGGGTAGAGAACACCCTGCCTGTAATGAGAACGCCCTGCCTCTAATGTGATTGTGCTGTACGTGGCCGGTGCCACCCCACAAACCGGTGTGTATGTGTGTGCTGCCCGGTGAACGCATACAGGGCCGTGTCGATGGAGACGAGGGCTTGCGGCCCCTCTCCGAGCACCCAGCGTCTTCCAACCCTGTGCCCCACTGCAGGCCCCGTCCCTCTATTTATGTCCTCCGGGATGCGCGTGTACTTTGGGACAAAAGATGTGGATTGCACAATAAACGTGTGGGTTTTTTTTTATTATTATTATTAATCGCTGACACCTAGCACCCCCTTTGTGGCCCCTGGGGGCGCTGAGGGGGGACCGGGGAGGCGCTGAGGAGGAACCGGGGTTGTACTGAGGGGACCGGGGCGGCGCCGAGGGAGCGCCGGGCCCCGCTCCGCCCCGTTTCCGCCGTCATGGCGGCCGGAGCCCGGCGGCGGCGGCGGCGGCCGAGCCCGGCTGCGGGAGCCGGAGGCGGCGGCAGCGGCGGCGGCGATGTGAGGCGAGGCTGAGGCCGAGGCGAGGCGGCGCCATGTCGGGCTGCGTGTGGGGCGCGGCGCCGCCGCCGCCGCTGCTGCTGGAGGCGCTGGGCCGGCTGTGGGAGGTGCAGGCGCCGCTGGGCAGCGGCTCCTCGGCCTCCGTGTACCGGGTGCGCTGCTGCGGGGACCCGCGGGCCCCCCCGGGCGCCGTCAAGGAGTTCGTGGCTCCCCCGGCGCGGCCCGGCCCCGCTCGGCGCCCCGCCGCCCGCCCGGCCGCCGCCGCCGACTGCGCCGAGTACGGGTTCCGCAAGGAGCGGGCCGCCCTCGAGCACCTCCGCGGCCACCGCAACATCGGTAACGGCGGGGGGACCCGCACCGAGCCCCGGCACCGCGCCGGGGGAAGGGATGGGGGCCTGCGGTGGGCAGCTGCGGGTGGGGACGGCGATATGGGGCAGCCGGGGGTGGGGATGGGGACCCCGAGGCGGGCGGCAGGGGACGGGGACAAGGACGTGCCCTCCAAGGTGGGCAGCTAGGGATAGGGGCAGGGACCCCGAGGCGGGCAGCTGGGGACGGAGACATGCCCCCTGAGGCTGGCAGCAGGGGACGGGGGCAAGGACAAGGATATGTCCCCCGAGGTGGTCATCTGGGGACAACAGGGACAAGGACGTACCCCTTGAGGTGGGCAGCAGGGGACAGGGACCCAGAGGTGGGCACTTGGGGACAGGGACAAGGGCATGTCCCCAGAGGTGGGCAGCTGGGGACAACGGGGACAAGGACACGTCCCCCGAGGTGGGCAGCACCCCCCGGGTGAGGCAGGGCTGCTCCCCTCCCTGCAGGCTTGCCCACTGCTGATTTTCATCAGCTGCAGAGGGGGGACAGGGCTGGCCGTCCCCTGTGGCGTCCCTCTGGTTGGGAAGGGTTCCCTTGAAGAAGCAGCTGCCTGCTGCAGGTCCCGGGGTCTTGCCGGGGGTGCTGGAGAGGAGCGGAGTGCAGTAATGGTGTAGCTGCCCGTTACCGACGCCTGTCGCCGTGTCTCGCCGCAGTGACGCTGTACGGCGTGTTCACCAACCACTACTCTGCGAACGGCCCGTCTCGCTGTCTCCTGCTGGAGCTGCTGGACATCAGCGTGTCCGAGCTGCTGCTGCACTCCAGCAACCAGGGCTGCTCCATGTGGATGATCCAGCACTGTGCCCGAGATGTTCTGGAAGCCCTGGCTTTCCTGCACCACAAAGGCTATGTGCACGCGGACCTCAAGCCACGCAACATCCTGTGGAGCGCGGAGGAGGAGTGCTTTAAGCTCATTGACTTTGGACTAAGCTTCAAAGAGGGGAATCAGGTTTGGAACGTGCTGCTCTCGGAGCAGTTTGCTCTCTCTTGAGTTGCGCGGATCTGTGATGCTCTCAGCTCCTGGGTGAAGGAGCGGAGATGACCTGATCAGGATAGTAGCTGAGCTGGTGCTGAGGGTTTCCTGGAAGGCTAAAATGTGGTCTGGCCCGTGAAACAGAAGCCAGTGTTCCCGTTCTCCCTGCGTGTCTCTGGTTACTGTTGATGTCAGTCCTCGTGCTACCCACAACCGTAGATTCCAGAGTTAACGATTCAGCTTCCTGGAAAGTTTGCTAGTTTTCATGTGGTCAGATGAGCGAGAGCTGCCAGATCTGTAGGATCTCTTTTATCATCCCTTATCGTATGTAGTAGTAATCCAGGCTTCGCCATCGGTCAATTGCATTATCTCTAGTGGCGTCCTTGTTCTTGTCTTTACTTTCATCCTATCTTCAGCAGCTTCCCTTTTTAAGTCTGGATGTTTCTTTCCCACGTGACTGGGTTGACCAAAGCCCTGATTGTGGCTAGGCAGCGTCTGTTCTGTCCTGACGTGGACAGATCTGTGCCTGTTCTGCTCTGCTCTTCCTGTTCGCTGAGCTTTCACTCCCTCTTCATACTGTCACTTGTTTATTTCGGTGATAACGGGTTTTGTAAGTTTGTCCTTTCCCCTTTTATTCCCTTCTGTGGCCTCCAGTGAAAGCAGAGGGACTGTCTACAGAGAGCCTGGGGAGGTTCTGCTGTTGGCTTGACAGAATTTCCTTTCATCCCTCCCTCTCTTAGGAACCTTCTGTGAGGGGTATCAGTAAAGCTTTTTATCAGATAGCCCTGTAGCAAATCATCCTTTAATCACTGGGCAATGGGCAGTAAGTCGTAAGTGAGCTATGACTCTTCTTTACACACAGTGTCCTGGCTTCTCCTTGCACTCTTGTCATCTAAGAGGTTTTCAGATTTTTTTTTTTGACTGTTTTACCTGGTATTGACAGTAAAGCTCGCTGATCTGCGAATATCTGAGGACTGCGTGGGTGACCTGTCCCTGAATGGTTTAGTACAACATCAGATTTTAACGTGTGCGCTCCTTAACAACTCCTCCGTGTTGTGCTTTGGTCCTCCCACTCTCTTGGCTGAGCACCGTTTCGTGCTGGTAATCTGCTGCTGTCTATCAGCAGAAAACACTCTCCTCGTGTCCTGTGTCTGGGGCAGATATTTTTTTTTTCTTCAGGTCTGTGTTTTGCTGCTCGCTCTGGGAGTTGCCTCA
Source organism: Cygnus olor (assembly GCF_009769625.2). Taxonomy (NCBI): domain Eukaryota; kingdom Metazoa; phylum Chordata; class Aves; order Anseriformes; family Anatidae; genus Cygnus; species Cygnus olor. Next base: position 8,842,315 of record NC_049176.1, on the reverse strand, counting down.
TAATACTTGATCGTGCATTTTATTTGCTTCGACTGTTCCTTCCAGTCTGCCTTCTTTGGGCTGAGTTTCCTTCTCTGGTTCCCGTAAATATGCTGCCTGTTGGGGTGAACCTTCTGACCCTGCTTTGAATACCTACTGGCTATCAGCCTCTCCTCCCCGCCCCTGCCGTGTCCAGCTGCGTACATGTATGAATTCCTTATCTGAGTCAAGACCGTGTTCCTTGCATTTGGGACAACTCTGCTCAGCTTATTCTTGCATAACTTTCTGCAGTTACTGTTTAACAGGGACTGGCTGTACACAGAGCAAGGTCTCAGCCACGCGAATCTCTGAAAATACTTCAGATAGCAGGAGTGAAATTCCCTCTCTCTATTTTTGCTGGTGGCGTTGACCACGGCGTTTTCCGTGTCTCAGAGTGTTGTTTGGTGGGGCTGCTAAGCTGCCGCTTTCACCATGCTAGAGGTTTTGCTCTGTGCTGATTGGAGGCAGTACCCTACTGAGCAATTTGTGTATCTATTTTTTTGGTTTATGAAACAATTCTAAGCTCTGTTGCCTAAAAATGCCTTTTGTAGTCTTTATTTCCAATTGGAGAGCCAGCTAATTTTGGTTTGAACATATTCCACGGCTAAGAATTCCCAATCCTGTGCCTTCTCCAGGAAGTAAGCTTGCATATTCTTCTGTCATTCCTCGAGTCACATCAGGGCATTTAAAACGAGCCCTCCTATATCAGAAAGACCCAGCATCCAGTTTATCATCGGGCATTCGGAGGACTTGACAAAACCGCGGCCGACTGATCTGGCATCGGCTGTGAGCAGGAGGTCGGACTGGAGACCTTCTGAGCAGCCTCTCCAGTCAGCCCTTGTGTGATTCTGTGATTTTCCTGTTTTCTTTTAATCAGACAGTGTGTGGGTATTTGCCTCTGCCAGCCACAGCGGCTGAGCAGGTATTGATTGCTGCAGCACTTCCCTCTGCAAGGGGAGAGGAGGAAGAGGCGCGTGGGAAGCGCCTTTGATAATTTCCTTGTCTGAGTGGTAGATGCCTGCTTTGTTCTTTTAATGTTGTGTTTCAGAGAACAGCAGCACTTGAGCAATGGAAGCTGTTACTGATCCTCACTGCTCATTCTGAGCGCTTTGTGCTCTCGTACAGCTGATGTGGGAGCGTGCTGTGGGTGCACCGCCCTCATCCTGAAACTTCCAGTGTCCTCCGTGCTTGCACAAGGTTAACAGGCCAGTCCACCGTGACATCCAGCCACTTCCTCCAGGCAGTGCTGTCGTTCAGAGAGCTCAGATGCTCGTGGGATGGCTGCTGTTTAGCTAGATGTGTTCTCCTCCATTTTTTTCCCCCTTCATCAACACAGCAGTACAGCAAGCTGAACTGCCTTCTAACACGACTGGCTGTACGATGCTTTCTGTCAAGTCAGCAGCGGTATTTTGGTGACCCGTTTGGACGTGCCTCTGTAGACTGATTTAAGGTTAGGGCAGAGAGCCTGTATCTGCAAAATTAACCTTTTTTGTGTTTGTTTGGCCTTCTGTAGGATGTGAAATATATTCAGACAGACGGGTATCGGGCTCCAGAGGCAGAACTGCAGAACTGCCTGGCACAGGCAGGGCTCCAGAGCGAGACGGAGTGTACCTCTGCTGTGGATCTGTGGAGTCTGGGAATCGTTTTACTGGAAATGTTCTCAGGAATGAAACTGAAACATACAGTCCAATCTCAGGAATGGAAGGTGAGTGAGAACTGCTGTGGGCGTTCTTGCTTATGCCAAGCAGGTCCTCCTGCTGCTTGTGTGCACCTTGGATTTGTAAGGTAGCACCTGGCAACTAGAGAGTGTTTCCTTGATGTGTCTGTAATCCTATTGTCCTGGGAATTAAGGTTTCAAAGCCTTAGAGACCTGCCTGCCCTGTGGGACTGACGTGTCTGAACACTGCCTGTGTTCAGGCTACTGAAATCCTACAGCTCCAGGATTCTGTGTTCGGAGCCTGTGTCTCCCCAAGAATTGGGAAGTTAATTGTGCTGGCTGTAGTGCCGCGCAGACAGAGGAACGACATACATGGATGATGACTGCTATTGCACTACTATTTCCTTTCATCCCTAATTACCACTTATTTTTCTTCCCAGGCAAACAGTTCTGCCATCATCGACCGCATTTTTGCCAGTGAAGGGGTGGTTAATTCAGCCATTTCCAGCTTATCACCTCAGAGACCTTATCAAAAGGTATCTTCCTGCATTTACTAAGCGTTGCTTAAAGATGTGCCCTGTGAAGTCTTGCGCCTTGGAGCCCACACCTACCACTTTTTTTTGATGTCCTTGCCGCTATGCTAGTCACAAGTGCAAGCATTAGCTATATTAGCTGTGCTTTCATTAGCCCTGTATTATTAGCTGCTCCGAATCCCATTTTTGACAAGATGTGGGAGCTTCTTGAAGTACGATCACTTTTATGAGACTGCATGCGTGTCTGAGACAGGAGCAGAGTGGCCTGGAGAGGTGGAGCTGGAACATGTAGTGTTCATTGTGAAATTCTAAGTGAGCAACTTCCATAATTTGGTGCTGAAAGACATCTCAAAGCAAAACCTCCTGTATTATGTACTTGAAACGCTCTCAAGGGATCCTTCTGGTGTGCTTAAGCTGTGAATTGGAAGATGTGCTCTTGACTGTTCTCTTTGTACCATAAGCACCCGAAAGATAGGCTATTCCTCGGTGCTGGCTTCCAGCCCAAGTTGAATTTGATGCAGGAATGTCTCATGCAGGAGCATAAGGATCTCTCTTCTCTTGCAGCATGCTTCATTGTGACCAAGGAAAGCGAGCCTCCGCTGAAAAGGCTTTATGCAGCCCGTTCTTCAGCATTCCCTTTGGTAAGCTGTGCACATCGGCCCTGCTCGCAGCTTTGTCCGCGTATACTGGGAGCAGCAGGGGTGTGCAGCTGCTTCTGGTTCTGTCCTCGCTGCTGCTCCGTGGTGTTGTGGCACTTGTCAGCCCTCTGGTACCACGGCAGACAGGTCAGAGTGTTGCCCTTGCTCTCAGAGCTACCCTGTTCCTGTGGCCGTGTGGGCTGCCGCTTTTCCTTGGTGGACTCCCTCTAAATCCTGCTGAGATCAAACTGACCAAGGGTGTGCTGACAACATTATTCAGCTGGGGGGACAGACGTAGACAAGGCACTTAGCTGGCATTATGACCCTTAAGGTGCTTTTCAGGAGTGCTGTGCTATTTATGGGAGGCTGGTGGCTTTTACGATGCCGAGAGTTTCCCGGTTCGGAAGCTGGGAATGGGAGCAAGCAGGGCAGTGGCTGGTGGTTGCCTCTGCTGCTGCCTCCTCCTTGCAGGCCGAGCAGTCCCAGTGTGTTCTGGTGCTGGAGCCTGTCTTGGGGCCTGTCCAGGAGAGTGTGAGCCTACGCTTGCAGTGACAAAGGTCACGGAGGAGGTCAGGGCCTGCCTTTCCTCACGTCCGCGTGGCAGGTCAGACAGTTGTCACTGTCGCTTTGATCTAGCACTTTCTCTTCAATTGAGGAAAAAGGTGGTGTTCCCCAGGACTGCGTGTTCCCCCAGAACCCCCCCATGCAGACTGCAGACTGTCAGCAGAAGGTGGGCAGGGCCTGCCCTGTTTAGGCTCATATCCCTCCCCATTTTCTGTTCCAAAAGCTCCACAGTAGCATTCTTCAGAGATTGCTGGCTCTCAGAGGACCGGCAAAGAGCTCTGCATCCAGCTTTTCTGCAGCATAAATCAACGTTTCAGGCATCCAGCTTCTTGCTGGGCTAGTATTTTCTCTTTGGGCCTTGCTTTTCGTAAGCTGCTTGGTGTAGCTTGCAGTGAAGGCTGTTAAATATCACATCTTCCGAGGCTGCATCTAGATGTTGGCATCCCTTTGTATTGGCAAAGGTAAGCAGCTCATCCTGGTTTTAAAACTTCTCTTGCATTTCAGAAGCTGGGGCTGTTGTAATCAAAGCCACTTTCCATGGAAGGAGCTGAACCTTTCTGCCAGTTTTGCTTTAGAGCAGAGGGAATAGTGTTTTGGCAGTACTTCCACATCTAGTTTTAAACACACAGACCTCTAACTGTACCTTCTTGTACTAGAAAGGTGCTTCTGTGGTTAGTGCTACAAGTTTATAAAACAGCTTCGATTTTTCTTAGTTGCTGGTTCTCTCCTTTGCCTAGCTTACACGTAAGCGTGTCTGCACAAAGAAGCATTTACTGTTGCTTTCCTAGGAAGTCAGAATGTGAGCTGTCATTACCTTTCGCTTGGACACAGTTATTCTGTTTAGAGCAAAGGCAGCTGAGAATGGCTTTCCTTGCTGTTTACAGCCAAGACGTGACTTTCCAGTTACTCAGCTTCTTTCCTGAGCTGCTTGTAAGCTGCAGCCAGCTGTGTCGTCAGTGCAGTGGGCGTCACCTGGGACTCTGAATGGGAGCAGAGGTGCTGGGCAGAAAGTTTGTCCTAGGACAGAAGGGTGTTGCAAGAAGTGCCTTTGTCACTTGGTTATAGGAAGATAGATGGCTCCGAGTTGTAGAGGTTGGTTTGTCTCCCTTCTCTCAAAAAGACACGTGAAAGGAAGGACAGATGTACTTGAGTAAAAGGAGCCGCATGTAAGGCTGAGGCAATGGTTAAATGTGCTTTCAGTTCGCTGTTTGTCTGATGCTATCTCTTGGTTGCCAACAGCCCTAAGGAAGAATGGTCACAGCAGGTCTCTTGGAGCTGACTGTGACACCTCTCTTTGAAGAGATGTTCCTGAGTGCTGTCTGGGCATCGTCTAGATAAGGCCTTTCATCCTCCAGGCTTTCCATAAGGGTTTCTCCGTGTCACGTGGTAGAAGGTTTACAGTGTGTGTACTTGACTATCATCTCCTCTTGCACTGTAAAATCAAGGTCGTGCCTGTGCCTGGCAAAGATGTCAGCTCCTTGATGCGCGTTGTGTGCTTAGCTTGGAAAAGTGTTTCCAAGGGAGTAATCACCCGCTGTCTTTGCAAAGCTAGTCAGAAGGCTCAGGCTGGAGAACCGGAGCCATTTCTTCCCTTTTCTCTCCCGTTTCGTTTTCAAACGTGAGACCCATGAGCCCTGCTGTTGTGTTCAGCTGCTGTAGCTTGCTGATACAAATAAAAGTGTGTTCATGCTCTTGAAGCACTGCAAGTTGGACTCCCAGATCTTAAATTGACAGACCTGCTGGTCCCTTTCAGGAACATGAAATCGAGCTTTTGTTGTTGAAATGGCATCGTCTGTCCTTGCTGCTTTGAGTTTCTAGAAGTCCTGAGTGTCCTCCCAGATTGTGGTTCTCGTAGTCTGACATTAGTCTGGCCACCTCGTTGCACAGGAGGATCTGTGCAGCACTGCTCCAAGTCATCGCGGAGCTGCCTGTTCTCTTCCAGAGCCAAGGGTCCTGTGGCAGGGGGCTTTATTTCTGCCCGTTGTAAACTTGTTCACAGGATCAGTGCTCACCCACTTTCCTCTTGTGGCACTGACTTAGTCTGTAGCACGGCGTTAAGTAGCTAAATATTTTTCCCTTTTTCTGTTGTAAGGTTGTATGGTGATCTCAAAACCGCATGTTGCAGTTGGATTTTGAAGGTGGGGTTTCACATGGTGTTTAGGGAAGAACCCAAACATAACCTAGAGTCATCTGAGGCTCATGCCTTCATATAGCTTAAGAACTGAAGTTACAGAAGCTCTCTGGCCCATTTCCAGCTTGTCTGGTACCAGTAACAGGAGGAGCAGGTTACACAGTGGTTCTTTCATCTTCTTGCATTGCCATATACGTAAAAGATAGTTTGCTCAACTACTGCAGCCCTTGAGGTCACGTCAAGTTCTAAATGTGAGCTAAGCAGACATAATTCTAGTCTTAATTGCTCCTAGCTTTGTAATTTTAAAAGCAATTTCAGGTGCTAGCCTCGGTATAATTGCAGAGTACACTGAATCCTTTGGGAGAGCCTGTTAGCACACAGGCAAAGATAAGTTGGAAAGGGGGAAAATACATTACCTGTAAGTGCAGGTAATGATGGAGCAAAGTAAAACTATTGCAAAGAGCAGTCAGTTCTTGTGTATGTTGAGTCAGCTTCATGTTTTCTTGCTCCTTTGATTTCTTTTCTCTAACTCTGTGGGTGTCAAACAGCTCCCCATATCGAAGATTTGGTGATGCTCCCCACGCCTGTGCTGAGGCTGCTAAACGTTCTAAGCGATGCTTCTCTGCAGAGCGAAGAAGAATATGAAGGTTGGTGTGTGCTGTGCAATTCACATATAGCAATGTCATCTCACTGTTTTATTACGATTTGGGGGTGAGAGAGCAAGCAGAAGAGCTATTAATAGACAAAAGAGTAGTAGCCAAAGAGCTTCTCAGCTGAGTTCTGATACCTAGAGGGTCAGCTACACCAACAGGGAATAGGCTAAGACTGAAAGATTGAGCCAAAGAGCAGAGCTTGTAGTGAGATCTTGAAGGATCTCAAATTTTAAAGAAGGTTGATTTTAAATTTCCTATCTGGTTAAATGCTCACAGAGCTTGTGATGTATTTGTGGCTCTGAGCTGCTGCTGAACATGTACAGGGCTCTGTGGAGCCCAGGAACAGGATCCTCAAAAGTTTGCTGGCTGACTTATCCAAGTTCTCAACAGAACTGAAAAATCTTGTTCGAGTTCATGAACAGTAGCAAAAACTATACTCGGTAGGTGGCAAGGTATGTCTGTGGAATTTACGTGTCTGCTTGCTCTCAAATCCAAGTGAGCAGCAAAAGCTAGGGAGCTCTGGGGATATGAGTTTAAAAGGCCGAGTTCTGCTCGCACAAAGAATAGTTTGTAGCAGCTACTTTGATTCCTCTACTCCAAGTGCAGCAGCCAAAAAAAAAGTCACGAATTCTGAATGTTTTGGCTACTGGAAGACTTCGTGAGCAAGAGGCACTCACTGTCTGTGTGCTTCCGAGGCCTGGTGTCAGGGATTCGCTGCCTGCGGGTCTGTCCCTGGGCCTCAGGTCAGACGCTGTCCTGTTATGTGGCTGTTGAGCAGCGTCAGCCTCTGCGGTGGCAGTCCTTGATTATTTTAAATCGAGAGGAAAAGACTGTGTTGACTGAAAGTTCTTGAGGTGTTCATCTGGCCTTTTTTTGCTTCTTGGCAAACCCTAGTTTGCAATGTGAAAGACAACCGGCGCTTTTCTCTCTCAGATATCCTGGAAGACATAAGAGAGGAGTGTCAGAAATACGGACCGGTGGTTTCCTTGCTTATTCCAAAGGAGAATCCTGGTAAAGGCCAAGTAAGTGAACGGAGGGGGAGGCCGTGTAATTCCCACGGACGCTGTGTGCTGCAGGACTGCTGCTCAGCTTCTGGAAGTCTCCTGGCTGAAAACAGTGCTAAAAATAGCTGGTCGTCTTGAAGGACAGCGCAGGTTCCTCCCCGGTTAGGCAGGGTTCCCTAACCTGGGAGGGCCCCGGACAGCTTTGGGAGAGGAGCCGAAACAGGGGAGAGAGGGGGAGAAACCAAAGGGTGGCAGAGGAACTGTCGAGGATGTCGAGCATCATCATACATTTTCCCACCATTTACCAGACACGCTCCCTGCAGAAATGAGGAGCGAGAGTTAAAATTGCAGTTCAGACATGCATCTTCTTCCTTTTTAGCTCCACTGCTCTGGACTCAACTGAGGATAAAGGGGAAAAATTTGCTCAGGAACTGTTGCCTCAGTCGCAGGGGCGGGAGGGAGCGGGTGGCGTGCTGCCCCGGAGGCTTTACTTTTCCTCTCTCTTTTTCAGGTCTTTGTTGAATATGCAAACGCTGGTGATTCCAAAGCTGCCCAAAAAATGCTGACCGGAAAGATTTTTGATGGCAAGTTTGTTGTGGCTACGTTTTACCCACTGAGTGCCTATAAGAGAGGATATCTGTACCAAAACTTGCTGTAGGCAGTAGCAACAATCAGGAGAGTTGTCTCGCTCCTCTTCCTCACGTGTTTTACAGTTGAATGTACAAAAGAGCTTCCTAGCCCTGCTTCTGAGTCATCTGTAAAGAAGAGATGCGAAGGACTAAGACGGGCTTTGAAACCTTTACTGCTGCTTTGTGATGTGCAGAGGAGGCCTGGATGGCTTTAAGCGTGTGCTTGTGTGTGTGTCGTGCTTGCTCGTTTACATTAGACGCGTGGCTTCGCCTGCCCCGGCAGGCGCTCGGGTGCCGAGGGTGACCGTGGGAGCCTTGGAGGCAGAGCAGGTCTTGGCAAGCACTCGGAAGCGATGGAAATAAGACCGCTGAAACCTCGGCCTTAGCGCCTGGTTTCGCTCAGGGGAAAGCAAAAGGCTCTGGCTTTGAGTCTTGGCGTCCCCCAGAGCAGAAGGCAGCGGTGAGATCAGATCTGCCGAGCCTGCGGCGCTGCCCGGTCCCCGAGGGGAGCCGCGCGTCTCTCCTGGCACAAACGGCGTGCTGGGCTCGGGGAGCGAGCCGTGGTGAGCGGAGCTTGGGTGCGTGGGTGGGCAGGGGCTGACTGGCTGGGGATAAACGCCCTCAGAGCGGCGCCGGCCTCAGTCCCAACACAACCTGGGAGCACTTTGTAGCCTGAGGTGATGTGAAAGCTCTGTCGCATGGAGTCATCTTTCTAGCCTGTACCCTGTGCTGGCACTGACGCTCTGAGCTCTGATGCCAAATCATCTGTATGTGAGTGTCTGTAGGTGATGTTTTTGGAAAGGAGCGTGACAGCGCGCAGTATTCTTTGTGTCTCAGCAGGACTTCTGCCTGCGAGTCTTAGGAGAAATAACAAATATTTATCTGTTGTAGGTTCCACGCTTGGCTTTTCCGTGTTGTGCATTTTATTTTTGCATTAACCCATTAGACTTGTTGTAGATTAGAAGCACTGACACTTTTGGTCCTTCAGAGGTTACACAAAGGGCCTGAGGCAATCTGAGATCCTGTTTGGAAAGGGCTGGGCCGGTAACCAGACTTACCTGGCCAGATTCACGTCTTTCCCAGTGTCGGGGCAACAGCCACGGTGGGTTTTTGGGACAAGAACCTGGGCGAGCAGCATCCCTGCTTGCTCCCCCCGAGCGCTCTCCCTGCTCACGTGGCTCTAAAGCGCAGGCAGAAGATCTCTAACACTGCTGAAATACTTGAGGGCAGCTGCCTAAACTGCCTCTGACCTTCCCTGGAGTAATAACCCCAATTACCTTGCAGTTTACTTCCTCGTGGTTTACTTCTCGCGTCTAGCTGATGCTGGACTTGCTGGAATCCTGCACTTAAGTGGTCCTCTTGGTTTTTGCCCTGCGTGCGTGCGTGCAGCGCGTCGGAAGAACCGATGCCTGTAGTATTTCACGGGTGTCCGTGCTGGCGTGGAGTCCTGTCTACTATTGCCCTTGCCAGACTTTCCCAGAAAGGACCAATCTCTTTGAATTTTCCTGTCGCCTTTGAGATGGTAGATTTTCCAGGAAAAAAAATGATGATAAAAATCCCGCAGTGAGTTTTAAGGTATGATTTGCTGGTCGGGCTGTTCCCAGAATGATGCTACTTCGGTGTACATAGCTGTGAAGCAGCTTTGCATAGCTGGGGTGTGTGATTCAGTGCTTTTAAGTTAACTGTCCTTGCGGTGAAGCACCTTTAGTGTCTGGAAGGAGTTGGACAATCAGTCGGGTGAGGGTTTTTTTTTCTACGTGAAGAGCAGCGTTGAAATTGCTGACGGTACTCTGAACGTGGCTAGATAGTGACCGATCTCCTCAGCTCTAGGTTTTTGCTGTCTCTGGCAGGCTTTGCCACCGATAGGAGCGCCGTGGCCTAGAAATTCACGTTGAGTGCCACTGTGTCGGCAGCACTAAGCTGGCTGCACACGTGCCTCAGACCCGAGGGCTGATTCTCAGCTGAAGACGAGAGCCATGCCAGGATTAATCTCTAGAGGGGAGCTACAGCCTGCTCTCGCAGCACAGTGAAGTTGTTCTGCCAGGATTTGGCTGGGGTTTTGTTCAGCTGTTTTAGTAGGAACTGCGTACATCTGCAAGATGCAAACCTCTGCCACTGTGTTTTCTCTCTGGATGCTTGGTGACCAGGCCTGAGCACTGAATGAGAAAAAAAACAAACAACAACAAGCTTATTTTTTTGGCCCTCCTGGCTAGAGGTGAGGATGCTGATCTCTGTCCTGTCACTGGGTCCAGTCCCTGGATTCCCTCTGCAGGCTGTGGGAGCGTGGAACAGGGAAGTTTAGAAACTCCTTGGAGCAGAAGGATTTTATCCCTCACCATCTGCCTTCAGCTTGACAGAAGAAGGCTTTGAAGCTCACCCTGGTGTCTCAGCGAGCTGCCGGTGGCTTGGCATACGTTTCAGCCCTGTTAAAACCTGTGTTCCTTAACTCTAGATTGGCACAGCTTCCTTCCTAAAGCTTCCAGAGCTGCTTAGCACACTGAACACCAGGGTTTGGGGGTGGCTGTGCTCCTCGGGGTGCCAGCTGTGTCCCCGGTGGGTACGGCAAAGGCAGCTGGGTGTGGGCGTCCTGGCACCAGCCGGCACGGCAACACCTCGGTGTGAAAACCAGCTGCCTGCGAAGGAGAAGTCTGCTCTGGGGAGGAAAAGGATGAAAGACGGAGCCTCTGGAGACGGCAAAGCTTTGAGCGGCATCTCTGTGCTGGGTCTTCCTCGGCTCTCAGGGCTGAGGGCGAACCCTCGGCTGGGTTCTCTCCACCCGGCTGGAGGCGGAAGGGAACCCACCGGCTCTTTTGCCTCTTTCTGCCACTGGCGTGTGCGTGTGTGTGAGCAGTGAGAGAAAGTTCTTTGCGCTTCCACCTATTTACTATACGCAAGGAGAGCAACTGGTTTTAAGTCACGGGTCGGCCCCGAGCTGTTTTACTCCCGGCTTTGTACCCGCTGGGCTCCAGCCCCACGTCGGGCCGGGGCCGTCCCTCCGGGCCGGGTCCCGTCACCGGTTGCGTGCCTCCCTCCGGCCTAGGGGCGAGCTGCTGCGCCGCGCCACGCGCCCTCGCCGAGCGGCTGCGTGCTTGGTGGCGACGATTTAATAAAGGATGCTTCCACACAAAGCGCTCGTTCAACCCTCGTGCGGGAGGGGGGCCCTGGGCGCGCCCCAGCCGAGCAACCCCGTCGTCACCCGGGGGGGCTGCGAGGCTGCCCGGGGAGGACGGGGCCGTGCCCGGCCCGCGGCCGCGCCACCGCCGTGCGCGTGGGCTCCTCGCTGGGGCTCGCGGCGCTCGGTGCCAGGGCGGTGCGGGCCCCGCCGGGGGGGGTTCGCCGCACCCCAGGGCAGGACGCGCGCCTCCAGGCTCGCCCCGCGGGCTGTGGTGAGCTGGGGGGGGGGGAGGGGGGGGGGGCACCCTTGGTGCCTCGGCTCCCAGATCCTCCGGGGGGGGGTCCTGGGGGGGCCGAGGAGCGGGGTTGGGGGGGGGGGGGGGGGGGGCTGGGTCTTGGCGCCCCCCGCGTGGGGCCGTGCGGCCGAGGCCCGCCCCCGGCGGCCGCCTCCCCCCTCCCCGCTGACGTGGCGCGCGTTGCCATGGCGTCCCCCGCCCCGCCCTCCCGCCGTTCTCATTGGCCGCCCCGCTGCGCGGCGGAGGAGGGCGGTGCCTCGTCGCGGCCCAATGAGAAGGCGCGGCGACGGCCGCCGCCGCTCTCCGTTGGCCGCGGCGCGGCGGCGGGGGGGCTATAAAAGGTCGGCGGCGGCGCGGCGGGGCCGGCGGCGGCGGCGGGATGGAGGCGGAGGAGGAGGGGGCGCTGCTGGCGGCGCGGCTGGCGGCGGGCGGGCAGGGCCACGTGCTGCGCTTCTGGCCGCAGCTGGGCGCCGCCGAGCGCCGGGAGCTGGCGGCCGAGCTGCGGGGCATGGACGTGGCCGAGATCGACGGCTTCTTCCGCAGGGCGAGGGGCGGCGGCGCCGCGGGGGCGCCGGACGGGAGGATGGAGCCGGTGCCGCGGGACGTGCTGGGCAGCGCCTCCCGGGACCGCGGGCTGCTGCCGGGCTGGGAGAGCCGCGGTAGGCGCGGGGCGGGCGCGGGGAGGGCGCGGGGGGGCTCGGTCCCGGCGGTGCCGGGCCCCACGCGCGTCCTCCCGTCCCCGCAGGGCTGGCGGAGATCGCGGGCGGCCGCGTGGGCGCGCTGCTGCTGGCCGGCGGGCAGGGCACCCGCCTGGGCGTCCCCTACCCCAAGGGCATGTGCGACGTGGGGCTGCCCTCCCGCAAGAGCCTCTTCCACCTGCAGGCCCAGCGCCTGCGGCGGCTGCAGCAGCTGGCGGAGGAGCGGCACGGCGAGCCCTGCTGCGTCCCGTGGTGAGCTTCGGCCGCGGTCGGGGTCCCCGGGGTGCCCCCCCCCCGCCCCGGCTCCGAGGGGCGCTCCGAGGAGGCCCGCGGGGTTTGGGGGCGCTGACCGCCCGCGCCGCGGCAGGTACATCATGACGAGCGGCCGGACCATGGAGTCCACCAAGGAGTTCTTCCAGAAGCACCGCTACTTCGGCCTGAAGAAGGAGAACGTCGTCTTCTTCCAGCAGGGCATGCTGCCCGCCCTGGGCTTCGACGGCAAGATCCTGCTGGAGGAGAAGGGCAAGATCTCCATGGCGCCAGGTCTGCGGGCGGCAGGGGAAGAGATGCGGTGCTGAGGACGAGTTGTGGGGACAGCCGGGCTGGGCGTCCCGCTGGCCGCCAGCCTGCTCCCCGCTCCTCTCAGCCAGGCTGCCTGCTGACGGCTCCGGGGGCAGCTCCGGCGTGACGCAGGCTGGGAGGTGTCGGTTTTGGCAGGGAGGATCAGGGTGGGGTACAGCCGGGCTGGGATCCGTCATGCTGAGCCATTTCCTGGCTCGGAGGAGGAGGAGGAGGAGGAGGGTGGGCACGGGTGGCTCAGCAGGACGGCCACGTGTCACTGCGCCCCAACGCCTTCTTTCCTCCCCAGATGGCAACGGGGGCCTCTACCGGGCCCTGGGGGCACACGGCATCGTGGATGACATGGAGCGGAGGGGCGTGCAGAGCGTCCACGTCTACTGCGTGGACAACATCTGGTGAAGGTGGCCGACCCACGTTCATCGGGTTCTGCTTGGAGAAGGGAGCCGACTGCGGTGCCAAGGTATTGTTCCTGGGGCCCGCTGATCCTCGGGCTTCCCTGGGCCCTTGCCCTTCCCCACCGGTCTGCTGCACGAGGGGGAGAGCTACAGGAGGTGCAGAGCGTTACTGACCTGTCTGTGCCGTCCTGGGCACGCAGCGGGTGCAGCTGACCGCTGGCCCCGTGTCCCACCTGTAGGATGTTGCACGCCCAAAGTTTTATTCGAAGGCTGGATTAGCAGCGAAAGGGGCCGAGCGCTTGTGTTTGCGTTGGGCTTGGCTCTGGCAAACAGGTGATAGGGCTCGCTGTCCTTGAAGCTTTCAGAGCGTGAGCTGGGAAGCAGAAGGCTGTCAGCCCCTCCCTCTGGCCCGGGTGGCAGGAGGAGGAAATAAACCCTAATGCGCACAAAGGGAAGCCCTGCGTTCCTGGCTCGTGGCCTGACTGGGGTGTAAGGGCAGGTAACGTGTCAGGGCGGCTCTGCTGAGCTGACAGCCCCCTGCTGTTCACGTGGGGGCCAAATGCCAACGTTTACCTGTGTCCTCTGCCCGCCACAAGCAGGCCTGGTGCCAGGTCCTGCCCGCGCCCGCTGGGTGCGACTGACAGCCGTCACCCAGCCCTGCACCTCGCCCTCTGGCCACCGTCACCAGAGCCACCTGGGCTGCAGCATCTCGTGCCTGGCCCTGCTTTCAGAAAACCGCCCTCGTGGGGGGCCGGGATACATGGGGTGTGTTGGGGCCTTTCCCTGACGTGCTTCCCCTGGGCAGGTGGTGGAGAAGACCAACCCCACGGAGCCGGTCGGCGTGGTGTGCCGCGTGGATGGCGTCTACCAGGTGGTGGAGTACAGCGAGATCTCCCTGGCCACCGCGCAGAAGCGGGGCCCGGACGGACGGCTGCTCTTCAACGCCGGCAACATCGCCAACCACTACTTCACCACCGCCTTCCTGAAAGACGTCGTCAAGTACGGGCTTGAGTACACGCAGCTTGTGTGCTCTGCCCCATATCTGATGCCTGTCCCTTCCTACGCGATGTAGGATGGCCACCGTGCGCCAGGGTGGCTGGCCCGGTGCCTCCTTGCTCGCCTGAGTGACAGCTCTCTCGGCTTCTCGCAGCACTTACGAGCCGCAGCTGCAGCACCACGTCGCCGAGAAGAAGATCCCGCACGTGGACATGGAGACGGGGCAGCTGGTCCAGCCGAGAAGCCCAACGGCATCAAGATGGAAAATTTGTCTTCGACATCTTCCAGTTCTCCAAGTAAGACCTTTTCTCTTTTGGGGGGGCAGGGGTGGCTGTCCCTGGGCAACTCTGGGACCCTCTGGGCTGGGATGTGGCCACGGGTGATGCCCTGGGGTCAGGACGGGGAGGCAGCTCCTGTGCTGTTCAGCAGGGCTGGGCAGGCGTGCCCTGAGATGAGTGTGAGCAGCAGGAGGTGCTGTGGCCTCTTGCTCAGCTGAGCTCCAGCCACTCCCCGCTGCTGGGCCAGAGGGACTGCAGACCTACAGCCGTGGGTGGCAGAGAAAGGGAGCAGGCACGTCTCCCAGACACGACCTGACCCTTCTGTGTCCGTTCCCTCCTGTCCCAGGAAGTTTGTGGTGTACGAGGTGCTGCGCGAGGACGAGTTCTCTCTCGAAGAACGCGGACAGCCAGAACGGCAAGGACAACCCCACCACAGCCGGCACGCCCTGATGTCCTGCCACCGAGGGGTCCTCAAAGCAGGGGGGCACTTCGTGGATGAAAACGGCACGCGCATCCCCGCCATCCCGCGGTGAGTCGCTGCTCTCGCTGCTTCCCTGAAAACCCGTGGCCGTCCTGTGGGTCATAGCTGCTGGAGAGAGGAGCCTCCTCTGTGCTCTTGGGCTGGCTGGAAAACATGAGGCAGTCCCCAGCCCTCGGCAGCGTTCGTGCTCCTGCGACCAGCACTGCTGGAGCCGACGGCCGTGGGCCCTTGTCCTGGGTGGTACGTGGGGCAGAGCCGGGCGCGGGCTGCAGGAGGAGCTCTCGGCCCGCAGGAGCTGCTTCCCTTCTCATTTCAAGCCCCGTGAACTGAACCCCGCAGTCTCCGTTGCAGCCAAGGCTGCCCGTGCGGGCCAGAGGTGGCTTCCCAAAGCCTGACACAGCAGCCAGCAGATCGCAGCACCCCACCGAGGGAGGAGAGCAACCCCCGACTCACTCTGCTGTTTTTCTGTCCCACCCTCGTTAACCCTTGTTTATTCCCACTAGCCTCACAAACGGAAGGTCAGACGCCCCCCCGGCCGATGTCAATGCCAAGTAACTATCCGTGCAGCCGGGCTGCAGTGCATGGTGGCGGGGCTGCGCTTAGGGACTAACGGGCTCCGGGCAGAGCGCTGCAGCGGGGCCGCGCAGGTCAGGGGACTAACGGGGGCTCGGGGCGCATGCTGGCACCGGGGCACGTCTCACGGAGGGGTCCTGCAGGTGGGTGATCGGTGGCACTGCTCCTGCCTGGGGCTCCTTTCTGCAGAGGCTCAGGGTCAGCACACGGGGGGAAGGCAAAGGGTTTTGTGCGCTCCAGCACCGCAGGACGTGGGGAGCAGTGGTCCCAGGAGTGGGGCTGCCGGCCCGTGCAGGAGGGCAGGCAGCCCGCTGCTGGTGGGCAGCGTCAGAGCCCGGGAGCTGTTGTGAAACGCTGCGGAGTTTCCCTTCCCGGCGCAGCAGTCGGCGCAGCCCGGGCTCGTCACGCCGCGGAGCAGCGCGGCCGGCTCCGACCCCGGCCGGTCCCACAGCTGGAGGTGGCTGCTCTCCTGGTGGCTGCCAGACGCCCGGCAGCCTGGTCCCTGGAACGGGATTAAAACACGAACCGAAGGCCGGGCGGGCTTTGATGTACCGCGTGTGAATCTTAACGTGGCGGTCAGCTGCGTTTGTGTGACTTCAGCTATGGAGTTCTGAAGAGCCAGACTGCGAAACTGGTGAAAGCCCCTGGCTAATGAGGACTTGGAAATTTATGGGAAGAGGCTGGAAAGCGTTAAGAAGTGTTAAAACAGTCTGGAACAGCAGACTGCTCTGCAGGCGCAGGGAACACCTGGGGCTTCAGTGTAAGTGTGTGCTCCTGGGATAAGTGAGTGGCTGGGGAACGAGCGAGCTTGTCACCTTCATCCCCTTCACGAGCAGTTGCACCTCCTGCTGCTCTCGGGTGGATCCGCCTAGGTTCCTGGTTTGTAATTCAGAACTCCAAGCGCTTTCAGGTTTATAGATGGGCTGTCATGCTGGTTAGAATGCAGGATAAAGGATGCAACTCTTAAATTATCGAAACCAATCAGACTGCAAGGAAGGCACAGGAGGAGGAAGGGTGACTGGCTCGCTTGCAGCACCAAGTACAGCGGGGCTGCGGTCTGGGGACATAGATGCTTCTGTAGCTGCACACGTGGAAAGGCAGGTAGATCCTCTTGAAAACTGCACCTCAAGCTCTCTTCCCTTTCAGCTGCTGCTGGTATCTAAACCTTAGCTCGCACCTACGTGGAGAGCACGCGAGGCTTGACTAACCCGGGGAGCGGCGTGCGGTGGCTCTGCCTGTGCCAGCCCCTCACCGCC
Source organism: Cygnus olor (assembly GCF_009769625.2). NCBI lineage: Eukaryota > Metazoa > Chordata > Aves > Anseriformes > Anatidae > Cygnus > Cygnus olor. The sequence continues at coordinate 8,825,822 of NC_049176.1, read as the reverse complement.
TGGCTCAGCCGGGGCTCCCGGCGGGCAGGGACTGATGCTCGGGGCTTTCTCCCTGCAGCTTGAAGGACGCCAATGACTTGCCCATCCAGTGTGAGATTTCTCCCCTCATCTCCTACGGCGGAGAGGTAAGGGGCATGGGACAAAGCACACGGGGAGGCTCACAGGGTGTGTGCGCGAATGCTGGCCTGGGGAACGTGCTCCCAGACCCCTGGGAGTGGAGTAGAGCGGGGTGAAAGCATCCTTGGGTTCGTGGTGACGTTACCTGCGGCACTCGAGGCTGTGGCCCTGAACCTCTGACGCAGGTGGGGTGGGAGCCTGCCCGTGAGCAGTGCAGTAGGTCGGCAGAGGAGGCGCAGGACGGCTCTCCAAGCAGCGCAGTCCTTTTAGCCCAGTCCTTTTAGCCATAGCGAGGCTGGGCTCTGTCCTCAGCGGGGAGCCCCAAGCAGCTGGAGGGCAGCACCACTGCGAGCAGCCCCAGGCAGCATGCCTGCCTTCGTTCAGCTTCCTAACGAGCTGCTTCCCGCCCCGCCAGGGTCTGGAGAAGTACGTGAAGGACCGGGAGTTCCGTGCACCTCTGATTATCGACGAGGACGGGGTCCACGAGCTGGTGAAGAACGGGATGTAGCGGCAGCCCGAGGCAGGCTGCCCGCCCCGGCTGGCCCCGTCACCTCGGACACAGGAAGGTTTCTTGCTGGAGCTGCCGGGGGCTGGTCCTGCTCCCTCTGAGCTCCCGCAGGGGAGGACGCAGCCCACTCGGTTCTTGGCACGTTGTATGCTTCTATTTATATTTTAATTTAAAAACCAAACACTTTATGGATTTCCCCTGCCACGAAGCACGGCTGCGGTGCTGCTCTTTGCACTTCAGGCCGTGGGCATTTATTTTAAACATGTATATAGTAACAGTCATTGTACATGCAGAGGATTTTTATGGTACGGGGCTGGGGGTAATCTTGAATTTTTATTTTTCTCAAATCTACATGACTATTTTTTTTAATAGGGTTCTTGTCATTGCCCGTGTCCTCCCTTTAGGTCGTCCTTTGTATGTCGCACAACTGGAATTGCCTGATTAAACCCCTGAGTCCCTCCTGTCTGTCATCTGGTGGTGTTTTGCACCTGGGGCTTTCTGCAGAGGGTCTGCTCGTGGAGCAGAGTCCGACCTCTCCCTGCTGCGCTCCCAGCGCGGCGGGGGTGGCTGGCTGGGGAGGAGTCCTGGGCCCGTCCCCTGGCACAAAGGGCTTGTTTGCAGCGTTTCTTGAGAAAAGGGGGCTGTGCTTTCCTCTCAAATTCCTGGGAACGGCTGCAAGCCTCAGACAGGTAGGAACGGGCAGGTGCGCAGCTCCATCGGAGCGCAGGGTGAAGCCAGCCCGGCACAGTGCCCTCTAGCAGCATCCGCGGCTTTGTGGGAGGACGCGTTGGTTCCTGCGTGGTGTCCCCATGCCTTGGGGCACAGATCTCCATGACGGATGTCACCGAGTCCCCTGGGGGCGGAGGTTGGGCAGCCCCAGGCTCAGACAGGGCTGTGCGGGGGGTCCTGGCTGCTGCCGGGGCTCTGTGTGGCCGGGGCGGGCTGGTGGCTGCTGGTCCCGGGGGAGGTGGGGTGGGACGGGAGCCAGGGGCTGCCGCGGAGTGCCGCGGGTGGTCTGCATCCCGCCGCCCTGTGCCCCTGCCCTGTCCCCCTGCTGGCTCTACTGGCCTGGGGAGCAGCCACCACAGGGAAGGGATGTCCCTGCTTCCTGGGGAGCAGACGGGTGCCCCCAAAGCAGGATGGGGTGCTGGTCTCTGGTGCAGGACAGACCACAGCATGTCGGGGGGATGCAGGTGGCCCCGGCACGGAGCAGCAGCAGGGGTCTGCAGGGTGCAGGGGGGCTCCGCTGGCTCCCCGGGCGCTGGGAGGGATGGGGAGGAGGCGGTGTTTGCCTTGGCTCGGCTCTGTTTGCACACTGACACCTTTGCACCAGGTCCTGGGATGGAGCCCGCTGCCAAGTTATTTCAGCGCTAATTCCAGGTGGCAGGAGGCGAGCGGGGGGGCTGGCGGCTGTGCTGGCGTGCACGTAGGGGAGCAGGGGCAGCCCGCACCGGGGTGTGCCCCCTGGGGCTATGGGGTGGCACAGCGCTGCAGCAGGCGCTGCTCCTGCCTGCCCCAAGGGGCTCAGGTCTGCCTGCCTGCCTGGGGCGAGGGTCCCCAGCGCCCCACCAGCACCCTGCCGGGCAGCCGATGGCTTCCAGCGCAGCTGACTCAGAATTTGTTTGTCTGCAGCCCAGATGGGCCGGCAGTTTGGCAGCGAGGTCTGTTTTGGGGTTTTGGAGCGAGGCGGCGGCACTCGGGCAGGCGCCGTGTCCGGCTCGGGGTGCCCAGCAGGGTGAGAGAGCTTTTTGGGGGCGTGCTGAGCTGCTGCTCGGGGAGGCGCTGGTGCGGGAGAGCAGCTCCTGGCCATGCGCACCCTGCAGGGAGGGGGCTGCAGGCACCAGCACCCCCAGCCTGGCTGCCTGGGGTGGCAGCGGGGGCTGCTTCCCTCCCGCTGCGGCACGGGCGCTGGCACAAAATCCAGCAAAAAACAGTTAAAAATTAAAATCAGTGTTATTTCTATTGCACAAAAAATTGTTGAACCCGTTATTATTTTCCTCCGTGCTGCGTCGCACAGTCAGTGGCCGCCGAGCCAAATCCCTGCCTGGAAGTGATGTAAAAGCACAAATTTCAGCGTGCAGCCTGGGGAGCCCCAGGGCTGCTCCCGCTCCCCACGTGGGGCAGGTGGGCTCGGCCGCGGCACCACCGAGCGCAGGCGCTCTGCGGAGCGATCGGGGGCCCCGAGCGGGGTGGCACCTGGAGAGGGGACCGGAGGGGTTGTGGGGGCTCCTCCATCACCCACATTTTGGGGAGCCCCTCGTGGTCTTCGTGGCACAGGAGGAGGGTCGGGCACGCGTGCCGTCCTGCTGCCTCGGGGTTGAGCGTGGAAAGAAAAACGCTGCCTATTGCTTTAAGCTCTCTCACCGGCCACAGGCTATGAATGGGTTTTGCTGTAAATTATAGCTTTGCACACATTCCCTCGGGTCGAGGAAAATAACCTCCGCCGAAAAGCCAGCCTGGATTGGTGACTGGCTCCCCCTCTCCGCTCCCTAATTGAAACCAAATGTGCAAGATGTAGGATTGTGGGATTTCTGGCCAGCTCCCAGGAATCCGCAGAATGCGAGCGCGCTCGCAGAGGCATCTTGCATCAGCCCGGGGAAGTTCGCTCCTCGCCTGGCTCCCCCAGCCCGGGCGAGGAGCGAGGAGCCCGCCCGCCCACCGCCGCCTCCCCGCTCCGGTGAGTCGCTTGGGTCCCTGGGGAGGCGTTTGCTGCCCCGTCCTGGGGTTTTGGGGGGATGTAGGGTCTGCCCTGCTCTGCCTGGGACCTCAAAGCTGGGACGGGTCCCCCTGTGGGGCGAGGAGGGGATGGGGCAGCAGCGGCTCCGCGTGGGGCAGCATCCTTGCCTGGGGTGCTGGCGCTTGGCCCTTTCTCTCCGTTTTCCCCCCTGCCAACGTTTCGCCCCGCGCCGTGCCTGGCCAGCGCTTCCTGGTGTCTCCTCCTCTCCCGCCTGCGTGTGCTGGCAGAGCCGGCGGCGGTGCTGGCCGGCCACGGTGGCCCTGCTGTCCCTCTGGTCCCCAAGCTGGGCACAGGCTCACGATACGGGGGGACATGGCACGAACCGTCCCCGTCCTGGCGCTGGGGACCCGCTGGTGGCTTCCCGTGCCCTGTGGCCGTGGCGGGGCGATGCCGTGCGTCGTGGCACGCAGCGGGAGGAGGGCCCCAGCTCTCGGCTGCCGGGGGGCCCGCGCTGGGTGCAGCGCCCACGGGGCCACGTCCCCAGCCCTGCTGCCACTGGGCTGTGCTCTTGGCATCTCCCCGGGGCAGCTGGTGGCCCTGGGGACACGCCGGGTGCTCCTCGCGCGCTGCACTACTGCGATGAGCCCGTGGCTGGGGAGACGCCTGCAGCTCCAGAAAATGGGGATGCATCCAAGCCAGGCAAGGTCTAAAATGGCATTTTGGGGAAGGAGGGGGACTACGCGTCCCGGCATGCCGCTCTGCGCTCCCGCAGCGGCTGCGCCGGTGGCACGGCATGCCGGGGGCTGTAGTGCCAGGCCCCCTACCCAAACCACCGCCTGCCTCGGGCCTTGGCACACCCCAGTCGCCTGCTTGCCCTGCACCAGCCTCCTTCCCGGCAGCGGGGTGTGCTCAGGGCACCCACGGGCTCGTTTCTGAACAAGCATGGGTTTTTTTATTTATTCATTTCCCCCCCTAATTTTCCCCGTAATTTCAGTAGCACAAGAAAGGAGGAAAAATAAAAGGAAAAGGAAAAACAAACACAGAAAAAAAACGGAAGCGGAACAGGGAAGCCTAAGGGAGGATCTCCACAAACGCTATGCAGTAAAAATTTCCAGCAATCGGAAAACTTGGGCGAACCTTTTCGGGCAAACCGTTGCAAAGCCATCCTTTTTGTCAGGGCTGGTGGAACAAAACCGGTTTCCAGCTGTTTTGCCAGCAGCGCTGGGCTGCTCAGACCATGTGCACCTTCGCCTGGCGCTGCCTCCAGCCCGGCCCCGCGGCAGGGCAGCGAGCGCTCCACGAGGAGCAAACGCCCCTCTGTTAGCCCAAATGTAAATCCTTCCCCTTCGGGAGGTGGCGGCATCTGGTACCCTGATGCTTAAAGAGTTTACTCAGCCTGAAAGAATAGTGGGAAAAAATCTCTGTGGCCATCCGTTGGAATGCAGGAGGAAATTGAGATTTTAGGGTCGGAGAGACCGGCCATCAGCGAACACCGGAGCCTCGCGCGCTTCTCACCAGCCCCAACTCTGTAGCTGAAATTCCCATTTGCAGCTGAGCTGGCTGGCAACTCAGGCTGTTGCCTAGACTTTCGGGGCTTGGAGCAGGAAAAAAGGCAATGATATATATGCGTTTCCAAAAGAAAGAGGAAAAAAAGGGGAGGAAGATCGCTCTAAGTCGGGGTGTGCGTTTGCGCTGCCCGTGGAGGGGATGGTGTTGAGCAGAGCCGCCTGCTGAATCCTACAGCCCCTGCTCAGAGCCCCCAGGTGCACGTGAAGGATGTGACCACTGCCCCCCAAAAGCCCCGTGGCTGCAGCGATGAAGCAGAGCTGGGGGCAGCCCCGGGGCTGAGCCAGGGGTGCCCCGTGCTCACCACCTGCCTGCTCCTATTTAACTGTGCTCGCCTCCTCCTGGGCAGCTCCCGCCGGCCCGGGGCTGACTCTCACCTCCCTGGTGACACCAAGATTGGCACTGGAGTGGAGAACCATCAAAAAAATGCCGCATAAATCTCGGGCAATTACCTGTTATTACGTCTCCGGAGCCAGAAGGCAAGGAAAGCGCGCTTTGCAACGTGATATTGCTGCTACGAGCCGAGGTTGTGCAATGTGCTGCTTTCCAATCCACCCGAGCGTTTCTGCCTGTTGGTCCAGGACGGTGCTGAGCCTGAGTGGGGCTGTCGGAGGCTCTGTGTGCTGCCCGTGGCCCTTCTGGCAGCAGGGGCAGGGGAGCGGGGTGCCTGAATACCAGCACAGAGGCACAGGGGGGTTTGGCTGCAGCGTGTGACCCATCCTGGCCGTGTCTCCGCAGGACCGCCGACATGCCAGCCCTCCCCACGCCTCTGCTGCTGCTGGTGGTGCCGCTGCTCTGCGTCCCGCGGGCTGCACGAGCCCAGGTCAACCCGGGTAAGCGAGAGCCCGGCAGCAGCTTGGTGCTGGGGCCGAGGCAGGGCTGGCCTCACCTCCAGCCGGGTTTGCAGCTTGGGAACTGGATGAGAGCGGTGCAGGAGTGCCAGGCGTGCCGCAGGCTGTGCCCGAGCTGTGCACGGGCAGCGGGTGCTGCCGGGGCTCGGTGTCACCACGGCCCCGCGCTGCCCCGTTTCCTCGGGGCATTTTGTGGATGGAGCTTTGTGGGGCTGGAGCTGGCGGGGAGAGGGTAAACACGGCCAAACAAGCCGGCCTTTCAGCAGCTCTCTTGGCAGCCAGGCGCGAAAAATAACCCCTGGGAAGCGGCGGGGACGCGGTGCCGAGCAGGGGACGCAGCCCACCCGCTGCTCCGGGTACTTTTCCACTCCTCGTGGGGCCGGCAGGTTTTGTCCCTTGCTGCCAGGGGCAGGTGGGGAGCAGCGAGGTGGCACGGCTGAGGACAGGTGGCTGCGGGTGGGATTTGGGGCTCTGTATTGGGCCCTCCGGGTGCCCAGGGGCTCTCCCACCGTCGCCAAAACGCTTTGCAGCAAGGATGGTGGGATGTCCGCGTGCTCCCAGTCCTTCCCTGTCCAACAGGGCAGAACCAGCCCCTGCTAGCTCCTGGCTCGATGCTTCGAGAGGGGCTGGCAGCTCCATTTGCCTGGGCAGGTGTCGGAGACATCCCGTCACCCTTTGTCCCTCCCCCACAAGCCGGAGGGATGGAGCACACTGCCTCCCCTGCAGCTGCGGAAAGGTGACCTAAATGGGGAGCGAGGGGGCAGCCTGCTCAGCACCCCGCTCAGCACCCCGCCGTCTCCTTGCAGCGGTGTGCCGCTACCCCCTGGGTATGTCGGGCGGGCACATCCCCGATGAGGACATCTCCGCCTCCAGTGGTCCGAGTCCACGGCCGCCAAGTACGGACGGTGAGTGCGGGGCACTGGCAGGGCGGGCGGGGGGGATGCTGAGACGGGACAGGCTCAGCTGGGGCACGGGGACGGCTTTGGCCACCTGCAAACCGCTGCTCTGCCCTCCCCGTGGCACTCGCAGGCTGGACTCGGAGGATGGCGACGGTGCCTGGTGCCCTGAGATCCCGGTGGAGCCCGATGACCTGAAGGAGTTCCTGCAGATCGACCTGCGCGCCCTGCACTTCATCACGCTGGTGGGCACCCAGGGCCGCCACGCCGGGGGCCACGGCAACGAGTTTGCCCCCATGTACAAGATCAACTACAGCCGGGACGGCACCCGCTGGATCTCCTGGAGGAACCGGCACGGGAAGCAGGTGGGGAGGCTGCCGAGCGCCCCGTGCGGCTGCCCGCAACCCGCTCCACCCCTCAGCATCCCCGCAGGGCACCGGGGCCGTGCCCACCGCGGTTGTGTCTCCCCAGGTCCTGGATGGAAACACCAACCCTTACGACATCGTCCTCAAGGACCTGGAGCCGCCGCTCATCGCGCGCTTCGTCCGCTTCATCCCCGTCACCGACCACTCCATGAACGTCTGCCTGCGCGTGGAGCTCTACGGCTGCGTCTGGCTCGGTGGGTGGCGTGCGCCCAGGTGCTCAGCTGCCTGTGGGGCTGTCTGTCTGTCTGTCCATCCCATCAGGGCTGCATGGGGGCCAGCTGGGCTCACCGCAGCATGGTCCTGGGGCAGAGCAGCCGCTCACCCTCCCTTCCCCGCAGACGGGCTGGTGTCCTACAACGCGCCGGCTGGGCAGCAGCTCGTCCTCCCCGGCGGCACCATCATCTACCTGAACGACTCGGTGTACGACGGGGCCTTCGGGTACAGGTGAGGAGCGGGGTCTCGTACAGCCAAAGCTGCAAGGATATGGGGTCCCCCTGTTTCCAGGGGCTGTGAGGAGCAGTCAGGTGCCCAGGCTGCTGCTGCTCTCATGGGGCTGGGCACTATCAGGCTCCCGGTGCTCACGAGAGTCCCCCTTTCCCGCCTGTGGCAGCATGACGGAGGGGCTCGGCCAGCTGACGGACGGGGTGTCGGGGCTGGACGACTTCACGCAGACCCACGAGTACCACGTCTGGCCGGGCTACGACTACGTGGGCTGGCGCAACGAGAGCACCGCCGGCGGCTACGTGGAGATCACCTTCGAGTTCGACCGCATCAGGAACTTCACCACCATGAAGGTCCGTGCGCCCCGTGCCCCCGGCCCCGTCCCTCGGCGGGCCGTGCTCACGGGCTGCCCCACAGGTGCACTGCAACAACATGTTCGCCAAAGGGGTGAAGATCTTCAAGGAGGTGCAGTGCTATTTCCGCTCCGACGCTGGCGAGTGGGAGCCCAACGCCGTCTCCTCGGTGCTGGTGCTGGACGACGTGAACCCCAGCGCCCGCTTCGTCACCGTGCCCCTGCTGCACCGCATGGCCAGCGCCATCAAGTGCCAGTACTACTTCGCCGACACCTGGATGATGTTCAGCGAGATCACCTTCCAGTCGGGTACCGGCACGCTGCCGTCCCTAGGATCCCTCCTACGTGGGGCATTCGGTGGGGAAGCGGAGCTGGGGGTGCCCGTGCCCCCGCCCCAACAGGCTCTTCTTCTCCCTTGCCAGATGCAGCCATGTACAACAACTCGGTGGCCCCCCCGGAGATGCCCATGGCCCCCACCACGTATGGTAACAATGAAAAGTGTGCCACCCTGAACCGGGCAGGACTTGGGGTCACTTTCCCATGGGAAGATGCTTGGGGGGCTCCAAAAGGGGAGAAAAGGGAGCAGGGGCTGTCCCCTCACCCCAGCACGATCTGCTTTTGCTGTCCCCTCCTGCCAGACCCCACCCTCAAGGTGGATGACAGCAACACGCGCATCCTGATCGGGTGCCTGGTGGCGATCATCTTCATCCTGGTGGCCATCATCGTCATCATACTGTGGCGGCAATTCTGGCAGAAGATGCTGGAGAAGGTAGGCACGTGCGGGGTGGCTGGTGGGCTCTCACCGCAGCCCCCTGCTAACCGAGGGCAATCACAGAGGCGTCTGTGCCAAGCTCTTCTCTGTAGGGGCAGATAATAGAGGGGTGACAGCTGCAATATGTTTGGGGGGACAAATGCCTTCCCAGTGTTGCGGCCTTGGGACAGGGCACCAGAAAGGGGTCTCTGGCCACGGTGGTGGGACCTGGTGCCGGGACAGGGCTGTGCTGAGCCCCGGAGGCCCCGTCCCAGCTCTCCCCTCCCTCGCCCCCTCTCACAGGCATCGCGGAGGATGCTGGATGACGAAATGACCGTCAGCCTCTCGCTGCCCAGCGAATCCAGCATGTTCAACCACAACCGCTCCCTCCTCGTCCAGCGAGCAGGAGTCCAACTCCACTTATGACCGCATCTTCCCACTGGGACCGGACTACCAGGAGCCCTCGCGCCTGATCCGCAAGCTGCCCGAGTTCACGCCGGGGGAGGAGGACACGGGTGAGGAACGGGGAAATCCTCCCCGGGGGGGTCACACGAAGCTGGTGCTTGAAGGTCATCCTCGTGACACTGCAGCTCTGAAGGACGTTGGGTGCCCACCAGGAGCGTGGGGATGCCGGGGTGGGAGCTGGTCCCGTGCCCTGCCATGGGCAGGACACCCCCGGCAGGGCTGGCCCTGCTGTCTCCCCTAGGCTGCAGCGGCCTCGTGAAGCCATCCCCGGCCGGTGTCCCCGAGGGCGTCCCCCACTACGCCGAGGCCGACATCGTGAACCTGCAGGGCGTCACGGGAGGCAACACCTACTCGGTGCCAGCCATCACCATGGACCTGCTCTCTGGCAAGGACGTGGCTGTGGAGGAGTTCCCCAGGAAGCTGCTGACCTTCAAGGAGAAGCTGGGGGGGGCCAGTTCGGGGAGGTGAGAGAGAGCTGGGCCTCCGTGGGGCTGGGAGGTGCGAGGCACGGCTGGGCAGGGGAGCTGCAGAAGCCTCCTGTGGGGAGCAGCTCACTCCTGCTTGGTGCCTTCATCCCAAAATGGCACCTGGATGGACCCTGGGGAGTGCCATCGGGTCTGGGCCACCCTGCTTGTGGGCACGGTGCTGGGCTGGGGGAGCCCTGCCTCAGCAGGACCGCAGGAGGTGGAGGTAACGTCTGCCCGCCGCAGGTCCATCTCTGTGAAGTGGAGGGCATGGAGAAGTTCACGGACAAGGACTTCGCTCTGCAGGGCCTGGAGGCCAGCTCCGACCGCCCTGTGCTGGTGGCTGTGAAAATGCTGCGGCGGACGCCAACAAGAACGCCAGGTACTGGCACCCCTCCCCACAGCCCCACTGGGGGCAGCTGGGACATTTGGGGGTGCTGGGGTGCCAGGGGTCGGGACCCTGGATCCTTGCTAGTCCTGAGATGCTCCCCAAGCCCCCTCCATCCCCTGAGCACACCCCAAAAGGATCAGCTCCAGGTCCCTCGGGGTATCTTGTGGTGCTTTCCCGTGGGGAGGGACTGGCGGGTTGTCCTGAAGGCCTCTCGGCCCGTCGGTGTGGTCTGCCCGACCCATGTGGTCTCTGTCCCCGAAAGGAATGACTTCCTGAAGGAAATCAAGATCATGTCGCGGCTCAAGGACCCCAACATCATCCGGCTGCTGGCGGTGTGCATCGCGGATGACCCGCTGTGCATGATCACGGAGTACATGGAGAACGGGGACCTCAACCAGTTCCTGTCTCGCCACGAGGCGCAGAGCCCCCCGGACGCCCACGCGCCCACCGTCAGGTAGTGCCAGCGGGACGGGGGTGTGGGGATGGCGGCAGGGCCCCTGCCCCGCTCCTGCCCGGCGCCTCAGTGCCCCGCCGTCTCCCCAGCTACCGCGACCTGCGCTTCATGGCCACCCAGATCGCGTCGGGCATGAAGTACCTCTCCTCCCTCAACTTCGTGCACCGGGACCTGGCCACGCGCAACTGCCTGGTGGGGAAGCGGTACACCATCAAGATCGCCGACTTCGGCATGAGCAGGAACCTCTACAGCGGGGACTACTACCGCATCCAGGGCCGGGCTGTGCTCCCCATCCGCTGGATGTCCTGGGAGAGCATCCTGCTGGTAGGTGGGGGGCTGGTGCGTGATAGAACAGTATGTGGCATCCTCTCCCAGCCACGCTCAGACCCCAAAGAGGCAGCAGGGGCATTTTTTGTCTTCGCGGTGAGCTCGGTCCTTCCCAAGCTCTGGCTCGGAGCTGGGGCTGCGGTGGAGCTCACCCCAGAAGAGGGAGCAGGTCCATGGTGCTGAGACCCTGAGGAGCCCAGGGCATTTGGGGCCTATGGGGTGGGGCAGGGTGCTGGCCCACCCTGACCCCGCTCCGTCCCTCTGCCCAGGGCAAGTTCACCACGGCCAGCGACGGTGGGCGTTTGGCGTGACGCTGTGGGAGACCTTCACGCTGTGCGCGAGCAGCCCTACTCGCAGCTGTCCGACGAGCAGGTCATCGAGAACACCGGAGAGTTCTTTCGGGACCAGGGCCGACGGTATGGACGGGATGGGACAGGATGGGCAGTGGGGACTTGGGCTCCTCGGGGACCTGGGAAAGATTTAAGGTAATGGATAGGACGAGTGGCCGGGGGGGTGAGCTGCGGGGCAGGAGCTGTCGGGGCTGTTCACCCGTGGCCAAATCCCACATTGCCGCTGTGAGTTGGGAGGGCTTTTCCCCAGGCAGCCCCGAGCGGCGCGGTGAACTCCCGCGGGACCCGCTCGGTGTTGTCCCATGGGTTTTAGTGGCGGTAACTCTCTCCCTCGGTGCTCTCTGCCTTTGTGTTTGAAGACATACCTTCCCCAGCCACCGCTGTGCCCGACTCTATCTATAAGCTAATGCTGAGCTGCTGGCGACGGGACACTAAAGACCGTCCCTCCTTCCAGGACATCCACCGCCTGCTCCACGAGCCAGCCAGCGACGAGTGACCCCGTGCTGCCCAGCCCCACGGGACCCCCCTGCACCGCCCGGACCCGGCGGCACGCCGCGGGCACCCTGGTTAGGTCTCCATTGCACAGCCTAGGAGGAAAACCCAAACAGGACGGGGAGCCGAGGCGTGGGACAGCACGGACCCGGAGCAGTCCTCTGCTGCCCCTGGGGCGGCCGCGGGCTGAGGTGGAGGTTATTTATTGAGGCGCCGCGCTCCTGGTGGCAGGACGGGGACGGAGCCGCATGCCCCGAGGGAGCAGGGGGCACCGCCAGGAGCCGTGCGGTTACGGGGCGGCGAACTGGAGCTCTCTGGGCTTTTTGGGGGATTTTGGGTCACGGCCGTGGGAGGGGCAGGAGCCCCACTCGTGCCCGCATGGCATCCAGCCTCTGCTGCCAACCCGAACCTGTGACGGCCTGCAGACAGACTGATGGACAGATGGACAGAAAGACAGATAGTAGGGCCCGCCGCGGCCCTGACCATGGCTTGTGGGGGTCGCCTAAGCCCCCCTGCCCCACTGGGACACCCGTCGGGCCCCCGGCCACGCACGGCGTGCGGAACTTTGTACTTCCCTAACCCTGTCCGCGTTACTGTGGCCCTGCTATGTTCCATAGGCGCCCCTCCAGGCGGGGGCCACCCTGCTAAGAGCCCCTCGCTCCATCACTCAGCCTCGTGGTGTCCTTGTGTGGGGGGGAGAGACCCTCAGGGGGCAGCGCGGGGACTTGGGGGCTGGGGTGCCATGGGGGGGCTGCTGGCGGGGAGTGGGGGGCGCAGGGAGGAGGATTGGGGTTGTGTGGGGCGAGGAGGGGACCGGGGGCCCAAGGGACCCCTATGGGACCCCTATGGGGCCCCTATAGGACCTCTATGGGGCCTCTGCCTGCCCCCTCGGGGCCCGGGGAGGGGGGGGGGGGGCGAACTTGGGAGAGAGGGGCGTGGCTAATTGGGGTGGGAGTGGTTAACAAGTGACCGTGGCTAAGGGTGGTGGGCGTGGCTAAGGGTGGCGGGCGTGGTCTTTCTAGACCCCGCCCCCTCTCCTCACCCCGCCCACCAGCTCTCGGCCCACCATCACGCCACCGCCCCCCGCGGCCCCGCCCCCGCCGCGCGCGCCGATTGGCCGAGGGCGGAGGGCGGGGCGGTGACGTAAGGCGGGAAAGAGGCGGTTATAGCGCGCCGGGCGGAGGGCGGCGATCGCGGTGCGGGCATGGAGCGGGTGGTGCTGGTTACGGGCGCCAGCGGGTGAGTGCGGCTGGGACCGGGACCGGGGTCGGGGACAGGGACGGGCTCCGGGATCGTGGATCGGATGCCGTGGGTTGCCCACGCGTCCCCGTAACGTTTTTCCCCCCCGTGCCCTCGCAGCGGCGTGGGGCTGGCGCTGTGCCGGCGGCTGCTGGAGGAGGACGGCCGCATCCACCTGTGCGTGGCCTGCCGCAACGCCCCCAAGGCCGAGGCCACGCGCGATGCCATCCTGGAGGTGCATCCCGCAGCCCAGGTCTCCACCGTGGAGGTGGACCTGGGCAGCCTGGCCTCCGTGCTGCGTGCGGCAAGGGAGCTCCGATGCCGGTGAGTGTCCCCACACGTGTCCCCCCCGTCCCTGTGTGTCCCGTCCCCACGCCCTCCTCACCCTGCTGCTCCCGTCTCCACGTAGGTTCCAGCGCCTCGACTTTGTCTACCTCAACGCCGGCATCATGCCCAACCCGCACGTGAACTTCAAGGCCCTCTGGAAAGGACTCCTGACCGGGTAGGGGGACGTGGGGTGGTTACTGCGTGGAGAGGGTGTTGGGGTGCTGCTGGTGTGTCGGTCGGGGTGGGTGAGGTGTGCCCTGAAGACCCTGCTCCCCTTCCTTGGCACAGACCCACAGACTGCTTTGGGTTGGAAGGGATGTTAAAGACCAGCCAGGTCCACCCCCCTGCCCTGGGGCAGGGACACCTCCCACCAGGTCCAGGTGCCCTGAGGCCTCTCCTGCCTGGCCTTGAACACTCCCAGGGATGGGACTTCCCTAGCTTCTCAGGGCAGCCTGTGCCAGTGCCTCAACCCCATGAAAAAGATCTTATATTTAACCCAAATCCATTCTCGTTCAGTTTAAAACCTTTGCCCCTGGAGCATGTCCCCATACAAGGTATGGGCTTGCTTGGGGTGGGCTTGGCAGCCAGGTGAGGTGTCCTGCAGCACCCGGTGCAGCGTCTGATGGGCATGGGGTCTAATATAGCTGGGTGCTGAATATAGATGCTAGGCTCCTTTCTTTATGTGCATTAGGCTTGATGCTAGGTCTCTGCTCCATGGTGGAGCTTGGCTTCTGTGTATCATTCCTCTCTAACTCCTGTCCTTGGCTTCCAGGAAGCTGCTTCACATGCTGACCACAGCGGAAGGTGTAATGACCCAGACGGACAGGCTGAATGGAGACGGGCTGCAGGAGGTGTTTGCTACCAACCTCTTTGGACACTTTATCCTGGTGAGGCTGCGTACAAAGATTGGGCTGCGAGTCTGGTTGATGTGGCTAGGGACGGACACAGTGGGGGCTGAGGGATCAGTTCTGCCTTACAGCTGCTGACACTGCTGCAGGCTGGAGTCTGACACACAAGGAATGATAGGACAAAGGTCTCAGGCTTTGTTAAAATAGCTCCAAGTGGTGGCAGAGTTGTCATGGCAAGGGGTAATGCAATCTGAAGGTTCCTGTGGTTGGTGGAGAGAGGCAAACCGTGCGTAGTTCTCTCCCTCCTGGGAGGGAAGGCCAAGGCTTGGTTCTGTTAAATGCTGAGGTGTTAAACAGCTGCGCTAAAGGATGCCAGCTGCTTGCAGGTGTTCCTGGGGAAACCTGGGCTGAAACTGCACCTGAGCTGTGGCTTCTCTGTCAGAACTTCTTATATAGCTTGCTGGCTTGCGTGTGGCCAGTCTGGTGAAGACTGGCTAAGACCGGGAGCAGCTTTTCAGAACAGTAAAACCATACCGTAAGGCTTTAAAAGTGCCATGCTCAGTAGGCTAACAAGTCTCTTGCAGATCCGTCAGCTCGAGTCTCTGCTCTGCGGGAACGAAAAGCCCTCCCGCCTCATCTGGACCTCTTCCAGCAATGCCAGGGAATCTGCCTTCAGCCTCTCCGACTATCAGCATGCCAAGGGGCAGGAATCATACAGTTCCTCCAAATACGCCACTGACCTGACGAGCGTGGTTCTGAACAGGAAACTTAATAAGCAGGTGACAATGGGATTTGTGTGTCTGAAGAGACTAATGAGCACCTCCTATTTGTAATTATCGTTGCATTGTCGTTACCTCGTTGCATTAATTCCTAGCAGTCAGGTATGTTTCCTAGTGCACATGTAAGAACTGACCATGGGGGCTCTCAGACTGCCAGCTTCCTGGTTGGGCAGCTCACCGCTGAGATTTTCTGTCTGTTTTAATGTCAGTGGGTTTTAGCTGAAAGCAGAAGCTTTTAGGAGAGGTTCCTACCTTCCTAAAGCTTTCTCTTTAGATGAAGAGTTGATCTTAAAGAGCAAAGAGCTGCTGCTGTAACTGTGTGGGCTTGTGGGGTGGCTGCTGAACTGCACGTAGACCACCAGCACAAGGTCCTGATGTGTCAGGAGGCTGCGTGGTGGGCTTGTAACAGGCACGGACTTAATGTGAAGGCCTCTAATTTGGGACCCCTCAAAAATCAGCCTGATCACTCTGGTTCTTGCAGTCCCAGAGACATGGGTATGTGCTATTGTTCTCTGTAATCCCCTTCACTGTCCTGCTGGGAAGTGCCCCGAGGGAAGGGGTATGTTTCCTTCTCTACTCTGGGGTACTTACAAACCGTGTTTCCTCTCTGCAGGGTCTGTATTCCAGTGTTGTTTGTCCTGGTCTCGTCATGTCTAACATGACCTACAGAATTTTACCAGTGTTTCTGTGGATGCTGCTAATGCCCATCATGTGGCTGGTGAGTGAAGGTCTTCGCTGGTTTGGGGGCACGTGTTGGAGTTGCTTTGGATTGAGGCGTTGATATGTTTCACTGCAAGTGATGTGCAGCCTGCTTGTGGCTCCTGGATGCTATTGCTGCTACGTAGCTGTCCCTTCGGTTGGGTTAGGCAAGCTGGCCCTTTGCAAGTAGCCTCCTGACTTTATTGAGGGGCTGGTGGTTCCTCGAGGTAATACTGACCTGGAGTTGCAGGCTTCTTTGGGGAAAGAGGTGGTCTCCTCCCTGCTGCTCTTGCTGGCAGCTCAGCTGTCTGTGCTGACTTGTGACTGCACTGCTGTGCAGCAGTGTTAAGTGCCTGTCATCTGTCGGAGGGCTTTCAGGGTTCTCTCTGGGTGTCTGCTTCTCGGGGGCTGTTCTTCCAGAGAAGGTGAAAGGCTTGGGGAGTTAGAGGACAGGGCTTTACTGCATCCACATGGTGTTGGGCAGAGGGCCCTGCTGGTGTCTTTGTTCTGCTATTGGTTCCTCCTGAGGAGCAAGTGGGAAGGAGAAGCAGAGAAAGTGTACCCACATCTTGTAGACCTGTCCTTTAGCACCTTGGGGCTCAGTTTTCCCAGCTGAGCTCCCCTGAGCCCTTCCTGTAGTTCTGCTGCTGGGCAGTGCTGTACACCCAGCCAGAGCTCAGCCCTTCAAGCTCCCGTTGCCAGCCTGCTGTGGGCCGGTAAAATACCGGGTTTCAGTGGCAGCAGAGTTCAGGATGAAACTTGTCCCTTGTGCCGTGAAATGCTGTTCATTTTTTGCAGCAGGCTTTGCTTTCTAAGGGCATAGAAAAAAATACTGAAAAATACAAAGTCATCTGTTCTCTATTGCCTTTCCTTCTGCTTCCCCAAACTGCCTCTGCCTTTCTTCCTGAGGATTCAGCTTTTAGGTTCGGTGCTGTCCCTGCTTGCAGCCTTGCTGCAGGTGTAGCAGGATGGGCCTTCCTGCTGGAGCTGCCCGCGTGGCAGCAGCCAACCCTGCCGGATCACCTTTCTCCTGGCAGAGGAGCAGGTAGAAGGCAGTGCCTTCTCGTGTGTCCTCCAGCACTGGTGGCATTGCGGATCCGTTTTGCCTCCTGCCTTACGTGATCCCGATGCCACGGAGACAAGGCACCTGCAGGGTGCGTGTTTGGCACCCTGCCTCTGGGCTGGCTCCACGTGGAGGTGTGGGGTCCTGGATCTGGTGGGGGGGCTCCAGAGAACCGAGCTCCTGATGCTAAAGAGGTGCTCTGGTTGCAAGCAGGTGCTGTGGCCTTTAGTTGGATTTCAGAAGCATTTCTACCCCTGGTAGGCGATCTTGTGTTGCTGAGCTTGCCAGAGAAACCTTGGGCCAAAACACTGATTCTGCCTTGTATTTCATTTCCCCTCAGATACGCTTTTTTGCCAAGACTTACACCCTGACACCGTTTAATGGAGCAGAAGCCCATGTAAGTGGTTCACAGCCTGATTTAATAGCCCTCCCTCCTGGGTAGCTCTCTGTGTCTGCAGGCTGGAACCAAGAGCCCTGCTGCAGGCTGTGTGCTGCATCTCCCCTCTGAATCGCTCCCAGCAGGGAGCCCCAGGGCACCAGCAGTGCCAGGGCTGGCCCCACAGGTGCTGGATGCTTCGTGCCCATCATTGGGTTCCCATAGAAGGGAAGGATTTCGGGAAAACCCTGTCCCTTAAATCTCTGCTCCACTGCTGTTTGTCCTAGGTGTGGCTGTTCAAACAGAAGCCAGAGTACCTGGATGCGCTTGTCAAGTACCACAGCTGTACCTCTGGGCTGGGGAAGAACTATGTGGAGCCCAGAAAGGTGAACAGGGCAGCCCCCTGCGGCGGGGGGCTCGGCTGGGCCGCGGTCCTGCCCTGGAGCAGGAACTGGGCATGTGTTGGGTGCAGGGAGGGATTGGGGTTGTTTGTGAGGCTTCCTGGGGTACCTTCAGTCCCGTGCTGGGGTCTGGGAGCTTCTAGGGCAGGCCAGGAAGGTTTGTGGTAGAGGATGTGAAGCTCAGTGTGGTGTGGGGTGAAGTCAGGCTGTTGTGCCTGTTCCTTAGTCGCATGGTCCCTCTGTGCGGGGGGCAGAGAGAAGCAGCAAGAACGGCTGCTGTCAGCTGAAGTTCAGCCCATGGCAGTGGGGCATGGGAGCTGGAGGTATTTAGGTCTCTGATGCCCGTGCTTCACACCTGGGACTCTGCTGCACCATGAGCTGGACTCGATCAGGTTCAGGGTATGTCCTGGTGTTACCTCCACAGTGGAGGTGCTGCTCAGAACAGGATCAGTGTGTGATTTCCCCAAAATATGCTCTGTCCCGTGCCCTGGGGTTGGATGCCTTTGGGTGCCCCTCTGAACACAAGTTCTGCAGGGGCATCCTGCTGTCCCCAGAGCTGCCCACAGGGCTTGTGCTGGCTGCCGTCAGCGGAGCCTCTTACTAATCTTACTCTTTTCCAGATGGATGTGGATGAAGAAACCGCTGAGAAGTTTTACCAGAAGCTGTTGGAACTGGAGGAGCAGACTCTGGAGAGATACGGTGACCTCCTAGACTAAGTAAAAGCCTGTCTCGGGGGGTTAACGGGCTCATGTCAGTAACATGGGCTTCCTTCATTCACTCTGGTGCTACTCGTGCCTGCCGTTGTGCAGGCACACGGCTTCAGACCCCATCTTCCTTCTCTACAGAAGGTGAACAGTTCCTGAAGAGGGAAATGTGAAAACTGAAGAGAAATACTTAGTCTTTCTGGTATGGGACCTTTCTGGCATAGAACTGGAAACCTAGTGTAGGTGGAAACTATCTTAACACAGTTGCGAGTTTGTTTTCCAAAAGCATGACTGAGCTGCCTACAGCTCAGGAAGAACCTGAAAACATGGTTTACGTCTGGCTTAGTGTGGGAAAGGCAACAGCCTGGGTGCCGCCGTGCCTCGTGGCTCCACCAGTCTTTCAAGATGGCTCCCGCTCGTGACCTGTGGTTAATCCTGCAGTACTTGAAGGCCCATCCTCGGCAGAGCTGCTTCTGTTCCTGCACCCGAGCTGGGGCCGGCTCTCCAGGCGTGCTCAACAAGATCTGACCTCTGGAAGTGTGAGCTCTGTCACATCTGAGGCAAAGCTCCAGGAAAAGCTGGGCTGGGCCTAAAATGAATGTGCACCCCTTGCCTCAGCTGTGAGGACGGGTGCCTTTCCAGACATGAGCCATCCCGTGGATTTGGGGCCATATATTCCAACCGTGACCATCTGGAAAGGCTGAAACTGCTGATGGTAGCTAGGTTTCAGGGCTAGACTGCTCTGTAGCACGAATGAGAGGTTACCCTGTTATTTTATCTATTTAACTGTCTTTTTATGTTTACTGTACCAAGTATTCTTCCTGTTGTCTGTTTTGGGAGCTGCACTGAGTGCCTGGTGTACTTCAAACGCTGCAACAAATAAATAATTGGAACTGACTTGTGGCCTTGCTGCAATGGGTTTTTTGCTCAACACTCGACTACTGGTTTGTGTGTGGCCTTGCACAATGAGCCCCGGTCTACCTGGGGAGGTGTGGGGTTGGGTCCCCCCTTCCTCAGGGGAGCTGTGAGCAACCTGTTTGGGCCTACTTCTCCTATTCCTTCTAATTAGGGGAAGGCATTAGTAACTTCTGAGGACTTTAGCGTGGTTTTGTGTGCTGAACACCTGCAGACTATTTCCCAGCTTTAGGCACTTGGGAGAAGTAGATGTCTCTGGCACTTACTCACCCGGACTTGTCACATAATTACTGATCTATTAGTGCCCTATTAGCGAGTGCTCAGCATGCCCAGGTGCTGCCCTGCGGCCTAGCAGCAGCAGTGTGAGGCAGGGAGGGAGGCTGAGCTCTGGCAGCTGTGGAGCAGACCAGGGCTGTGCTTTGTGCCCTTATTTATGCGCAGTCAGGGCTGTACGAGGCAGAGCAGGGTGCTGTGGCTTGGTTCAGCTGACCCCTGAAACCCTACAGGCCAGAGCTTCACCTTCCTGGTGCCCTTTCCCATGGGGAAGGAGCCACTTCCAGCAGCTGGCTGCCTCTCCTTAGTCTTTTGTGTGCCTGAAACGCTCAGCTGCTGCTTCCAGAGAGGAAGTAAGCATTTATCTTGACTGGCTCTTTTTTGTGTATTTGGGAGCTGAAGTTGTGCAGGTGTCAGGGAAGCTGAGCCTGGTGGGATGGGTCAAGCCTGTGTTGTATGCAGAGGAAGGGGAAGCATGATACTCCAACCAATCTTTGAGCTATCCATGATTTTGGAGTCAATCAGAGCTGTGCACGGGTGTCTGGGCTCATCCCGAAAGCACTTTGTGGCCCTCCCTTGAGGGTTTGGGGTTAGAGGTTGGTGAAGTGTTTGAGCTGTTGTTCAGGGTTTAGTTTCACCTGCTCGGTTGCTGTGACGGCACCTGGTACACAGCAGTGTTTGTTCTGGGCTTTGGGGGCATCTCCTGCAGGATGTGGTTGTGGCTGGTGGATGTGAAGTCACCTCTGGAGATCTCCAGCTCCCCTTCCTGCTTGAACGGAGCTGGATGCGGGAGGAACAAAAAGCACTGCAGCACAATCCCAGCCTTGGAGAGATGGGACAGCCTGGAAATAGGGAATAAACCTTGTGGTTTCCCCTGGGTTTGGTTCAGTGTGAAGCTGGAGGTGCACAGTCAGCCCAGGTGTCTCCAGTTGGGGGAGGTGGTCTGGTCTTCTACAGCCCTCATCACGGCACCTCACTGCTCCGTGAGGGTTTCTGCCCACCCTTGTGACCCCAGCATCGCTGTCCGTGCTCTTCTGCAGAGGGAAGCTTGGCTGTGCTCAGCCCCATCTCCTCCCCTCCACGGGGTGAGAAGCTGTGCGTCCTCTGCATCCCCACGGACGGCAGGGCACATCCTTTGAGGTGAGATTCCCTGGGAGGCCACCAAGGAGTTTCCTGGGCTCTCTTGCATGTCCCTGCACCAACACCAGGCTGGGTGTGTCCCTGCTGCTGAGCTCCTGGGGTGGGTGCCCTGCTGGGTGAATCCATCCTGGTTTTTGGGTGTCTGCTCTGGGTGCTCAGCAGCCTGCCCGCGGGGACGGATGGGGATGGCTCCCAGCACCCTGCCCTTGGCTAACAGGTGTCTGCACGCGGAGCTTAATCCCCAGTAATCCCCCAGCCCGTCAGGCGCAGCCAGGCGTGAAACTGGGAATGGAGAAACGGCAACTGGGTCAAGGAGAGCCGGCAGCCGCGTGCATCCCTCGGCCTGTGTCCGTCTCCTTGCCGGGTGAGCTAGGACGGCAGAGACCCCGCTGGTGCCACGGCTGAGTCAGGTGCAGGCCCAGGCCGTGCGCGTGGAGCTGACGGGCCCGTCGTACGTCAGAGGCAGCTCTGTCCGTAGCACGGGGCGCGTGGTGGAGCCGGGGTGATGCATGCGGGTGAGAAACACTGGGATGTGTGACGGGTGAGGAGCAGTGGTGAGTCAGTGCCAAAACGGGAGCCTTCTGCTCGCAGTGCCTGCTTTGGGAGCTTCCAGAGAGGCTCTGAGGCAGGTGCTGAGTGTGAAAGCTTGCTGTGGTTGCTCCACAGCATCCTGCATGCCCGGGCTGTGTGATCTCCTATCATTACTGATTGTGCCTAATCCCAAGCCACCAGATTCTTATCTCCACAGGACAACGAGTTGCCTTGCTCCAAATACAACTGGAATCCACCGTCACTTACAGCCCAGCTGGCTCCAACTACGTAGGGTGGGTGGGAGCTGCAGCCCGAGATGTGGCTGAGAGAGGAGGGAGCAGGAGACGGGTGAGGAGTGGGTGCTCTCTGCCTCTCCAGAAAGGAGTCACTGAGGACCAGAAGGAGCAAAGGAGCAGCACCCAGCTTGGCTCCCACAAGGCCTGGGACCAAATCCGTGCCTTGCCAGGATCCGTGCCCGGGCAGGCGGCTCCTGACAGATGCCAGGCCTACTCCTGATGTCAGCCTTCCTCCCGCCCACGTGGCCATGGCCCCCGGCACTTCCTTCCCCAGCAGAGCCCCTGGCAAGCTCGGCAGCTCTTCTGGCTGCTCACGTTGGACACAGGAGCCTCCCTGAGCCTTTCTAGGCTGGCTCCATGGCATCTCCTTGCTTTGCTCCCTGTGAGGGTGCAGGGTTATGGATGGGAGACACCATGCCATCGTGCTCTCATCCTCAGCAGATCCCCCACGAGCGGTGAGCCGTGGGCAGTGACCTTGGAGGAGCTGATGTTGGTGTCCCATGGCGCAAAGGGACAGGATGGGTGGTGCTTCCATCCCAGACATCCTGCTGGGGGTAGGCTAATGGCACGTGGTGGCTGTGTCCCGGAGACACCTGGTGCCTCATGGCTCAGCCACCTGCCCTGGAGCTGCTGCTCACTGCCCACCGTGTGCCAAGCCGTGTCTGTAAGCAGCTGCAACAGGTCCTGCCAGCCTCCTCGTGACCCGGGCCTCTGCCAGGGAGCCCTGTCATGTTGTTATCAGCCCTTCCTAAGCCACGTTTGCTCCCCACCTTTTCCTCTTGGCTGTGCCCCAGCCCAAGGACCCTGGCAGCAGGATGCAGGCACACCGGTGGGTCGGGTTCCTCACCGCATGGGAGCTGGGGACTGAACCACAACACCCTGGGCACTGTGAGAGCACAGCTGGTTGGAAACAGACCCGCGGCCCCAAACCTTACCGTGCTCGGCTTGCCCATGTTGGCCAGTTCTGACCACCAGCAGCGTCTGCAGGGGCTGCCTGGGGTGCGCAGAACTCTGCCCATGTCTCCCTGCACGCCTTGCCAGGTCCCCAGCTGAGATCAGGAGAGAGCAGAGCAGGGCATTAAGGACAGAGGCATGCCAAGGAGAATGCCAGAGTGGCTGGGAGTTATGTGGGATGGCCAGGTTGATTTTCCTGGAGCCAAAAAGTTTGAAGCCAAGCTGTCCTTGGAGACTTACTTCTGTCCAAGTTGGAATTCTCCCCAGAAAATTCTTTTTTTTTTTCTTTTTTTTCCCTTTTTTTTTTTTTTTTTCTGGGAGATCAGAACAGGTTTTGCATCCTCGCTTCACCCAGCCATGAGAAGTGCTTTGGCCCCTGGAAGTTGTCAGCTGGAGCCTCCCATGTTCCTGCAGGGCTGTGCTGCCCAAAACAGGGAATCTGGGGCTCCTGGGGCAGTGGATGTGCATGTGAGGTGCTGTGAGGGGATATTTCTGTCCTTCCGAACCAGCTTGCCACATCACAGCCTTTGTCTACAGACCTTTTATTTTGCATTTTCCATTAAGGTTCACCTCTAGAGGTGCTGTTTCTCATGGGTTTAGTGAGAGCTCATGCAGGGCACGCAGGCAGATGTGTGAGGGGCTGGCACTGCACCTGGGGACGCTGCTGCTGGGGCTGCTCCGAGGCAGGTCAGGGCAGCTCGAGCCACCTTAGGAGGTGAAACTGCCAGGGAGAGCCCCGCAGGAGCAGAGACCGTGGTGCAGGGTGTGCGGGAATAGAAGGCATTTGAAGGCACAGCACAGCCTCCTGGAGGACCTGTGGTTTTGGGGATGGTGGCAGGTGGCTTGGAGCCAGGAAAGCCCAGGGGAGAGGAGCTGCTGCTCCCAGGCAGCCCGGCACAGCTGCAGGCAGAGGGTCCTGCGGCTTCCCTGCTGCTGCAGGGCCTGCAGCCACAGGAGGGGTGTGCAGGCGTGAGCGGGGGGGGGGGGG
Organism: Cygnus olor; assembly: GCF_009769625.2. NCBI lineage: Eukaryota > Metazoa > Chordata > Aves > Anseriformes > Anatidae > Cygnus > Cygnus olor. The sequence goes on along the minus strand of NC_049176.1, from coordinate 8,802,762 downwards.
CGTGCTGGTGCTCCCCAAAAGACCCAGAAATGGAGAGGCAACTCTCATGTCTGTGTCTCTGGGTATGCCAGCATGGGAGGTGGGTGTAAAGGAAGCGTGGCAGGGCACTGGTGTCAGCAACACGACCTCAAAACCCCAGGATGGTCTCGCCCAGCTGCACGCAATGGCCAGGGCATGTTGTGCTGCCCTGGTGTGCGTGCTCAAGGGGATTTGGGTTTTGAAACACAGAGAGGCGGAACCTCCCCTTGATCACAGGGGCTCGGGCGGGTTTAATTACAGCACGAGGTGGGGACAGTACCAACTGGCTGGCATGTCAGCGAGGCAGGATGTGTACAGCTGCCTGCACGCACCCGGGAGGAAGAAGGAGGGGATGAGGTGGGGTCAGGGGGTTGGATGCTCCCCTCCATCACCCTCTGGCTATTTTGTCTTGTGGTGCCAAATCTGGGTTCCTATCCTGGACCATTTTCCAGGCTGTGCTGCCTGCACCCCGCAGGTACCCCGCAGGTAGAGGGCACGGACCGTGCTGCACAGGTCCCAGTCTCTGACACCCCCAGCCTGGCACTGCTCGGTGAAGTGGCATAGTCAGGGAGCGTGGATTTCAGAATAATGCGGCTATAAGGCAGAACGTGTTCGAAGCCCACTTTTCTCACATCGCGGTGATGTGGCCTGAGCTCTGCACTCAGCTCCTGTGCAGCTTGGCTTGGCGTGGCTTCTCCAAAACCCAGCTTCAAGCTGCTTTCAGAAGGCCTTACCAGGGAGAGCTGCCCAGGACACCTGGGGGCTCATCACAGCCGTCTGGCACAGCAAAGCTCTCCTGGTTTAAAAACCCACTCTTTTAAAATACACATTCTATTCTGGCTCGGGCAGAGCTGCTCTGTGTGTCCAGGGTGCTGCAATCCCAGCTTGGCGCAGGCGTGCCTCCTGCAGGTGACACGCGTTGGGCAGCCTCGGGAAGGGCAGGCTCCCAGCACAGGTACGCATGCATTCACCCGTTTGACTCATAGGTGCAAACGCAAGTGTCACTGCTGAGTTCAATGAGGAAGCCTCTCAAATTGCTGTGCAGCTCGGGATCACGTCAGGAGCCTTCCTGCCTCGTCACACGGCTCTGCGGGACAGCTCTGCTGCACCGACGGGGCTGGGAGGGAGCGCTCCTAATCCTGGGCGCAGAGCGGATGCACGAGGGACGGGCGTCAGCGCCCTCGTCTAGCCATGTGCTGTCCCCGGGTGCGTGCAGCTCTTGGGCCACCTCTCGCCCCAGAGGCTCACCTCAGCTGGCCCTTGGCAGTCGCAGAAGCGCCGCCCTCACGAGCCCCCCGTTGGCACTGGCGGTGGCAGCATGCTCCACGGGCACGTTTCTGTATGTGGTCCCTGGAAGGCACAGCTGGGGTAACGTATAGTGCTGTGCAAGACCAAGCATGAGGATGCTAATAATGGGGCCTGCCTCCAGCAGCTCTGCTCTCTTCCAGCAGGAGGTGGTGCTGGCACTGGTGCCCACTGGGCCAGAGGCTGCGGGAGGTGAGGTGCAGCGAGGTGCTGGGAGAGCCACGGCACGCACCAGGCACGTGCAGGTGTCAACCACAGCTCACCTCCGGGCCAAACAAGGGAGATGGCGTGTCCCACCAGGGACGTGGTACCACCAGTACCCCTCAGCTTCTGGCCCTAAGGTGGCTGGGGACCGCGCAGGTGGGTGTCCTTGCCAGCTCCGTTACCCGTCTGGGTGGGGGCACCCTCACGAGGCCGCCCATGGCACGGAGCTGGGGGCAGTGCCTGGCACCAGGGGTCCTTGACGGGCTGCAGAGGCGACTGGTGGGACCGCAGGCAGCTCAGCGAGGGGAAGCACCAATTCCTGTCCCTGGGGCGGAACAAAGCACCAGGACGTGCTGGGAAGCAGCCTGGCACAAACGGACCTGGGGTCCTGGTGGACCCTGAGCTGACTGAGCCAGCGACGTGCCCTCGCTGTAAGAAAGCAGATGATCTCCAGAGAGTCCCGAGCAAGAAACCCAAGCTGTCAGCGTGTGGCAGCGCACATCCTGCCTTCCTCGGGGCTTTGTGCCAGCAGCGGCTCCTCGCCGTGCTCAGCTCCGCGCGGTGGTGCTGCGGCCCCGCCGTGCTCACTCAGGGCTGCTTCGGAGAGCTCTGTCTGCGGGTTTCCTCGTGGTGGTGTGCTTTGTTTTTTTTCCCTTGGAGGAGGGATATTCAGAGTTTAGAGAGGACCGCAGAGAGCAGAAGTGCCTGCCGCTGTCTCCTCTCGCCCCCAAAGGACAGGCTTAAACTTGTCTTCAGCCCAGACTAAATACCACCGGCACCAGTTCCTTCCCCTTGTAAAGAAAAGATGGCAACAAAGGATGTCGGTGGCGTGGGAGACCCTGACTTTTCATTCCGAAACCCCGTGGCTGATTTCTTTCCCTTCTTTTTCCAGCCTTTGAAAGTGACCGTGAGGAAAGGGCCGAAGGGGTTGCAGGGAGGGTTTGTGGGGGGACAGGGCAGCCCCCCGGCTGGCACCCCTCCTGCCTTGGATCCAGCATCACAGCAAGGAGCAAACCCGCCTGTCCTGGGGGTTTTGCTCAAACCTCCAAGTGCGGTCTGGGCAGCCCGCAGGCCCCGTGGGACACGAGCTGGGGCTCCAAAAGCGCGGGTCTCACAGCCTCTGTGCCGACAGGCTGCCCCTCGGGGGACCTCAGCTGTCATCGGCACGGAGCGACGGAGGTGGACGTGAGGGAGCTGGCGCCCGAGGGCTGTTGTTTCCTGGGAAGAAACCAGCACCGCCAGCCTGCAGCAGGGCATCCGGCCCCGTCCGGCTCCCCAGGGGGGGGAGAAGGCGCCTTGCACCCCCAGGGCTGCGGTCCCAGCCTTAGAGCCAGCATCTGGGGCTGTCCCCCGTGCCTCAGGCACTTCATCTCTCGCATAAGTCGTTTTCTTCTTGCCTGGCAGCTCCAGCCCTGCTCTTCAGGGGACGGGATGGGATGGGACGGGATGGGATGGGACGTGCCACCAGCACAGCCTCCCTGTGTCCCAAAGCACACGGAGGATGGGAACCATGCTGCCACTGGGGACAGAAAGCGAGCCAGCGCCTGGCACCTTTCTGTCCCCTCTCACGGGACGTGGCGGTGTGACACACGACGCTGGCGGGCTCAGCTCACAACCACCCCGAGAAACCCCACGCGTGGCCGCACCGGGGGATCTCAGCACCACCCTTTTCACCCGGTTCCCCCCACGCGTGACCCCCCCGGGCTCCGCGCCGGGCCTCGCCCCCACCTCCCCCCTCTCCCCTCCCCAGTCTCCCCGGGCAGGGTGTGGGGGGGGGGGGGGGGGGGGGGGGCTCGGGCTGCCTCCGGCGCGCCGCAGGTGGGAAGCACCGCCCGGGGCGGCCCCAAACCCCGACCCCAAGCCCGTCCCCGGCTCCGCCCGCCGCGGAGGCAGGCGGGGAGGGAGGCCGGGGGCGAGGCCGGGAGGCCGGCAGGGAGGCGGGGGCCCTGCCCGGCCCCGCCCGCGCCCTCCGCGCCGCACCTGAGCGCGCAGCGGCGTCCCCATCCCCATCCCCATCCTCATCTTCATCCCCGTCCTCATCCTCATCCTCATCCTCCCCCCCCCCCCCCCCCCCCCCCAACCCTCCCATGGCGCTGCCGCTGCTGCTGTGCCTGGCGGCGCTGGGAGCCGGCTGCCGGGCAGGGCCCCCCCCCGGCGGCCCCCCCGGCCCCTCCGCCGAGCCGCCGCTGCAGGACGAGGCGGACAACCAGGAGAACATCCTCTCGCAGGTCCGGGGGGGTGCCCGCGGCGGGAGGTGCCGGGGGGGGGGGGGGGTGCTGCCGTTACTGCCCCGGGGTGCTGCCCCCGGGGGGACTGGGGGGAGCTGGGGGGTCCTTGGGGGGGTGTTGGGTGGGCACATGGGGGGGCTCTGGGTGCCCGGAGAGGGGAGTCCCACGGCCGGGCTGTGCCCCCCCCCCCCCCCCCCTCCAGAAAGGCACTGCGTGCTGTTGTCTGCCCTCCGGAATAGCTTTTGGGGGTGGCTGCTGGAAAAACCCCGTCCCGGTTATGTTCGGGCTCCCCGGAGCGCTGCCTGCAGATCCCCGCGAAGGAAATTCCTGGCATTGTGTGGGGCTGCTCGGCGGGGCCGTCCCACCGCCAGGTTTCGCTGCTTGTAGGGTTATTTCAGCCGCCCCAGCCCTGCTTGCCCGTGCAAAGAAGTCTCGCCCGGGGCAGCAGGTGGCTTACGGGGTGGCTGTTCCCAAAAGGACACAAAGCATTAAGGGACAGCGGGGTGGGCTTCACCTCTAAAGCTCCTAGTGCCTGGGTCCGTCTTACACGGACAAGAACACCCTGGTGGAGGAAGGCAGCTTTCCCCGTGTAGGCAGGGGGGGCAGAAAGCTCAGCGCTTTGTAGGGGATTTGGCACCAGTTTTGGGATGGTTCCTCAAGACTCGGGGCACTGTGAGGCTCCCCGAGGGTCCTGACGGTGCCGGTGCTCAGCTGCTAGGTGACTACGACAAGGTGAAGGCGGTGTCTGAGGGCTCCGACTGCCGCTGCAAGTGCCTGGTCAGGCCCCTGGGCCGCGGCGCCTGCCAGCGGATTAACGAGGGCGCCTTCAGAGCCGAGGACTTCTACACGGTGGAAACCATCACGTCGGGACCCGGCTGCAAGTGTGCGTGCGTGGCCCCCCCGTCCGCCCTCAACCCCTGCGAGGGGGACTTCAGGCTGAAGAAGCTGCGGGAGGCAGAGAGCACTGACCTGAAGGTAGGAGCACGGCTTGAATTTTCGGGGTCCTTGTGCCTCCTGAGGGTGTGCTGTGAGAGCGGGTGGCACTGGTGACATTCTGCAGGCACCGGGGGACAGTCTGCTGTGTGTGGGCCCAGAGGCACAAATTGCATTTTCCAATAAAGTCATCCATCCAGGCTTGGGAGCGTACAAAAAGCCTCGGGGAAACTGCCACCACCAGCTGGAGGGCGTCAAAGCCCTTGTGGATGGATGGATGGATGGACAGAGGGACGGGTGGACAGCAGTGCTGTCCCCTGCCACTGCCACAGCGAGGCTCCCGGGACAGAGCTAGGGAAGAGCAGGGCCCAGGGAGCTTTCAGCACAGGTTGCCTGCTTCAGATCAAAACCAGCTCAGGAGTACGGCCCCAAAACGTGGCCAACTCATAATATTCATAGTAGCTTTTAAAAATCCCTTTTTCTTTTGTTTTTTTCCCCCCGCTATTTCTCCCTTTAAAAAAACCTTTTGAAGCCTTCTTCTTCCTATGCTTTGGAAAACAAAACTTTGTTACTTCCATATCCGCATGTTCTCAGTAAGAACGAGGCCAGGACTGACTCAGGCAGCTGCTGTGGATGATTCCCCCACGGCCCCGTTCGTCCCCCCCTGCCCTCGGTGCTGCGCTGTCCCGCAGCAGAAGGGCGCCCCGTGGGATGCTCACAAAGCTGGTTCGGTTTCTGCAGGCTGAAAGCCGATGATGTGTCAGCATGAAAGTGTGCCACAGTGCTGGCGGGGACGGTGGCGGGGTGGGTTTTGTCCTTTTTAGACACTGGCACTTCTGTATTATTCAGATTTTTCTCCCTTTTCCGCACGCGGCGGTATTTGCCCCAAGTCCTCCTGACCCTTACTGGATGCCCCACCACAGCTGGTCTAGCAGCTCTGCACAATGGGCTTGTTCCCATTAATTTGGAGCTGGGGACGTGTGGGTTTGTTCTTATTAACTTGGAGCTGGGGACGTGTTTCGTCCCGTCAGACTGCAGGCAGTCAGCAGCTCCCCGTCCGAGCTCCCTGCGCCGAGGGAAGACAAACAGGCACAGCAGACCACCCGTCACTGCGGGGAAGGCGCGATCACGGCCTGGAGTTTTTTGGTGGTCCCTCGTCCACCGGAGAAGCCCACTCGGCCGGCAGCACCGTGCCCCGTCCCCGATGGCCGTAATCCCCCGGGGAGCGCGGCCACGGGCTGGCTCCAGCTGCCGCTCCCCAGGGACCGCTCGCAGCCAGCCACGGTGCGAACGCTGCCGGCCCTCTAGGAACTGGCCCCGGCTCCCCGGGCGTTTCGCAAGGACCCGCGGCCAAGCCGCCTCACAGGGCCTGCCCAAGCACTGTGCACACGGGGATTGTCTTTGCTGTAAAAGCCCGGCCATGGGAGCTGTGAGAATGGGCTCACCGGGCACCGGCGGGGGAGGCTCCCCAAAATGAGAGGCGGGCAGTGCTCGGAGCACCCCAGTGCATGCGTCAAATATATGTGTGGGCTCTCAGAGCAGTAAAACCAAACCCACGGTGGGCAAAGTGAGGGAGATGGAGTTAGTCGGCGTGTGCACATCGGCACGATGCATCAGGGAGGGTCAGCCCGGGGCAGCTGAATCCAAGATCCCTTTTTGTGGGATCGCAGCTTGCTGCTGGTCCTCTGCTGGTGGATGTGGCTGGCGTTCCTGGGGGCTTGGTGCCTGACCTGCAGCACCATGCGTGTGCTCGGGAGAAGCTGGAAGACGCTTAAGGAAGTCTGCAACCTTTGTGATCCAGCCTGGAGGGAAAGTGCGTTTCTCCAGGGGCTGTGCATGCGTTGTGTCGGTAGTCCCGGTCCAGTTCTCAGTGGAAAGTGGATGCGTAGCCATGAAACAGTCCTTGTCTCTTGCTGCTGGCGCAAAAAAAAACTTTCCCTTACTGTCAGCTCCACTGGGAGACTGCAGAGGCCGAGGAAGAAGCTGAGTGCTGCCAGCAGTGTTGCCTGTGTTTCTCCCATGTTTATGGGGCTCTGGTGATCAGCTTGAGGCTGTTGGGAGAAAACCCCACCTCCTCGCAGGGATCCCCATGCACTGACAACGCTTTTTGGCTGTCGGGGCCACAAGGTGTGCAGCGTGGTGCTGTACACATGGGTCAGGGGGAGCAGGAGGAAGACAGCGTTCGGTCCGGGAGCTCTTCCCAGCCAGCCCGTGCCCGTGCCCGACCACAGGGCTCCTCCGCCCTCTGCTCCCAGCAGCGGGGCTGGCACGGGGCAATGCGGGGCTGCACAGCCATCCCCACCCGGGTGGGACCAGGGCAGGGCACCTCCCTACGGGGGCTGTAAGGAGGAGGCAGGAGGCAGCATCCCTCGAACAAGGTGGTTCGTCGGGGAAGCCGGCTCTTACTAGGCTGGCGCTGAACTTCAGCCCCTGCTCGCTGTTGCCTTTGTGAGTATTTTTATTTTTTTAACAAGCTTCTCCTGGTTCCAGGAAAAACAAGCACGGGATGGCAGGAGCTCAGAGTCTGATCTCAAACTCATTTTATGTGAGCTGTGGTTCGCTTGTTGGCTCCTCGGCTGCCAGCTGTGTCACTCGGGGAGCTAAGCCCTGGGGGCACGAGCGCCGCGCTCCCCTTGCACCCAACGTGCTCGGTGCTGTGCGCCATGTCCCTGCCTGCCCTGGCAGGCTGGGTGGGCTGAGGTGTTTGTCCCCTCCAGGTGGAAGTAAGGACCATTAAGAGTAGCCCATCGTCCCCAGATGCAGAGTGCTGTCTGTATAGGGACAAAACTGCTCTTTAATAAACCTCTTGTGCTCGGATACGCGCACCACCCTTGAGTTTTGGCTGCGGAAACCCTTCTGGGTGCTTCACAGCAAGCGCCTGTGCCTGACGGTGTGCTTTGTTTGCCTTGCAGCTGTCCTCCATCATGGAGATGCTGGAAAGTGCCTTCTACGGCTTGGACCTGCTGAAGCTGCACTCGATCACCACGAAGCTGGTGGGCCGGGTAGAGAGGCTGGAGGAGGTAAGGCAGGCCCCGCTCGCCTTCGGGCTGCGGCCGCGGTTGAAACCCTGTACCTGGTGCCTCGGGTGGGCTCAGAGCCTCCTTCCCGTTCCTCGGCGCTGCTAAAAGATAGATATGGTTCAGTATTCCTCTGGCTAGCACGACGCAGGGTGGCAGTTCGTTGTGCCATGCTCAGCTCCGTAGGCCCAGGCTGCAGACCAAACAGCGCGGCGCGCTCCCCGGGTCCGTGTCTGGGGCAGCAGTCCTGCATTCTTGTCGGAGCAGCACAGTCCCATTCGGCTGCAGCCAGCGGCCAAGAAGCAGTGATTTATAAAGCCAAAATTCCACTTGCAAAGTGTGTTGGGAAGGCACGGGGTGCTCCGCCTCAGGGTCAGGCAAGAGACAGCCGAGAGGAGCACGCTTGGCCGCGAGCAGCCGGCTTTCCAAACAGGGTGTTGACCCAAAAGGAGGAAAAGGGTTTTGAGGTCTGAAAATAATAAAACACCGCTGTGTGTGCTTGCAATCCCACCCTCCTCCTGCGGTTTGGCTTGTTCCCCAGGTGTTGTTGGGGCTGCTGTTGAGTCCTGGGTGAGGAAGGAAGGGGAGCGGTGACACAGGGCTGTGCCCCTGCTGAGCAGGGCTCGGCGTGGGGGGCGTCCTGCCCCGGGGATTTGTGCAAGCCTGAGGCCAGCTAGGTGAAAATGTCAGCTCGGAGGCTTGGGAAGTGCCACGGAAAGCGTCCCTGTGCTTTCCCTGCTCTCGCTCTTCCACCAGTGCCCGCTGAGGATGCTGAGCGGGGTGGAGGCTGCTGCGGGCACAGCCCAGCTCCGGGTGCTGCCCTGCGGCTCCCGACATTGCTGCGAGCAGCCGGGGCCTGCAGAAGGCAGCGGGGCTCTGCTTGCCTCCTGCCCGGGGCTGGCACCTCCGAACGGGTCAGCTGCAGGCAGCAGCTGGGAGCAGCCTCCTGTCACGGGCCTCGCACCCAGATTCCTGCCCGCGGGACCGGGTGCAGGGGACAGCTGGGTGCTGGGGGAGGTCCTGGCATCGCTCCAAAGTGTCGGGCCCCCAAGCGAGAAGGGTTTTGGCAGCTGCTCCCCGGAGAAGCAGCTGAGCGGCCCCAGGGAGCATCACAGGGCACCATGTTGGTGGTGGCCCTCTGCTCCCAGGGAGAAGGATTTTGTCCCCATAGACCAGATATTACACTCAATGAGTGACAAGGGCACAGGACAGTTGGAAACAGCCATGCTCCCCAAAGGAGGAGGGTGTCAAAGCTGCTTCTTTCTCTCCTAGGAGAGCATCTTAAATCTCCCCTCTTCCTTTTCTTACTGCAACAAAAAAGTTTGCTGAGAAGTCCCTGTGTTACAGGACTCAGCCTCAAAATTAGATGCAAATCAAAATTAAATGCCCTATGGGGTGGCAGGCTAACTGGGCTCGGGTGGGTATTTTTGGAGGGGAAGGGACTGTGAGTTTTTTTCCAGTATGACAAGGTGTCGTACACAAATGCTGTGGGATTGACCCCCAGATCTGTGGTCTGCAGAGCTAGCATCTCCTCTGGTTTGTCGTCAGCTCGCAGCTGTTGCTTCAGCTGGCAGCTCTGAGGTCGCAGATGGAGGTCACGGCGGATTTTAGGAGAGATTAATGGCAGGACAGATTCGAGATGAAGGATTGGGGGAACTGCCTCCAGGCTATGTGCAAAAGTGCTTTGATTGATGTGCCGTCTACTCGAGCAGCCGAAGATGTAGAGGACCAAGAAATTATGAGCTGAGACGGCAGCAGCCCCTCGGTGCCCAGCCCCAGGGAGAAGCAGGGCCAGGAGCCCAGAGCTCCCCGCCTCCAGGGGTCTGGGCTGGGGTGAAGCCCCTCTCTCCTTCCCAGGGCATGTCCAGGAACTTCACGCAGGATGGACGTGGGGTGGGAGCCGCCGCGGAGGAGCCTCTGCAGGAGCCCCAGCGCCGGGAGAACTGCTCCAGCCTCATCTCCAACAGCCTCCCCGACATCGAGGGCTCGCTGCAGAGGGACGCGGAAGCTGCCTACGTGCACACCGAGGTACGGCCGACTGGCACCACCCCTGCTCTGCCTTCTCCATGCTCCCAGCACCACACCATAACGCTGGGCACTCGAGGCAGCCCGGCACCGGGTTATTTCCCTCCCCGCTCAGCAAAGCCCGGCCCCAGCCTGCTTCTCCCGGCACGGCCCAGCTGCGGCCGGGACGTGGGAGGCAGCGGGACCGGGCTGCTCCCCGCGCCTCCCCCTCCTGCTTTTCCAGGTCGGAGTGCTCGGAAAGACTGATGTCATCGCGGGGCTGGCTGGGAACCGCTGGGAAGCCTTTGATTAGCGGGGCTCGGGGGCTCCAGGGATGGGCAGCACGTTACTTTCCATCACGAGCAGCTCCCTGCCAGCTCCTGCGCCTGCAGGCTCCGGGCAGAGACGTGGGCATCCCATGGGTCTGCCCCACGTGGGGATGTTCCTGTTGGGGCAGGGGTTTCTGTGCCGCAGCTGCGATGAGCAAGAAGGGTGTCTGGGGGGGAAAGGTCCGCCGGGGGTGTCCCGACCCCCTCACTGCCCTGGCAGTATGAGCTGGGGAGGTTTTGTGCTGCTCTGTGCCCTGCTGCGGCTCCTGGCACTGCAGCCTCTGCCCCCCTGCCCGTGTGATGCCCAGGACCCCAGGCTGCTCTGCCCGTGACGGGGGGACACGGCTGGCAGGGGGGTGCCTGCTGGGGGTCCCAGCCCTGCCCGGGCAGCGGAGCAAAGTGCAGGGCCGTTATCACCCCGAGTGACCTCATTTCCCAGCACTCCCCCTTCCGTGCCGTTAATTGCAGCAGGGCTTCGAAGGAATCCTGGGCCCGTCTCCTCAGCCAAATGGGCACCGCTTCAACGCTCAGTCTGTCTTTCCATTTTGCTTTAATGAGGTGAAATCTCGCAGCCGTGAGCCGTGGCTGCTGCGGCTCTGGGCCTCGGCTGCCCACCGTCGCTCGTGATCGAACGCAGGGCATGGCAAGCCCTGAGGAAGGATGGCACGACCGGTGCCAAACCCCTGCGCTTCCCCCAAAATCCTCCCGTTGAGGCCCATCCCGTAACAAGCTTCCCATCTCCTGCAGGGCAAGTACGAGGAAAGGTTCCTGAAAGACGAGACCATCTCTCAGCAGATCAACTCCGTCGAGTCCCTCCCGGAGCTGCACCTTGCTCCGGAGGAGGAGAAGCCCAAGCAGCTCCTGCAGAGGAAGCTGCGCCTGCGGAGCCGACCTCCTTCCAAGCCCACCATCGTGCGAGGGGTCACCTACTACAAGGCGCAGTCCAGCGAGTCGGAGAACGACATCGAGGAGCAGCGTGAGTCAGGTTCATGGCTCCCCCCAGCAGAAGCAGCCTCGTCCCCCGGGAACGCGTGGGCTCAAAGTGCGTGGGGACACCGTGGGGGACATGGTGACTTCGGCTGTGGGAGGAGGGACAGGAGCAGGGGGCCTGGGGACGTGGGCTGGGGGACGGGGCGCGGAGGTGCTGGGTCAGGCTGCTGGCAGGGCAGTGGAATGAGCAAAAGGAGCGAGCCGTGGGGACAGATGAGCTGCTAATCCAGGAGACGTGGTTTCTGAGAGGAGGCCAGAGCAGGAAAACTGAAACTGCAGGAAGGAAATAAAGGGGCAGGAGGTGAAAACGTGGGGTGGAGATGAAAGCTGCTACCAAGTCCTACTCCTCTCAGGGGTGTTGTGGGGCTAAAGCTGGGCATGTTGATCGAGAGTGGCAAAACCAGTGGGCAAATGTGTTCGCAAGTCATTGCCCTGCCCAACTCTTATTGGCTCAGGAAGCTCCAAAGCAGCCAAAAAGTTTGGGTTTGGGCACAGCGGCAGGGGGCTCTGGAGCTGCCTGTGGGTGCTGCTGCTCCGGGAACCGGGGCTTCAGGGGATTAGGGGAAAAAATGGGTGGATTTAGTGCAAGGAGCGTAGGGAGGTGGGAGGAGGAGCAGGGCTCCGCTGACGCCCGTGTCTGTGCGGCAGAGGACGAGCTGTTCAGCGGGGACAACACGGTGGATTTGCTGATCGAAGACCAGCTCCTGCGGCCCAGCGGGCGGGCAGGCGAGGGCATGCGGAAGCCATCCCCGGTGGGGTGGCCGCCCACCCCCAGCAGCGACCCCACCACCGCTGCGCCGGCCACCGTGCCCCTGTCCCCTGCCGCCTCCATGGGGCTGACGCCGGACCCCACCACCGTGAGCCGGCCGCCCCCCACCCCGGGGACCACGAGCGCCCCATCAGGGCTGCCCGAGGAGGGGACCCCACAGCTGCCGACAGCATCAGCCAGCGCGGTGGCACCCACGGCCACCGAGAGCCTGCCTGCAGCCACTAGCCACGTCCCTAGCCCCGCTGTGGCCACCACTGCCCAGACCCCGTGGGACACGGGGACGAGCCCTGAGCCTGGCACGGGGAGCAGCCTGGGACCCCTGGAGCAGGCGAGCACCCCCGAAACGCCGGTCAGCCCCACGATCCCCGCCACCCCGAAGCAGGCACTGGAGGAGGAGGACATCAGGAACATCATCGGTGAGTGCTCCTGCGTGTGGCCACGGGCCCTGCGTCCCTCCTGCTGTGCCCTCGGGGACACACCTGGGTTTGGTCCCTGGTGGGAGACGCTGGGCAGTGCTGTACTGGGGCACCAAGTTTCACTTGTTAACTCTGGAACCTACCGAAGCCCCCTCCCTGGTTTGAGGGGGTGGAGAGGGGTGATGCCTGCTGCGCCCGGGGAGCGTGCAGCTGCCCTGCCTCCAGCCTGGCGAGCCCCTCTCTGCTTGTGCAGGGCGCTGCAAGGACACGCTGTCCACCATCTCGGGGCCCACCACCCAGAACACCTACGGGCGCAACGAGGGGGCCTGGATGAAGGACCCCCTGGCCAGGGAGGAGCGGATCTACGTCACCAACTACTACTATGGGAACACGCTGGTGGAGTTCAGGAACCTCGACAACTTCAAGCAAGGTGGGGTTGCGCTGTGCCCGTGTCCCCGGGGCTGTGCCAGGCCCTGCTGGGCTGGCACAAATACTGTCCCCATTCCATGTTAGGGTTGGGAAGGACCCTCTTGGGTGGTGGTACCTGGTGTGGGGTTCACAGCATGGGGCAGGTCCAGCTGCCCGTGGTGGCTGTGACCTTGCTTGTCACCACGGGACGTGGGGAAGGGGGTGCAGGAAAGGGAGGACTTCACCAGCATGGTGTCTGTGCCTCTCAGGGCGCTGGAGCAACTCCTACAAGCTCCCCTACAGCTGGATCGGGACGGGGCACGTTGTCTACAACGGGTCCTTCTACTACAACCGGGCCTTCACCCGCAACATCATCAAATACGACCTGAAGCAGCGGTACGTGGCCGCCTGGGCCATGCTGCACGACGTGGCCTACGAGGAGTCCACGCCGTGGCGGTGGCGGGGCCACTCGGACGTGGACTTCGCCGTGGACGAGAATGGCCTGTGGGTCATTTACCCGGCCATCAGCTACGAGGGCTTCAACCAGGAGGTGATCGTGCTGAGCAAGCTGAACGCCGCCGACCTCAGCACCCAGAAGGAGACCACGTGGCGGACGGGGCTGCGGAAGAACTTCTACGGGAACTGCTTCGTCATCTGCGGCGTCCTGTACGCTGTCGACAGCTACAACAAGAGGAACGCCAACATCTCCTACGCCTTCGACACGCACACCAACACGCAGATCATCCCCCGGCTGCTCTTCGAGAACGAGTACGCCTACACCACGCAGATAGACTATAACCCCAAGGACCGCCTGCTCTACGCTTGGGACAATGGCCACCAGGTCACCTACCACGTCATCTTTGCCTACTGAGCCCCCCAGCCATGGCGGGGCACTGCGAGCGAGGGGCCACCAGCACCTTTTGTTATTATTATTATTATTTTTATTATTATTATTATTATTTTGTACAAATCAAAGAGTAAATGATTTTTTGTCGTTTCAAGCTGTTTTTTATGGCGGATTGTAGATCGATCCCCAGGCCAGGACCACCCCCTTTGTCTGGTGTAACCTGCTCCTGATCCCTGGGGCAGCGCGGAGGGGCCGGTGGCAGCAGGGCTGCTCCTTCGGGAGGGGACGCCGGCCTCCGCGCACGGAGGAGGAGGAGGTGGCCCAGACGTAGCCCCGCTGATGAGCTTTTTTTTAGCTGAAAACCGTCAGCAGCAAACCCAGAACCTGGTGCAAAGCTGGCCTTTCTGCTGCAAGCTACAGGTCCCGGCGGGACGCTGGTGTCCTGGCGGAGGGGCAGCGTGTCCCCACTCGGGACCACCCGACGGCCAGCAGGTGCTTTGGAGACCCCGCTGTACGATGCGGCTGCGAGCGCAGCCCCGGTGCTGGCACTTACCCTGAGGACTGTCCCCTCTCCCCCTGGAGCCCTCTGCAGCCTGCCCCAGGGGGGGCTGCAGGTGCCAGTCTGGGAGCCAGCAGCGGGAGGGGGGCGCTGTAAATACCTGTAGGTGACTTCTGTTTGCGCGCTCTGTAACCCCAAATCGTCCCCGGTTGGGATTTGCCGGGTGATGCTCTGCTGGAGGGCACGGCCAGCGGGAGCCCGGCGTGGAGGCACGGCCCTCGCCTCCCCAGCCTGGCACCATCTTGTATTTACCTGCTGTTAATAATAAAAGATCAAGTACCTTTGCAGCTGTCTGGGGCTTTCTTTGGGTCTGGGTCACCCTCCGGGACCCCACAAAAGAAACGCATGCACGGGGATGGTGCTCAGGCTGCGTTCTGCCTGCGCCTTCTCCTGGCTTTGCTGGAGCAGCCCCTGTCCTCCCAAGGGATGGGGAAACAGCGGCAAGTGTGGGGCCTGCCCAGCTCGGGGCTGCCTGCTTCAGTCCTAGAGGGGAAGAAAAAAAAAAACCCGCCAAACGTGGTACCCTGATGTGCATCCATCCTGCGCTGTCCCCCCCCCCTGCAGCCACCTCTTCCCCAGGGGGAGAAGAGGGGTTGGATCCGGGTGCCCTGGGCAGTGCCAGTGCTGTGCCCAGCAGCACCACAAGAGACGGTGCTCACCTGCCAGTCTTTTGCATATGTAAAACAGCACTAACAAGCAAACTAATAGTAATAAATAAGAGAACGATTTTATTGCCATCAGTGCTAGGGACAGACGAGAGGACTACACGGGAAGAGAGGTGCTCTCTGCCACCGGTGCCCACTGGGCTGGGGATGTGCGACCGCAGCGGTCCCATGTCCCCGACCCCTCTGTGCCAGCCCCCAGGCTCGAGATGCTGCCCTGCCACCCCTGTGGCCCTTTCCACAGCACTGTTGTGGATGCACCCACGGGTGCACCCCTCCCCGCCCCAACCGACCCACGGCACCGCTGCGGGAGCGCGGCCACCACCGCCGGGTCCCTGCCGTGGCTCCCAGCAGCAAAGGGCCCCCCCAGAGCACCGCGGGCGCTGCGTGCCTCTGGCTGGGGCACAGCCGGGGAGTTTCTTCTCGATGACTGCGCGAGCTGGCCCGCGGTCAGGTGGGGCCCGGGCCAGGAAAACAGAACTGGTGCAAGGAGCGCAGCCAAGCCCCTCGCCGAGCCCGGCTGCTTCCCAGCAGCTCCAGCACCGAGGGGACGGGGGCCGTGCGGCGCTGACTACGTGGCAAAGGGCAAAGCTTTTCCACAGTGTTGCAAGGCACATATTTCACAGGGGTGTATTGCTGCTCGCCCTCCTCCTTCGCCTCCTCCGAGCTGTTTGTCTTTCTGTGGGATCAACCTTTATTTCCTAACAGCCACACACACACACACAAAGAATAATAATAATAATAATAATAATAATAGTTAAAAAAAAAAACACATCAGTAAGTGGTTCAGACAAGGAGGGAAAGCCAATGGTCTGGCAAACCGAAGCCGATCATCTTCTGTGCTAACTGCAAGGGGGAAAAAAGTAACAACATGCTGAAGTCATTAAGCAAGGCTGATGCTCTGCTGGCTCCCGACCCCAGCTGAGCACCGCGCTGCATCCCCTCGGCCCAGCCCCGGCTGGCAAAAGAGGGCAGAGGGCTTTTGTGGTGGCACTCGGGAACCTCAGCAAGAGCCCCTTCGGGTGGCTCAGGGCTCGGGGCAGGCTGCCCTGCTGCATGATGGGGGGGTGCCAGGGTGGAGACCGGGTGTGTGTTTTGGGCGGAAGGTGCTCCTGTGTGTGTCTGTGTGCGTGTTTCGAGAGGAAGGTGCTGTGGCTGTGTCCCACCGCACTCAAAGTGCCCTCCTGCCCCAGCAGGGCTGGCGCTGCCAGGGCGATGCTGCCTGCCCCGCGAGCCTGCGAACACAGGCAGAGCCGCTCAGCAGGCTGGTAGCAGTGAGAAACATTAAATATCACCCAAAATTAAAAAAAGAAATAAGGGGGGGGTGTGTGGATAAAGAAGTACAATCTTTAGTGATGGTTATGCTGCACTAAACCACCACGCTCCGGCCAAGCCCCAGCCTTTTGCCATGCAGCTGCGTGCACACAGGTGAGGCTGTGCATGTCGCTGCCTCGGTGGGCAGGGCTCCGTAACACCCGGGCACCCCGCTCGGTGGGCACAAACGTGGGACTCCCTCTGCAGGGTGACCCCAGGAGCAGGACCCTGTTTTAGCAGCTCCACAGGTGGCCGGGCAGCACGGAGCCCTCGGGGCACGCCTGGTGGCAGTGCAGGTTGTTCTGCTTGTAGTGCCTTGGCTGCCAGTGCCCAGAGGGCTGTCGCACCTCGCTGCGTGGCACCAGCGGTACCCCTGCAGCCCCAGGCAGCTGCCCCCAGCTCCCCCGGTGAGGGAGGCTGCTTGGGGAAGGGTTTGGGGCAGGTGACGAGGCCTGGGGATGACCAGCCACTCTGGCAGGGATGGATGGTCCTGCTCCAGGGTTGCAGGGCCAGGACTAGGGGGTGCAGTCTGGATCTGGACACTGTTTCTTCCTGCTGTCCTGAGCCTCAGACACAGGCCCTCGCAGCAGTGTCTCTGGACAGGCCACCAGTGCTCACCACCAGACTTCAAGAGATGGCTGAACGGGGAGGGGAAAAAAAAAAAAATAAAAAATTCTGGACAGTGCATAAGTAGCAAGGATGGCCAGTGCCCCCTTTGCCAGTGCGGGGCACCAGCTGCTGATGCCAGACACCAGGACTGCGGCAGCGTGCGTCACCCACGCCTCTGGCACTGGGCATCACGCTGCACGGGTCCCCCAGGCCTGGCCCCAGCTGGCAGAGCTCTGCAGTCCCTGGGCAGGACAGGATGCGGCCGTTTGGTAGGGTCAGGCACAGGAATGGGCTATAAGCCGCCCTCGCTGTGCCCGGAGCCCCAGGGACCTGCCAGCATCGGGGCTCAGGCAGGGTGCACGGGCCGCGCTGCTACACTGCAGGAGCTACTGCAGGGACTTGACAATTGCCCTCAGGGCATGGGGCGTCTCTGAGACAGAGGGGGACGAGCTGTAGAAGGCGTCGGTGTGATTCCTGCGCTGCTCCCGGAGGTACGGAGGGACAGATGAACTTTTAATGTGGAGAATCCTGGTGTCCATCACTTCGCAGTCGATCTGCATCATCACTTCGTAGTCCTGCCCATTGATCACGTTCTCTGCAAAAAGAGAAGTCAGAGTCAGCTGTGCAACCTAGTGACCCAAGGGCATCAAAAAGCAGAGCTTTCTGGACACTTTTCTGGGTTGGATTGGCTTCAGCTGAAGGCAGAGGCAGAGCTGGAGCAAGGGGGGGAGGAGATGGGAACCCTTTTGTAGGGTCACACTTGGAGAGCCACTGTGCACAGCACAGCCCCAGCCTGCTGGTGACACTCCAAAGGGCTCAGCCCATGCTTAGCATGTGCACTCACATGTAGAAAATAATATAAGTCTTTTCTTTTCCACTTCTTCATCTGCACATAATTACGGATGGCGTTTGCAGTGTCTAACATTTATTACTGCAGTGTTGTTCTTGAGCTACTAAAGCATACAGCTGGTTAAAGATAGGGCTGATTTAAGAAAGCTGAATGTTTTCACTTTCTTTTATTGGCTTAAGAATCCTGTAACCCTCTTGACTGAGGATCTAGAGGAATTTCTTCACCAGTTTATTATTTTTAGAAGTTAAAAACGTGAACTCTCAAAAGAATTAACTGTGCCTCATTAACGGTCTGAGCTGGCTGCTGTACTTGCATGACACTGCGGTGTTGCTGACTGGGAATCCATGACCAAGCAGACCATGATAGGTGCAACCAAAGAGACTTGCCTTTGGGAAAATGTTTGAAAGAAAGACCTAAGAAGGAGACAGTGATGGTGCCCACTGTCCTGAGAGCTCATCTGAACAGCTGGTGGCAAGACACAGAAGCCACAAGCTGCAACCACTCACTCAATGAATATGGCAGAGCAATGGCAGCGAGGAACCGAGGCTGCCCAGGAGCCCGTCTCCCTGGGAAAAGCCCAGAGATGTTTCCAGGAGGGGAAGGGAGCTCAGCTTGCAGAGATTTTTTCAGCCCTGCTGTGCATGGCCTCAGGCTGGGCACGTTTGCTGCTGCAGAAGCTGCTGGGCTTGCAGGCAGAGGCCCAGCAGCAAAACAGGCCGTGCACATGGCCAGCATCTGCTGCCTGGACTGGAAGGTGGGAGACTATCCCTGCACAGACAGTGAGTCCAGGAATGCGAGAGCTGAGATCAGATTTCCAGGCACGACCAATCCTTGCTTTCCCGAGTGAGAAATGCTGACTGCCATCGGCAGGGTTTTCTTTCTGTGCTAAGGAGGATGGAAGATCACCTAATGGAAAGCGTATGGACTGGAGGAATGCAATATACATTGCTAATTTTTACTGTTTTCCTGGATTAACTCTGATTCTGGACGACAGCTGACAACCGCGGCCGGACCCTCTTGCACCCTGCGCCACCTGTAGAAGCCATTAGATCAAATATGTCTGGTATAGTAATGAAAAGCAGGAGCAGACCCTTGCTAAGGGGGCTGGGAGCCTGCACGGGAAATCAAAGCTCCCACCTGCAGGAATGAAATGCAGACAGCTCAATGTGCCACCGAGCGACTGAGGCCAGGAGCAGCTGTGCATGTCGCCACGCCGCGGGCTCAGATGTGCTTGTCACCGATGGCTGTGGCCATGCTTTGGAAGCTTTTCCACAGCATTAGGAGCCCCGTTCCCATGTGGGGCTCTGTTTGAGGCCACTCTGTCACCCTGTCTCTTGTCCTTTGGTTGCCAGCAGACAGCTCAGGACCGGAGTGCAGAGGGGCTGGGATGGTGCTGCGCAGGGCAGGGGCAGTGGGGAGCAGGAGGAAAGGCTGAGGGGCCCAGGAGAGCCTGGCCTTTGGGTTGGAGACAGCTAACAGGATCACAGCTCCTCAGCTCTCCTGCTGTGGAGGCGATGGCTTAAAAGGACCCCGGCTCTGAGAGAAAATCTGCTCCAAAGCCACAAGTGGGTGAGGTGGGCTGGGATGGCAGCCAAGGCCAGGAAAACCCCTCCATAAGCTCCCTGAGGCAGTAAGACTACCCTGCATTTGCCTGCAGCGGCCAGCACAGTGGGTTACCATGAGGTTCCCTGGCATTGCACAAGACAGAATAATAATACCCCCAGAGAGCAGCGAAGTGAGAGAGGGAACTGTGCTCTGTGTGGGTGGCAGCGGAGAGCATGGGAACGAGCTCGGCCGCTCTCCTCCAGCCTCCTGCTGCCCCAGCTCTGACAACCCCCCCCCCGCCCCCCCCCCCCCCCCCCCCCCCCCCGTGACAAAGTGGACCATGATTAACTGAGACACGGCTTGGAAACGCTGTGTTTTGGGCCGCTACCCTGTGTGAGAGGTGCGCTGCCTTCTGAGGCCGCCATCACTGAGGTGACAGCCGGGAGGAACGAAGCTCCCAGCAGGCCCAGGGGGACTTCCACACCCATCTTGGACGCTCACAACGCACCCAGGTCCAACCCCGTGTGTGTGAATCAGCACGGGAAGGCCAGATCTCCTTCACCTTTCGGTGCTGACAAAGGCTGTCACTGCACCGTTGTGCTGGGCCACCTGGGCCCGGCCGGGAGAGGGGCCGATGCTCGGCAAAACAACCAGCAAATGTGACCCGAAGGCAGGCAGGGCGATCCGGCGTTTGGAAAGACTAGCTCACTGACAAGAGGGCAGGCATTTCAAAAATGATTCCACATGGCTCTGTCCTGAGCTTGATTCCATTAAATTGTTTCATGATCTGGATGAGGAATAGAGAGCGTACTTATAAGGTTTCTGGAAGATGCTACGCTGGAGAGATTTCAACCACCTTGGAGTACTGGATTAGACTACAGTTTCAATAAAAGAGAGGAGCCGTCCAAAATCTTCAGGATGCGTTTCAGCAAAGGCAAGAGTGAAGTACAATGCTCGGGAGAATTCAAAACACAAGTACAAATGGGGCCGGGCAGAAGCACTGCAGAAGAAGTTGGAGGGCTGCATAGGATCGCTGTGCACAAGCCAGCAGTACAACAGGCCTAGAAATAATCAGCTCGATTTCAAGAAAAACAGCCTTACCCTTGACCAGGTTTCTAACAATAATGAAATAGAAACCCTGGACAAGCGTACCTCAGGAGAGCACACAATTTCCACGAGCAGCAGTTTTTAGGAAGAGGCTGGCTGACCGCCCCTCACACAGGACCCAGGCACGCCTGACCCCGCTCAGCGCAGGCACTCACAGCCACGGCCCCGCCGGCCCTGCCTTTCCGTGCTTCTCACGCACAGAAAAGGCTAACGGTTTTGCCTGGTGATTCCTGCATCAGAGCTTTTGAAAATAGGCACTCTATGAGGACGGTGACTGCAGCAGCAGCTGTTCTGCGGACACGTGAATACAACAGAGCTCTGTCGAGCCCTGCTGTGACCGCAAGAGTTGCCGCAGGGAGCCGAGCCGAGAGCGGCTTGCTCTCCTCACAGGCGGCTGGGTGGGAGAGGGCTGGGGCTGCTACAAACCAAGCTTTGTCCCCAGAGACAAGGAGGGATAACGTCGGTGGTGCCAGGAAATAAGATCCTAGTGGGAGACGAGGCAGGCACGTTGGGAGGAAGGCCCTGAGCTGGGTATGAGCTGTTGTCTTTCTCCTAGGAGAGCCTGATTTTCCACAGATGTAAGAAGACGCAAGGAGATTGGTCTAAAAGACCTTGAATAAAGAAGATCCTCAACAAAATCCAGGCAAAGCCCTTACTGCAGCTTTCTGCAGCCTCAGGCTTCCCTGCTGGCTCAGGGCAGCAGCAGCAGCGCCCCAGAGACCCCAGCTGTGCGTGAGGTGGCTTTTCTAGAGAGGCCCTGACGAGACACCCTGTGTCAGTCTCGGCAGTCACAGTGGCACCCACCACACCTTCTGCAGGGAGCTGGGTGCTGGTGGAGGCGTCCGTGGTGGTAGGACTGACCCGTCTGAAGGCTGGAAGGCCAGCACTGCCCATGTGTGCCCCAAGGGGCTGCTTGCCAGCCCGAAGCAGCGCACACACTGAGCCACTTCTAACGGCTCTTGCGTTACCTACAAGTGATGTTTTGTGGGATTACATAAGTGAAAAGGGAACGGATGTCCTGTAGAGGTGTCTGGGTTTATAAATAGATTTATTGCTCCTCTTTAAAGTTCAGAACATACAGCTTTTCACACTACACAGCGTCAGAACAAAACTCCCAGATGGGCTTGAGACGCTCTCCTTTGCAGGCCAAAAGGCTGTGCTGGTTATTAATTGTTAACAGCTCTAAGGCCGTGCTTCATGTAGGCTGTTTCAAAATACTAGCAAGGTAATTGTGCCAAGCACTGCAGTTCTCTTACTGCACCTTCTCAGAGAGGCGCGCTGTCCTGGGCTGTACCAAATTCCCAGTGTGTGAGCTCGGTCTGGGGAACACAACGCCGATTCCTCAGCGCTGCTCTCCAGGGTTCACAGCGGTTCCTCTTACAAACACGTTGCAAGTTCCAACTGATGAAAGATGAAGTCAGCAGTCCAAACTAAAAATGTTCAGCAAACAAAGCTGAGGGTAATAGCTACTGTTACCAATTACTGAAGAAGGTGGAAGTTTCTCTTAACCTTTGGAGCATGAGATTTTCAAAAGGCATATATGAGAAAGAGCAAGAAAACAAAGTCCTCCTTCTCCCTTTAGCAGAACTTTTCAATCAGCTCCAGGATCCCCAGAACTAGTTTATTTGATGTCAAATGCCACGGAAGTGTCTTTCCATAAGATATCACACAACCACCAACTCCTTTAAAAGCACCTTTGCTGAACACATACTCCCACCCTTTATATTTTCCACATTTCCTTCTAACAAGAGAGTTCGCTTTGCCACATCAGATTCCCCACAGAGTCCATGTCAGTGTTAATTTACACCTCCATCCCCTTCAGCAGTCCCATCTATCACACCAGCAGGAACCTAGACAGCTTTCACAGAGCCATCAGAGGTGTTGGTGGTTGCTTTGTGCTAGCTGTGCAAAGCTGACAACAATGAAGTTTGGTTTAAAGAATGATTTAGCACCAAAATACCAAAACAATTTGTACTGCAACCCGTCCCAGCCCAAAACAGAGATTATGTTTAGGGCAGCACAGAGCTCAGAAAGCACAAGCTTCGTAGAAGAGAAGGGCACCAGCTGCGAGCAGCTCTGGGGCTGGTCTGCTGAAGCGCTGCAGTTGTCCCCAAACAAACAAAATTCAGGGGGCTGTCTCTGCCCTGTCACTGCTGCGACCTTCCATCTCGTCTCCATTGAGCAGCTCCGACTGTCCGCCACATCTGGACAATGTTTCTGTCTGAAGGGTTGGTATACACTACCAAATAAGTATATAAATGAAGCAGTGTTTCTGTAAAAGCTACTAAGACTAAAAATACACTCATTGCAACAACGCAGCAGGGTTTCTAAAATATTTACAGATTTGCTTGTTACATGGGATTACTTGAGGCAAAGGAGAAAGTTATATTGTGACCCAAGTAACTTTTTTTTTTTAATCAACTTTCTGCCTCCAACTACGTCCAAGCAAACCAGTTGCAATAGTCTGTGGACCCAGCTGCCCCCAGACACTGACGTGGGTTAGATGAGATCCTGGGTGTTTCTGCTTTGCAGGTCTTCCCACAGACCCCCTCCCAGCTGGCCTCCTGTCTCCCCTTCACATCTTTCATGCTGCGCCACCACTGCCGCCTCTGCAAGAGGATGCTGGGCACGGCCAGAGGAGAGGGCCTGGTTTGGGTCTACTGGGCTTGCTCTGGTTGGTTTGGAGAGGGAGCCGAGGGCCTCTCAAGAAGAGAAGATCAGAATCAGTGGTGTTGATCCTTGCAGGCACAGCATTTAAAGCTCCCTCAGGTAGAGTATTTCTTGGCAATACTGAGGCGCTGGTGACAGCACTGGCTGTGGGCACGCTTCTTGTTGGCAGGATGGCCATATCTGAAACCCAAGCAGCTTAGGCAATGTTAACTGCAAAGAAGGGGGGAAAAAATAAAGAAAAAAAAAGAAGAAAACAAAGGCAAGGCACAGAGCAGTTTTGCTGCACAGAAAGCTCTTTTGGGAGCAAAAGAAAGGAAAGAGGCTGGAGAGAGAGCAACTCTGCTAGGCAGAACCATCCCACGGCTGCTCGGGAGGCACAAAGTGTAAACAAGTTCCCTGCACAGTCTGCAAAACCAGACATACCCACTCACAAGACAAATAGCTGTACACAGGAGAGTAGCCTAAAAAGGAATTCCTCCAGAGGCTTTGTTCAAGAACAAGGGCTGGGAGGCTTGTCAGAGGGCAGCAAGCAGGGGGCTGCTCCCTCTGAGCGCAGCAGGATGGGTCCGAGAGGCACAGGCACATCTCCAAGTCAGGGCAAGTACCAACTTTTGGGGGTAGAATAAAGAGAAAATTGCTGCTTCCCAGCCACCTGACCCACAGCGTTCACGGTTCCTCAGGTTCTGTTACAGCCCTTCTCTCAGCCGTCTCTTTCAAATCCAACAGTGATAAATTACACTGCTCTTCTTCCTTGGCTAAGCTGGAGCTTCAGGGAATGGTCCCCAGTGACTCCTGTGAGCAGTAACAGCTCGGGCAGAACCTAGCACTGTAGGTTTGGTCAGGAATATTCTTCCCACGTTTTTGGTTGTTTTTTTTTTTTTTTTTTCCATTTTTTTCACACCAAGTTTCACCTGCTGAAACGAGTTCCACTCTCTTCTGAGACCTTCCACCCTCTTTGAGGAGATGCGCTGCAGTGAGGCCCAGCTGTCGGCACCCCCCTGCACACAAAGCCTGGCCATCTACTTGTACTTTTCACTTACAGCTTTTAAGGAGATACTAACCTACAAGCCAGCCCTCCTCTTCCCTCACAAAACCTCACTTTCTTTTAAGAGTGTCTGAAGAACTACCATTTCACAAGAAAAACCAAACCTGTTATTGCACTGAGGAGGCTGCCTTATCCTTGAAATCGCTGCCCCCGAGGTCCCCAGCGGAGCACCAAGGCACGGCTTGCCTCTGCAGGAGCTCTGCTCTCCCTTCCCAGTCTATGCAAGGTATCCATGCATGCTCAGCTCTCACAGATTCAGCCAACTCGTGCTAATGTGAGACTTGATTTTTTACAGTTCCTGATGCCATTTGTCACTTGCCATTCTCATGTTTATATATCCTTAGCTGTTAACACCAACACAAGAATGCTTCGAGGTTTCCTTCAACTTTAAGTGCTCTTTTACACCTTGGTCCTCTACAGGCACTACAGATTCCCTGGCAGGCTTCCTCTGAAAATATGCTTTTATTCTTTTTTTATGCCTTAAGCAAGTTGTTCCTCAGTATCATTTCTGGCTTGAATTCTTATGGCTTGATACTAAGTCTGCCAGAAGTTGTGTTCTTTTCCTAATTCCCTCGTTTGGTTGCAGTATCTTTTGTTTAAGAGAGCTCTTCTTACTTCTAAGAATCTACTTTAATGTATTATTTAAGCCTGATGGACTTTCTAGGGTCCTTTTAAAGGTCCTTTTGCACTATCTTTAATCATTCTCCAGACCACTTGCCAGCATTTTACCCTATTGTTTTTCTTTTAATGTTTTCCCATTCTTACGTAGCCCATAACCTCTGAAGTTGTACTGTAGTATGTACTTCACCATTTCAATTTGTAGGCACTTACTGATAAAATTAACTTAATTAGTCGACTTCGTTTTTTTTCAGGAGGCAGCCATCACTTTTTCACTGACACGGACCTTTTCTGTCACCCAGTATCATTTGTACCCTAGTGCTAAAGTGTCTAACTGATTTAAGAGAGAAGGCTGGTGAGAGCCTGTAAGCACTTACAGTTCAAATGTCTTTACAGGTTGGATGTTATCCAGATAGTGAGCTGAATTTTCCACCTGTCTCACTTGGATACATAAAATTACCTCATTTATTTAGATACTGTGATCAGCCCTTGCTTGTAGAAGCGTATTTTTAATACCACCTCCTTGAAGCTTCTGTCTGCATGGGGCAAGCACTTTCCTCCATGTGAACTTCTCTGATACAATAGATTTGCCAGTTAATTAAAAATAAATAAAAACTGCACACATGCTGCAGAGTGCCTCTCTGAATGCGGCACACTAATAAAAATGCTAAGTCAGTTTCAAAGATTTCTGCCTTCCAGCTACATCAGCAGGAGATTTCCAGCTTTAAGATACAAGTGCTGGCTCAGAAACAGAGATGCCTCCTTTTCTTAGAGAGGGGCAGCTCCGTTTGGCAACGATTTCTCCATCCGCATTCACCCAGAACGTATTTGTGCTGTACAGGGAGATGCCAGCACTGCCTCACCTGGGGCTACAAGAGACAGGATGGAGGCAGAGGATGTACAAGGAAGGCACTGGTGGGTGACTGAAATTGCAAATCTCCTTCAGGTGCTCAGGACATATTTTTCAAACGCTTTCCTACAGCAACACTGACATTGGCTCACACCAGGAGGACAGCCAGGAGCACAACGGGAAGCACTAGAGGTATGGTGACCGTACAAAGTGGATGAGGAAAGCTGCAGTGTGAAGACTGGGACTGGGATAAGAGAACAAGGCAGAGTCCTGCTGGCCCAGCTGGCTGCAGTCTCCCTAGAGACTGCAATCAAAACACAGAAAAAGACTGTCTTGGACTGCTGTGTTTTTACTAATCTCTAGGTTTACTCCAGTGATGTTCTCAAGACAGAACTCATAAATGTGAACCTCATCTACCAGCTCTGTTTCAGCTCTTTATGTTTTTACAGGGTGAGCTCATTATGTATAATTATGTTTCAGATCATGGCAGAAATAAAGAGCTACCAGTAATCAGGGCTGGCCTATGTATCACAAACATAAAACTGTATTTGCCACCTCTAAATTAACACTAAGAGGAATTAGGTAATCTTAAATTTACAACATTTGAAAATGTATTAAGGCAGATCAGCTGGACTCAAGGCTAGAATTACGACGTGCCGCACAAACACAGTTCAAAACAGCTGAGATGGAGAGTGCAATCTCACAGATCAGGTTTAAAATTTCCTTTTTGCTTTGCAGCACAGCTCTCGGCACGGTGCTCACTGTAGAGCTTGGTGGGAGAGCGTACCTACGCGGCAGTATCAGCATCCAGGTTTATCAGATACCTAGAAGATAGGCTCTCTGCAGCGAGACGCGCACACACTCAGCTCCAAACTGAACCTGGCTCCTCCTGCAGCTCCATACTGGCAGCTCATGTCATGGGTTCCTTTTTACTTCTACACTGTGAATTTTATATAGCATGTCTTTTATATGGAAAAACAATCTGGCGTAGTAACTCTACACTGGCACTTGAAATACTAAATCTGAAGTCCAATTAATTTGTGACTCATTTTCTTCCACTTCTTGGACAACATGTTCCCAAGAAAATGCCATCTGTAGCATTTATCCTGCCTGTCCAGGAAAGACCAGTCACACTGGGGCTTGGCCAGCCATATCACACAAAACCTAAGAGATTTTCCTGTTAATGAAGAGGCAAAAAGACACAGAAGATCCTCTGAAATCATCTTCCTGTTCTTTTGAATACTTAAAATTAGGTTACTTATTTAGCAATTTAGGTAAACAGACCATTATGAAAAGTCACAGGGGAATAAGCCTTTATGATTTCATTTCTTGATCGTTTCCTGTCTAACTAACTAAACATGAACTCAAATGACACGGATTCCTTTTCTTTTGCATGCAGAATATTTGAATGATTTCTGTCATACTTCTTTGACTAATTTAATCTTCTCCTTCCTGTCAAGGACAATGTATATTAGCAGAAAAGTGGTGGGAAGTGCAAAATCTCTCATAGAACAAAACTTATCACAAACTTGTGTTTCAAGTTAAATCTAGGCAATGATCAATTTTGATGTTCACGGAAACAGGAAAGATGAGGGGGGCTATTCTGCTCTGGTAAACAGAAATTTTACATCACTTTGAAAAGAGAAAAGAGGTGAGAACAGCAACATCTTACAATATGACTAAAACCTGTGGTTAAAATTCCTTGACAAAGCCTGTTCTGCCACGCTTTCAGCCCTGACCTCTGGAGCAGAATTTTAGATGAGCTCAAGCGGTGAAGCACATCTGTGACACTAGCAAACCATCGTTATTACAGCAGAACCACAGTAACTCAACACGCTGCTTGTCTGACTGCACACCAGGACAGCAGACTCTCCACGTCTCAGTCCAGGCACAAAAATCAGCTGTTGCAGAGAGTCCTTGCCAAGAGCGAGCTTTGGCTTGGATTTGTCCCGGTCTGGCTTCACCAAACTACTTGTGCTCCTCAAATGTACAATTTTTGAAAATGGCCTGTAGGCTTATAGCATGGAGACATGCTGAGATATACTTTTCTATATCCTGTTTGAGAAGCCTTGCTGCTTTATAGGATTCTCAGTGACCTTCTGAAAAGACGTTAGCGGTCACCCTACTTTCATCTTACAGGCAGGTTGTAATCCTACCTACACAACTTCCAGACCCTCTTCTCATACACTATAAGTTATAAGGCTATGCTGATTTCTCAGTGCTTTCTGTTAAATCCAGACGTAAAAGCAGAAACTACAAGGGGAAGATCTCTGCAGATCATGCTTGTGCAGCCCAGAGATGAGTCCTCTGTACCTACTAGACTGGCACGAGCTTCCCAGTCTGGGGCCAAGCAGAGCAGCCATGAGAGGGAGCTACAGGGATTAAGATCTGGCTTCTAAGCACAAAGAAGGAACTGACAACACCTAGAGATAGAAGGCTACCTAAACTGTTAAGCAGCAAAGGAAAGTCAGCCGCTCGTAAATGTGTTGTTTTAGATCTTCCTCGCTCAATGACTGGGAATTCTGCTGCTTCTTCTGCAAGACGGAAATGACATCTTTTGTTTGCTTGACCCTGAAGGCAGAGGAAGTTGGAGACTATTTTTTTAACCCTGAGACATGAGAACTTATAGAACATTGTCATTTCCCAAACAGATTTTGTTTTTTATCTTCCTTCTCAGCCTGTGTGGGTTCTGTTTGCCTTATGGATTTTTCACAGAGTTTGCTACCAGCCTTGGACATCTGCAAGGGGCTTTTGCACATGGCTGTCAGTTGAAAGAACGTCCTTCGTAGCTGCGTGCAAATATCCGTGCTACTTGATGGCAGAAATCCCTCTGGTTTTGATCAAAAAACCTTACCACTATATTTGTTATTAGCCATTTTAATTGAAACGTGTCTTATTTCAGAGCACTTTTGAAGTCTGTTACATCAGTAGGGTGAGAAATGCTGGAAAGGAAGGCCGAGGGAAATAGCTGCAGTCAGAAGCTGGCCAACACAACTGAGCATATGGACTTTGCAAAACTCTCCATTCCACTCGGTAGATTTTTACCTCTAAGAGCCTCTTTGGCTGTTGTGCTTCATCACAAAAAGCAACTCTTAGGATAACTCCATCCAGGAACACACAAATTACAGAAGATCAGGCACACAAACAAGTATAACAAAGGCAGGCTGAAGACAAGTCCCATTGTGTGACATCAGACCAAGGACCTATCCAGAATATCTGCAGAAAATTCAAAACTCTCTGTTCATGGCTGTCAGTTCTCAGAAAATAAGGTGAGGAACTTTAGACTTGTCTGCTGGCTGGACGTGTACTTGCTTATTGCTAGGCAACTGATAAACTCCCCTTTTTTCAACAGCCTTGCTGTTAATGCTCTCCTCGCAGCAGCTCTCTCTTGGATCGATGGATACTCAGGACTCAGTAACCAACTCTTGTAACTTATTCCATGTACTAGCAGCTGAACTGATCCACACGAATCAGCTTCCATGTAAACAACCGCTGGCCCTGACTTCTACACTTATGTATTGGGAGCAAGGGAAAGGGGAGAGACTAATGCCAAAGGGCATGTTGACATAGTACAGGATATCCAGGGGGTTCTAGTAGGAGGATGTGCAGCCCTTCACCTCCAGTCCACTAAGGATCCCAAATCTTCACGATGTGAAGACCGTACATTAGCCCTTCCATGAAATAAACAGGAAATCTGCAGTTTAGTACTCAGCTGGTTGGTTTCCACATGGTAAATGGTCTGATGCTGGCACTAACAACACTTGTATTTGTAACTGGCAGAAAGTCCCAGGCACGAGCTATGCTTCTTCCAACATCTGCAACATTGGCATTTGCCTGGGGAAAAATACATTAATGCAAGTGTCTTCTTCAGCTGAACTTTGACTGCTATCTCCTACAACGAGTGGCTGTATGTATGTTCTCTCTTTTGCACGCTGCATGGAGAGGACTACTGGTAGTGTGCGCTGTGCTGCAGAGCTGTGGACGTCCTGCAGAGACAAAAGGCCCATGCTTGGGGTCGGAAGAGTGGCTTAGCTGTGCTGTTCTCTATAGATTATTTTGATCCAAAGACCGATGTTATAACCCACTGCATTTTTTACAGCAGTTAAGTAAATACAAGACTAATGGCAAATGTTTTCATTTAAACTTCAAGCAAGGCACCGCCTATATGTCAATTTGGAACTGGTGTAATGAGCCAACATGACTCTGAATTACAATAAAAGCAAATTTAGGAATGAAATCTACTGGAGACTTAACTGGTCTCAAGTGCATAGTTAGATTTCTAAAATAATAGCTGCAATCCAGCATAACAAACATGACTTGCTTAAAAACAAAAGCTGAAGTTTAACTGTAAATTGCAGTTGGCTTTCATTCCCATGAGAAACTGCAAGATATTTCTTCTTGGAATAACTTCTCAGCAAAGTCATACCAGGGGTACTCCCAGAACCACGTACAGTGGGACTAGGGCTACACAACTCTGCTTTTTTTCCCTCCAGGCTTATCAAGCCTGGCTTACTTAGATCCCATCAGAAAGATTTTTTTTTGACTACTAGTTGTGTCCAGAAATGCTGGGGCTTCGTAGTTGGGCAGAGGGAGGTCAAAAAGTGGGCTCAGCTGGCTGCAGGGGCCGAGGGGAGAGTTGGACCGAGTGACAGCAGCCAGCAGGGAAGTGGGACAAGGGTAAAGGACAATGAGAGCATCTGGGGAGGCAGAAAGGCAGAAGCTGATAGCAAGCACTGGCTGTGAATTGCAGGAGTGGCCTGGTGAGCATGGAAAGGAGGTTGGAACAGGGTGGGGAGAAACCAGTTGGTAAGAGGGGAGGGATAAACATGTACCAACACAGTTGTTGTCTATTTAAAAAAAAAAAAAAAGCAACACCTTAATACTTAAACATATTTCAGAGTCAACACACTTTCAGGCACCTGCACAGAAGCCCTCCGTAGAGACTTTGCTGGCTGTTCATGCTCGCAGAGTGGCATTGGGCAACTCAGGCTGAACAAGAGATGGAGCACGCAGGGCGTACTTAAAAGGTAATGGCCATTTTTACTCTTTTACAACATAAAATTCAGAATAGTTTTTATCAAGTTTTTGCCTTGAAAATGAATAACTTACTGTTATTGCTTTTTACAATATTCTCTTAAATATTCCAGCTACAACTTCCATTGTATTGAACGCACACACACACACGTCTACTACAAAGTTTTCTTTCGAGATTTGCCATCGGCTGAAAAGCACTAGCACCGCTGGACTTACATGAAGTTTTCCCCCAAGAAGAATTATGAAAAACTTTTTGAACTACAAACCAAATTCTGTTTTGTACATGGGTGTAAAGAATCAAACAAACCTTGCAGTCGAGTCACACAAGACAGTGACTGACAACTCGTTTCATTTCCTGGTCTTTGCTCACACTTGTTCTCTCCTCACTGCTGCTGGTGGGAACTGCTCGAGTGAGCTAAAGAGTCTCCAGCAGAGCTCAGAGGGCACTCAAGAGATCAAAGCACAATCAGAAAAGAATGACAGTCCTGCTGGTAAAAGACTGTCCAAGTTGTTCAAAACGTCCTCTAATGAACTGTAAAGCTGTTTCATGTTTGTAAAGTGTCATGGGTAAACTTTAGCACTCAGATAAAATTAAGATCCCGTCGAAGAAAGCAAGTGAAGTAGTTCAGAAAAAGAATCAAAGCAAAGGCCATTTCACTTGTACTCCCTTCACCTCGTCTGCCAGTGGCAGTGAAAAAGATTTCCCTTCTTCCACAAAGACCTGTCTGAGGCATGAGAAAAGGCAGAGTTCTTTCACTGAAAGTTTTGACAGTTCCGCGCAGGGAGATCCAGCCTTTTCCAGCAGCCAATTCTCCGCAGGTGGACAAAGAATTAAGGTGAGCTTAAAAGCAGAGCAGACAGCTTGGAGAAAAGCTTTGCTGTCAGCGAACTTCCAGATGCCTCTTCAGGACATGCTCAGTCCCTGCAGAGGCAGGATAGGGTGGAGGAGCAATGTTCTCAAAGGAGAGAAATGGGTTCGTCTCCAGGCAGAACTTTTTAGGGAATAATCTCCTATCAGTAATCTACTAATTATCAAATTAAACATTATGCCAAGGTACCCACTGCCTCTTACGTATCTTGTAATTTTTTTCCTAACACCTGGCTGAGTGTCACAGAGGAAGCAGTGCTTGATGCCATTGTTTACGCAATTGCTCTCCTCGTGTCTGATCCATTTCAACACCTCTACCAAGTCCCAGGACATTTTTTATTTCCTGGATTTTACTGATGTTCTGAAGAAAAATCCCAAAGAACTCCAGTAACTATAATTTCACAATGTTTCATTCTTAATAAAGGGTAAGATTTATCACTGGATTCTGATGTGTATTTTCCAAATTATATTTACTCCAATAACTGAACAGCTATCTCACTTAAGACTCAATAACATTTTAAGAATAAATACTTTGTAAATTAGAAATAGGGTTTATTCTCCAAGTGATAAAGTTCACATTTGCTTGTGATAATTCAGCTCAGCCAGAAAAGGATTTTTGTAATAGACATGAAAAGGGAGTTTCAGACTGATAAATGCCAAAAATAATTCTGATACATCTAATAAAAATTTCCCTAAGATAGCTGGTTACATATTATCACTCTAGACTTACCATACCGTAGTGCATGGGAAAACAATAATCATAAGATGTTGCAAGCCCGAACTGATGTGTTTGTTTGTTTATGGAAATTTATGTCATCGGACAATGTTTTTGGCATGCTTGAATTTAACAAAAACATTTGGGTTTATGATTCACTTGTACTGTAAAGCATGTATTAAAAAGGCATTACAGTGTATAGATAGTAAGCAAAGTTTGTACTGTCACAAGGTTCTTGATGCATTTGATGACTGTGACAGTGTGACAGTGACACTGTCTTAACTTGGCAGTTCCTCATCACATGAATTAATAATATATTTGTACAGTTCAAGTCATATCTCTCACATGGGACTAAAACGGAGGTCAAGAACATTTCTTTTCACTAACAAGCCTGTGCGTTTAGTACAAAGCTGTTTTCTCTGTAGGACAGTCTCCATACCCAATGCAACCTTTGTAGCCACCAAGTTAGAGAAGCTAGATCATATTCAAGTAACTGGAATCAGCAACGTATACATCACCAGGACTGGATGGCATTACCACAGAGTCCTGAAGGAGCTACAGAGAGAGACTGCAGACTGCTGGACAAGGCACGAGGCCTCTTGTGACAGTCTGGGATGCCAGGCACGAATGATGTGCTAGTACCCCTTTTCCAGGAGGAACTTTGTCAACTACCAGTTTGACTTCTTTTTCAAAGCTGTAACAATGTCCGCTTCGTCTAAGCTTGGTTTCCATACACAAGTCAGGCATCTCTTTGAAATTATTCTATCAATCTCTTTCATGTTTTGCACTTACCATTGATGTTTACAGCTGGCAACACTATAGACATCTTTGGTCTTCTGGTCTTATTATGTGTGGTGGCTGGCAATAACAGGTGGTCCTGAAAAACAAGGGAAAAGATGTGTTAGATCTACCCTGGAAGCATAGAGCTGGGAAAATTCCTTTCCATTCTGTGTTACAGGCATTCCACATAGAAGTATTTATGACAGCTTAGCAATTTCAAATTGTTGAGAGAGTCTTCCAAAAGTCACAGCAGTTGCTCATGCTGTGCAACCAAAAAGAAATCCCTATCGCATGCAGCAGAATATGAAAAGGCCTTGATCATGTGGAAAGAGATGGAAACTACTATTAGGCCCTAGTTCAACAGAGTACTTATGTATATGATTAAAGTAATTGAACTTGACTTCAATGATATTTAAACATGTGGTTAAGGGCTTTGCTGAACTGGAGCCTTTACTGGCAGTGCTGTCTGCTTTCTATATAAATATCGTCTTGCTATATCTATGGCAAGCTCATGCCACATGCCTCTTGCAGCAGGGCTGTATCAGTTAGGGCTGTGATGGGGTGTGAAATACGAGCTCTGCTGACAAAACCTACCAAGGAAGTCTGATGGCAAAGCTATGCTTTGGAAGTTTATTTCAGCTGGGAGGTGGCTAGGCGCTGCCGTAGGACAGAAGGGTTCAAACTGTCCCGGGTTTTTAGCAGCAGAAGCTGCGTCTGCAGGAGAAGCTCCAGACGTGGACCTGACCTGCCTGGAAAAATGCAGCCCTTCCTCAGTTCTGCTTGCTAACTGTTGCTGAACTCACATCACTCAGCTTGTCATCTGGGAAAAGAGGGTTCATACCTTATTGACAGAACTAACAGAGCATAAAGTGTTGGTGCAGGCATCTCCCATGTTGTTGGACTATGCTGATCAAAAGAAGACCACTGTATGAATGGGAAGCTTCCCAAGCTTTTCAAAGATCAGCTGCTCTGACAGAAGGTTGCTTCACCACCTCCTCTCAACATGCAGTGGGCATTGTGAGGGAAGTACGTTTGCTCTCTCCTGGTAATTAAGTGCAAAAGACTGCGTTGATATAGCCGACAAATTCAGTTTAAATTCCTAACTCAGGCTCTAAGTGAAACAACTCTGTCAGTTGCAAAGTATCTTTCCCAGGCTCCAAAGAATCAATTCAAGGGTTTATTTTCCCATGTGTTTGTCCCTCTCAGTCCCAACAGCTCCAAATTCACCCCGTGTCACTGAGAAGAACCAAGCCAGCAGGTGCCACCATGTCAAACACATGGAGACAAACTCCTTAAGAAGTTTTTGCAACTGCCAGAAAAACAGACCTGAACATCTGCCTTTCACTTCTCAAGATCCAGGCATCTATCTCACATAGGTAAAAAGCAGACAGAAGTTTGGTACTTTTATCTTATTTCGTGCTTTCCCAATAGTAAAACTCCCATGGTTTTTTATGAAACTGGCACTCAGAAACCTTACAAGCAGCTCTTCAGCTCCCTGGGTTAAGGCTAAGAACAGGCACACAAACGCCTTATGCTTCTGGACAAGGTTTTGGTAGACTGAATTATACTTCCTTTAGGACACAGCTGTTAATTTCTTAATTTCAGGAGAACTATTTTTCCCATTTTAGTATCTAATCACTCAATTGTTATGTCTAAGATTCAGGGTACTGAGTTACACACAAAGTTAGGTGTTAATATATCAAGGTATCCTGTAGATATTGCAGAAATATCACTGCTTTTCCCCACAAAAAAAGAAAAAAGACTGATGACAAGAAAAAAAAACGACTTCAATAAATGAATATAATTAAAACCATCTTGGTACCAAAATTATAAAGCCACTCCAGCACAATTCTCAGGCTACATGTGTAATTCCCATTTCATTCCTGAACCACTGAGATTAAGACAACATTCAGTAAGACAACGAACTTTTTTTCAAACAACTTAAATTTTTTCACTGAAAAACTGCTCTGAAATTCGATGGGGCCCACGTCTTAAGGGAACAGCCTGAAAGTCAGATGCCCATTAGAAGTGCAGTTTGTAACAAAGTCATGATTTGAGGACTACTTTTAACACTGCTTAAAAATGGTCAGCCTTGTCTTTTTTATTTTTTTTCAATGCTTCTGAGAGTCCAAAATATTATTACCTGGCAAAAAACAAGTACTGTACAGAGGAATTATTAGAAGTTACTACTATTTTCTGCTAACATACCTCAAAATCAGTAAATTAATTGACACAGCTTACTTTTGTTTCTAATGGCACCTTCATTTACTGTATGTATAAAATCTATTAAGAAGTGACACGCAGACTTTACAATCAGAGTCACTCTACGGAAATAAACAACAATGTCATGACAAAGTTACCAAATTACTAGATAGCAACAAAATAAGGAGAATTCCTAATTTTCCTCCTACATCATTACCTTCTTGGCAGACCTTTTAAAAAATCTTCCAGTGCAAAGCAGCAGTTTGAAAGCATAGGTAGAAAAATTGAGATAATCCAGCAGAGGCTACCAAGCTGGTCAGAGGTCCAGAGTCCACATATCTGCATGGAGAGGCAGAGGGAACTGGGCTCCCGCCTTCTTGCACTGACAAGGCTAAGGGACAACCTAACAAACCTATGACCACCAGAAGAGTAGCTATAAATATAATGGAAAAAAGCCTTTGGTGTGGTGCCAAACAACTTACCAGAAAATAAGGTGTAAAATTCAGCTTTCTTAGTTCTGCAGCAGCTAGAATCCATGTTTTTAATACCAGGAATAGATTTAATCTCAACTAATTTTACACTTCTGTGAATTATTTTTCAAAAGCTGCAAAGAAGAAACCCAGCAGATAACCACTATCTGCTCTCCTTCCTCATAGTTCTTGAAACAAAATGACCAAATGACCAAGCTGGTTTTTGCTGATCAGTCAACTGAATGGGCTCAAGCCCCTTTTGCAGGGCTGGTGCGATCCTGTGGCGGCAGTCGGGGGGAACAAGGTCACCCCATGTCGTACCCAGAGTCTACCCCCATATCGTACCCAGGGTCATGCAGCTGGCTCAGCTGAGTGGCCCACACCTGAGCTATTTCCCCTTAGCTTCCAGATTCTGAAATGCCTCCTGGAACTACACAGCACAGCAGTACGTTCATGTACCAACTCACCTGCTACACCACTCTTTTACTGGTATGGTTTGAACAGTGTGGGAACGACTTCTGCTCCCCTAGCAGACAGTGAGACAATGAAGTCATTTCCACTCACGTTTGTGTATCCAAACACGCTTTGGAGTTGCTGCGCAACTTCTCAGTGTTTCAACACCAACTTTGGAGAAGACACACACAGAAAAACCCTGTCAGTGCTACGTCCAAACTACTAGCAGGAGCTAAAGTCCAAAATGCACAGATTGTCTGGAAGTTGAATACAGCCCATCTCTACTACAAAGAGCTGGACAGGTTTTTAGTTCTTTTCTAACCTGGAGTTAAGGAAATTGATCCAGCTCCCTATCATCTTTATCTTTAATAAGCAGGACTGTCCCTCTGACAGTCAGTCCTAACTTGCAAGGTACGATGCAGAATATCATAAATACTTCGCCTGCAGTTTGGCTACCTACAACATTTTCCTGAGTCCAGAATCCTTCAAATAGTCCGCAAGTTTTATTGAAAGTAATACCTAATTATTTGTACGCAACATAAATGAGTGTAAAGTGATTAGAAATAAATCAGACATTTAGAAACATAGTGCAAACGCATTTCTAACATGTAAAACATTTTGTCCTGTCCTATCTTATTCCGAAGTATGCTGAATCGCATCCCATGTGCCATCCCACGTGCATTCAGGGGAATGTGACGCTCTTACTCATCCCTAATTTTAAACACTAGACAAAAATATCTGAAATTAAAACACCGTTTGTGATATTAACACATGGCATAAAACTGAAAATGAATAAAAGCAAATCCTACAAGTCAGCATCTGGCCCATGAGCATGAACATCAACCAGAGGCAAAATAAATCACAGCTATTACCCAACAACAGATGGCTTTGGCTTGGGCCAAGATTTGCACTTAGATGAGATGACAATTTAAATAGACGATGCAGACCTGAAAGTGCTGGCATAATGACTGGAAAAATATCGGCCTGGAAAGACAATATTTCAAGCGAGCCCCAAGCTTCAGCATTCTCATTTTGCTTTTGATCATCTCTATAGTTTGGTGATATTGAAGCCAGATGAGACGTACAGATAAATATAGATATGGATAATAAAAATCCAGCCACAAATGCATTACCTTAATTTATTAAGTTGGGATACAGAAACACATTTTTTTCCTGGGGGTAAAATCTGAAGTTATTTGTTAAACTTCTGATAACAATCACATTTATTAAGTTCTTGCAACCACAAAGCATTGAGGGCACTATATAATTAGGATATAATTAACCAGAGTTGCAAACATTAAGAAATTAGGTACCCCTATAAAATGAATATCCTCACTGAATCTTTTTGCTTTCTTGGCTGTTTCAGTGTCTGCTGATCTGCTTCTGGACTCAACAACACATGGAACTGCAATAGAGATTTTAAGGCTTCTTACGTATGATCAATGTTGTCAAGGCTCTAACAGGGATTAAGCTTTGGAGCCTCATGTATTTTTAACCCCACAGTCAACTGGCAATGGAAAGCCTCATCCACTGTGCTAGAATATTCCCAAACTGGCTGTTCCTGCAGCTTCAGCCTGAGTTGTAATATGGGTGGTTTGTTTCTCAAAGTACCTACTACCTAGAGATGCATGACAATTTGCAGGCATCTTAGCCTTCATTTAAAAAAAAAAATCATCTCTAACTCTCACAGTTACAGAACATAGAGTAAACATCATCACCGCATACTAGGAAGTTTCATTAAATGCAGGAAAAACATGCTAATCCAAAGACCTTTTAATTCATTTTTGTAAAGCTATCATCATTTCCAAAGCCGGACTCTTGGCTTTCAAATGTAAAGAACTGGCAATAGTGCTCGGTTTGGGTTTTGCAATGCATGTTCCATCAGCAATGCTGCACGCAGCAGCAAGCGCTTCCCAGGGGAGCAGTATGCCACATAATTACAGGCAATCTATGGAGCTCCTCCCCCATTTCTGTTTGTTTGAAAGAAACAACCATGAATTAACGCTTGCAGCCTGCCTGTGATGTCGGAAAATAATATTGGTGCTATAGGAAACATTTAGAGTAGAAGTACATGCATTTGTGGAGTATCCGAGTGGCATGGGACACAAAGGAACAGATTTCCAAACCACCAAGGCTCTGCACTCTCAGTATGAGCTGTGTTTCCTGCTACCCCTGATGTGACTTTATTGTCAAATCAACTCCTCTAGAGTTTTCTTACCTTCCTAGCTGATGTACTTAGGTATGGATAAGTATTTTTCAAAAGCTCTTTCAAGTGTCCTGCACAAAAGCATCACCTACCCAAAAATAATGAACACAACTTGATTTACTTTAACTTGAAATTACTTTAACGTGATTTACTTTATTACAGTGTTTTTAGCACATCTGCCTTTGTAAGCATTGGTTGTCATGCCGTTAACAGGCAGGCCGTGCCTCTGACCTTTCCCTGCTGGTTTTGGGCACGTACCCTGCAAAGTGTAGATGTGCTCCACGTGGAAGCCGTGACTCCTCTCCTGTAAGACAGACCCTATCTTTGCATCTCTCTTCTCACAGACTTTGTTAAGATGTTCAGATGAGCCCAGCCCATTAGAGATCCATCTCCAAAGAACTAATGACATAGTTTTCAAAAACAAGTGACATTTGTTACTTTACAGGAATAAAAGCTCCACAGAGACTGGACTAAAATACCAAAGGAAAACCTTAAAGTGCTGTTCTCGTAACTTGCCTTGATGAGGAGGTTTGATCTTTACCACTGCCTTGGAAATGAGCAATGTGCTAGAATATCACAACTGACAAAGCCACTGCCAAAGCGGAGAGGGCAAACAAAGCCAGGCGCCTCGGCATGCCAAAGGGTACTCTGTCCAGACAGCTTTAGAAGATTTCTGACAGTAAACAAACATCGTAGCTGGGCATTTGTTCATCTGTTTATGACTAACAGGTCTCCCAGGGAATCCTGCCTCAATATCTTCCAGCTTGAATCTTCACAACTGTGATTCTCAGACCGTATTACAACTACTGCCCATGCAGACTGAAGAGCTTCCCACATCCGACTCAAGTGCTGGCAGTTCCCCAAAGCTGCTGAGGGTACCATTTTTATTTAATCATGCTACTTTTATTACTGCCCAGCATGTCCTGATAGCTTAAAAGCTTATCTATCAACTATCCAGCCACACCTAGTGATCTCAAGATGAAGCAGATACAAACCAAGTGTTTATTTCACCACAAAAGCCGTGCATGAAATCCATGTATCATCTTTCATATTTTTTCTGACATCTGCAGGGATTTCAGGTCAATGAGATGAGACTGGAACTTCTTTAGAGCTACGCTTTTGGCCACACAAAGCCTGTGAGATTAAAATGTGCTTCCACAGGCCCCAAAAGCTACATGCAACCTCAGAGATGGCCCTGGACGAGCCCTTTGAGGAGGTGGAGTGTTAAAAACCCTGAGCCGACAGCGGGGTTGCTGGGAGAGCTTTGCTTTCATCTACCACAGACTTCACACTTTCTGAAAATTTCAGAATAATTGCTTCAGGCTGTCTGGCTGTTGCCTGAGATGTGACGTTTATGTCCTGATCTCCTAAGTAGGCCATCAAACCTGCACTGAGCGCCATTACAGTCCTTGGCATGCTCGTCCTGACTAGGAAACCCTAACTGGGAAGCTGGAACCTGGTCCTCCACACAGCCATGGCTGAACCCCAGCTGCTCTCTGGGGCATGCCTCTTTGGGCTCCAAAGGAAGCTGTTCTCGAGCTTCCTTTCCAGTAAGTTCTAGAAGGGAACTTCCTGCAGCCTACCCATGGCCTAAGGGCTGAATCTCATTTTCCTCAGCAGTTCCTGACAGTGCCAAGCACATAACGAGGCCCATGGTGTAAATGAGAATCATGCCTTGGCATATCTGTTTCTGGTTTCCTCTGTCTATTCGAAGAACAACTGAAGAGGACGTGTAAGAAAGTTTACAAATTTGTACAGGAAGTGGCTGTATAATTTCACTATTGATTTGTTTGGGTGATGGCAACCATATGGTGTCCTGAGGATACACCACAGTGGATGCAGCAGTGGTCCGCCTAAAAACGCCAGCAGTTCCTGCAATGTTGCTTTTGCTACCAGAGGACATTAAACAGAGAGGTCACTGTAGATGGGAGGGTGCCTCCGAAACTACTGCTATCCCACCGGTGCAGTCTGACCCTCACATCTGAAAAGCATGGGCATGGTTTTAAGAGAAGCTAAAAAAAGAGAAAAACAGTTAAAACCTTTACACAAACCACATAGCCACATTATTTGGCCGTTATACTACAAACCATGAAAGCTGCACTGTTTATTTAAAGTTGGGGTGTCAGCGTTTTGTTTTTTACCGTTTAGAAACCCCAGTGAGCCCATCATGGATCCTTACAGAAAACATACGACATGCAGAGATGTGGATGGGAGCGAGTGGAAGATGGGACAACGACT
Source organism: Cygnus olor (assembly GCF_009769625.2). NCBI lineage: Eukaryota > Metazoa > Chordata > Aves > Anseriformes > Anatidae > Cygnus > Cygnus olor. The sequence continues at coordinate 8,762,499 of NC_049176.1, read as the reverse complement.
GCAAGGAATCCACAGAAAACCCGCCATAAAAACTCACAAGGTCTTAGCCTCTCTGCACCAGTTCTTGACAGCTCACCCTGGGAGGCCACAGCAGCTCTACTGTTTTGGGTTTAACAATAACAATTTAACTTAATTTGAAAGCGTGCTGGCTCTCCATATATTAAATTGAGCTTGGCTAGCACATATTAACACAGATTGATTTCGCAGTATGCTAAAGAATAAAGTTTGTAACTGAAAATTCAATCCCCACACCGTAATCGTAGAATTTGATCACTTTTCTACATTTTAAGTCTATTTTGAGACTGGGAGGTTGCGGGGGGTGTAGAGAAACTGTCCCATAACAGGAAAGCTCCCAGAAGTGGTGGGAATGGAGCTTCTTTTTCTGCTTTTATTTCTGCCAGCAGTGCTCCTATTCACATCAGTGCTGTTCCAGTCCCAGTGTTTCTATGCACAGGTGGTTTATACAGCTTATTCATTGCAAGCAGCAATGACGTGATGAGATACGCTTTTTATTCAAGGATTTTACCAGAAATAACTCAATCCCACGGTCAATAAAAAGTCCTGTAGTATAAGGTTACACTTTTCTGACATTCCCAGACAATCTTTTAAAAATAACACCTAACTGTGATCTGGAACACCTTCTGGTCACTATCCCCATAGAAGAGAGGGTGGCTATCCAGTTTAGTTCCCACATGAGAAACCCTTTAATGAAGGGATCTTTACTGCCTTTCATTATCAATTGTGCTACTGCCAGATGTGATAGGGCCTGGGCTGCAAAAACTAAACTGACTGGGAAGCATCTCACTGTGAACCAGAGCCTTGTGAAAATGCCAGAGACCTCAGGGGAATCAAAAATTTACCCTATTACAAGCCTCATTTTGAGGAGTTTCTTCCACTCTCTTCCAGTGGCAGCACTGCTGCACATCCAGGAGCAGGGCTCAGCCTTGAAGGTCAGCATGAAGCGTTTGTGCAGTGTTAAAGAGAAACAGGGGCCGTAGATCTCTTCTGGATTAAGAACTAAAAAGGTTATGGAGACTAACAAGGATATGGAGACCTACTGCGAACTGTCCTCCCTCTGCAGTAAACAAGGGGAGATAGCAAACATTACTAGAGCAAGAACTACTACTTCGTTCTGTCCTTTCACCTTTTGGATTGAATTTATGCCATGTTACCTTAAAGACCAAAAGGAACCTAAAAGGCAGAGGGCAAACAAGGTGACCTCTTTAGATTTTTAAATGGGCTACAAGTATCTCACACTTATACATTTATTCAGATCACCTCCAGTACCTCTTGACTTCCAGACATAACAGCAGTCAACATATGCCTCTACTTCAGAGCAAAAAATCTCTCCAGGTATAAAGACAGAGGACATGGTTTCGCAATGACTCGAGGTTAATTATGCTTTCCCGCTGCTGAAGCTGTTCCTGCTTTCCTCCTTCTGCTTGTCTTGGGCTGGGCATTCAATCACTGCCTGAGAGCTGATGCTGTCCTCCTCTGACTCCATGGAAAGCCAATCCATCTTGCTAAGATGGAAATAGGCGGTGTGTACATACATGACACTTTTCCTACCTGCCTTCCAGCTGCTAGCTGTTTTCAGTTACTGCTTTAGAGACTTCCTAACAAAGATGCAACTTTCACATATTTAGTAGCTATTAATAGATTTCTATTACATGAACGATCCCAGTCTTACCTTGAATCCATGTAAATTCATAACATCTACATTTCAGCAAGGCATTCCACAAGTCTACTTCTATTATATGAATCGCTTCCTTTCCTTTGTTTGAACCTGTGCACGACTAGCTTCATTTGCTGCCCTTTGTCTCATTTGTTATCCTACTCAGTTCCCTTTAGGTAGAAGATCAAGTTTACAACTGAGAAAGCAAGAATAAAAATGCAAGAGGGTCTTTCAGTATTCCTGCAAAGTTAGAGAAGACCAACACAACAACTTTCTAATACACAATGGAATATAATACAAAGTATTGCTTAGGTAAACCAAAGGTAGCTGTAAAGCAGATGTCACATAAAGGCAGAAAAAAAATGATACAACATACAGTTTTTCTATTTTCATGGCTTAAAATCCCTTTATTCAACTTCTACCGCCAAATAGAGGGAATTATGCCTTAAAATAACATTGAAATATTCTGATAATTATTAGTCTAATAGTAGAATCTGTCTAGTGGCCTCTGAGAGAGAATTGCTGTCTGCCTTCAGACATATAATAATATGAATTAGAATATAAGCACGCTTCCAGAAGCCAGGCCAGCTGACCTTACGTCCCACTGAAATATCTGTCTTAATCCGGTTAACACAGTGACACCAGCTGCCAAACGACCAGCTATTCTCAGCCCTCCCATTCCGCTGCAAATCTGTCCTTCTGTAATTTCTAGGACAAACCTGCCTCGTTTCTACGTGAGCTTTTTGAATCTCACTTTTGACTTGCAACACGTCCTAAATAGGAGGCATGAGATACTATCAGCATTCCTGTGTGAATATGAAATACCCTGGGAAATGACAGTTAGCAGAAGCTATATTTTTACCATAAATGTACTTTTTTTTTTTTTTTTAGTTTTGACTTTTTTTCTTCCCTTAGAAAAGGTATAGGAAAGAAAAAAACCAAGCCCTTGTGAACAAGGAGGGCACAGGACAGACTGGACAGAAATCCAGCCAATTAAACTTTTTTGCAGAACTGCTTTGCAAGGCCCAAAAGTAAAGAACAATGCATGCATTTGCTATGATGTAATTTTGGTTTGGCAGCAGATTAAAAAAAAATTCCTAAACGCAAAGTAAGAGGATGTGAAGAACAGAATTCTATGTTTAAGTAAACAGTTTTGGTTAAAATCATATTGAGAGATTTTTTAAGACTTGAAAATGCTTCGATTAATTTGTGTGTTATTTGTGGAAATTATCTGAGTTTCAAGACTAACTGGAAAAGATATGCGTATATGAATGACTGACTCCATTCTGTGCTTCTGTAAGACGAAAAACATCCCAGCTTATACTAGTTGAAGAGCTCTTCTTATGTTTGATAAGGATCAGATTTTCTTCTAAAGGCTCTCTCAATCAACCCGGCATCATAACATTAAAAAAAAAAAAGTTAGTTCTAAGTTATCCAAAAATGATGTTTCTCTGCCATTTTGTGCCCTCCTCGTTAGCTGTATAAGCACAGAAATGCAGTTCCATATTTCCCAGTTGAGTCTGTCAATTATCTTTGTAGATTTTACAAAGCTGTAAGACCCAAAAGGAATTAATTGTTTATTACTACTACCCATAAAAAGATATTCCCCTCCTTCTCTAATTCACTGCAGCAGAGCTCTGCTTTTGCATAGCATCTGCAGGCTATTAGTTTTGCAACTGCAATCTGTAATTGCAAAAACATGTAATTTAGGTAGGGCATGTGAATAAGGTCCAGGAAAACCAAAAAGGATATAATCCAGATTCTTTGCTTCTCTGACAAAACATTAACCCAAAGTTTCTATATTTGCTCGCGAGACCTCAGGTCTCCTACTGAAGACAAATTCTGGATTCCCAGAATTACTGCCCAAAATGAACACACGTGATACAAACTAGAGTGAGTTATGTTATTACCAACAAACACCTTTTTTCCGCTGCTCTGCCTTTGCAGCCCTGCCACATACAGCAGAGAGCCAACCGAAGCTCAAAAACAACGTGGGTTTTATGGACATGCTCCTTGGATACAGTATCATGAGATGGTTCAGACTGTAAAACCTGATCTCTCTCTAGACCAGATTCTCCATGAAACAGAATTTGGATGAGTAAAAGGAAATTTATGTAAGGCTTTCTCTAAATGTTGGATCAACATAACACTGGGGTTCAAAATCCATTTGCTAACGCAGCTGTGCTCTGCTTTCTCATTCTAATAAGTTCAAAGGACAGCAAAGCATTCAAACACTATGTGGTGAGATCTCCATCCTTGGAGGTCTGTAGAGCCCACCAGACATGCTACAGCCACCCTCACCCAGTGCTGGTGACAGCTTTCCTGCACCCAGGAGGGGGGGACCCCAGGGATCTTCTAACCAGCCTTTCTAAAATCCATAAGGATGTTTCAAATTTGGAAGAGTCTCTCATTATTATGCTTCTACATTACCCTTTCCCTGTTTTACTAACCTGCAGCCCACTCATGAAAAGTACTGGAGAAACATTGACAGCAAACAGGTAGGGAGAGCTGCTGAAGTCTGCTCTGGGACTGAACACTCATCGGACAAAACAATTCCCTTTGAGAGCAGAAGATGCATTTCTTATACAGCAAATGTGCCCACACATACAGCTAGTCAGGAAAGCAAGTGAACTTTAAAACCTTAACCAGAAACAACTGTCCAGTAGCGTCAAAACCTTAACATTTTTTAAATGAAGGCAATTAATTTGATCACGTTGTGTTCCATCCTAAATCATGCAGAACAAAATCTACCCCTGGTTTGAAATTACTGTCTTTTTGTGTTCTGCAGCAACAGCAACTATTTTTCTAATACGTTTTTTCTAAAAACAGTTCTTTAGCCCAAATACTGACTGTCAGCAGATGCATTCTTGAGCTGAAAACCTAGCATGGGATTTATCTCAGAACATGTTTTTCTGTCTTTAAAAAAGAATATGAATGTCCTTTGCAGCCAGGTACTAGATTCAAATAGAGTTCTGGACTCAAATATGGTTGGAGGGGATAAAATTACACTTGGCCAACAGCAACTTAAATCTCACAGTCAATGGTGGTGCATATGGAGGAAGAAAGAAAAAAAATGAAAGCAGTGAATAACACAAAAACAAGAATAGCTTTCAAGGCTAATGACAAGAAAGAATAGTAACAGCGTGAATTAAATTCTAGGTCAAAAATCACTGGTCAAAATGATTCTAGGTCAAAAAACAAATAAATGCTAGGTCAAAATCATTATTAAATAGATGCAGTTAAAGTTGCCTAAAAAGCATTCCAGTCCTACAAGTGAATTTCTGCCCTGTTGAAGGTTCCAGTCAACAGTGAAACCCAGATCTCACTATCACAGGGTGCTCTCCTCTGTTCTCCCTGTTGGACTGTCCAACAGCAGACTCCTCTGATTTCTCTACAGGAAACGGTTTCCCTCTCCTTCCACATTCTGCCAAATTTGAATAGAAGCGTGCCTTTAAATAATCTCCATCAATGCAGGTGCCACTGTCAAAACCACAAAAACAAGACAACCTAAGAGACAGAGGAGGAAACGCAACCAGACAACAAGGAAACAAATGCTCTTCCCAGTCAGCAGCGAGGCTGCATTTTTCCTTGAATCCCCTAGATTTACCCGGAGCTCCGCAATGACTTCAGCTCAGACTTGGGTGGGTCTCTGTACGTCTTGGCAGCAGGGACAGGAGAAGTTCCTGCGCCGCCGATGGCTGGACGGTGGTCTGGCACACACGGGCCAGGGCTGGTGCTCCCGATCCAAGTTGTCTTTTGTTTTTCTTAAAATGTCGGATCAGAGACAGCAAGGTTTTAATATCATGATTCAGTGGGCCAAATCCAAATTTGATGGCAGCGTTTTAAACTGTGCAATGTGTATAGCATTACAAATGCTTGTTGGAAAGATGTTTCTCATTCTGCAGATCCCAGGATATCTCTATAGCTGATGATTCATCAACTATTTATAGTTTCTTCTAATTAAAGAGATACCCAGTATAATAACGTTAAAGAAGCTGTCACCTCTGTTACTAATAATCTTAGTTAAATAAAGATTGTAAAGATGAAGTTTCTTTTCATTTTTTTTGCCTGTTGGTTTCCTCAACCCAGCCTGATGAGCTCCCTCCTCTTCAAGTTTGTAGCTGAATTTCACTTTTAAATCCCAATTCTGAGTCCAGTTGTTGCCAAATGCCTGCTCTGTTTGAAATTCTAGTATTGCTGAAGAAGTAGTAAATTGGCTCTAGAAACAGACTTCATTTTATAAGAGGAAAAAATGTTTATAAACATTTCTTAACATTTTTTCCACCAAAACAAAAACCTGAAACCAAAATAAGAACAAAATCTGATGGAAAATAGCCCTGAAAGGCATAAATAAGTTACGTAAATAAGTCACACTTGGTGGCCAAAAGGATCTAGATGCCTGACGTTGGGTATTCCTCCTTAATCACCCCCAACCTACCTAAAGATGCCCCTTACAAAGTGTACCCCAGACTAGCTGAGCATATCCCCCAGGCAGCTGAGCAGTCTGGCCCCTCATGGCCACCAGAAGTGGAAGGCTTCCTTCTTCCTCCCTCAGCCCTCATGCCTCCCCTGCCAGCCTCTGGCAATTGTCAAACTCCTCTGCGAGTCCCCTCACCTCTGTAAGCAGCAGAGAAGCAGCTAAACTTCATTTCAGCTTGTTTTTCTGATGGCACGATAAAATGGCTCAAAGAAGGACACAAGAGCATGCAAAACCAAGGAGATAACAATAACAGAAACTTTCTGGTGGTGACAAACTGCTTAATAATCTCGCTGGTATCACTGGAAGCTGCTCATCCAGCTAGGGAAGAGAAGAAATCCTTTTTTGAACTGTGGGGCGAATTCACACAAGCCGTCAAAACTTACAGCATGATGAGGGATGCAAAGCACCATACACTTTTCACGGCCAAAACAGCTGTTACGAAAAAAGCTTTCTCTCATGACAATAGATAACTTGGATCCAGTGTGAAGCCTGACTAATAAAAGGATAAATGGGGTTTGATCCCAGGGTTGTAAACCGGTGCAGGAACGTCGCACTCCTCGTCCGTCTCGTGACTGCGCGTGTGACTGCCTGCCTGTCTGCTGCAGAAACTGCCTGAGCGAGGCCACGGGCACCAGATTAAAGAGAGCGAAAGGTTGGCTTTTGGAAGATAAATACGCAGAGAGATGCTTTCTTGCACACTGCTCAAAAGACATATCAAGCTATAGCAGTCTGGGCCCGACAGTCCCAGTGGTACTGCTCTTCCTGGAGAGCAATGTGTTTTCTTCTATCAGTACTTGCCAACTCTTAACCACATTTAAAACATAATGGCTCAAGCAAATAGAAGCCTTTCATCTCCCCACTTAGGGGGAGATTAATTTTTTCCAGCTTTAGCTGCTTGACAGTTGTCTAGGCTCTCTTTAAAATCTACAGAAGGGAGGCATCTCCAGAAGGAAATTCAGTCCACATAATGGTAGGTGTTGGGGATAGGTGGGAGAGACTAAGAGGGGCTTTTCTGTCACCATTTAATGCAGAAGGAGTGCTTGAGAATCTGCACAGTGCTTGAGAATCTGTGGTGCCTGGGAGGGCATAAAGCAGTAAAAGCAGTCTGAAACAATTTAAGAAAAACACTCATGCAAACCAAACTAAATTTGGGGAGCGTGGACAGGGCACTGAGGGAAGTTTTGTCACTTTCTGTTCAGCACTGGTGAGTCCATATGTGGAATACCACGTAAAGTTGTGGGTCCCCCTCTCTCACTTCAGGTAAAGATGCATGTGGGGAAACCGGAGAGGGGCTAGCAGAAGCTGTCAAGATGGTCAAGGCCTGGGGCGTGTGGAAGATGAAGAGACACGAAGGAAGCTGGGCTGGTTCAGTCTGGTGAGGAGGAGGCCTGGGGCCAACCTAGGAGCAACCTACAACTACCTGAAGGGACCTGCAGAGACAACGGAGCCACACGCATCTCTGTGGTGCTGAATGACCCAGCGAGGTGCCGCAGCCATGCGCTGTGCTTTGGGACGTTCAGGCCCTCCCTCAGCAACAAGTCACCACAGGGGCAAGGGGCCTCCACCCACGGAGGGTCCCAAGTCTCACCCAGACCACCCCACATGGTCTGACCTACAAATGACAGCACTCCCACTTCGGTCTGGGCACCTCCAGAGGTCCCTCTGGCAAACCCTCCTGTGATTTTGGGAACGTTCAGTTTGAGTGCAATTGTCAGTGACTGAAAAACTGAATGGCAATACTGCCCAAGATTGCTAGTGGATTTTTTTCAAAATCCTTTATTTAGGATTATTTAGAAACTCCACTGTACAGGGAGGTGGTGCCAATGATGTCAAACAAATAAATGGCTGCATTTCTCTGCCTTGATCTGCACACATCTCGCTCAACGTGTGCTACTAACATCTAGAACCATGATAAATACTTTTGCCTATAAGTATTCTAATTATGTACACTTTCTTTGCGAAAGCAGAAGCCTCAAGCTAATTTTAATTTTTTCTGCCAATACCCTGCAAAATGTGATGCAACCATATCAGAGAACCGCAGAAGATGTGTTTTTATAAATAAGGGTTTTAAAAATGAGACGTCCCATTCATAACATTTCACCGAGTGGTTGGAGATTCCAGCTTTTCTAACCCTTTCAAAACACAGGAAACTTTTAAGTCAAAAAAGGGCTCTACTGGAATTCCAATCACAGAATAAAGATGTGAGGAATGATACCCAAAAGTTTTTAGGCAAGTAGGTACATCGGTGTACTCTTAGGCACTGAGACTATGAATGCTATTGCAAAATAACTGATCTGACTCTGTGGATAACATGAATTGCATAGGCACATCTAAAGCTATATATATTCTGCAGTGTTTTATCATCTGAACCATGCTCCTGTCTGAATCCTCCTTTTTGTTTTTACTATCATAGTAGTTTTAATTCTACACAAAAATATTGAACATCTTGGTCTCACCACTGCAAAATATCAGAGAAGTACTGAGCACCTTGAAAGGAATTAAATCCCAATCCTCTCCTCAAATGCAGCTGGAGGCCCATTCAACTTGTCATGAACTCATTTAATACACATTATCTTAGTCTACCTCCCCAACTCACCAATGAAGTTAAAAGTTAATTCAAGATATACCATCTATTCTACTTTTTACTTACCCAGACCACCAGCTGCAGAAGAAAACAGGAAGAGCTTGGAGAACAGGATACATTTTAGACGTGACTAATATCACCTGATGTACATCCCAGCGGGTCACTGAAATTCCTGGTGATTCTGGAGCTTCTGAAGGTTTTGAGAAGTTTTTGGCTGAGTTTCATGACCAGTTCCCACACTGCTATGAAGATTTCATGTGTAACTCATCAGACCCTCAGTGCGAAGGGAGGGAGAGAACAGTAAAAGCCTCATGCTACTTTGTTCTGGTGGATGTGCTCTCTTTCATTTACCTTCCTGCCTACCCTTTGAACCTCTCCTGGCTCTACAGACCCACCCCTGACCTGCACAAAGACAATGTGAACTCAAGGCAGTCCCTGAGCTTCAGAACATTTCCCTCTATTCCTACGATCACACAGAAATGTGTTTATAAGCAGATGTAAAGTGCACACAGTCCTGGAAAACCTGCACATGCCATTACTGGGAGGGAAACACAGACGAGGAACACAGTAACTTATCATTCAACGGGTCAAATTCAGTACTGTAATTTCATACAAGCCGAAGTACCTGTAGCAAGGCTTTACCAGGATATTTTCCAAAAGGAAAAGTGCTACGAGCAGATAAAGGTGATTTATAACAGAATCAGACAAAATGTGCCACAGCCGAGGTTCAGGGCTCTGGGTTTCTTTTCCTTCTTTTAATCCAGATCTGTCTTAGGCCTCTATTTCCTATGAAAATTAAGTTACAGGAATCGACTTTGATAAACAAATAGATAAGTTCTTAAATCAACTACTCAGACTTGGAGAGACTTGTAAGTTGCAAGGGCTGTCAGTTTTGAGCCACCTGAAGAGGTCCTGAGTCTGCAGAAGTACAACGGGCAGCAATGATTACACCTGCCAGGAGACAGAGGAGGGACAAGACTGCTGGAGGGAATTAAACGTGGATTATTCAACAGTATATGGGACATTGGGGTTGTTCTCCCTGAAAAGGTCTGCACAGTTATTCTCCTGTTTACAGACATACATGTGCAAGATAATGAGAAGGAATCACATATATGCTTTTTTACACACATTTGTTACATCCTTTTGACAAATCATATTGTTGTGGGTCAAATTCCCATCCTGGACTGTCAGACCAAACTGACATAAAACAACGTGACACAAAGGGACATACCCTGTCACAAGGCTGCAACAGTCTTCCAACCTGGCTTAACAAACACTCCACCTTCAGCATTTGCAGTAACGCCTCTGTGTTTTGCCTGAACCTAAACAGTTCCTTTCTGTATGTGCAAACATAGTTTTTTACCTTTCTGTATTCTCCAAGAGCCACAATTAACTGCCTCTGATAGAATTTACACCAAGAAAACTTGTTGTATCTGCCTGTTTTCTACAGACGACAGCACGCTCACATCCCACTTTATTTTTATACACTTTTCTCTATGTTGGCTCTTCAGAAACTGAGCTCGAGAAGTTAGGAAACTTCTTGCCTACATTGGATGCGGCACCTTGGTTGTCTGCCGGGGAGTTACAGCTCACAGCTGGTAAGCAAATACCAAACAGATGGTTTAGCAAAAGCAAAGAGAAACCCACAGTGTATTTCCCTGACGTCAAGGAGATACCCTTCTGGAGACGCAGGCCTCAGACTGCCTGAAACAGCAAAATGGTTCCTTTCCAACCCCAATTTCAGCAATCAATGCCCAGCGATTAGTTACTGAGCTCCTGATCCTGGTCAGAAACTTCAGGTTCGAGCACTCAGGACTGTCCTTAGGAAGGAGAGCTAGGTACGGATTCCCTGGGAAGTTTAAACAAGGGCCTCCCAGATGCTAACAAGTGACTCAACCCAGGAAACTCCGCTGGCCAAGGCTTCGTGGAAGGAGCCATCAATGAGGAACAGCTTGGGAATGTCCATTTCTGCAGTCTTGTATTGTTTAATACACACACGCCTGGCTGGACTTGAATCAAGAGAAGATGGACAGTGTATTTTTCTTGTACACAGGGAGCTCTTAATTGTGTAAAATTAGATTTTTTTTCCCCCTCATATAAGGTACCGCTCTTTGAGATAGCTGACACTTCGGACCTCACCTTGGGTAGTCATGAAACCACGGAACAACAACCTGTCAAGCATTGCCACGCTTAGTGGGGCTTTGCTAAACAAACTGCCAGGGCAGAGGTCCCGTGATTTAACACACCAGCCATTTCTACCTAGGACTCTTGTGGTGCACACACCCTGAGTTAGCTGTTCACGTGCCCCTCCTGCATAGCTCTCCTCTTGCTGAGAAGTATTTTCTAGTGCCAGATTTATTCACTGATCTGCTTGCCATCAGAACACAAAGAGAATTTCCTGAGCAGTGGTTTCCAGCATGAAAGATTTCTTATCTTAGCCCAAGATATTCCCAGTTCTGAACCACTGATCCAAACCCGGAGTTTTCATGAACTGTGCTGGCAGAAGTGGAGTTTTCCAACGAGATGGCGAGGAGCAAGCCACACCAGGCATGAAGCACATGTTCTCGTTCTCATACCCCTTTCTCCACTTTAACTGCCAGGAGCGAAAGTTCACCCTGCTGGGAGCTGTTATGGAAGTTTAATTTAAAAGAATTACCTGGATGAGAAGCTGCAGGTAGAACATACATATTCAGGACTCTCTAAAAGAACTTCTAGCTATTGTGGATACGATTTTGGAACAGAACTATCCTGATACTTCAGTAAAACAGAGTGAATAAAAAAGATCGCAGCTGTGGAAATGGAACTGCTGCCTTCCAGGATTCACAGAAAGGAGATCTAGATGCCAAAGAGACTACTAGTTCTTCTTATCCCTTTATGAGAACTAAGTGAATTTCTGCAGCCTTTGTCTTTCCATCGCAGCAGATAAGCTACAAGCAACCAAGAGTCTCAGAAGCAGAAAACAAGTTTTATGTTTCGGTCACAGTTTCAAAGACAGTTACAAGTTTTAAAACAGTTTAAAGATAAAAATGTACAGTTCATTATATCATGTGTCTTGTCCTAGGAGTGCAACTGATTTAAAAATAAAACCTGGAAGACTCAAGCGTTCTGTTTGGTCCAGTGGGAGGTGGCGATAATCTGTACACACTCATAATAGCACCTGGGCTCTTGATTCAGAAAATAAGCTTTGTGTGCTGTCCAGCTAAAAATCTGGCAAAAGGACTGATTCAAACTGGAAGCAAATAACTCCACCTGACCAAAATTAACTCTAAAAGAGTTTCTAAGACTTTAAACAATGCTCTCAAATGCAATACTGTAATCATGATTAACATTTGTTAGAAGGTAGGATTTCTGCTGTGGACACAAACTCTACACTTAGGGAAACCAAGCATATCTGAATTCAGCACGTTTTAATTTTATAAAGACTCTACCAAGGGCTGTCAGACAAAAACTGAAAACAATCAGAAAAAAAACAGTGCTCTGAAGCTGTGAAAGCATGAAGTCCAACTAAGAAAATACGCATGGATATTGCAAGGTGCTCTCTGTATATACTATCACTGAAGGCACATGAAAGATCATTACGGTCATTTTTTCACCCAGGAGCTTGTTCCTACTGAACACTAAGTCAATGCCTTACTGGGTGCTGCAGCTCTGGAGTCGAAGGTACCATTTATGTCTTCAGGCAGTTAGGGCTCTGTCAGCATCAATTCCATAATTAAATACTGCTACAGATCATAAGCAAGAGCCCATCATTCACTTCTGGGAACTGCTCAGAATAATCTGAGCCAAATTTGCCTCGATGAATGCAAATCCATCACTAAAGAAAAAAGCGTTACTATCTGGCACTATTAAAATATTACTAAATTTGGGCTTTTTCCTGAAAAAGGAGAACTGCTTCAGAGCTGCATTTCCGCTGCCAGCTCTCCTTCACTGCACATTACTTGTTTGTGGATACACTCATGTTCCTGCACACTCTGTTGTTGGCAAGCGCCCGTTCCCTGCTCTTAATAAGAGATGCTGCTGTCACTTCCTGCACCGAGACAATTCCCACTTCATAATCACATCTTCCTCCCACACTTCCCAGTTATACTTCTCTATCCGATGTCCACACCAATTTCATAAGCAGTGGGTCTTTCACAGAGGCTTTCCAAACCCAACAATCTTCCTCTATTCCTTGCCCACAACTCTCTGCCTGTCAAGCATGCAGCACATTTTAAATAAATGTATGCTATTACTGGTCACATCTGTCTGCAACCAGTTTAGGTTTTGGAGACATTTTTTGCAGTATGTTCTATTTTCACTGTAATTATCTCCAGTGTATGTTGTCCTTCCAAACACTAGTTTAAAAATAACAAAGTATTAGTTAGGCCTGGGACATATGAGGCTGAAAGAAGTTCAGTGACGGCATTAATATGATTCATGAAGTTCCAGCAACCATACAGAATGAAGACAAACGAATCAAGACTATGCACACAAAAGTCAAGAGTGTCTTTTGGTCCACGCCAGACATATTTGAGTGACTTGCTGTCTGTGCTTATACATCTGTCCTCAACACCGCATTTATTCTCAATTTTATGTGGAGGACAGTGAGGTTCGACGGGACCCAAGGAGATAAAAACCAGAGTGATGAAGACCTTGCTTCCTAAATGCCTTGGAGAGCCAGCAACGGAACAGACATCTCCAAATGAATCAAAACCCCACTTGATGCGACAGGCATTACCTCTCTCCGCAGGAACGCTTTTTGCATTCTTGTCCTGGTCCTCCTGGCCACTGTTTGCATCCGGCTGAGCCAAACAGCTGCTGCCCCGAAGAGGCTACGGAGCAGCTGGTACTTGCTGGCTGCTCCCCTTTGGCTTCCACTCACTACATCCGAGGTTCCTCGTTGCCCGGCTCCTTCTCTTCCTTCGTCTCAGCCTGCTCTCCTGGATGCTAGCTCTCTAAATCAAATGCCCAGCCCTTGTTTCTTCACCCTTGGAAGGGTATATCACAAGACAGGAACAAAACTTTCAGGCATTGCAGGGTAACAGCAGTGAGAAATAAAGGAAACTTCAGAAGCTTTGCTGGAAATACTGTAATGCACTGACAGAAACGTTTTCTAAGGAATTGCTGGCCCTTATCTAGAAGCATAAAACCCCCTACTTTGAACTTCCTGTTACTTAAACTTGGAGTTGTTTTGTTAAGCATGTATTTTGATAATCCCAGGATTCAAGTAGCACCACTTGCACTGTGTAAACCAACACACATTTTTAGACTTAATTTTTGATTATTATATTTCTTTCTGGAGATTTTTAGACTAAGCAAGAACAGCCTTAAGATGCTATCAAAAGCAACATTTCCCAGCTGAGCATCTAGACAACCTCCTTCTCCACCTCTCAGTCTCTTTGACAGTCAGCTCTCCCCTGCTCCCTGCCTACCAGAAATATTTCACAGCAGGGGGATGACAGTTCAAGAAAGGCCAAAAAGCAAGCTTATTTCATGTTTTGAGAGGGATACGTGGGCTTTGGGACAAGAATGTTCCAACTCAGAAAGAATCCACAGTTCAGCTAGAAAAGAGGGAAGCAAAGTGTGCAGCAGGGCAGGATTCATTTTCACTAGTGACACTTAGATGAAAACAGGAGGTTTTCATAAAAGATTTTCAAATCTGAAAGTCAATTGCAGCCATAATTTGACAGAGGTCAGCTTGCTAAGCTTCAGGGCACGATGAAGCACAATCACACACACTGCCTGCTTTCTCAGATTTTTTTTTTTCCCCAAAGAGACAAGGTCTGGCTTCACAAAGAAGACAGGCTAAAGGGTGACCTTTGCTTTGAAAATGACAAGCAGTTTTATTATGGATACTATGCCCTTAGCCTTGGCTCTTGCAGCGCATATTATTCTCAGCATCTGTATACTGTATAGGACAGGATCTTAAATTCCTAGGTCAAAGTCATTTTTTCTTTCAACGGCAAAGGTCGGGTTTCCCAGGAAAAAGAGGAATTTGTAAAAATCTTTTGAAAAACTGCATTTTAACTTGCAGCAGTTGCAAATCCACAACACTCAAACTTACAAATTAGATACTTTGTCTTTAGGAGCAGCAGTACTCTGTGAGTCTCGTTTTATCTGAGTCAAATTAAATGTGAGTCTGCCTTTTATCTGAACATGAGACCAAGTGATACATCCTTATCCACAGAAATACACAAGAAGAAGAAAACTGCATGTTCAATAACAACACCACCCATTGTCATATGTAACAAAATAGGAGAAAAGTATATGTTCGGACTGAATTTATGGCTATGAAATACCATACGAAGGCAACTTATTACAATGCAGTTTTGCCTGCAAGACGCATATGGCATCAAGTCTGCAATGAACTGCAACCTGCCTGAATAAATTCCAACTATTGCCAAAACTGTGTAGCACAGCAAACTACTACCCCACAAGCGTTTCAGCAAGGCAACGTCTTTCAGCAGCAGCGCTTTGGTCCTTCACAGGAGCTTACCTGATGACAGAACAGAAATGAGTTCTAACTGGGATGAGGAACAAGGTTAGATGACATCTCAAACAACCGTTCAGGTTATGCTTTTACTGGGCACACTGTTCTGCCACTGGGAGACCCAGGGAACATCGCAGCTACTATCTGAGCTTTGGTTGCCTTTCTGCAAAGCAGGCACAGCACAGAACTTCTATTTTGAGATCATGTTGCACCACATACATCTCTGCCCCATTGGAAATGTATGGTCTCCTCTCAAAAAAAAGGCAATTAAATTTTTTTCTTCAACATATTGTAATCCTTTGCTGCCTGAAAGCAATGTATCATCCCAAATACAATTAACACATCACAAGCTTATTACCCACAAAAGCAAAACACAAATCAGATATTTTTATTCCTAGCACACTGAGTGTTCACACAAAGATACTGACAAAGAAAGAACAAAAGCTATGATTTAAATTTGGTGTAATTACTTCAGTGAAAACTTGTTGCAGAACTTGAGAAATCCTTAAATGTTCATTCCAGATGTTGGTTTTTAGGACCAGAAATTCACATCCTCAGATAAAATATTTATCTGAAGCTCTATGGTTTGTGTGTCACGGCACTGAAACAAATTGACAAAGAGAACTTCTGGTTTTGTTGAAGCTGGTAAAGGCTTTGCCATTGATTTCCATAGGGCCAGCATTGCCCTTGCTCTAACACATAATAACCAGAATCAAATTATAATATGCATTTTTTACTGCAATATACTGTAAGACGTTGTATGTGCACTGTTTCAATGTAACTGGCAACTTGACACCAGGAGACATCTGCACTTTGAAATAAATAGAAAGAGCAGCGAGAGGGAATGTAGTGGCCTTCCTTAATGTAAGTAATTACACTGTTACCCTAAAAAATGTCATTGTCCTTAATAAGCCTACAGTGATGCCAGCAAAGCGTCTCTGATGAGAGACTCCCAGGACAGTGAAATCCACTGCTTAACCATGGGAGGCCGAGGGGACTCTGACCCTAACCACACGAGCAGCGTGGGGATGTGGGGCAGCATTTACAGGTCAAAGTAAATTGGAAGGGATGTTTTCTTCAGCTATTTACTTAACTGCTTTTCAAATTGTTAGCTACTCGTGCTTTTAAAAGCAGCTAACGTTGGCCAGAAAACACATGATTCTCTTCAGAGTAGTTCTGTTCCTACATCCCATTTTCTTCTCCTGCCTTCTGTGCTCTTATCAGCAACGTTCACCCTCTCAGACCATGATACCAGCGAAACTTCCCATCACTTTCACAGCAATCTTCGTGCAGTTATCTGTAACTCACTTGGAACCATCAGCAGCAGAAAAATCCATTCCTACATATGTAAGTTACCAAAGTAACTCTAGAAACAATCTCAAGGTCTAAATACTCCGTGGCAAAACAGATGGGAGCTCTGAGAAAGACCAGTTTCTGTGACAGGCAGTGCCAGGCCCACAGGGTAACCGCAGCGGCAGCCAGGTGTTCCCTCACGTTACGTCAACTACTTTGAATTTCACAGCCATGTTCCACTGGGATTTTAGAACAAATCAAGCAGATTTGGTGTCACAGATGTCAAAGGGCAGAAATCAAAGGTTTTGGCAGAGCAACAGACTCTGAATTCTGTCTCTGAGACCTGGGAGAAATGGAAGGAAGGTTCAGCACCAACTGCAGACTCTGACACGCTTCAGTGAGGCGACAAACTTCCACTGGGCCTCCACTCCATCTGGTGACAGCGAGGGAAAGCTACTTAAAACATGACAAGTCAGGACCACGCTTCTTCACCCCAATCGCTGTCTTTTCCACTAAGAGCAATGCTTTCAGACATTTCTACAGATCATTGTACCAGAATGAGGTCTCCATCCCCATGCCATTCTCCTCTGGCTAGAGCTAGCAGCAGAGCTCAGTTTGTCACACTCGTTTTCAAACAGTCATGGCAACTTGCTCTCGGTACTCACTGCACGGACCTCTCAGCTCTAAACAGACTCTCAAAGGTCAACCCAAAACATCACAACTTAGACCCATGCTGCAAACAAATGCCTTCTGAGTGCTGGAGTGTCTGGGGACAGCAGAGGGCCGCAGGTGTGCACGTGTATTATGGGCAGTGCACATTTTGGTACATTTCCACGTGTCAGTTTCTGCAATGCTAAAGGAAAGCTGAACACAAGGGCTTCCTAAAAGGTAAGTAATGTGAAAAAAAAATGAAATTAACGAGTTAATATCTGAAGAAATAAACCGTGACAAGCCCTGGCTACGAGGGACGTTAGCTGCTGAGGCCTGGCAGAGCTGGGAGACAGCACTGACTTCATTCAA
The DNA here is from genome assembly GCF_009769625.2 of Cygnus olor. NCBI lineage: Eukaryota > Metazoa > Chordata > Aves > Anseriformes > Anatidae > Cygnus > Cygnus olor. The sequence continues at coordinate 8,744,978 of NC_049176.1, read as the reverse complement.
AGAATTCATTGTTTGCTGTCAGCTACATATTTCTTGTTAAAAAATGACATTAGAGTCCCCTGGCAATTGCAGAAAAATAATTTTTGTAGTCTCTCAGAGTCAAAGCTCTTCTTCATATATGGGCTTAGTGGATCCGAGTACTACTTTATTCTCCTCTGTCCTCTTCAACAACAACAACCAACCAACAACAACAACAAAAAAAACTCCAACAGTGATAGGCACACCTGCAAGCCTTCCAATGCAAGGAAAGAAAATAAAATTGGTGAGATCATGAGAAATTCAGTCTTACAGGTACCACTGCTAACATCCTATTTAGTGCTTGGGAGGGTCTGCATAGCACAGGGCCAGACAGGAGAATAAAACCCATAATCTCCAGGCACTGCCTTCTACCTTGGGCAAGCAAGCAAGCGACATGAGTGAACTGTCTCTTAATGCTAAGGAGGAAATCGGTCCCCTCTCTCAGCTCCCAGCCACCAGTGGAAAGGAACTGTGGTCCAGAGAAAATGAAGTCAGCAGTGCTGCGAAGGAGAAAGGGCACGATGGCACCCCTCAGGCTGTGCAGGACTCCCTTCTCCTGTGCTCAAAGAAAAATCCAAGTAAGCCATTTAAAAGTGCCTCAGGGCAGAACTTGTCACTAGATCAGGTTTGCCCTATTAAAATAACAAATGAGGTGGTGCATAGAACTGCCTTCGATTTGAGGACATTTCATTCATAAAACAGAAATACCCACAGCTTTGCTGCCATATAAACTTCATAGATGGTTTTTAAAAGTCCCCAAACCTCTCCTTGTAATAGAGCAGAGCCAAGCAATAGGAATTAGGTGGCACAAGACTCACTCTGATTTCCAAGGACAGCTCTGTAAGTCCAAATGAAAGCTGACAACTTCTGGGTCATTAATCCAACAGGACATACAACATGAACAGAACCTGTGCACCAGTACTTGCATTCAGGTGGACTGCAGCAAGGACAGAAAGTAAAGAACTACACAAACACTATCCTGCTTTTTGTTCTGAGTTTCCAGAAAAAAACTTTTATGATCAATTCTCCACCCCCTTCTACTCATCCTCTGGGTAAGCAGAGCCTGGTGCTGGCTATATTTGTGTTGTTAGCTGAAAGAACAGCAGAACGTGCCAAATAGTTAATAACAAAATTCCAGTCTTGTGACACAACCCAGTAATCCCAACACTGGAAACTAATCTCATATTTCTATTCAACTCTTACAGAATCCTAATCCTAACAAAAGCACTATTTTTATTTTGCCTGAATCTTTTCTAAATACATATATCTCAAATATTAAGGAAGTTACTGTAGACCAGACCAAACAGGGACGTGTTACACAAACTTATATATGTACATACATTGATTTACGTGGGGCAGAGAGACGCAGGATTCCTGAGGCAGGAAAAAATGGTAATTGGATACAGTGGTTTTCTTTTAAGTAATCTTTTAAGGAAATAGTATGACAAACATATCTAGATAAACAGTAACATGACTCTGTCTGGTAATCACTGTTATCGCTGTCTGGAATCCTAATTCTGATCTCTGAGTTCTGTGTTCTCTCTTTGAAGGTGTGGGGAGATGTCCTCTTCAGCTGGAGCAACTGAGGACATTTCCACTCTCAGCTCTGTAACACAACCCTCTAAAGCAGGGTGCAAATCAGCTTTGCTGAGACTTGAAGACACGCCGGCCAATAATCTTGGCTGCATAGTGGCCACATGCACTCTTCTGCTGACACAGAGCTGCTTGCTGCAGGCCATCCCACCCCACCGCTGGCTTTCTTGCGTGCATGTAATACAGTGCTCTTACACGGGCACAAGATTTGGCAATGCCCAAGCTCTCAGCCTTGCAAAAGCACACATATATGCATGCCACCCGATCCGTGCCCATGCCTGAAGCCATCAGGAATGAGGGCAGCCGGGAACACATCCATGTCACAACGGCAGCTGCTGTCTTTGTTGAGGGCTCCACTGATTTCAGGCAATAATTGCTTGTAACTGAATGAGGTGCTGTAGTGACAATAGCCAGTTCCCTGCCTCCCTGGGACACTTCTCAGGACACTCCTGTGACAAGGAAACAAATGGAGAGTTGCAGGGTCCTAGGAAAACAGTGGCTGGGAGCGAGCATGCATACCACAGCTCTTTTCTGACATTACAACTGCAAAACAGCAAGGCAGGAGGCTTAGCAAGCTACGAGCCCAGGTTCAGGCCTGGGCCAAATATGCAGGACAGACAAGTCTCAGGACGCATCAAGACCTCGCAAAACAAAGAAAATAAACTCTCCCATCCACAAATTGCTGTTTTAACCACCGTCTGCCTTGATGACTTCCCTTGCCAGATCCCAAGCAGCTTCTTGCTCTTGTAGCTATCCTTGCTTCAACGCCACTCTGGCCATCACACATCTGTAATTCCAGTTTTAAAACAGCTTTTACTGTCACTAACTGTGCTGCAAATGTGAGGCTATGCCTGACAACGCTGTAGCACAAGCCTATGCTGTATTCCAGCACGGACAGAAAAGAGATTATCTGTCACAAAACAGCAGAAAAGTCCTGTACAGCCACAATATGGGACACAGAAAACCTCAAATGAGAGTATTTTAGGGGAAGATAAAAATAATGTTATGTTGAGCTAGCAGAATTAATTTGTGCACAGGGTGCATTTATTCCAGTACCTTGAAGCACAAAAGGTTTTTACACCTATTAAACAAATATCTAGTTAACCACTCTGATTATTGGCCTGCTATCATGAGTAAGTGTTTAACTACAAGTCAGGTCCAGTGGGTATTGCATAAACCCAGATCTTTATGCCCTGTTCTCAAAGCACGCATAGGCTTGTCAAAAGGCCAGTTCTCCTTGCAAAACTTTGAACACTCCACTCCCTTCATTCCCACCAAGCATCTGACCATAAAACTGCTGTGGTAAAGAGCTTGACAGAGCAATACAGTCACTTATTTTAAAAAAAAATTTGCCTCTCGGTTTCATTGAACACTTTCAGTCATCCTGATCACTTTAAAAAAAGAATTGGTTTGGACCACTTGTTGTTTTACACATGTCAAGCCAGGGCTGGGAGGAGAGTGGCTGAGGGGAAGAAATTAGCAAAGCAGATTTGCCAGTCTGCCCTGATACAATGAGGTGCACACGCAAAACGGAATGCCTTTAAGCACAGCTCTGTGCCACATACACACTGAAAGAGCTTTTAACACATTTACTACACTCACAGAAAGGTTCTGTCTCTTTAGAGCTTACTGTGCTTGGCCATGCACAGATTCTCTCTCCAAACTGTCATTGTGTTCCTTAATCCCTTCCTTGCCTGCACAATCTGCAATAGAAACATTGCACATCTGGAAAAACGAGCAGGGTGGCAGCCCGGGAAGAGCAATGAAACTCCACACTGCAATTCTTGCAGAGTAGCAGGGATCATACGCTGGCTTTGAAGGATTTTATGACTGTTTCCAGGAAAAAAGTTTTTCAATCTGAAGGCCTAGTGCTCCTGCTTATCTATGATGAGCTTAAACAACTCGACAACCTAATGTTTTAACTATACCAGTCAACATTAACTTTTCAGTAACAGTGTCTAACAAATAGTCCCAGTTACCTGATGAAATTGCATCAGCGTTTTTACTGATTTACGGTATTTTACCTCTTTGTGCAGTTTTTACTACACAAAGAGGAAGACCCCTTCTTTGCAGACTGCCTCTCACCTCCAGATACTCCCTTAATCCTGCTTCTCTGTGTTTTTCATACAATTTCGTACTGTCTTGCCCATCCACTGCAATGTTTCCTGCAAAGTTCTCTTTCCACTCCTAACCATGACAGCCATATTTTGAAAAGACCGTGATCTGTCCATTTTACTGTGAAGGTTGTGCTGAAGCATCACTTCTGAAGAAACGAATTTAGCTTCAACCTTGACTACATCATCTTTTGTATCACAAGGAAATACGCACAGTGTTAGAAACAGTCTTACAGATTCATATAAACTTACTCTACGAAATGACACCACGTAGAATGTATCTTCCCTTCTGCGAATAGCTTCAAAGAAGTCTTGATAGCTCCTTGGAGAGGCATAATACACTTGCAGCTCGTTCCCTGAGTTCCTGCTGAAATAAAGAAGGGGGGAAGGTAATTATTTTAGACACAAGAAACAACTTCAGTGAGACAATGGCTATAAACACCTGCTTTTCAAAAGAACAGCAGATCTTTATGCACTGAGAGGAGCACAAGGAACGCTAAATATAGGTGAAGACAGTGAGAACTACTGCGTACTTTTTGAAAGTTCAAAGTGCTTTAAAAGTCTTGCCCCAGGAAACTTCTTCAGGCTTAATTTTAATCATGCTTTTGAGGCTAGCAAAAAGCCACATACTAGCTCAACAACAATAAAAAGTTTCAAATCAATCTAAAATGTCTGGAAATTTGTGATGACTTCTGAAAATAGACTGTAGCAAATTTTAAAACAGTGTTATTCTGAAATGAAAAATCAGAACATTTAATCAGTTTTTGATTTTGTTTATTGCTAAGAATCTAAACCACTCAAATTGAGAAAGCTGTAAAGTTAAGCACAAAGAGCTTTTCATTCACTTGTAAGTGACAACCTCATCTTCTCTCTCACCTGCCTTTTTTTGCCTTTGGTCAATTCACAGATTTGCTCTTGATTTTCTATTTAGACAGTGGAGCAAAAATAAGATATTCATAACATTCATATAATTCATACTTATCTTTTTCACCATTCTCATCTTACTGATATCACACATGAGGAAAAGACACCGTCTTAAGTATTCTAAGCAGAAACACTGGCAAGTCAGGCAATCGTGGTACTTATCCACTGTTTATCTTGGAAAGGTGAGAAATTCCCAGCAGATATTGCTATCATCCCATTCCCACTCAAAAATAACATATTTAATCAAATGGGAAAGCTGTACTTAGACAAACCATTAGCTGGATCTTCAACCAGTTATTTTAATTCTTCCCCACTTTAATAGCATGCTATCTGTTTGCAGTAGTTGTGGCAAAATCACTGATGAGCCTGTTCCTCCCAAACTGTCTTGTGCTGACCCAGATTTTAAAATACGGTGGCTAATTTAGATTATTTTGGTATGTTTCTATAATGTACATAACTATGCAAAGAAAACAAGGCACAAATGTATCATCAAGTGATTTTCTTGAGCAACAGTAATAGCAGGCCACCATTATCTCCTCTCCTACTGCTAATCTTGCCTTGCTACAATCAGAGGACTGCAGCTGCCAAGCCAGGCTTCCCTTTAACGAGATGGGGGGTGAAAGTCCTGGGGGATTAAGAGTAGGCAGTGCTATTCTATATATCCTCATTAGCAGCCCTGTGCAAGTGAGGAATCAGATCATGTCCTTCACACACAGGAAACAAAGATCCAAGCTAATCTGAACTCGATTACTCATTCACAAAAACACGTAGGCCCACTAAAACACCCCTGAGATTCAGCATTGAAGTTGCACTGTGATAAAAGGCATCACACCCACGGATTGCTTAGTAAAAACACATCCTGAAAACTGAAATAGGTCCCACAGTTCCGTTTTCTCGCCCACACTACAGAAGATCCAGCTAGACCTGGAAAACAGCCTTTTATAACTCTAAATCCAGCCATGGCAGAAAGTTGTTCCAAAGCACTTGGAAACCACTGGGCCTTCCCTGAGCAATGCTGGTTCCATGGAACAAGTCCATCACTGGCTCCAAACTCCAGGTAATACCAGTAGATTACCGATACTACACCACGTTGACCTTTGTGCAGTTAAGGGTACTCACTATGGACTGCTCCATGAAAGAAAGGAAGAAACTGAAGATCCAAAAACAGCCACAAAGATACCAATTTTTTTTTAGCAATACCTTACCATATTACAAGAAAGCGTCATATTAAATATGTATCCAAAAAGTGGTGCTGAATCTGTCCATTTATTCTGAGATAAATGAGTCTTCATGGTTTTCGGAGTTAGAAGGGCACTCTGCTGTGCATCACCAAGCGCAAGTATGGTGCAAGAGTGTTGTTTTAAGGAGTGAGGCTGTGGACACAGTGCTTTATTCACCAAGAACCACGATTTTAATAGTGCAAAATTCAGAAATAGGAAAAAAGCTGGAGAGACCTTTAGCATTTGACATCCAGAGCCCCAAATACACATTTGCAGAAAGCCTCATCAAAGTAACCTCTGAAGAAAGCTAAAAGGACTGAAGTGAGTTGGGGGGTGTTTAATGTTTTTTTAAGTCATCTTCATTTTGATCCTCCTCTGCTTTGACTTCACTGCAACACTTTACATCACTGCTGATATCATCAGCACTACTAAGATGAATCCAGATCCTACTAATGTCCCCTTATTCACGGATTCACCCAAGATCAACAGGTCAACAATAAGGGTATTCCAGAAGGAAACAGTCACTCAAATTCCAGGCACAACACCAATATTAAAAAAGAAGTCTTGACAGTATACTCCGAATAAAGGCATTTGCATCATTAACAAAAGCTTTGTGGCTGTCTACATGCACTTATGTTAAGTATCAGAAAGCTTACAAGTAGTTTAGTTTTTGATTTACACATTTGCAGAAAAACTACTAGCTCATTAATAGTTTTCCAAAGGCAGTGCCTCGTGGATAGCATCAATGACAAAATTAGATAAACAGCATCTTTCCTGTCTTCCCAGTGATGAAGCACATGGGCTGCAGGAAGGAGCTGGGGTCCTGGCAGAGCAGCCAAATGCAAGTCAGCAACACATCAGGGCAGCAACTGCATCCTGGGCTGCACGACGGTCAGGGCCAGGAGCACAGGATGTGCAAGGAGAGACGGGAGGCAGAGGGGAACGGGGTTTGTTCAGCCTGGAGAAGAGAAGGCTGAGGGGGCTCCAACTGCAATCCTCAGCTTCCTACGGGCGGCTTACAAGGAGATAGAGGCAGTCAGTCTCTTCTGACAGATGCACAGTGAAAGGGTAAGAGGCAGCAGCCACAAATTACTACAGGAAAAATTCCAGCTGGCTACAAGGGAAAAACATTTCACAACGGCAGTGGTGAAGCCCTGGGACAAGTGCCTAGACAGCTGGTGGCATCTCTCCTTCAGGAGATACTCAAAACTCTGCTGGACATCGCCCTGAGCCACTTGAAATTAAACCTTCTTCAAGTAGGAGGTTGGACTGGACATCTCCAGAGATGCCTCACAACTTTAATTATTCTGCAATTCTGTGATTTCATGGAGCATCTAATAGCTGATGTCTCTGGGAGAAACTGGAAGCCTGTTCTATGTTCTTAGCAGTTCCAGGACAGTCACAGCAAGCAGCTGCCATGACTCACTCACTGGTCCTGTTCATTTAAACATCATTTGTCCAGAAAAAAAACCTCACTTCTTTCTGAGCATAGTAAATTATTCCATGCGGAGTTGCGTGTCACAGATTGTTTATAATAATCTCAATACTTTTTTTTTTTTAAGAGTAACGCAGGCGTGTATATAAGCTACCTTATGCTATGAGGATAAGCTTGTCAGTCATCCTGCATCTGCCTGTAGTACTAAGAAATTTTTTTTTTTTTGGCAGCCTTGTTTCCAGAACATTTGCCTACAGGTCACTATTTTCTGCCAGGACGATCCTGCTTTCAAAGCTGCTGCAATACAAATGGAAGGTCCACAACTGTCTTACTTTCAATAGCAACATTTCAGGTATTTCTCCTCAATAAAAGGTCCCCTTTATACTTCATTTTCCTTATTCTTCCTTGCCACTTCAAAACAGAGATCTTTTTAAACACTGTCACAGAGAATTCAGGAGAGAGAATTTTTATTTTCCTTAAGCTTTTCTCTCCAACTTTTCCTGTCCTCCAGGAAGACGGACAGGACAGGTATGCAGGAGAGGGAAGTCCCAAAACAATCCCCCTTTTATTTCTCCTTAAAGATTCAAATCTGTTAATCTGTTTAGGGAGGGACCCTGTTGAGTGAAGTAATGATTTTCTTTAGACTTATTGGTAGAAAGACCCCAGAAAGGAGTTGTTATATAAGGGTTCCTATAAGTGTAGGTTGAATCATTAGTAGCAGCTAATTGCCAAGGTATGGAAATTAGGCCAATAAATGTAGCTAGTCCCTCACTTAAGAAACCTGACAATGTGAAAATTGGCATTTTTCACCGGCTGTTGGTGAGAAATGAAGTTACTAAGTAAAAAGCAAAAATAAAGCAGTTGTTTTGCCTTACCTGAGGCTGGTGTCTGTATAAGGCATGGCCATTAGCTGGGAATCTACCTTCTCACTGAGGGAGCTCTGAAAAAGAGGTAAAAAAAGATAAATGCAAAACAATAAACATCTTCTTGGTTTTGCACTACATAAAATATGAAGCACAGATGTAGCAGAGTGAATATGTAAGGAGGTACAGGGGTTAATTAGTGCCCCTGGGCAATGAATGTACATTTTTTCACTGGTGACAAGTGACTAACTGAAATGGTAACCAGCAATCAAGCTGGAATCAAAGAAAAAAACAAGTGTTTTAATGCAGCCAAATTTAAAGTCACATGCTCAGACACAAATAATAGATGCAGGTACCATACACAGTAGTTGCATACGTTCTTTTAGGTCATATTCATTTTGTATCTCTGCCAAAATGTATTATCCACAGCACACCTCTTGTGTTTGAGACACGAGAAAAACCTGAACTTGCCTTACCTTTGACATCTCACTGATGTCTTTTGGACATCGGTGAGAAGAAGTTTAATATTCAACAATTTTTCTCTAGAAGTGTGTTGTGTTGCCCACAGTGTAAAGTTCCATTCCTTTTAAGGCTGTTACTATCTCTTAATCAAATGAATGACTTCAAAAACTCATGCTCTTAATTACATTCTCACTGTCGATAAGCCATGTAGATGAAAGACATTTTTTAAAAAGGGGAAATATGAACACAAATCTCGTAATTCTGTACTCTTACCAAAAATGTATCCTATTAGCAAGAAATGTTTCAACAATCAGCTGTGCCTCTTATCAGTGAGCCTGATCAATGTGCAGCAGGTTGCGTTTCTCCATCAACCGTTTAACCTTACACAACCTTACAGAGAAGTCATACAAAAGGTTTAATTTTAGAGAACAACTAATATATTTTGAGGACTGCTAAAAAATAATTTGAGACCAAGAATGAAAAATTGTATTCCCAAAAAGAACTCTGGAAACATAATCATCAACCAGAAACAGCAATTTAAAATGGCAAGTGTTTGGTAACCCTAATTACAGGCACTCTTGCTACTCTGGTATATAATAACAAGCATAGACAAGTAACATAGAATATTTTTATGTCATCTGAAATTATCCTGTCATGATACTGACTCACCAGTATAAGCCTTCCTACCTGCGTAACCCGTGCTTTCTGCTGTTGGGTATTTGACAGCCTTCTAGACCTTGTTCTTTCCACTTCATGTCTATGAACCCATCCTCGAAGTTCATGATTTAGCCTAAAAGCAAACAAAAAACAAACACAACACAGCATGAACAGATGTTTCAAAGAACAGTGGCAATATTTTTAATTATAGAAAACACTTCAAACATGCTGCAGTTTAGTACTCTTTTACTTTACCATATCTTATTTTTTACACCAGAGCAGCAAATTTAACTGAAAGATTAAATTTTAAGGGAATACATAAATAATAGGACAGAATAGAGTTGTTCAGTTGGAATGAACCCACAAAGATCATTGAGTCCAACTGGCTAAATATCCATATCCAAGTATATGAACTATGGATGCTTTAACATAAAGCAGATACAGTATTTTCTTTTGCCCAATTAATAGTAATTCTTAAATTACTAGGACAACTGAAATTTAAAAGAAAAAGATCATCAGTTCAAGACTAAATATTGGCTAAGAAAGCTAAAATACTGCAAATAAATTTGAGAGAAAGAATGGGCAAAGCAGAATGGAGCTAATTTTAGTGATACACTTGTATCTTTGGAAAAAAACAGAGCTAAGTTTTTCCTAATAATGAATAAAGCAGCTCTGCAACGTCAAATGAAGTTTACTTGTCTTGGAAGTTGAAGGGTAGGAGACCATCTTTTACGTATTTCTGATGGAAGTGGTCTTGATTTCCATATTGTAAACATTTCCACATACGAAGTGATTTCTGTTTTAAGTCATTAAAACCTCCAGGCAACCAGAAAGTTGTTATTCAGTTATTGCTAAGTGACCAGTGAGGATACTGAGTGAAAATCATTAGAAAAAACATCAGAAGATTACAAAGATCAAAGTCAGTCTCATGTCTCCATGGTAGTAGATGCTGGACAGCACAGACACTTACAGAAGCAGCGGCCACAGACTGGGTGAATGCTATGAGCGGATATAACATCATCCAGAGCCATCTGTCCACTCGCCTAACACACAGTTTACGTATGAACTCCTACTAAAAGCTTAAATGCTCAGAAAAGATTGCTTACTCACCTCAGTGACTCTGTCCGGTTGATCAGGGGCTGACAGGGTGGTGGTGGTGGTGAAATATACAATAGTGGTTCTTCTGATACTATCATCAGTGCTTTGTTATCAGACACAGAATGATCGTACCTGGGCAAAAGAGAAAAAGACACTAACCTTTGACCAAACCCAGAAAATTAAGAATGACCACCAACAAACCCACAAAGGTTACAGCTGCTGCTATGAGACCTTCAAAACAGGTGAGTAACAATTTCTATCAAAAATCAGTGGTCCCAGGCAACTCCCCCGAAGGGTCTGGTAGCACGCAACACAGGGCAGACAGATGAGCGTTAGCGGTTGCAAAATTTCTTCATGAATAGGCCAGATATTGACAGAAAATGCAGCCCATAAAATATTCCTCATAAGATGTAAACTGAGAGATCTCAGCAGAGACAACTTTCTCTTTCATTCCAGAGCTGTGAAGGATTTGCTATAGAAATACTAAATTTATTAGCCACTAAAACCATGTAGATACAAAGACCACGAACTATACAACAATGGAGCAGCCAGAAACTATATTACAACCAAGTGGCGAGGACTGTTTTCCCAAACATCTCCAACAGTCTCCAGCAGCTAGCTCAGCTATGAGAAAAAGTGAGAAAGAGCATGCATTTCAATACACAAATCCATAGCACTTTCAGCAACAAGCAAAGAATAATATTCCTTTCTCCTGGTTAACTGTATCACAGGCACTAGAACAGCCTCTTAAGAGAACCTCTCTACTACCATATCACATAAGTCACGGTCTGAAACGTGCCACATAGGACACAAAGCCCTCACCATGACTACAGCATTAAAGTGTTTGTGATTTATTGTCTTCTTTCTGCATGGCAAAATGTATTAAGACCTTCTGCACGTCTGTGCCTGGCTTTGTTCAACCAGCCAAAATACTCTACTGGAAAGGGACAATCTGATAGGATAAATCCTGTAAGGGGAAAACATGAGCTGGATTAGCCAGACTTCAGTCTGGAGACAATTATATGTTCAATTACTTACGCACTGAATGCTAGAGATCGAGGAATCTTTAAAGCAACTATATGATGAAATAATGGGTAAGGATAAGGATGGACTCAGAGATTTATAAAAAAAAAGTGCAGTGCTTCTTAAGTTCAGAGTCTGCTCATAATTGTGAGCTTCCCTTATCTTCTCTTGAGCAACTAAGAAAATAAATATTGCAACTTGAAAAGTAAGGACAGATAGATAAAACAAATATCTCAATTATGCTAGGTAAAATAAAGATCGGGAAAAAAAATCAAACAGATGAAGAGCTGAAGAAGGTCATAAAAATCTCCCTGACGCACGCTTGCTTTTATATTCTCTTCCACCACTCTCTTCCTAATACCATACAGCAAGGCAAAACTTGCCAGCTGTACACCTCTACATACTGGGTAATCCTGTGGATAAAATGACATATTAACTTGAAAAGCAGCACGATAAACTATTACATAACAAAAATAAAAAAATAAAAGCGATCATCAGCTTTCAAAACACTGTTTTTTTAAGCTCAACTGCTCTTTAAGAGCTGCAATAATACTGGACAAGAAGGTTACCAATTGGAAGGTCACTGAGAACTACAAGTACCATTGCCCTCTTCCACTTAAAACGTGTCAAAAGTTTTCATCTTACCTATTACTCTTCTCGGAAATTATGTCACCAGGTATTTTCTGCGCTGTGCTGGACTCCTGGCTAGCTGAGAACTCCAGAAGATTTCGGGTCCGGTGGTTGGAACTCACAGTGGAGTCGACTCCATTGGGATCTTTTTCGAATATACTGGAAACACAACAGACACAGCAAAACATATCACTCACATACAAATGGTCTGCAAGACAGTTTACCCTAAGGTGTTAAATACTCAGGTGGATACATTTCTGGCTGCTGCTGTGTCACATAAATAAGGTTCATGTCACATCTAATGTAAAAGCATGACATCTTTCATCATTATATTACTGTCACTCAAAGCACTAAGAGAGAGTAAATCAATTCTATCAGTTATACTCGTTTGAAGGATTTTGATGCTCTGTATTTCTTGTTGCATCATAAACTTCACCTGACGAAACTGAAATTAATCTGTAATATAGACCTGCAGGCATAAGAAAATAACTTATATTCAAATCCAAGTACCTCTATACTTCCACTTACATCGTCCTCAAAGCTAATTGACAAAGTTTATATGAATACAATACGTAAAGAAAATTTAGCTCCCTAATTCTGTGCAGCTGCAGGCTTGGAGTATTATGCCAGACATTTAACAAAACTGTACACAACTTATATATGTTCAACACTACATGGATTTAGAGACACTGGTAGGGCTGACAACCCCACCTCCGTAGTGGCAGCAGGGCACGGTCCCAATACCCTGCCTTCCTGCTCTGCGCTTGCACTGACTGGAGGATCTTCCCCCGGGGCCTGCTCAGCCACCCAGGCAGCGTAAGAACATCTGTGCTGCTCCCGAGGCAAAGCAGGGTAGCATTTCACACGAGCTGGAAAGATGACCCGACGACTGCTATATGAGATCGACCGCATCCTGGTTCAGAAGGGCGATTTGCAAGCGAGAAGTCCTGAAAGCACGAAAGCAACACCTCAACATGCCCTTCCCAGAAACTAGCTTTACTTTTCTGTAAACGTGGGTGCTTCCTGAAATACACATCAAAATCAAGTCCTAACGTTCCTGGTTGACAACAGCAGAGCATCTCCAGCAGCAACACAGCAAAAATGCAAAAATACATGACCCCAGCATGCTGAGGAGATCTTTGCCACGCACGTTGATCACTGCTCACAGAGTACATTTTAATTCATGCCCATCTCTCTTGTGCAGCAGAGCATAAACTCTGCAGGGGAAGACCTCATTTTCCTATTTGTTACGTGGCATCATGTTGCAGCAGACAATGAACGCAAATGTAATACCAGAGGAAGACAAGAACCAGCAAGGACGGGAGGTTAAACACTCCACGACTAAGAAGGCACGCAGACATAGTTGCCTAGCAATCCCCTCTCTTTGCCAATGTATCTGTGCTCCTGCTAACAGCAGCTCAAGTCTCCTGGTAAGTAATTTTGTCACGTCCTGGAGAACCGTGGGAGCCGGGGCAATCAGATAGAGGCCGACGTCGCTCGGACTGCCCCGTGTCCTTCAGGTTCCCAGGCAGCAGCACAGAACCTGGGCAGCAGAAGCCCACAAGCTGTTTTCACTAAAGCAACAGTGGGCAGAAAAATACTTACAGATAGTTTCTTACTGTAGACGCACACTAGCATCCAGAAGGCTCATTGCTTCTGCTGTGGAGAATGGAAAGCTGGGTGGGTGGCTTATTGACAGCCGTATAGATAAGGCAACACCAAGCTGTCTGATTTTACAGAACCAATCTCCACTATCTGCTATTTCTGAGATCTTGTTTCTTCTCTTCTGACTAAAGCATTGGCACAGCTGGCAGCAACTCAAGGCAGAACCAGACCGCAGGATTAAAGGTGGTGCTTAAACAGATGCCACGCATCACTGCTGAAAGTCACTCATCTGTAGAACGCTTTTCAGGCCCCTACTCTCCCATATCTGGAGCCCCGACAGCTGGAAGTTTGCAGAATTTTATTCATGAAACCAAAAATACTCATCACAGGAGATCTGAAAGTTTTACCATTCTCTTGCAATCAGTTTCTCCACAGCCCAAAGTGAATTAGCCACCTGCTGCTGGTGGACCTCCTGGGTCTGGCATTTTCTCCTGTCCTCCTTCCCTTCTTCCCTGTTCAAACTGACGCTTTGAACTAGAGAAACTTTCCATATAATTCTTTAGTTCGAGCTTGTTAAAAACCTAACCAGAAGACTCATAGCAAATCTGTATTTTTCTGTGATGTTTTTTTCTTCTTTACTTGCAGGATAGGTGTGCAAAGGCAACTCTTATCATTTCAGGTCCGAGCCTGGGGAGGTGACAAGCCTGAAGCGAGGCATCACGCATAACGTGCTCAACCCAAACTCTGAACAAAAGTAGAGAAATCAAAACGAAGTCCATCAAGAAAAAAGACATGCACTGCTGTGCGATCACAGTTAATCTTCAGTTTCTGTAATTTAGTTGTTTTAGCTGTACAGCCACTCAAAACCACACCCACCTCATTTCATTATATCAGCTTTAGTATAGAGAAAATGTCTATTTTTACTCCTCTTATACTTGAAACACGCTAAGCTTTTCCTCAAAATTAAAATTTCACTTTTGGCATCAGCTAAGTATGGGATGTTTTGGCCCAAAAGACGATTTCTTCAGCAGCAAGAGATAAAGAAGCAGATGAACAGAATATACTTTGCAGTCCCTACAGGCATGAACCATGGCTCCCAGTTCTGAGAACACACACAGAAAAACCTGAGGGCAAAATATGGTATTATTTATAGTACTTACTGCAGCGCCCTTTCCTTTACCAGGATTGTTATTTCTCCCCCTAAAAGGACTCTTTTGAAGCAGAACCTGCAGCAGTTTCTGCTTTATGCTACATGGACTACACTTACTTCCCCTATTGCAATTCATTTTTGTAGGACGATGACCAAAAGTACCTTTCCCAAAATCTCAAATATGACTAAAAAAAAAAAGTAATCGACCTTCCTTGCTCCTTTGGTTTGTGGTAATGATGCAATCACAAAAGAATTTTCATTTCTTATAGGAAACTCCCACTGCAACTCAAAATACAGCCCATCTTCCACTTTTTTGTTGTTGTTTCCCAACAACATGAGGCTGAAGATGAAGTCAATGTTGAGTATTTAAAAGGATGCCGAAGAGGATAGGAACAAAGAAAAGGAAAGGATCCCCCTTTAAGAGGGAAAAAGCTTCTGAAGACAACTATTGATATCTTAGCTGAAAATGCTGCTTAAGAAAATGTTTTACTATGACAGAAGGTCAAAGCAAGGAAGTTTTGTGGTTTTTTTTCATTATTTTGGTCCACAAGATGAGAATTTTGGAAAGAAAAAGCACGTTGGCATATCTGCTGTAAGAAATTTCTAGTATTTGTAGGAAATGAGTCGCTGCCCCACATTAGAAATCAAGAAAGATCAAGGCTGAGAAATGGCTTTATTGGCCAAGATTACCAGTTAGATGTTGGGAACTGTGATCTTTTCTGTTTGGCCACGCTTACATACCTGGAGTCCCTCTCAAAGCTTTGTAGCCTTCATCTGAGCATTCCAGATAGCACGGGCATTAAAGGGTTTTCACACAGCCACAAACACTCTGTCTAAGCTGGCTGAGCTATCACTTCATTTAAGATGCAAAACCAGATCCAAGGGAAAAAAAAGAAAGAACCACTAACTACTTCATGCAGATGGCTGTTCAGAAGTGTAGATTTGATTATAGGAGGGAAAGAAAAGAAACACTCCTGTCATGGTTTCTCCAGAAATTCAATGGCACCTGATATTTTAGCTGTATTTTTACTCCTTTGGTTTGAACGTCAGTTTGATAAACGTGAAAGAAAGCCTTGCCAAGAGCCTGAACTAAACTTCATTTGTAATTCTGGCTGAACAAACCCTATGCACTTCAAGTTTTGAATACTTAAATGTAAGTTGCACAGCAATTTCTAGATGAAAGCCAATAGTAACACCATAACAAAGAGTTTTCTGGGGACAGAATTATCTCTGAGCTGGGATTTTTCCAACAGGCTAAAGTTGGCAATGCTAGGAGCCTCCAGCCGAAGACGTTGTCATTTTCCTAACTGGTTCCAGACAAGGCTGTGACAACTCCAAACGCCCTCTGGAAAGTTTTCTCACTTATATTCAGTGAGGGCACCAGCTGCCCAGCTGCCCCAACGAAGCAGCAAGACATTACCCACTCCTCCGGTCTGCTCCTGAGCCACCCTCTGAGTGCTGGTCTGGCAAGAGGAGCCCAGCCTCTCTGCTCTGCAGGGAAGGACGAGGAAAGTCACTGGAAGTTGGAGGGACAGTCTGTGTGTTTTGTTTTGCCTTCTTTAAAAAGCAATTTATTTTAATAAAGCTGTTAAAAAAGAAAGGAAGAAAGCAAATACTGACACCAAGAACATTTGGTTTTTACTTAGAAAATTATATACAACGATTTCAAAGTGGGCTGGCACTTATTGCCAATGCTTGGGCAGGCCTGATAGAAGCAGCCTCAACTGCAAAGTTCATCAAGAGCAAAACTTGTGCATATTTCACTCCTAGCCCCAGCAGATGAACTGATGGAGAAAGGGGGAAGCTATCAGTGAGTGTTATCTGGCATTCTGTGCAGGCTCTGCGACTGCACCAGCAGGACAAGGTAAACAAGTGAGCACAGCCAGCTCGAGGCACGACTGCCAGGATGAACATGTGGCTGTGATCAGCGGGAGGAGGAAGAAGGAATCGCTTCCTGCTCCTGCAGTTGTAGTTTGTAAGAAAATCAAGAGTATTCAGTGTTAGTCAAGCTACAAACACATCAAGAGAGATTCTGGACCCTACACTCATGTCCAAATACTCAGCTCGTCTTTTTGCTCTTTATATTACAACACAAGAGCAAAGGTGTAACTTAACTTTTACATATTCTAGCTTTGGGCCACCTTCTACTCAAATGAACACTCAGCTCAGCACTGAAACTTACATTTTCACTGTCACAAATATTGAAAAAGGTTTCCCCTATTGAAGCATTAAAGCCACAAATGTCTTCCTGGGCTTTTGCTGTTTCTCCTAAAGCACTCAGAGGACTCCGTATTTCTTTGGGAGCCAGAAGGAGCTGGCTAGCACGGCACTGTTGCATGCCTTTTGCACTCATCTAACAGTTTTCACATTTCATCAGTTCCTCTCTGCTTTTACATAGAAATTAATAGCCTTTTGACTATCAACATTTGTATGACTGATTGTTTGTTAGCGTACTCCAGGCATATACCCCTTTTAAGCCCACTATCCTCCTGAAGACAAGCGGAAGCCCACTGAGGCTCACAAGAAGCAGAGAAACAATTTTTTTCTGTCCTTCACTGAGCGGTAAGAAGCCCAGGATCAGATGAACCGAGAGCAGGAAACTCAACCTGTTGTACAGCCCATAATTTGGGTGATTCTGTTCTCAGAACGTCTCTTAGGGGTGCTTCAGTAGTCAGTGCAAGGTTAGGCACCGCCACCCAGCCTGCAGCTGAAGGAGATCGCAGGCCACAGGTGTGATGTGGAATGCTCACAGATCAGCACCGCCCCCTGATCAGGCACCAGCTCAGCTGGAAGGTAGCAAGGGCCACGCAAGGTGCCTGGCTGGGGAGCTCCCCTCCATTCCTCTAAAAGCAATGGTTTCAACTAACCTGCTTGCCTTCGTGCTGGGACAGAAGGGGCATGCACACAGCTGGGAAGACCTGTTAGGGCAACAGAAGCAAACGAACAACAAAAAAAATGTTCTCTTTCAGCTGCTAGCCACTGCTTTTCATTTTAAGCAGGCAACAGATGCGTGGCTTTAGTCTGCTTTGTGCCCACATTTGGGTGTTATAAAGCATCCCACAACGCAGCTTGATCTGGCAGTGGGGTTCGGGTGCTGTGGCAGCAGAGGGGTGAGATCCAGACCATCCCGAGACCTTGGCGCAGGGCTGGCTTCCCGGGGTGCAATCTGCACGGACAGACCCACAGCTCTCAGCAGCACCAGATACTCGGGTAACAAGGCTAGCTCCTTTGCCCACACAGCCAGCGCTTTCTTTAAAGGAACTACCAAATGCTTTCTCTGACTTTCCAATATCCCATCGCTGAGGTATGCAGCAGCTCCCCAGGCTCCTGCTCGCTGTAAGACGTGTCTGTTTCTTTAATCAGGCAGCCCAGCGCTGAGGCTCAAACAATAGCAAACTTGCACAAAAACACTACTGAAGGCACCACACCTCAGAGTAACCCTGCTCTCCCACACATTAACTCGAGATTGCTCGGCTCACGTAAAGGCTCTAAGCCCCACAGACACCGAAACAGGTCTGCTCAATGGATGGCAGCTGTGGCAGCCCAAATAACGTGGCTTTGATAGCTCAGCAAGCTACACTCGTGAGACTAACAGCCTGCAGGCTAGGCAGGACAGTAATCCGGGCAGTGGTGAAAGACTTGTGTTTTGCTTACTTCATGCTTACAAGAAGCAGACTGGGGTAGCATGCAAATGAACTGCCCTGGGGTAGTTTCCTCATTGTTCGTAAAAGATGATTAACCTTACCACTTCTGCTTTTTTCCTAATGTTTGTGCTACCAGTCGAAGAAATGAGACACACCCTTAAGTCTTTCAAGAGTCAAAAACTGCTGCTTCTCCATATGCTGTACCCTGCAACAACAGCAGACAAATCACAGCTCCCAGCTACGCAGGCTGGTGTCTTGATTTGCAGGTTGCTAAGTGGATCTAAACTTTAAATAGATTATTCAGTGTCCATGACAGTCCTGGAAAGGAGAGGAAAACCCATCTGGACACTCCAGAGAGGAGCTGCAATGAAATCTCTATGAAAGGCCAGCAAATTCCAGCACAGCTGTTGTAGGTCAACAGGACACAAGAGATTTTGAAGCAGCGGCTTTCCTTAGTTCCATCAGTCACCACCTCAGTCATCTTCCATCACAAACACAGAATTTTTGGTTACATCATCAAGTCTATTTTCCAGTTTGAAAGGGATTCCAGCCATACAGACATGGCCAACTTGTAAGGAGAAAAAAAAATTAAAAAAATAAAAAATACAATAAACCTACACCAACTTCTAGACACTCCCTGTTTCAACATTTTCACAGATCTGTCTTTCCCCTCTCCAACTTCGTGTTTGGTTTTGTTTTCTGTCCACTAAATATCTGAAATAGTAGTTGAGACACATTCTGGCTGACCGGCTATCTTTATAAATATTTAAAAACTCTTGTTAGATGATGATCATGTAAGCTTGAGCAGACCGACCAGGCCAACAAAAAGTACCTAGCCAAATGTTTTTTGTAGCCCAAAAAAATAATGCTAGGGCCACTAGCAAGCATCTGGCTTATTTGCTTTGCTGCTACTGCCACAAGAAGTACAAATACAGAAGTACAAATACAAAACACAGATGCATCCTCTGTGATCGTTCTCCCTTTCCTACTTCTTATACATTTCTTTTATTCCTACCAAATAAACAAACAAACAAATAAATGAGCAAGCAGGCCAGTAGTCTGCCACCTCTAGCAACTCATTGGTTGGTTTCCTGCAAATACATTATCATCACATGTAGAACTTGTATTAAAAAAGCACAAGATAATTTATGTTCAAAGGGAAACAGGGAGAAGAAATAAAAGAAAAAGGTTCCCAAAATAAATACAGGAGTTCTTTAGCACGCAAGCTTCGTTTCCATTTGTTTCAACATTGTTTGTGCTTGTTTTTCAGATCTGGTTAGTACCCAGGCATGGTCTAACACAAATACAGAAATTAAAAAGGAAAAAAAAAAGCAACCTAGGAATTATAACAGTCCAGAAATCTTCAGATTTCATATTGTAAGCGATACAAAAATGCACAGCTAACTAGACATGTCTTAATGCCAGAAGTCAGCACTCCGAGCAGTGCCATGCCAGCTGAGAACCTGAGGGTGCTGACGGATGCACGCTCTCGCAGAGGGCAAGCACGAAGGCAGGAGACTGCCTCTCACAGATACCTGCCTCCAGATGTTGTGGTTCCAGCTCCCAGCCCTGCTGCATGCCAAAGTCTGTGCTCGCACAGCCTTTTGTGCAAACACCGCGCGTTGCCAATTCCTGTCTTGCACCTCGTGGTATGTAAGACTAAGGCAAGAGGGTGACCTCTTCAAGGAATGAAATCAAAACTGCACCCTTTTCCCTTCATACACATCACCAATCATTCTTAAGTAAAAATAAAGGGAAATTTTTATGTATGTTATACTCAGATCTAAATAATTCACAAAGATTAGAGAATAGTTCATTGACACACAGACGAGAAATTCCTGGACACCTTTCACCTAGTATAAAGCAAATATGTTAAAGAGAAGCTTACGCTAACTGAATTCCCATTGAATTACTTTTGCTTTTAATAATTGAAAGTTTCAGTTTCTATACAAATATCCAATATAAACAATCCTAAAATAGTTTAGCAGCACAGTGCGCTGTAATGCAGAGCTCCAGTTAACTCTATACATGCCACTCTGACGAGCAGAAAGCATTCCATTCACATTTGCACCGAACTTACTTTACATTCTTCTACCAGAGATATCATGGTGCCAGTTCCAAGGCTGCGGGTCGTTCTGAAAATCTTGTCATCAGTTACACGAACTGGACTCGACTCCCCCTCCAATATTCTCTAACAGGTTTCTCGGTCTGATAAGCTGGCTTCCCTACCAGACTTTCAGCACCACTCCTATATTCACTGGCTCAATGGTACAGATTATCCACACACAATGTGTTTGTCAGGAGGCAAAATTCTGTGCCAGCAGAATAATTTTATCCACTAAACATGTTTGCCAAGGGCTGCCACATCCTGG
Source organism: Cygnus olor (assembly GCF_009769625.2). Taxonomy (NCBI): domain Eukaryota; kingdom Metazoa; phylum Chordata; class Aves; order Anseriformes; family Anatidae; genus Cygnus; species Cygnus olor. Next base: position 8,724,170 of record NC_049176.1, on the reverse strand, counting down.
ACTGCTTCCCATAAGCTGAAAATAGCAGAACAGTCCTCCACGAAGAGGACTTCAGAGTCCTCCACGAAGCATCACAAACACCTCACCTTTGACAAACACAAAATGTGGCCACGCAGCTCTGTAGGAAAGAAGGACTACCTGGGGACTGCTGCTACTGGCCCCTGTAAGCCAGGGAGGGTTTGCAGGACTGCTGGGCCTGCTTCAGATCCCCAGCCCCAACCATCCTAGCCACTTCCCTGGCTTCTCTGATTTGACAGAAATAGACAGCTAAGTAGAAAACCTATATATCTGTTCCTTTGTTTTACCTCTAGCCTTCAAAGAATCCTATCACTTCTGATTAGAAAGCTGAGAAGCATCTTACAATAAAGCCAACTAAGGGAACTGCAAAATCTGCTACAGAATTTAGGGGGTGAAATTCCCACACTTCTGCTTTGTTTGGATGTCATTCCCTCTTTGCAATGGTTCATTGGTTTTAAATAACACAATATTCACTGCTAATATGTTTGAATCAAAACATTTTGTGCCTGAATGCGGTCATGCCTCCATACAGGTTTGCAAATGATTTCCTACACAGAGGAAATGGCAACACTACACAAGGTTTCAAATCAGATTTATCTCCAGTTGGCCACTGCTTGGAAATTACATCTTCCACAGTTTGCCAACTCGGGGAATTTTTCTTTCAATGAACTGTAAGTTCACATGGACATTATCACAAGAATTTTGTACTTTTGTAAGAAGTTACAGAATGAAAAACATCACTTGCATTGGAAGCTTCTGTTGTTAAGGTCTAAGCAGAACAGCAGTCATGGCTATCGCATCCATGGAGCCACCAGTCAGTAACACCTCTGTGAGGGTAAGGAAATGTATATGGGAGGAGTGAACTCTGAAGTAATTGTTTGTATATCCCACGTTCAGGGCCTCCCAAAGGGTGTTGCACAATCAACGTTCACACCACGTTAATACAGTCTACTATTTTAACTGCAGGGTAAGCATTCATGCTGCTAGGGAAAGAAAAAAAAAAAAAAGCAGAAAGATAAGAGTAATTCCTTGCTAATATGCATTTCTCCTCACTGTCTAAATCCAGTCCTGACACAGACCACCAAGTTAAGGCTCAGTGATTACACTGGCATGCTCGGCTATTACGCTGGCCAAGAACAGCCAGGCATTCAAGAATTTCTTTTTGCTTTATCTAATTTATTAAACATCCATCAGGTCAAAAAATTAACCTTGTCACATTTCTGTAGTTCCCAGTTGTTGCATAGATATGAACACAAACCGACCTCTCAGTCTACTCTGAGAGCAGTTTCGTCCTATCAAGCTCAACCCCTTACTCACTGCTGGGGGCAGAGGAGCTGATGCAAACTTCAGTGCACTGCAGTAAGTCTTCCCACTCTCATCTTCTGTCCTGTTTCCAGGTCTCTCAAAACTAAGAGAGCTTCAAGCATTCCAACTCAAGTCAAAAATTCCAATACAAATGCTAAATGCACTAAGACACTGCACTGTATTTTACTGCCTGATAGAAAGGAAATAGTATTTGCAATAAATGCAAATACTTCAAAAGTAATTTCACCTTTATCAAATTTACTAGCATTATTAAAAATACAAACGCCAACATTTTACAAGTTTATCAGAGACGGAAACAAAGTCTTCCTCCAGACTTATCTCATCCTATTCCTTTAGTTTGACGGGGCTTTTAAAGACAAATGGAGACATTGCTGACTGGGAATCTACTGAAATATCCTCCCCTTTTGGAAAAGTGAACAGTTTCATACAAAAGATCCTTATGTTCCAAAGACAGGTTAAATAGACAGGTAAACGCAACAAATCATTATCAACGTACTAATTACAACATTAACCCTTTTTAATCTCCTCTCTTCTGTGGATTTCTTTATGAAATGAATGGGCAGTAATGAAGCATTTTTTTTCCTGCTCCCTAGTTCTTATGTCCCACTGACACAGTTCAAATGAGAGACTTTTGATTACCACTTCAACTAACCCCGCAGACTTCCTAGCTTAAAAATAAGAATAACTTGTTAAAAGAATATTTGGCAGATCCTCCGTCAACTCAGAGACAAAGACAACAACGACTCTTCAGCATCTCATTTTAACAGACACTGGAATTAGAAAAGCCCAACATTTGATTTATATACTCATGACTCTAGCTGTTCTCTAATGACAGGTATGCATAAATAAAAGTGGAAATAAATCTGCATAGTTTGAAAGTTTACAAGAAAATACACAGGACAAAACAAACAAAAAATGAATTATAAGGACAGAAATAGCTTTTTCTGACTTTTTTTCTAAAAGGATTCTAAACACAGGTCTTTAATCCCCTCAGGTATAAATGAAGCAAGCTGCTACACTCTGCATTGCTTAACAAAATGCCAAAGCCAAGAGAAATGAGAAGTACAAGATGCAGCTCTTGGTGCCAGAATGATTTCAAAAGAGGAACCATTACACAGATTAGTCTGCCCCTGTGAAGGAGAAGCATAAAGGACAGAAGACAGATTTCAGGCTCAAGGCTTAAAACACAACATAGCCTATACCAAAAATTCAAACAAAAATCACCTGGCAGCAAACTTACTACTGATTACAATCAGGAGCAAGTGTACGGGGGTAAGGCAAAGAGGAATTCTCAAGTATGTTACCTCAGTGGACCATAATTCAACATTATGAAAGCCAGTATCACCATCACACACAGGGTTCTTCTCTTAGGAGATGATACTTTGAGCTTCTGGTTCTAGACAGTAAAAAACAGAGAACACGTGAAGTAAAAAATGGCACAGACTGTTATGACAGAAGCTAAATGAACCAGATTATGCTTATTTTTTAGATTTATATTTGTCTATTTATGTATGAATACTCTCCGGAACTACTTTGAAATAAAACTATTTCTTTTGTACACTATATTCCAATTTGATCCAGTCTATCTTCTCAGTAAAATCTTCAGAAGCACCATGAAATAAGGAATTAAAAGTTACTAGATGATTCAGCAGCCCACCTGACCTAGAGTTTGTGGAAGTCCTGCTCTGAGTGGGAGGGTCCGCTAGAAACTCCCAAAGGTCTTCCAGTCAACACCTGCATGCTTCCACTCAAGTGCCTTCCACCCGAGGAACTGTTTGTACAGCCAGATCTTCATCACGGCCTCTTACCTCTAATACCACTTCATCCAGCTGCCTCTTCAGTGTGCTGTTTTCTTTCTTGAGTTTCTCATTCTCCAGTAAGGCTGCCTCCAGCCTGGCCTCTAGTCCCAACATGTATTCTTTTTTTTTCTTCCGTGACTGAAAGGCTGACTCCCGGTTTTTGATCATGCGCTGCTGCCTTCTCAAGACATTGACCTAGACAGGCAATACCAAGGGCTGTTAATAACCTGCAAGTTAAAAGTGCCTCTGCTTCATGCATAATTTCTGCTGCTCTACTTTGTCAAAAGTCTACGCAGATTACTTCCCCTACTCTGCTTCTAATGAGCCAACACGCTCAGCACAGAGGCAACTAGCTATCGTACACCTCCAAGAGTTACAGCTCGTGGATAATTTTAAAAATCAGGCCCTGCACTGTTTTCAGCTGCATTCTCAACCTTCTCCTACGTGCAGGGGACACAAAAGGTATATCAAGCAGCATTTTGATTTGATCAGTCAAATCACAAAGAAAGCAAATACGTACCTACAGGTCTGCAGGACAACAAGGATGTCCTTCACCTTCATTTTATCACATGCCATTTTACAGGTGTTTTACATTTTACAGTTGTCTGTTTTCTTAAGTCCTACAGTTTTTTTAGTCTCTCCTGCACAGAAGCCATTTCCACACTGATTACACCTGTTTCTGTACCTTTTCCAGCTCTGCTCTACGGTTTTTGAGATTTTGAATGCTGTTGCTGATCTCAGGGTGCACATTCGATGTGTATCAAGCATCTACATGGCAGTTTAACTGCATCCTCTGGATGAGTCTACATTAACATTTTAATTCAGATCATAAGTGTGGTTTTGATGCAAATTTCCTGATTGTCCCACCCAATGTGCTTGGGTTCACAGAACAGTCTCTGATGAGAGCGCACAAACCAGACTCCTGGATGAAGCTACAGCAGCAAATACACTGCAGGAGGGCACACAATGCACTGCAACCACTAGCAGGCAGGCAGTCTGCAACACCAGATGGGGACAATTCAAAGCAACCCCCCATCCCCCAACAGTCTCGACAACTCTGATTTCTTTCCCAAGCAGGAGCAGTCTATCATCATTTACCACTTACTCATTTTGTGGTTTGCACCGAGTGGGACGCCCCAGACTGAAAGCATCTTGCTGCTGACAAGGACAACGATGGATGATCGATACGGCAGAGCTACACAAAACGACTTGAAACTCTAAGCTCAAAGACTACTCTGTTGATTTCCTTTTCACACAGATTAGCAACGGCAACTGTGCTTTTTGTTTGATTAAAACCAGAAGAATTCCATCACATCATTAAGCCACAACAGGATGTGATTTAATTATGTTTACTTTGAAAGACAACTGAACACTGTATCTTCCACAGACCTGAATATCCTCCAGTAGCTACCAACACACACACTGGAGGAGCCTTTATCTCTTAGAGCATGAAAGCTAAAGAAAAAAGATTAGATCTATTTTAGAATATTAGTGTAGGAAAAAAAATAAATAAGTCACAGAACAGTAGCATTAAAAAAATCAGATACTGTGCCCCAGTTAAAGTTTGGCTGCTTAAAGAATCTTAATCACAGCTTTACAGCTCCCTCCCTGTATATACTTGCACATGGACAATATGTTGCTCTAGAGTTTTGGCATCTGCGAGGAAAACGGGCTACAGGCTGTTTGAAGAAGTCATCCTTCTTCATGATATTGCAGTCTGGTGACAAAGACTAAGAAAACACGTTACAGTGCATTAACATTTTGGGCCGTCTCCATGTTGATCTAACTGCTTTCTGTAAAGATCATTTATTACAAGTCTAGTCTGCTGCCACCAAAAGCCTGTGAAAGTGAAGCTGTTTGTACTTACTCCAGTTTTTCTCTCAAGCAGAGAGTGAAAAAGGAAGGGATTTTAATATATTCTCATTAGCCCTAAGCTTTGTGCTGATTTTTTTAAGTACTCCAACACTTAACATAAGCAAACTTCTGCAGACACATAACAGCGTCGGAGGGGAAAAAGATTCAGGCTAACCAAGGACTAGAAGGTACAGAACACACCAATTTGGTGCCAGGATCACTTCAACTATCCAGAGATGCAAAAACAAGGCATGCGTTCATGTAGCAGCTTTGGCTTCTCTGAGCTGTGTGATACTCCAAACAAGTACCGTAACATTCCTCTCTATTTATAGAGGCTTTGCATCTTGAAGTCAAACAGAGAAGAACAATTTGTTTACATCAATTTGTTTGCAGACTTGTTCAGAATTATTCACTACTAGATATATTTTGACTCTAAGTGTCTGGAAAATCTGGCAGATCTATGCGCTCTCCAAAGAAATCACAGAGTTAAAGCACTGGTGTGGTGTTTGCACACTACCGTACATCCGAAGGTACCTCTACGGCTGTTTCAGAACCTACCAGCCATGTTTCAGGCGGTGCTTATCCAGACTGCCCTCCTTTACTCAGTGTTCTCCAAATGCCATCACGAACAGCAGCTCTACCCTGCCCAATTCGAGGTCCCCGTGCAATAGCTGCATTTCAGCCTCCGCCAGACCAATTTCACTTTGACTCATTTCTCAAGCTTCCTTGAATGAAAACCAGCTGTTTGTGTCCTTGAGTTACTGTGGGTTAGGTGACAAACCCTAAAATAGTTTCAGGTCCTCAGTCAACCCTCTAGCACTTGCCTGGCTTTTCATGGGGCATAAGCCGTAACTGCGCACCTGATTCTGCCTTAAGCTGATGCAGGAAGTGGAAAGAGTTGTGTGCGCGAAACAGCAACAATGCTTACCCTTGGAAGCAGTACAGAGCTAGGCACTGCAGAGCTGGCTTGGCATCAAGATAAACATGCTGCTTGCTGAGCATTTTGATAATCAGAAGAAAGAGAGGGAACCAGTTTATGACAGACAGCTTGAACAACATCGCTTTGCACATGCGCTGAACGCAGATGAAAGGTAGCAAACGCCTCTGCTAACTTTTTTTGCAGCCTCCCCCTTTGTAGGTTGTTTAGTATTGATTTACTGCTCAAGATAGTAACTCCTGGTTCTTGGGAAACACAGAAAAAAATGACATTAAAACCAAACATTAACCAGTGATGCAATTCTTGCTTCCCAGCTTCAAAAATTACACAATTACACCAAAAAAAAAAAAAAAGATGTAAATATGGAGAGGGGAAATACTCATTGCAAAACCTCATTTTAAACAGTACTAGCTAGATTCGGCTTGTCCCACATCTTCAGTCTTTACCAAGGGTCACACATTTTACAAATAAACACTGCTACCTCAAAATAGTCTTCCAAAGAAAACTCAGTTCTTAGGAAAATTTAACCTGCATTCCAGTGCCAGCTGCACGGTACAAGATTATATATTCTTGCCACAAGCCGGCAAGAGTATCTCACACAGGTCACTGGGTAAAAGTTAATTTAATGACTAAAATTAACAGCTCTCCACAGGGTTTTGTGTACACACACTGAGAAAGTTAACACAGAGCTGCAAGTCCAAACCACTTCAACTTTACATCAGATGGCTTCTTACCTCGGCTTATGAAAGGTGCTGTCTTTGAAGATGCACCTTAAATGCAGAAACAAAAAAACCTATAAAAGTATTTCTCTGTTCTTATGAAAAGTCTATGGTTTTTCTTGCCTCTAACTCAACAGAATACAATTTAAGAGTTTATTTCATCTGACAATTACCTTCAGAAAATAGGATCCTTTAACAGAAATCCATACTTACACTCAGCAATTTTGCATAAACTAGTTTATTTTTCTTAGCAATTAAAATTCTGAGACAGAATGAAATCTTTTCTCACCAGAGTGTTAACACGAGAGGTCCCTATAAGCACACGACTAAAGCGGATTCCCTCACAGACCTCTTTGTACCTTCCTATCATTTAATTCCAACAGAAACAGCAATCTGCTTTTTTAGTTAAGAGCTTCTTTCCTTCACTGGAAGAGTGGCTTGCGTAGCCAGCACCTCCAACTGAAAAGCTCTTCGCCAGTTTCCTACTGAAGAATGGCTGCTCTGAAAGCCTTGCACTTCCCTGCTGTTGGCAAGCTCCTAAATGCGCGCCCATCAGGACAAGCACAAAGCAGGGCGCTCACAAGGTCGGGCTGCTATCAACTGATCTCAGTCTAATCCATCTGAAGGGCTGAGTGTTAAGCTAACACTTTATCCCTCTTAGGCTTGAAAGAAAGTCCTGCAGTGTTTCTTTTTACCCTGCAACATCTGCTTAGACTAGCAAACAAAAACATGTGTTGTAGAGCTCAAATGACAGCCACATCTGTGCAGCTCCGAACACCCCATATGGTGTCTGTGGCAGTCACAAGATGTTTTAACTCCACTGCTGCTGCCTGGATCCTGACACATTTGTTCTTTTTCAAAGTGCTATTTCACAATACGTACCAAAGAGCAGTTGCAATTGGTTTTTTCATGCTTCAATAAACACAGGTAAGATGTCCAGCGTTTAGGCCAATATAAAGTCTTAAAACTGCCTCTTTAGAACATCTTCAGGTGGAAATATCCATACGACTATCATTTAAAACACAGTTATTTGTTACCTCTGTTACACATTTGACTATTGAATGTCACAGACGCGTATAAGCAGTGTGATGACAATAAGGAGCTTTTGTCAATTAAACCTCCAATTCAGACAACGTCAAGGTGCCACACTAGTTTTGATTACAGGGAGTAACAAATCTAATGACCGGTGACAGATTTCTTCAGCTTGGCTTCGTATGGCTGGCTATTATCATTTACAAATGTAGTCCTCTTAATTGGTCTGTCTGCTGACACACGTTCTTCTGCTTTTTGCAAATTCAAGATTAGGTTTCCACTGCAGTGTGGTTTCTGAATTATTTGCAGCAAATCATTTTTTTCTTCATTTAAAAATGCAGCCCAGTCACAAACATGAAGAATTAATAACATTTATTATTAAGCATGACTGGCAATTCTTGGATGTTAGGAAACTGTATAAAAACACCCTTCCAAAGAAGGTAGAAAACATGCTTTTGAGAAACAATGTCCTGTACTGCAATTTATGAAGTCAAGGTGGCAGATCAGGCAGTTATATGGAAGAAAATTAGGCAAGAGTGCAAGAGGAACATCAAGCAAACTGCATGATAAGCAGATGCTGCAACCCAGACCACCACTTTGTTAAGTAAAGCTGTACCAACAACGGCTTTGGTCAAATTTATGTTAAGTTCTTTGCTGAGTCAGGGTCCATTAGAGAGGCTCACTGACATGTGGACTAGCATTCTGAACAGCAGGTACAAAGAGGTATTTGAAACACTATCACAAAGGTGACAAAATGAAATGACACAGTGGAGACTTACCATCTCCTCTCAGTTAAAGGGGAGAAGATGTCAGTGTTAGAAAAGATTTGGTAATAGTGCCTGAAAAACGATCTTGCAAGTTTTAACTGAGCCTGCAGGACAATTTGAAAATGTTAATATTTTTCTCTTGCATAGTTAAGCAAATCGAATTTTCTTTTGGTCCAGCACTGCTTTGGTCCAACACAGCCAACGAGTCTGTTAATGCACAGTGCCATTTCCCCCAGACAGGCGTGCTTTCCAGCAAGAATACTGAAAAGTTCAATTGTTCAAGAAGAAACCTCCAGAAGTTCTGTTTCACAAGAAAGGATGGAACTCCGCTTTTCCAGCAGGTTTGGATCAACAGCCTTACTGTTTTCCATAGCTGAAAGTTTCAAAGTTTGAAGAGAATGGCTTTACTATTAACAGACAGGAAGAACAGAAAACATCTTAAGAACCTGAGTCCTCTGCATCATGGAACTGGGAACAGCGCTTGTTTCTGCATATGAGAACAGTACTTGAAATTGGCCATTTGGGACTGAAATACTTTTGCAAAGTCTGATACTCCTGAGGAAGGAGTAGAAAATGAGTCAGAACTACCAGCAAATAATTAACACACTGGGAAGTCATCCAGCCAATTTGACGCGTCCCCTCTGCTCTGCGTGAATGCCAAATTAACACACAGCTAAGCCCGCTCAGCTAACCTACCTTTAGTAGAGCAGCACTGATTTGTACCTGCTGAGTATGTGGGTTAAAGGCTTCAGACACAAAATATTCCATATCATGACCTATTAGAGTTCAGTTATTAGCTATCACCACACAGTCAGAACTTACATCCAGCCCCACCGTCGGTGTGGTGCTTTGCAGCAAGGGTTTAGTCACTGCGATTTTGCCACTTGTTGAGCCATTTCCAGGAGCCGGGGGCAGCGCATTCACCGTGTGATTGTGGAGCTGCGTGGTCCCCCCAGTGACAGCAATGACTGGCTGGGAGGCAGGAAGCACCCCAGAAGCCTGGAGCTGTACCATGGTGGGCTGGGGGAGCACCACTGATTGACCTAGAACACAAGAACAAATGCGAGTGCTTAGCATATGGTACAAAATGATTTGTATGTGGTCAGCTTGTAGGGTGATACTGATAGAGGTGATACTGATACTGATAGAGGTGATAGGAAGCTTTGCTTCCCTGCCCTATATTTAAGTCCAATTCTTCAACATTTTCCCACAGGGGAAAAAGTCTCAAAAGAAGTTTGCATGGCCCTTAATCCATCCTGCAAACAAAGAGCACACATATGAAAGGGATTCATTAAATCACTCTCTCTCTTAAAACCTGCTGGCTCTTCAAGGTTAATAAAAAAAAAAAAAAAAGAAAAATCAGTACTTTTTAGAAACTTATTCTTGTTTCAATATTGCTATGCTAACACTTGATGCACACTGATCAACTTTTTCAAAGAACCTAGGCAGCTCACCTTCATCCTTCTGCTGCTGCCTTTTGTCCATCTCTACTTTACCGCTGTGGAAATGTTACTACACAGAAGTGACTCATACTATACAATTCAGAAACAGTGTAGAAAAAGATGAACAAGAAAGAACAACCTCAGTTATGCTTTCAAAATGCAAGTTAAAGCCTCAGTTCACACTGAGACAAGAACAAGTTTTTGGAAAAAAAAGTACTGCCTTATATAAGAAACGTTACACACAAGCTGAACAGAGCTTGAAGAAAAGCAAGCAGAAAAAATGAGGTAATTTCCAAAGAGCTTTGAAATGGAATTATGAACAGTCACATCCAAGAAACTTCAGTCCAAGAACTACATTTAACTCAAGCAGGTGCTTAAGTAATACTTTGTTGCATGAAAGAACATGAACATCTCTTTAATCCTTTGTAACAAGATGACCTGGCTGCCTCTTAGTAGCAGCACATTCCAGCTGAGCATTCCGATCAATATGCATGACTATGTATTACAGCACTTATCCGACTTTCTGGAAGATGAAGAATGAAGTCAATTACCCAGCGCTCCAAGATCTTTTATGTGCGAGGTAAAGGATTAGGCCTCTTTATTGCAGAGATGATATTAAAGGTATATTAAGTGAGAACTATCCTATTTAAGAACTTCAAACGGTAAATCTGAGATGCTTTCAATAAGTTTTTTAATGCATAAAGCATGTGATGCTCTAACATCATGCTTTCTTCTTCTAGGCTTTCATGAAAGTGACTATAAAAAGGAGGGTCATTCCTTACCCTCCTTGAAGATACTGGCACATCTCCATCTGGCAGCTCCAATGTGCCACGGGCAGGGGATTTTGACTAATATATATTAATCAAAATATTTTTGTGATGGAAGGGGCACTACAGAATTTTTAAATATGCCATCAAAGTAAATACATTGCACAGAAATACTTTTCCAACAGTATTTCCTCTGTAGTGCCTCATAGAAGCTATTCTCCTGACTTTTCTTCAGGGGAAAGGAGAAGCTGATCTTCACAGCGTTGTATTTATACCCAAAAATTTCGTACCCCCAACGTTCCTTATTCCAGATGGTATTTTATCAGCTGGAACATCAGACACAGTAAGAATTAGGTCACGCTGACTGTGCTGCCCTGCGTTTTAAGCAGTCAAACAATCCTAAGCATGTTGCAACAAATGTCAGCCTCTGCAGCTTTGGCTTAGCTCCTGATGGATGAGCGATTAGTAAGAAAGACAAAATTTCACTATTGTAATGGTTTCTAGATGCATTCACTGACATATTTATCTCCTTTCCCTTCCACTCCTCACCGCCTGTACAGTCAGCTGCAAAAATCTGCAGCCATCAGCTGGTGAAAACAAGCAACTGCATCTGACAATTTCCACAATGCAAGTCAACATCCCTGCTCCCTTTGCAGCAGCATAAAATAGTGCTTGGGATTCCAAAAAAAGACCCAGGCTTCAACAAACTGTTACAGAGCAACAGGAGGAGTGAAAACTTGACAATGGACAGGAAATCATTTGCCTCTTGTTAACATCAGCTTATAGCTGTAAGCAACCATTCTAACCTCCGGCACTGTTCTCATAACTTTTAACAGATTTCATAACTTCCTTTTATATGTTATTTAAGTAGAGAAAAAGCCATAAACTCACGTTCCTCCCATTCTGTGTCAGAGTTTCATGTAGGTAAAAAACTTTTATCACTCCTTCCCAAGCTTTCAAGTTGCATTCAGCCATCCTGACTGCTGGATCTTCCTTTGGTTACAGCAGAGTAGAACAGGGTTCACCCTGTGCACCACTTGCCAATCACAAGTAGAGCAGAGTGAAGGATCCCCAGAGATCTATCCAGAATAGCAGCTTTACTTCCACAATTCCCAGTGCTCAGGGAATTGCCACACCGTCTGCCATTCCACACTATGCTCAGGTAACTGCTGTTTTGCACACAACTACATGACACTAGAACTAAGGACATTTTCTCAGCATAAACCTTTTTCAGCAAAGCATGCAGCATCCCTCTTTTATTCCTACCCCTCCTGCTTCTTTTTTCCTACTCCTTCCGTTTCACCTGCAAAACCTAACTTCAGTTTAGGGACCATTCCAAACAGACATGGTGTTTACCCCCAGGACCCGGCTCAGTCATGACAATTCACCTACCTTTGGGAGGTGCTGGCTGGATGTTAACAACTGGCTGATGCTTTGGCAGCGGCACAAGTGTTGGAAGAGTCTGAATAATGATGGTTTTAGCTGGGATGCCAATGTTAGCCTGAGCCTCAGGTACAGCAGGCAGAAGGGGTTTCGGTTGTATTGAAGGCCTAGACGCTGACTGACATTTCTTCAGAGTTTTCACAGAATTATTTGCTAGGAAAGGAAGAAGAGTCAGAGTAGGACCAGAGGATCTAAAATAAAAAAAAATCCAGCAGTAATGGCTGGAAGCAGCATGGCTTTTGGTATGTTTCATCACCCATCTACGACATTTGTTAAAATTGACGTATCCATAGTTGTGGAATCAAAGTAACTCAATCTCTCCTACCAGAGCGAGAAGTGGCGCTGACAGCAGGCTTCTTCCCTGCATCTCCTTCAGGGGACGCGGGGCTTCCAGAACTCTTGATGTAGAGGGAGATGGGAGACATCTGGGAGCTACAGCTGAAGTCCATATCATCCTGCAGACGGAAAATAGACGAGGTTAAAGCTTCAGAAACACAGATAAAAATGACTACTAGAAACTGAGATAGGTTGCTGCTGCAGAAAATAAGAGAAAGGTTTTGTTCTATTTTATTCTGGCCAACGCTAAGCAACACTGAAAACCCAAGCAGCACTTTCTCATCAGCAGAATGAAGAGGGGCAGAGACCAGCAACTGCTGGACTCAGAAGCCTTCAAAAGGCATTTTGTTTGGCGAGCAGGCACACAACTGAGGTAACAGAACTGAACCTGCTCTTTTTGGAATGAATCTCAGTAGGAGAGTAAGGAAAACATTACTGAAGGAATGTTGTTAGTGCAAAGGTTGGAAAAATAAGCTGTTTCCTCTTATTCTACAAAGTTGGTCAGACACATAAATCAACAAGCTTTTTGTTTGTCACAGTTGGGTCTGAATGACTCCTGCTATCTGTGTTACGTGGAGGTTTCTGCATACAGGCACATTCTGCACTGGCGAGTCCGCAGACGATGGAGAAGGGACTGAACAACTCGAAGTGGCTGGCGATAAGGGCTCTGCCTTCACGTTTGCATCTGCAGGAGACAGACAGAGAAGTTTTACCGTACGAGTCTTTAACAAGGGGAGATCAGTAAAGAACACATTACTCTACACCAGCTATTTAATTCCTGAAGCAAGGCACAGCAGAGAGCTTTGAGAGATTAAAGACACTTAACAGCTTGGCCTGCAGGCCAGCCCTCACCAGCTGCACCCATCCTACAGAAACACTGCCTGAATTCTCACCAGAGGGACACGTTCAGCAGGCCATCAAACGGTGCCAAATTATCGGTACCATAAAGTACTAACAGCTCACCCTTGTGGTGCAGGGGGGCATTGCCACACCTGCTGAATACAACCAGCAAGTTACCTGAATAAGCGTGGCTTGTAATGTTCCAAAGGTCTGAGTCCCAAGACATCAAATCCAAGTCAAAATGAAAGTTATACAGATCATTTTCCTGAAACGACAGTTTGGAAAAACAAACAAGACAAAAAGACAACATACATTGAGACCTTCCATCAGCTGTTAGGTTCACGTTCTTACAATTCGTGACAAGCAAACAAAAGCAGAGGAAAGCAAAGGTGCTATCGCTTAGTTGCCTTAAGGCATGCAGAGATAAAAGACTTTAGAGGGGCATTCTCAACTGGACTACAAAGAGAAAAAAAAAAAAGCTTCTTTTAAAGCTTGGAAATATAGGAGAAGAGCATTTCAGTTCAAGGGCATCACTAATTGTTGTTCTGTTATCAAAACTAAAGCAAAAGTTCCAAGTCCAGTCACTGAACCACCCCCTAGACAGTACAGGCATGGTGACTTGTTGCCATCTTCTCCCTTCACCTTTGTGGAAGGATTCAATCAACGCCCTTCCATCGTCACATCTCAAAGCACTTTACAGATAAAAGCGGACAGCTGCATCAGTACACCAAGAGGAGGAGACACAAAGACTGATTTGCTCAAGATCATCTCCATGACGGTAAGTATGTACCAGGCCTCCCCACAACAAACTGACGTCGTCATCATTGCCTAAAACCAGAGACACCAATTTCGTTTTCCAACAGAAAGAAAAAAAGAGACTAAGATCACTTCCTACGCACTAGTTATCGTTCAACCTATCGTACGACAACACACGCAAGGAGCGGTGACCTGCCGAGGAGCGCTCTGCTGCCCTCGTACAGCAGCTCCTACGCTTTCTCCAGCCCTACGCTCCGTAGGCACGCTCCGTGTGTCTCGGACCGGCGCCGGACAGCGCAGGGGTTGCGCCGGAGGTGCGGACCCTGCCCCCTGCCCTCAGCCCCGGCTTCCCGACCCGGCCCCCCGCTGCTCACCTCGGCCTCGTCCCCCATCTCCCGCGGCGGCCCGGCGGCGCCCAGCAGCTCGCCCAGCTCCTCGCCCAGCACCGCCTCTGCGGGGAGAGAAACGGCGGCCTCAGCACCGGCACCGGGCTGAGCTCCGCCCGGCCCGGCCCCATCCCCATCCCGGCCCCCCTCACCCCAGTCCAGGCCGCCCCCCGCGGCCGGCAGCAGCCCCGCGGGCTCCCACTCGGCCTCCGCCGCCGCCATGGCTTCCTCCTTCCTGCTCCGCGCACCGCCGCTTCCGCCCGTCGCCACACCCCGCTACGGCGGCCTCCGACGGACAGGGGCTCCCCGCCCCAAAAAAAATAAAAAATACACAACCCCCGCACCCCCTCATATACCCCCCGCCTCCCCATGAACCCCCTCCCCTCCCCTTTTTGTACCCCTCCCGTATCCTCCTCCCTGCATCCCCCCCCAACCCCCCCACAGCACACGGAGGCAGACGTCGCACACACACACGTTTATTTATTGCCCCCCAAAACCCAGCCGGGGGCTCCCCCCTTCCCACACAAGCTGAGGGTCCATGGCTGAGCTCCGGGGTCTCATCCACACACATGGGGCTGCGGCGTGGGGTGTGAGGGGGCTCTGGGCAGGGGAGCCCCCGCCTGCAAGGAGAGGGGAGAGGGTTTGGGAGGCTCTCTGCCTGCTCGGCCTGCACCTGGGGTTCTCCTCTCCACACACGCTTCCAGGCAGAGGAGCCTGCAAGCTCGTGAGTTTTCCAAACGCCGCTTCTTCCGAGCAAGGAATGTCTCCCAGCGGGCTGCGAGGTGGCAGCGTGCCAGCACGCACCTCACAAGTTGGAGTCATAGGCTGCGTTGGTGAAGACACCTGGTGATCCGAGGTCGCTAGGAGGAAAAGCATAAGGGTGTCAGCTCAGGGGAAAAGAGGTAGTCATCGTCACAAAATCATTAGGGTTGGAAAAGACCTCCAAGATCATCTGGTCCAGCCACCCCCCTACCACCAATGTCACCCACTAAACCATGTCCCTAAGCATCAGGCCCAACCTTTCCTTCAACACCCCTAGGGATTCCACCACCTCCCTGGGCAACCTGTCCCAATGCCTGAGCACTCTTTCTGAGAAGAAATGTCTCCTAATTTCCAACCTGAACCTCCCCTGGTGCAGCTTGAGGCTATTCCCTCTAGTTCTATTGCTAGTTAATCATGCTTGTGTGAGGAAAGCACTCGTGTCAGCCATGTCTCCCCAGGGGCTGCAGTCAGGCACTACAGCAGAATCACAGGGTTTTGATGAGCACCAGTTAACACAGCCTCATTAGCCACTGAATATGAATCATAGAATATCCTGAGTTGGAGGGGACCCACAAGTTCAACTTCTCCCACTCTTATCAAAGGAGCCTCACACACGTGGACGTGGGTGACTGGACCGTAGTGTGGTGACTGCAGGGGTAGCACCCACGCTGCCTGCAGGGCACAGCCCTGGGCACAGCTCTCACCTGGTGGGGTTCAGGAGCTTCTTCTTCTCCTCTGATAATGGCGTTGAAGTGTCCATGCGGATAGTGCCAATGTAAAAGAAATAACCAGATCTTTTTAGCAGAGGGCTTGGGAAGCAGCAGCACTTAAACTGAACCAAGCTTGACAAGCATGGGATGGAGGAGGGAGGCGTTGAGGCAACTGCCTTCTCCCTCTTCAAGAGGAAAGGTGTTTTTCTGGCTTTCCCCCCAGTCTGGCTGCTGACACTTTTAGCTGGATGCAGTGTCACATTTCTAAACCCTTCCCATCAGCCCACCCTCCCTGGGTCTCTGTAACCACCCTGTCTGAAAGTCCCCAGCCAAAGCGAGCGCGGGCTGCAGGAGATGTTTCTGTACCTCTGTCGCTGAGCCGTTTGGCGAGTAAGGCAAGGAGCGTCCCGGAGAGCACAACACCAGCTACCACCAGAGCACTGCTGCTGGTGTAAACCAGGATTTGCTTTAAGAAGGGGGCAGCATCCTCTGCAACAGACCCACAACACCACGGGTTGTTACCAGAAGGATTTCACCAAGCCAAAGCTGCTGGGTTGCCCCCCTCCACGCTCAAGACGTGACACAGGAGGCTGGGGAGCGCAGCCCCACCGTACCTTTGCAGACAGGGGAATGGCTGGTCCAGTTCCCCGTGGCCTGACACCTGAGCAGCCCTGCTCCCATCTGGACAAATCCATCCTCGCAGGAAAAGGTGCAGGTGGAGTTGTACGTGAAGTTGCCGTGGGGGTGAGAGCAGTTCAGGCGGCCTCGGCTCGGGGGCTCCAGCACTGGGCAGCTGATGGCTGGGGGCAGAGCACAGCAGCAGCGTTGGTGGGATGGCATTGGGGGTGGTGGGATGGCATTGGGGGTGGTGGGATGAGGGCCCAAGGGCTGGGGAGCCAGGGAATGAGCTGCCACAGATGAGTGCTAAAGGGAAGGGGATCCTGGGGAACGCATTCTACTAATGCAGAGCAGTGCACACTGCGCTGGCCATGCATGGCACTTCCCAGGAGGCTTGATTTCAGAGGGTCAAGCACCCACATGGTGCTGTGCACCCAGTGTACACACCCCTCTTGGGGACACAGAAGGCATCAGGATAAGGACAGTGATGCAGGGGCTTCATCACTGCCTCCTTACACAGCTCCCCCCACTCCCAGCACCACCTGCCTGAGCACATGTGGCTCAGCAACTCTAACAGAGGGACTCTGGGGACAGATCCTGAGGACATGGCATCTCTTCACCAGAGTACATGATCCAGGCACACACGTGAGCACCAACTGTACCTCTGCATCGTGGGGTGTCCCCAGTCCAGGTTCTCACGGCCATGCACACACGGCTCTGCGACCCTTTCAGCTCAAACCCTGGCTGGCAGGAGAAGGCACACGTGGAGGTGAAGGTGAAGCTCCCATAGAGATGGGAGCAGTTCATCTTTCCATGCTCTGGAGCCCTGAGCATTGGGCAGGTAATGGCTGCAAGGGAGAAGAGGCATGTTTCAAGCAGGAGCCAGGGGAACAGGAGGCTGAACTGTTGGGATGAGAAGCCAAGAACATCCTGGGGCCAAGTCCAGGTCACTGACACCTTTAACAGCAGCTCTACCTTTACACTGTGGGGTGTCTCCGGACCAGGTCCTCATGGCTGTGCACTCACGGCTCTCTGGCCCTATAAGCTCAAACCCTGGCTGGCAGGAGAAGGCACATGTGGAACTGAAGCTGAAGCTCCCATGAAGGTGGGAGCAGTTCATCTCTCCGTGCTCTGGAGCCCTGAGCACCGGGCAGGTGATGACTGCAAAGGAGAAGAGGCGTGCTTCAAACAGGAGCCGGGGGACTGTGAGGCTGAACTCTTGGAACCAGGAGGACCAAAACCTCCGTGGGCCAAGTCCAGGTCACTGACACCTTTAACAGCAGCTCTACCTTTGCATTGTGGGGTGTCTCCGGACCAGGTCCCCATGGCTGTGCACTCACGGCTCTCTGGCCCTATGAGCTCAAACCCTGGCTGGCAGGAGAATGCACACATGGAAGTGAAGGTGAAGCTCCCATGAAGGTGGGAGCAGTTCATCTCTCCGTGCTCTGGAGCCCTGAGCACCGAGCAGGTGATGGCTGCAAGGGAAAAGAGGCACACCTCAAGCAGGAGCCAGGGGACTGCGAGGCTGAACTATTTGGGATGAGAAGCCCAAGAACATCCCGGGGCCAAACCCAGGTCACCGACACCTTTACCAGCAGCTCTACCTTTACACTGTGGGGTGTCCCCAGACCAGGTCCCCATGGCTGTGCATTCACTGCTTTCTGACCCTATGAGCTCAAACCCTTGCTGGCAGGAGAAGGCACACGTGGAACTGAAGCTGAAGTTCTCCTGAAGATGGGAGCAGTTCATCTCTCCGTGCTCTGGAGCCCTGAGCACCGGGCAGCTGATGGCTGCAAGGGAAAAGAGGCACACCACAAGTAGGAGCCAGGGGACTGCGAGGCTGAACTGTATGGGATGAGAAGCCCAAGAACATCCTGGGGCCAAGTCCAGGCCAACAACTCCATTACCAGCAGCTCTACCTTTGCATTGTGGGGTGTCCCCAGACCAGGTACCCATGGCTGTGCATTCACTGCTTTCAGGCCCTATGAGCTCAAACCCTCGCTGGCAGGAGAAGGCACACGTGGAACTGAAGCTGAAGCTCTCATGAAGGTGGGAGCAGTTCATCTCTCCGTGCTCTGGAGCCCTGAGCACTGAGCAGGTGATGGCTGCAAGAGAGAGGATGCACACCTTAAACAGGAGCCAGGGGAACAGGAGGCTGAACTGTTGGGATGAGAAGCCAAGAATATCCCGGGGCCAAACCCAGGTCACTGACACCTTTACCAGCAGCTCTACCTTTGCATTGTGGGGTGTCTCCGGACCAGGTCCTCATGGCTGTGCACTCACGGCTCTCTGGCCCTATAAGCTCAAACCCTGGCTGGCAGGAGAAGGCACACGTGGAACTGAAGCTGAAGCTCCCATGAAGGTGGGAGCAGTTCATCTCTCCGTGCTCTGGAGCCCTGAGCACCGGGCAGGTGAGGGCTGCAAGGGAGAAGAGGCATGCTTCAAGCAGGAGCCAGGGGACTGCGAGGCTGAACTCTTGGAACCAGGAGGACCAAAACCTCCGTGGGCCAAACCCAGGCCACCGACACCTTTACCAGCAGCTCTACCTTTACACTGTGGGGTGTCCCCAGACCAGGTCCCCATGGCTGTGCATTCACTACTTTCTGGCCCTATGAGCTCAAACCCTTGCTGACAGGAGAAGGCACACGTGGAACTGAAGCTGAAGTTCTCGTGAAGGTGGGAGCAGTTCATCTCTCCGTGCTCTGGAGCCCTGAGCACCGGGCAGCTGATGGCTGCAAGGGAGAAGAGGCGTGCTTCAAGCAGGAGCCAGGGGACTGCGAGGCTGAACTGCTTGGGATGAGAAGCCCAAGAACATCCTGGGGCCAAGTCCAGGCCACTGACACCTTTACCAGCAGCTCTACCTTTGCATTGTGGAGGTTCCTCGGACCAGGTCCCCATGGCTGTGCACTCACGGCTTTCTGGCCCTATGAGCTCAAACCCTTGCTGGCAGGAGAAGGCACACGTGGAACTGAAGCTGAAGTTCTCATGAAGATGGGAGCAGTTCATCTCTCCGTGCTCTGGAGCCCTGAGCACCGGGCAAGTGATGGCTGCAAGGGGAGAGCAGGGTCTCAGGGGAGGATATGTGTGAGATTGAATCCAGGGATTAAGCCTTAATCCTAACCTTATCAAACTGAACCTATGGTGGTGTCTTTGATCTACCTTTCCCAGCCTGACTCCAGACAGCAAGCCTCACTTCCTGAGACATCGAGGTACCGTAGGTGGTACAGGGATTTTTGCTCCACACAGGTGATTTTGTGGGAGCACTTGCAGCTCTGCCAAAACCCTGTTTATCCCCAGCACTCCCAGATTGCAGCCCCAGGGCAAAGGACTGCAGGCGTCCTACACAGAGCCCCTTTCCCTGCAGGATGTCCCCCTCCAAACACACCCCAGCTCTACCTTTGCAGTGCGGGGGGACCCCCGACCAGGCCCCCCCAGCCGTGCACCACAGTCTCTCCGGTCCCGTCACCTCAAAGCCCTCCTGGCAGGAGAAGTCACACGTGGAGCTGAAGGCGGAGGCTCCGTGTGGGTGGGAGCAATTGACCTGGCCGCTTCTGGGAGCCGCCAGCTCGGGGCAGGTGACGGCTGCAACCAGACACAGGCAGAGCTGGTGAGGATGGAACAGGCACAACCACCTCGTCCCTTGTCCCTGTGGTACCCAGGGCACGTCCAGCCCTACCGCGGCAGAAGCCTGTGCTTAGTGCTGGAGTAAACCCAGCTGGCAATGCTCGCTAGCATAACTCCATTATCAGCAGGGGCAAACAACTGACTCATCTAATTCTCTGCAAAAATAGGAAAGAAAAACCCAGCATACATACAGTCAGCAGGTAAAAACAGAGCTGCGCTCTGGAAAACCAACTGTGGGAACTTGGAAAGCCGAGAGCAGGGTCAGGGCAGCTTGCTGGATGGCATATGGGGGGACTTCCACAAAACCGGAGCCAGCTCCTGACCCTGCCGCCAGCAGACCATCACTTCACCCCTCTGTGACCATTTCCTGTAACTGCAGAAAGCCCTGGGCCACAGGCCCACCGAGCACAGCGCCGTCGGCCGCGCTAACTGCAAGGCAAACTTTGTTTTACATACAGAGAGCCTGCTCCCCTTCTGGCAGGGAGGATCCAGGGAACTCAGGGGGTGTCCATATCAGTGTATGTGCTGTGTTATCTGTGCATGAATGACCTCGCTGCTTCCCGCTGGGTCTCCCCATACAGGAGGTGCCCCTTTGTGTCCCGTATCTGCTCTGGGTCTCCACTCGTCCCGTCCTTGCGCAAACACACAGACCCACCACGCAGGGGCACGGAGGAGGTAGAGCAGGGCTCTGCACACACCCCAACCACAAGAAAGCTCAGCACCTCTCTGGGGCACCGGGAGAGCAGCTGCGAGCCCTTGAGATGCCAACAGGAAGACTTTCTCTGCCTCTGCAGCACAACAAACCGCAGCTCACTCCTTTGTGGCTTTCTCCCCCATGGTGGCTTCCTGCCCTCTGTGTCCCTCCCAGCTTATCTCACCTCATCTCACCGCCCCTTGGCCCTGCTGCCCAGCCCTGCCAGGGCACACCCGTCCTCCTGCCATGACAGCAGCCCCCGTCCCTCTTCTCTGAGGCCCTCCGGGGTGCCCAGCACCTTCCCAAGGCTGCTGGGGGCTTTGGGGAGGAGCAGACGGTGCCTCAGGTGCAATGGAGGTGGCAAGACACCGAGTCCCAGCCCGCGGCGGTCCCTACCTGCACACGTGGGGGTCTCCGCTGACCACTGCCGTGAAGCCAGGCACTGCAGCGTGCCCGCACCTCGCCGCTCAAACCCCTCTGGGCACACGAAGTCGCAGGTGGAGTTGTAGCGGAAGTCTCCGAAGGGATGGCTGCAGGTCATGCGTGCTCCTTTGGGGTTGAGCGTGGGGCACTGCACAGCTGGGAGAGACGCGGCGCCGCCGGCCCGTTAGTGGCATGGCGAATCCTTCACTGGGGCTCAGTAATAAGGGTGGGGAGCTTTTGGGGGGTATAGCCACCAGCCTGCAGCAGGCAGAGGCTGAGCCGCTCGATGCCACCCAGGACGAGCACCCTGACCCCCAGCAGAGCCCGCCAGGCACTCACCGGTACCGCATTCGTCCCCTTCGAAGCCGGGGTGGCACTCGCACCTGTAACTCTTGATGACCTCCACGCACTCGCCGTGCGGGCGGCAGGTGGAGGCCTGGCAGGAGGCTGCACATACACAGAGCGTGGTCAGGAGCCACCAGCACGGCAGACACCCCACCACGGCCCCCAGCCCTCTCCGGGGCC
Organism: Cygnus olor; assembly: GCF_009769625.2. NCBI lineage: Eukaryota > Metazoa > Chordata > Aves > Anseriformes > Anatidae > Cygnus > Cygnus olor. The sequence goes on along the minus strand of NC_049176.1, from coordinate 8,702,392 downwards.
GTGCCACCCGCCCCGCTCCCACCTTTGTAGCACAGCGCCGTCTTCCTCTTGTTGCAGGGCTCGTCGTTCCACTTGCCCGCCTCCTGCTGCCGCTTGATGTAGATCTCCACGCAGTCCTGGTTGGAGCGGCGGTTGTTGGGCTCCCCCTTCGCCCAGTTCTCCGCCTCCTTTGTCAGCGCCTTGTTGGTGCCCACCCAGGTCCAGACGCTGTTCTGCTTGCGGATGCCGATCCAGTAGTACTGCTTGTGGAAGGGCAGGGTGGCGTTCAGGTACCCGATCTCCTCCTTGTTCTGAATGGCCACCAGGTCAGTGAAGAAGGTCCGGCAGTAGTTCCTGGCCTGCTCCCATGAGTAGATCCCTTGGTCGCTGTAGCTGTACGTCCAGGCCTCCACCTGTGTCACCATGCCTGTAGGAGAGGACACGGTCCAGGATCACCACAGAAAAAACAGAGCCTGGCTGGGGACAGGGTCGGTGAGGACATGAGGGCGAGCTCAGGCTGGCAGCAGGGCCAAGAGACACCAGCGACCAGCTGGACAAGGGGACACGAGGGGACAAAGGGAGAAGTGTGGGTGAGAACAGGCCTCAAAGAGGGTCTGTGGAGATCTGCGTGGGCCAGAGATAGCAGGAGACGAGGTGGGGCACAGGGAACAGCACAGGGACAAGAAAAGTGGGAGACAGCTGGGTCTCCCCTGCCCACAGGGGTCTCCCAAAGAGGAAAAATGGTATCAAGATGGTTCCTTAACACACATTTCCTTCCACGAGTGCAGAACTGTACCGCTTTTGTAATTCTTTTTCCTCATTTGCTTTACAATTCTACACGAGGGTCAGCCTGGTGCAAGACAGAGGACCAAGCGTGCCCCACACCCAAAAGCATCTGGCACGCCAGGCTGCTCCTCTGGGCTGGAGGCAGCCTGAAGAGTCCTGTAAACCTCAGCATTGCACAACAAAGCCTTGCAAAAGTGAAGCTGACATCCTGCTTGTGCCCACCAGGCAGGATGAAGCCCAGATTAACTGGAACCCACGCCCAGAAGCAAAGGGTACTTCGCTGAAACACTGCTTGTATAAACAGCGCTTCACATCACAACCTGATGCAATCGAACGGTTTTTGCCATGAAAAAGCTTATCCCTTCTCCCTAGAAGGGGGAATCGCCACAGCTGCGGAACAAAGCCTGAAAGCAAGGTGGGAGCCAACATCTGCTCCAAGCAGTCTGCCTGGGGTACCCTGTGTCTCAGGAGGGCACATCATATACTTTTATTATGAAGGCAAAAGTCTGGGCTTTGTAAATTAAATGCAACTTTAGGGCTTCCCAAATCTAACAAGAAGTCTACTCAGGCCAATTACTATGCATTTATATAGGCAAAATCCCCTAATTTTTTCTGTCTTTCCTTGTGGAAGATTAAACTATGTGTTTTGTTAAAAAAAAGGGGGGGGGGGGGGGGGCAGAAAAAGGTGGCCTCTAGCCGCAGCCCTGCTCCTCACTCTCCATAGGCTCAGGGTCTCAGGACAGAAGCTTGGGGCATCTCCTGGCAGCCTGCCTCCCCTCGGAGCAGCCACCCCCTACCCCTGCACACCCCAACCCAAGAAGGACCAAGGAGTCCATCCACACCTCACCTGTCCTCCACATGCTCTCCTGCCTCAATCCTCCTTGTGCTCAGCCTTATCTTACCTCTCCCTGGCCACCTGGAGCTGAGCCCCACCTGGGTGCCGTTTGCCTGGGTTTCACACCCTGATGCTCCTGCCCCGTGCAGCTGGGCACAGTGTGGGGCACAGGGCCCGCCGCACTCAGGGTGCATTTGTATTTTTGATTTCCCGGCAAAACTAAATCTCAGCCTCCACCTGAAACTTCTGCATTTGCTTCTGCTCTTCAGCTGAGCCACAAAAGGTCTTTTGGAAAATAGCCCAGACCACGCAGAATTCCTGGGGACACAGCAGATACCAGCAGGTCTTGCTCTGTGCAGTGCCAACGTACGAAGGAAACGTCCTATGGGCAGCAAAGCCCGCTGGTTTCTGTGTGACTGACAGCCCCCAAAAATAACCCCACTGCCCTTCTCCGGTTTCTCAGCTCTCCAGGGTCACGCTGGGCTCACTTACCCCATGTGATGGCAGCAATGCCCAGGTAGCAGATGCCACGAGAGCCAAGAGCCCCCGTCCTCCCAGCGAAGCGCTGTCCCGCGGCGGTGCCCTGCGTGCCAGGGAGAGAGGCGTGAGCGCGCACAGCCTGCAACACAGGAGTCTCGTGCACCCACAAGGGCACCTGCACCAGCTGTGGGTCAGATGCTGGTGCTCCCCTGCCAAGCAGACCCCGAGCTGTCCCCGGGGAGGGGAGCAGACCTACCATGCCGGTGCTACAGAGTGCCTGCCGTGCCTGGCCCTGAGCAGGCAGCGGTGCTCGCGCTTCCTCCAAGCCGCAGAGCTTCTCTCCCTCCCTGCAGCCTCTTCCCCTCCCGACCCAGCCCCGCTGCCAGCCCGCATCCTGCCCCCGCTGGGCTCCCCACCCGCAGGAGCCTGCTCCCATCTGGGGGCTCCACGGGGACCTACCTGTTGCAGGAGCCCACCGCAACGAGCAGGGCTTGGCCAAGCCCCCGGGGAGGTGCAGAAGGGCACCCCCGGAGGGGCCAGCCCCGGTCCACGGCCACCGAGACCTCTCCGGCCCCCCATCTCCACGCTGCGCTGGCAGTGGCAGCAGGAGGACCGCAGGGGGACGAGGTGTGACGAGAGGTGGCCGCGGGGGTTCCTGCACCGGGCAGAGCAGGAGCGTGGCTCGCAGCCTCCCAGTTCCTGTGCCGGATGCTCTTCTCATTTGCAGGCTGTGAATCTTCATATACTGCTCAAGAACAATTAGTTACACAATGTATTTTCCTGTCTCTGCCTTTTTTAAGTCTTTATGAGAAAGGTCCAAAAACAGGACAGAAGAACAACCCCCACCCCCCACCCCCATTAGTATCCTTTATGAACTTCCACCAATGCTCCAGGAAAATGCCCCATTGTGTCCACCTTCTTGAATCATCATAAATCTTTTTTTACCCCTCTTCTGCTTGTAAGTGAAATCGTCTTGGCAGGGTTTTCTGCAGGAATTGCTCTGCTCACTTCCAGCTAAAGGCAACGCGGGAGCCCCTCAGGTCACAAGCATTTTCCAGTTCCAAAGAAATTAACGGGGCTCCAGTGGGACTTGCCCTACACAAAAGGAGGAACCCATCCCACAGAATCCATGAACTGCTACAATGACTGTATACTCCACCGATGTAAATGAAACTCTGTTCCTGTATTTTGCCATTATCTTTGCAAAATTCTTTACTGCAATTTTCCCTTTTAATGGAAGAGCTGCAGCTCAGCCTGTACATGCAGGATTTCAGCAGCAATTGCTTTGTGTCAGCTCCGGTGCAGAGGGTGAGCAGGTTTGGGATGGGAATGGACAGAGAGGCCAAGGGGCGGCTGCCAGGGCAGGGAGACGCCTTGGAAAGATGAGGTCCCCTGGGCAGGATGGGAGCTGCCACTGCTGCGCCAGGGCAGGAGCAGTCAGAGGTGTGTTTGTGGGTGCTCAGCCCCAGGGGAGGACAGGAGGAAAACAGGTTGTGCCCCTGCTTGTTTCACTTCTGCTGGGACCGGACATGGTAGGGCAGAGCAGTAGAAAAGAAATATTCCCACCATTATTTTTGTAAGTACAAATAGTTTCTGGTGTTGTTGTAAAAACAGAAGTGAGGTAGCTGAGATGCAGAGGCTGCCCCTGCAAGGGGCAGGACATGGCCACGTACTCAGGGATGCTTCGCGGGTAGTTGAGAGTGGTACGTGTGGCAGAGAGGAGCAATGACCACAATCCTCTGCAGCTCTTCCGGGAGCTGGAAAATCCCCTTTCACATCTCAGGTGGCTCCCAAGGCTGCCTCCTACGAAGGCATCAGCATGCTGTGGGGCACGTGCTCCTCTCTGGGGGTCCCGAGTGCCCCTCCTGGCATCACAGAGCTGAGCGGGGCTCTCTCCTGCGCTTGGGAGGAGCTCCCCAAGCAGGCACACACTGCCCTTGTTTGCGGCAGAGGCGCCAGTCCCCAGGCGGCCCGGCCCATTGCCCTCCTTGCGCAATGTTCCCCTGCAAACCGCAGAGGAACCGACTCACCCTGACACAGCCCGGCTGCTGCCGGTGATACCACGGGCACCTTCCTGGGGACCCCTGCAGCCCCCGGGGGTGCTTTTTGTCCCAAAGGGGGTCCTGAGCCGCAAGGTGCCTCTGGGTGCATCTTGCCGCGGTGGCCCCTCCAGCGTGATGCCTGGCCCGCAGCCCCGGGGGAAAGGAGCACCCGATAAAATCTTTCTCACGGCTTGAAAGCGAGAACAGTTTGGCCACAGGAAAACATGTTTATCCAAGTGCCACCCCGACCAGCGCGGGGTGAGATGGTAGCGAGGAGGAGCTGGGCCAGAAGGATGGGGTTGTCCCCAAGATGTCCCTGGGCACCCACGAAGCGTGAAAAACTCCATCTGAGGGGTCAGGGGGGTTTGGGGCAAGTCCCCCTGCCCACCCCACTGGGTCCCATTGCCTGCTGACCCCTCTCAGAGCCATTTCTTTGACCCCTGCTGCAGCAGAGCTCTCAGCCTCCCACCTTTGCCCCGCGACCCAGGTAATGGAGAGTTTTTGGCTGGACATCGCTGCCACCCGTGCACCCCTGCAGGCTGGCTCCCTGGCGCCTGGCTGCGGCATCACGTGCCTGGCACGGATAAGGGTTTGCCAAACAGGATGCCGGGGGCGTAGATAACGCCAAGGTTATCTTGCTGCTGGCATGGTACGTAGTAAACAAGTGGTGCTGCCCGCCAGGGTGCAGGGTGGGTGCACGGAGCTCAAGGCATCCTGTCCCCCCCTGTCCCCTCCGACTGTGCTGTGACCCCTCCTGGGGGCTGCAGCAGCTCTGCCAGCACCCTGCCTGGCTCGTGCCACCCCGGACATCACCAGTGCTTTTGACACGTCTGGACAGTCTGTTTTAATGCAGTGAACGATTTCAGTCTTCCCATGTCTAACAGGGCAAGCCCAGAGGTGGGTTCCCCCGCCCATCACCCCCAGTGTGCTTTTGGGCCTCTCTGCCCCTTCCCCTCCCTCACATCTGGCCCCATCCCCTCGCTCCTCGGCCACGGCAGCTCCCGAGCAGAGCCACCCAGGGGGAGCGGATGAACGCACTCAGCAGTGAGAGCCTCATGTCCAGCCAGAGCCAGCCTCTGCGGAGCAAACAATGTCCTCTCCTCCTGCCAGGAAATCCTGAGGCACCCGTACACACGCAGCGAGGCCAGCTCTATTTTTCCCTGACACAGAAGCATCCTTGAGCGTGTTCTTCACCTTTTGGCAGGCCGGGGCTGAGCTTTCCTCTTCTCACCAGTCCTGGGTGAGCACCCTGCCTAGTGCTTTCTGACCCCTCCTTGTTGAGCGCGGTCAGCGGTTTGGTGCTTTCTGCACCAAACAGATCTTGGTTCTCTTTCTGCTCCATGTAGCTTGGGTGTCCTGCAGCTCCCCAGTCACTATTTAAATCACCGGGTTGTTTTCTGCAGGTGGGTGGGGGTTTACTCCCCTTCACTCTGTCCGACCAGCTCTCCGTGTGTGCCGAATGCACCAGCCATGGAAAACTCCCTTCTGCACGGGGCACCTCCCTGTACCTGGCCCAGGTACACGGGAGGGGATGTCCGTGTCACCTGAGCCCTCCCCTGCAGGCACCCTCCTTCCTTGCTCCTTGGAAAGCTCTCCTCTTCTCTCCTCTCCTCTCCTCTCCTCGCTGCTGTCCCCGGGTGCCTGCAGGATGAGCAGAGCGACGGGGACATTTCTCCTGCCTTCTCTCCCTGCCATTGCAGGGTTGGTTGAAGTTGCCTCTCTCTAACAGTCCTGACTTTGGGGGCAAGCCCCTGCAAGAAAAACAAACAAACAAACAAAAAACCCACCTAAAATAATGAGGGGAAGGATGTTCCCAACATTTTGTTGTCACCTTTGAAATTAATTCCTCCTTCCCCATGTTGTGGCCTCCCACAGCTGTGGTCTAAGAGCAAGATGGCTGCAAACACCAATTTCACTGTGCTTTGGCAGTGGACAGAGGGCTACGGGCTCTTTTGCTGCTAAGCAGGAAAAGCAAAGGGGCTTTTCCATGCTATTTTGCACTTTTCTGCTGGGAAATGGCAAGGAAACGTAGGAAATGATTTCCTAGCTTCTTTTTATTATTCATGGAAAGGGCAAGGGCTGTGCTGCAGGGCACATCCAGGTGGACTCACCGGTCCCAAGGGGAGGCAGGACAGGATCTTCCCCCTCCACCCCATCCCTGCTGCTCTGCTGGGGACTTCACGGAGCCAGACCTACACCAGGCTTCGCTCCCCCCACACCGAGACCGTACCTGGCTCCTGGTGGGACGCGATGCACAGGGGCAGCTGGCGGCTGCCTGGCTCCGACCCGGCCCCGGCGCTGTCACACAGCCGTCACACGAAGGCTTCGCGGTGCCGCACGGGAACTACGGCCACTCTTCTTCCCCAAGGGCACCGATGTCGTTCGGCGGATGCGTGGGGCTGGCAGCGGCACGGGGGACGCCGGCCCCAGCGGTGCCGCCCGCAGCGCCCGTCCCCTCCGCCGCCGGGGTGCCGCGGGGGTGCTGGGTGCCGCTGCGACATGCCCGCTCGCCCACGGGGCGTTGCTCTCCACGATGAGCCGGAGGAGGCCTGCCCCGGGGAAGTCCATGATGACCACCCCCCAGCGCACCGCCTGCCCCGACCGGCGCCACAGGTGCCGGTAGCAGCGGGGGTTGACGAAGCGGGCCACCTCCTCGGGGCAGGTGAAGAGCCCGTTGCCGGAGCAGAAGGTGAGGTGCATCTTGGTGGGGTCCCCGCTGGCCGCCGCCTCCAGGTGCCGCCGCGCTCGGGCCCATTTCCTCTCCAGGGAGAGCACGTTCCAGGCGTCACTGATGCTCAGCTGCTCGTAGGGGATGCCCAGCACCGCCTGCTCCAGCGCCTCCAGCACCACGATCTTGCCCCGAACCTGGCCCAGCGTGGGCACCTCCTCGCGGCACCACAGGCGGCCCCGTCCCTCCTCCAGCAAGCAGCGCTGGAGCCGGGCAGCGAAGCCGGGCCGGGAGAAGAAGGGCAGCTCCTCCTTGATGCGCATGAGCACGGCCTCGCCGGGGTGGGCGCGGAGGAAGCGCAGGGTGCGGCGCAGGACGCCCCGCAGGCTGGCCCGCTGGAAGGTGCAGAGGTGGTAGACGCGGAGCTCGCCCCGCTCCAGCTTGCAGCGCACGTCCAAGAAGCGCACGCCGGCCGCCAGCTGGGCCTCCAGGCCCCAGCTCTGGCACCGCAGGCGCCGGCCGCCGAACAGGCTGAGGGAATCGTGCGTGCCAGGGATGGAGAGGCGAGAGAGGGGCAGGGCGTCAGGCAGCCCCGCCATCCAGTCGGGGCAGCAGGCTGCCGGCTGGGGCATGCAGTCGAATGCAGCGTTGTGCCGGCACCACGCATCCATGCCGCGGGGAGCACGGGTGCCCTGGCACCAGGCCAGCACCACCGAGACCTACCTGGAGGAGAAGCAGCACCGTGAGCCAGGGAGAGAGCACCGCATGGCCCCCACCACTGTCCAAACCCCATGCCACACAATTTCCCTCCTGCTCTCAAGCAAACCGCATCCACACACACCCAGAGCCACCCCCCACAAGCCCATACCCCACATCTACCCCCGCCTGCACCCACAGCTCCCTTCGCCCAGCTCCCCGGGCTCCTTGCCCAGCCTGGGGCTGCGGTGCCCCGTTTCCCCCCAGTCCCGGTGTATTTTGGCCTCCCCCTCTGCACCCACCTGGGTTTGCCGGTGGCACCAAGTGCAGCCTGCTGGGTGGGGCACACAGCCGGGGGTGCAGGCTGCGACTGGCAGGCTGAGCGGGATGCTGGCCATTAACCGGGCGACACTCATGACGCGCGTCATGTCCCGCACGTGGCACGTGCTCCGGGGATTCAGGCTCAGTCCTCGCTAAGGAGAGTGCTCAGCTGACGCGCCGGGCTGGAAAATTGCTGGGCTGATCCCGAAAGGAGCCATTCAGGCCTCCACACCTCCCTCCCCAGGAATCAGGACAAACGGGATCGGGCTCCCTGGGGCTCCTTGGAGCTGTCTGTGCCCGGAAAGGCACAGCCGGTCAGGGCTGCCGTCACCGCTGAGGTGTGAGCCCCATGGCCAGTCCTGAGCCAGCCCCCCAGGGGGTGACTCACCTCCTGCCCCGAGGACACGGCTGTCCCTTGCCACCCCCTTGCCACTCTGAGCTTGGCAGAGCACCCCGCTTGGCAGTGCGCACCAAACCCCATGGTTTTTGAGGGGCTCGAAACCTGGCGGGTCACTGACCCCTCTGAACATCCTTCCCGTGACTGCTCTGCTTGGCCACATCTCACAGTGGGGGGCACGGAGACCCGAGCGGGGCCAGCCTCCGGGACACTTTCTGCCGAGCGTGACACGAACGTGACAAAGCCGGCACTTTGCAGGCCGGGATCCTGGCAGCACACCAGCTGTGGCAGCGGGGAGGAGCACTGAGGACAGCCGGGCGGGGAAAGCACCGGCAGCACGGCCCGGCCTGCAGCGCGGCGCGGCCCTCCATCATGGCAGCGGCGGGCGGCAGCGGGGCCAGATCCTGCTTCGTGCTGGGGGCCTCAGGGGCGACGGGGCGGGCGCTGCTGAGGGAGCTGCAGGCACGGCGGCTCTTCGCCAGGGTGACGGTGATCGGGCGGCGCCGCCTGAGACTGGCCGAGGAGAGCGGCACGGCCGTGGTGCGGTGGGGACGGGGGTGGCAGGGCTGGAGGGTGGGGGGGGGGGTGCTGGAGGTGCCAGCTCCCCCCTGAGCCCAGTGTTGTCCCCACAGGAGCAGGTGGTGGTGGACTTTGAGCGGCTGAGCGAGCACGCCACCGCCTTCCGGGGCCACGACGTGGGCTTCTGCTGCCTGGGCACCACCCGGAGCAAGGCGGGCGCTGTGAGTGGGGCACCCGTCCCTCTGGCAGCCCCGGGGGGGTCACTGAGCGCCCCCCTGCTTGGTCATGGGGCACACACTGCGGGCACTGCTGTTCCTGGATGGCTGTGGGGTGCTGCTCGATGGGGTGGTCTCACTGGGCAGCCCTGCCCCAGGGGGTGGGGGAGCGGTGGGGAGCCCCCGTCTGCACTGATCCTGCTCTCCTGCTCTGCTGTAGGATGGCTTCGTCCGCGTGGACCGGGACTACGTGGTGCAGGCAGCAGAGCTGGCACGGGCAGGGGGCTGCAAACACTTCGTCCTGCAGTCCTCGCAGGGCGCCAACGAGCACAGCCGCTTCCTCTACCTGCAGGTGAAGGTGAGGAGGGAAGCCGGGGTGGGCTCCTGAAGCCCAGGGGGTCAGGAAATGCCAGGACACTTGGGAACGAAGCCGGGGCTGAGGTCAGAGGAGATCCAAATGGCCCCAGGGTCCTGATGCTGGGAATAGAGAGCTCAGGGGACAGGCGTGGCAGGACAGCAGTGTCACCTGCAGTGTCCTAACCAGCAAACGCCCTGCACACAGCATCCTGAGAACCTCTGAGAGCCACCAGAAAGGTCTGGGCAAGACAGGCCCCCTGGAGCCCCCCCTCCCACCTCTGCTCCAAGCAGTGGTGGCTACACAGCCATCAGGAGGCTCAGGGTGGGTGCCACTGAGATATGAACTACCCAGGGACAGCAGCCCTGGGGACTACCTGGGCTGCACCGAATCCATCACAAAAGTCTTCTTCCCCGTACGTCCCCAACACCTGCAGGACTCGCTCCTGCCTGGCAGTGTCCCCTTGCTGGCCATGCCCAGGCTGGGCAGAGTCCAGACACTGTGTCCCCACGTCCCTCGCCCCGCCAGCCATGCACGCGCTGCAGCCCCCCTTGTAGTTTACATCCTGGCTGCAAGGGTGCGCTGCTGACTGATGCTCAGCTGTCCGTCACGGACCCAGCTCCACACAATTCCTTCTCCTGGAGAGCTGCTCTCTGTCCAGGCAGCGCCTGGCCTTGCTTTTATCGTTACTGACGTTTTTGGGGCCCCTGCTGACCCACCCTGTGGTGGTCCCTCCGAACAGCCGCCCTGCCTTCCAGTTTAGCAGTTGGCTTCTTGGCAAAATATTTTACATTTTGGGCAGGATCAGCTGTGGCTCTTCCTTCCCTGCCCTCTGAGAAGCTCCTCTCCTCGAGGATGTTTGCAGCCCTGGGTTTGTCACGCTGGGAGAGGAGAGACCTTTGCCCACAGCCACACCTAGCTGGTCTCCTGCCTCTTTGGGCACCCTGTGCCCTTTCTCCTGTAACCCTCCTCTCCTGATTTATCAGGAGGATTACACACCTTACAAGCACACACCAATCATCTGTCAGGTGATACTCACAGGGGACTGAGGTGCTGCAAGGCTGAGCACCGAGGTATTCACGGGGTGGTAGAGGTGGTGCTTGTGGTCACCCTCGGTTCATTTTGTCCCTCCTGCGACAGGGAGAAGTGGAGAAGCTGGTCCAGGCTGTTGGCTTTGATCACTGCACCATTCTCCGGCCAGCGTGAGTATGATGGGAGCAGCCCTCCGGCCTCTGCCAGGGGGAGGCACAGGGCTCTGGTGCAGGGGGCTGGGAGATGGGACCACGGGCAGGATACAGAAGGAGAGGGCTGGGGAAGGAAGCGGGGAAAGCCCCTGGTGCAAGCACAGCTCCTGCCTGCACCCCTTCCCCACCACAGCAGGGAGCGAGCACGGCCATTCCCCACAGCCCTTCCCAAAGCTCACTTCATACCCCGTGACAGTAGAGGCTTGAGTTGAAAGCAGTGGTTGGGGTACACCAGGAAAAGCTTAACCTCACTTGGAGGTCAGTTTATGTTGGGGGGTTGCTTTCCCCCATACTCTACCTGGGAGAACCAGCATCCTGGCTTTGGCAGCACCATAGGGAAAGAAGTTTGGTGTCCCAGCCCAGTCACATTTCAGGCCCCGTGCAGGTTTTTAAGCTGGGCTTGGTCCTCCAGCACAGTGGGGGACGTTGGTCTCTGGCTTTGCAACCTGACCCGTGTCTCCTCACCCCGCAGGGTGCTGCTGTGCGCGCGCCAGGAGTTCCGCCCCATGGAGTGGATCGCCCAGCACGTTCTGGGAGTCGTGGCCTGGCTCTTCCCCACCGCTTACTCGGTGCCCGTGGAAACAGTGGCGAGGGCAATGGTGGCCAGCGTGCTGCAGCCGGGCAGGGGGAAGGTGGAGGTGCTGGAGAACAAGGCCATCCATCAGCTGGGAAAGGCAGAGCCACAGCTGGGCACATAGGGCAAAACGGGTGGGCAAGAAGTGCTTGGCTCACCTTCCAGGTTCTCTTCTGAGCCAAGAATGAGTGCGTGGGAGAGCAGTGGGGCATTTGCGTGGGTGTCGGGGAGCCAGACGTGTGCTCCTTCATGAGGCAGCCCATTCTGCCAAACGCTGGTGGGTGAGGAGAAACGGTGCTCTGCTTCCTGAACCTGGGACGCAAAGCTGGGTAAGAGTTGTATAACTCAAACACTTCTCTGAACTGAGGCCTCGAATAAAATCCTGTGACTGGTCTGTCTGTGCCAGCCCCGTGTTGAAATTGCACCTGTGCGTTGCCAGCCCCTCTGGGTCGGCTCACAGAGTGCACCTTGTGGTGACACCTCCCGGAACGCAGGTGGGCAGGAGCACAGAGGAGGGAGGGAGGAGCGCAGGGTGTCCTCATGCTCTGCCGTCAGGGTGAAGGAGCCGGGGCCATCGGGGCTGCCCAGGGACCCCGCTGCCTCGCAGGGGGCTGCGCTGTGCCCCAGCTCCTGCCACTGCAGCTGTTCTCAGGCCTCCCGCGGGGTCAAGAACCGCAGTGGCTCCGCAGCTGGGACGGGGCCTTACGTGACTCCTGCGTTCCCTGCTGGCCGCAGTCCCAGCGCCCCGGGCAGTGCAGCTTTCCAGGGTTTTCTCCTCTTCGACCTCCCCGTGGCTCGTGTGTCAGTGACTTGGATGGGGAGAGCGGAAGGGAGCTGAGGTCCCTCGTCTCCATCCTCCCGCACAAGTATTTGGATCGGCGGGCTGGTACCTCGGGGACATGGCAGGAGGAAGGGGCAGGATGCTGGGGGCTGCACCAGAGCAACGCCTGGCTTAGCTCGTGTTTTAACAAAGGCAAGGCCACTGAGCATTTGTCCTGGTCAGACCACCCTTGTGAGTGCAAAAGGGATACCTGGAGAGTAATACTTAATTTAAAAAGGGAAATGTGAGGTGGGCTGGCCAGGAATAGCACACAAACATCGGAGAGGTGCTGAGGGTTGTGCAGCAGGAAGGCCGTTTAAACATGCAGGATTGGGTTGCATTGACGGAACTACGTGCCAGTGCTCAGAGGTTTTAAGAAAAGATGCTGTGCTTAAACAGGCAAGTATAAATGAACACTTGAGGTGACAAGACCTTCAAAGAAGTGAAGACTGCAAACAGATGAGAGTAAAAATAAAGAATACAAACTCTGGAAAGTTACAAGTAAAAGACAGGCCCCAGGAGGTTTGAGAAAGGCATCCTGAAGGTATAAAAATTAATCATGACTGTGTGAGAAGCAAAAAACTCTCCAGAGAGCCCGGGGGGACAGGACACAATCAGGGTATATGAAGGAGCCATCACAGGAGAGCTTAATCAGTTACTTGTATTAGCCTTGGTCGCGAACAGGCTCACACTACCATCATTCCTTTGGGGAACGTGTTTGCATGACTGTCTTAACGCACTGGGGGAAAAATGATTTTTAACTACATTTTTAGAGCACATAGCTAAAAAAAGAAAAATGCTAGTGCCAGAAGGAGCACTCAGATGAACTGGAAAACACTGAATTGGGTGAGAACGACAGTGATCCTTCCATTAAAAAGGAAATGTAGTTAAATGTGATGCTAATTTTCAAAAAGTTCCAGTGGGAACCAGGAAGCTACAAAGCAGTAAGATGGCGTTCTATAAAAGGCAAGTTGTTAGAAAGGATAATAAAGTCTTGAAATAACAGAAACCAGAATAAATATGGTGCAATGGGAGATTCCGCATGTCTTTTGAGGGGGCAGTTAGGAAGCACAAACCTTTGCTGCTTTTTGAGGAAATGGGCCGCTGTGTACATAAGACGGTCTGGTCCTCAGGGTGCATTTGGGTTTCCACAAAGCTCTCCCAAAAGGGCTCTTAAAGAAATTAAGCTGTCGTGGGAAGAAAAGGAAGGTCTGTGCATTTCTGATTGGAAATATTTTCTTAGCACTATAAAGCCTTGAAACGGACAAAACAAACATTTATTCCTAGACAAAGGTCTGCAGAAAACGCCAGTGCTATTTCTGTGCAACCCTCATTTTTGCTCAGCGGATGGGCACCGTGCAGCATCTCCCCAGCCCCTCCTGGCCCACCCGGGACTGAAGGAGCAGAGATGGGCACCCCTCGGTGCTCAGACCCCCCGAAACAGCCAGGGCAGAACCCCCGCACCCCTGTGAGCAGGAGGAGGTCGGCACGGTGGGAGCCGTGCTCCGGGCTGCAGCTGGAAGGAGAGCACGCAAGGTTGCTCGGTGTCTGCTGGACGACGTCCACGCAGACCGCCTGATCCCACAGATCCCAGCTCCCCTGGGATTTCTGACGCTGGCTTTATTGCTGGAGGTTAATGAGGAAAAAACAACCCCCGTCCCCATGGCTCCGCAGCCGGGCGCAAGGCTTCCCGTGTGGCTCTCATGGCCCCGATGCCCTCCCGGCCGGGGAGCTGTGAGAACCGCCTTGCCCCCGCCAGCCACGCTCCCCCCAGACCCAGCCGGGTGGCAATGTCACCTGCAGGCGAGTGGCACAGCGCAGCACACCCCGCAGGGCTCAAGTCCCACAGCACAGCTGCTGGCAAAGGGGCCCCGGGCTGTCCCCAGACAGATGACCCTGCCATCATCAGATGAGACAGGCCCCAAATCCGCCCCAGGGACAGGCAGGCACAGCTCTGACACTGCTCAGGGAAGGAAAGCGTGTCCCAGGATGAGCCTAAATGCAGCCCTGGGGCGTGGGGCAGCTCAGGGCCATCCAAGGTGCTGGTGCCCTGGGGTCCAGAGCAGTGGGTGGGCAGCAAGGGCTGCTCAGGGCACCCAGCAAAGCACAGGGATGCATGCTCCCACCGCCACTCATGAACACAGGGCAGGTGGCAGATCTGGAAGCTGGGAGGGAAATGTCTGGAGCAGCCAACGCTCACCCTCACCACTTCAAAAGCTGTTAAAGCACGAGTTGTTGCCCCATTTCGTCTGGGGGCTGTAGGAAGCCGGTTAGTGGCTCAGCCACAAACACCTTGCTAGCTGGGGGTTGAAATTACCCAGAGCTGGTTATTGCTGGTGGTCAGTGGGTGTGCACTGCCCTGCAGGCAGGTCACTGCTCTCAGCACAATCACTCCTGGCCAAGGCATCTACAGCAAATATTAGGGCAGCCTTAGAGCCAGGGACTTTGGTGCCAGGGCCTTTGGAGCCAGGATTTGCCCCTCGTCTGGCAGCCTTGCCCTCCAGGGCTGCCCCTACACCGTGCTGGCTGAGGCCAGGAGGAACTCGTGCCATGGATGCCCTGGCCACAGGCAGGCATTGGCTCCGTGGTTTCCAGTTTTAGGGGAGGAACCAAAGGGAACTTACCTGACCCGAGACAAAAGCTGTCATGCTGCACAGGACGAGCTCAGGTCCCTGCTCAGGCATCGCTCTCCTCTCCACAGGCAGCTGGGGGCTCGGGTGCTTTACTGGTATGGAAGGAGATGAGAAAACCAACTGAGTTACCAAAATAACAAAATTCTGGGCAGGAATCTGCTTTGGCCTTATCAAAGCATCGCTATCAGATGAAGCTGAAACATTTGTTATTGTTAAAAGATTATTTTTTTTTTATGTTTACACGGAAACGAATTGGTTTTAGAGCAAGCCTGTTACCCACCAACCAATACTCACACTGCTGAAAACATGGAGGTTTTGACATTAACCACAACCTTTAAATCAAAAGCAAAATCTTCTCCTAAGCCCGTTGATTTTCATGAAAATATTTTTCACGGAAAAAAAAATAAAGCTCACTTCAACACAACATTTCTAGCCCCCCTTCCAACCCCTGACTGGGAGCCTGACGTACCACCAAGAGGAAACCTTGTGGCTTTCTTGGAGCTCCCCAAAGCGCAGCTCGGCCCTCGCGCTGCTGTCACCCGGCCTCACCCCAGGCACACGTATTTCCCCCTGTGAGCCGAGAGAGGAGAAAACAAGAGCCCGAGGCGGCCGGGGCCAGCTGCGGCGGGACGGCGCTGGGGGGGCTGGCGGGGGTCCAGCTGCCGGCGCTATAAAGCCAGCGCAGGGGGAGCCGGGCCACAGACCGAGCCGCAGCCGTTGCTCACCCTTTTCTTGCAGCTGAGGAAGCCACAGCGTGCCAAGATGTGCAAAGGGCTGGCCGCGCTGCCCCACACATGCCTGGAGAGGTGAGAGCTGTCAGCCCCGCGGTGCCGGGCCACTGGCAGCAAGGGACGGGTGTCGCTTACCGAGAGGGATGGGATGGGACGGGACGGGACGGGGCTGCTTGCTGCTTGGGGGGATGCTGAGGGTGGCTTGGAGCTGGTGGGATGAGCCGTGATGCCGTCATCCCGAACTCTCCTGTCTGGTTTGGAAACCTCCCCCATCTGCGCTATATCGCTCTGCCGTGGATCTCGGGTTTGCAATCTGCAATGGGGGAAAGGCAGGAAAGCAGCTGTCTCTCTGCAGCAAGCACAGCCCTAGCTCTGAAGTGCCTCAAAATCCTCTTTCGCTGCCTGCGTTGCCCTCAGCATCCACATCTGTGGCTCTGGTGCAGGAGGAAAGGCTCCTCAGGGGGCTGGGGCTCCGGGAAGCCAGGGGCTCTCCGTGGGCACTGCTGAAAGCAGCGCGGGGGCTGCTGCGGGAGGCTGGGGCATCCCCGAGGCAGTGGGGGCTCTGCCAGAGGAGGAAGGTTGGTGAAACTTTTGAACACGGGGATTTCTTGGCACTGCAGAGATGCTCAGTGCTGGCTTTGAGACGGGAACCAGGTCACACGAGACCCCCTCCTCATGGACACAGGAGTCTGATGCTGCCCCTCAGCAGGCTGACAGCCATCAAGGCACGAGGGGTAACGTGGGACCCTACTGCTCCCTTGGGTCCAAGCCAAATTGACCGGGGGTGGAGCAGATACCACAGGGCTGTGGGCACGGGCAGAGCAGGACCACCTCCCCCTGCCCTCACGGAGACCTCTCAGGCCTTACACCTGCCCTGGTCAGGATACGGCTCACCCCCCACGGGTGAGCCCCCACCTCACCAGAGAGCAGGCCCCACATGCCCCCACGCGCTGGCTCCTACCTTCCCCACACCATCATCCTCCATAAGGCGGCCTCTCCTCCCGCAGCCTCCTGGGGTCTGCAGAGCCCTAGGGCAGGTCTCACCGAGGGTCTGTCAGGCCCTCCAGCCCCCCCAGGGCACGTGCTCTGCGGAAGGGGCCGCCGGGAGCCTCCTCCTGCCGCCAGCTGCCTCCTCGCCAGCATTCCATATTTGTCCATGCGTCCACCGCGCCGGCTGCTGCTGACATGCTCCTGCAGGAATCAGCCATGCAGCTCGGCAGCTCCCCGAGTCTCCCAGGGCCTTCCCCCCCTCCCAAGGGACGGTACATCCCAGGAAAGCTTTCATGGGGATGTTACACGCCAGCATCTCCCTCCCCGCTCCCATGAAGTCTCCTGGGTGGCCACCGTGGGGCAGGGGACCTGCACTCACTCCCAGCCTCTCCCGCAACGTTGGAATTTGAAGCAGATCCCATACAAAGGAAGGTTTCCCCATGAAACAGCTCCGGAGGCTTTTCTGCCTGGATTCAAACTAAGAGCTGCAGTTCTTCAGCTATAATTTCTTTGAGCTTCTTTGTTTTGTTTTCTAAGTTCGAGCCTCTCCTGGCTAGCATCTCGCTCCTGATATGTTTGACAGAGCCCATATTTTCTCTTAATGTCTTTTGGAAGCTGTTTCTCAGACTTTTTCTTGGCTTGCTCCCATTTGTTTTCACACTTAACCTTGCATGGTTTATGGCCGTCTTGATTCATCTCACGTGGACGCGGCTCTGGGATTTTGGGAGAATTTCTGTTTGTTTATAGCTGCCTTTTTTACCCTGCTGTTTAGCCTTCCTAAAAACTTACAAGACATCTGCTTGAGGACTCCAGGATGGTGCCTTTAAATAGTCCTGCCCTCCTGCTTGCCTGTGAGCGCTCAGCCCTTTTGGCTGTCCTTTCTTGCCTCCCTTTGACAGGCTTCCTTGTTTCTGGACTTTCCCGACTGAGCCCAGGATGTACTCAGGGTGGGGAGATTCCTGCTCCTGTCCCCACATCAGCAGGGACTTGCGGGGAAGCAGACACTGGTGGTTCTTCAACAGCCCAAGCATGAAGTAGGGCCAGGGCTGCCCAGGGACAGGACACAGCTCTGAGGTCCACCAGGCCAGGCTGGAGACAAGCCCCCCAGGACACAACCTGGGGAAGGATTGCCTCCGGGGCTGAGCTTAAATGCAGCCCCCGGGTTGGGGCTCAGCTGGGGCTGCTCAGGGCCAGCCAGGCTCGTTAGCACCCTGAGAGCCCAACAGACGTTGGCCATAAGTCGCTGTCACAGGGCAGGAATTTGATGGCAAGATTTTGAACAAGGTCTAAGTGTCCTCCGGGGAAGCACCTGTGGCTGTGCGAAGCCACCCTTGAGTGCCTCCGTACCTTGAGCACAGGTCGGTCCGCAGAGGGACAGTGGTGTCACCGTGTCCTGCTCCGAAGGGACAGACTGCTGGTCCTGTTCCCCCCTTCGCGACGTAGCAGTGCCCGCTGGTTAGCCAGAGGCCACATCCCATTTATTTATCAGAGGGACCATGATGAGCTGTGCATGGCAGCATCACTGCACCGGGGACACCTCAGTGCGGGGAGCGTGGGGACCTCATCACCCTTCACCCAAGGTCCTGCTCCTTCCAGGCAAGACCCAAGCTTTCTTGGAAGCATGAGGAACAGAAACTGTCCCTGCAGCCGCTGACATTTTCTGAGAAAACAGTTGGGTTCCTGGGCTCCACACGAGGGTCGCTGTCGGAGGCAGGTGCCTGCAGTGGAGGCAGGAGCGGAGCCCATGCCAGGTCCCCAGCGTTCACCCACGGAGCCTGGCGGGCAAAACAGTGAGAGAGTTGTGCAGACAGGGAAAAGTAAATGAATAAGAGGAATGGCAGTGAAATAGCAGACATAGCAAGAGAACAATCTTACACAGAAGGCATGTGAAAATAAACAGCCGAGAGAAGCGCAGCGAGCCCTGAGCTGGGGAGCTGCAGCGTGGCCTCCATCACCGCACTGTGCTGGGGCTCCAGAGCAGCACCTGGGGGTTCCGGGTCTGCAGGACCCTCCCTGCTGCAGGCACAAGAGAAAAAAAAATGTTATAGTCCTTACAAAAATGCCTAGAAAGGAGGGAGCCCCCAGGCGTGAGTGCCTGGGAGGGTCGGGGCCAGCAGGGACGAGGCAGGGAGCGCTGCCCCGCATTTTGGTGGGCGCAGAGGTTGGTGTTGCAGGGCTGGCGGGTGGGTGCAGCACCGGAGGGGCACCGGGCAGGCTGCTCTCTCGTTTCGTCTGGGCTCAGCGCTGCAGAAACTGCACAGACACCCCCTGAATCATCTGCACAGCAGCCAGCTCGGGTGATGCGATTATCCCGGCCGCAGATGGGGACAAAGTACTGAGATCAAGCTCAAGAGCTGCCACTAATTCTGAGTGCCTGGCTCAAAACGCCTCAGACAGGCTCCTTTACAGCATTAGGGCCCATTTGTCGGCGTGTAATTAATTACACGGCTTTGTGCCTGGCGCGGCGCCTCACGGTATGGTCATGCTGTGCTGCCCCAGCGTCTGTGTGCCCCCTGCCCATCCCCACACCTGACCTGCCTCTGCTCACCCCCCGCAGGGCCAAGGAGATCAAGACCAAGCTGGGCACACTCCTCCAGAAGCCTGACTCGGCCATCGACTTCATCATCCCCTACCCGGAGAAGCCGGAGAAGCCGGCCAAAGCCCAGAAGTGAGTGGGGGCTTGGTGGCATGCGGCGGGCTCCTCGCGGTGCACGCACTGGCTGCGGGCTCGGTGCCACACAGCCCGAGACGTGCTGGGCTGCGTGGAAACCAGCTTTCTGATGGAAACTCAATTTGTGTTTGATGAGATTTCATGTTCATCTGATAGAGGTTTTGCTGGAGGCGTGAGGCACTCGGATTTCTCTGAGTCATCCGCCACGGCACAGAAGTGCTAGTGAGGCGGGGCGGGTGGCTCTGGGGCCGCAGCGTGTTCCCAAGCCAGGACACGGCCCCAGGGCATGCTGAAGCTGTTCCCACCTTGCTGCTTTCACCCGGAGCCCCTGCTCTCCAGCATCCCACAGCTATAACACAGCAAAGCAGAGGAGTAGCTGGAGAGGCTGATGGTTTGTTCTGCAGGGTTAGCAGTTTGAGGGATGGAGAAGCGTGTCAGGAGGCACAACAAGCCTTCAGAAAATGTTAGCTTAAATCTAAAAGCAGAATGGTGTCCTGGATGTAGGCAATAGCCTCACCCATGTACCCCCAGCCCAGCCTCACCACGAGCCTGGGCATCTGAGCTGCTGCCCCAGCAGCTCTTACACCATCCCTCTGCCCCGACTCGCTGTCACCCCACCTTGTTGTACCTAAACGGAGCATCAAAGCTCCCGGTGACCCACCACCCCGGTTCTGCAGCCTCCAAAGCCCTTCCCTCCATCCCTCCCTGCTTCTAAGGGAACGCCTGCCCGCTGCATGGCGAGCAGCCCCTCTACCCGGGCTTTCTTTACCCCCTTCAGGCCATCCCCGGAGGAGGCTCTGCAGTGGCGTGACTCGCTGGAGAAGCTCCTGCAAAACCCCTGTAAGTCCCCCCCTTCCCATGGCCACGTCCCCTCACGCCCGGGGTCCCCTCAGGGCTCAGTGGGGACTTGGGGCCCCCCTGGCGCTCAGCGGTGCCCGGCCCCCCGCAGACGGGCTCGCCAGCTTCCGCAGCTTCCTGCGCTCCGAGTTCAGCGAGGAGAACGCTGAGTTCTGGGTGGCCTGCGAGGACTACAAGAAGACCAAGTCCCCCGTGAAGATGGCGGAGAAGGCTAAGAGGATCTACGAGGAGTTCATCCAGACCGAGGCGCCCAAAGAGGTCAGTGACCATGGGGCAGGGGATGGTGCTGGTGGGGATGAGGGGTTTTTGGGATGATGCTGTCCCAGAAGAGAGGGATGGCTGCAGGGCATGCTGTGCCACAGCCAAGGGCTTGGAGATGCCATGGCCCACCCCTCACACAGGTGGAGCCCCCATCCCCGTCACGCTCCCATCACAGGTGAACATCGACCACTTCACCAAGGCCATGACCATGAAGAACCTGGTGGAGCCATCGCCGAGCAGCTTCGACATGGCCCAGAAGAGGATCTTTGCCCTGATGGAGAAAGACTCCCTGCCCAGATTTGTGCGGTCGGAGTTTTATCAGGAGTTAATCAAGTAGCAATGCAGCCTGGCTGTGCGAGGCACTCCCTGCGGGCGGCCCTACTGCTTCTGTCTCAGCACCTACTCCTCCCGTAGCCGCTTTGCTTTCCTGACGCCACCCTGCAGGAGCACCCAGGAGTGTTGCTAAACACCTGCCCCAGTGCTTTGGACGCTTGGAAGGCCCGACATCTCCTCCCACAGTCTCCTTCCTCCCCTGCAGAAGAGCAGCTAGCAGGAGCACCCGGGGATGCTCAGCAGCCACGCGGCCGTAGGGCAGAGGTGGCTGTGTGCCGGGACGGCTGCGAGGCAGCCCATCTGCTCCCCGCTGGAGGCAGTACAGAGGATGAAGCACGATCGACTCGTTCAAAACACCGGGACTCTTTAGCAACGCAGCCCTCCTGCCCGCTTGTGTTACGTACCGAGCTCATAGTCCCCACCTGTGCTCCTGGTGCCCGGAGCCACACCACTGCGGTGGCTGGCGCCGTGCTTGGGTTGCACCTTCAGGGATGCTGCTGCAGCCGCTTCTCGCTCCGGTTGCTTTTCTCTGCAGTAGGCATGCCAAAGCCATCCTTCTGCACAAACGCAAACCAGGGTCGCCGGTTAGAGGGGAGAAAGTCATGCTGGGGGAGAAGAAAGCTGTTGAGCGAAACTGGTCAGAGCCAATTCCAGGGGAGAAAAGAAAAAAAATCAAACAGCAAAGCCAAAGCCAAAAATGTTGTTGGAAATACAAAAAATAAAACCCTGTCTTCTTGAACAGACGGCAAACTCTGCTGAGTTTGTGTAGCCTGCTTCTCTCTTCTGTCTCCCCCTCTCTGCCCAGGGCAGGTGATCCATAAGGCAGTCTCATGAAAAGGCCGCATCTTTTCAAGCGATCCGAATGCAGCCCACTGTGTGCTACAAGAACAAATGCTGTCTGATGATGGGGCAAAGGCAACTGCAAAAAGCCGCCGGGGCCTCACTCACCCCCAGATAGGCAAGTTCTCTGACCAAATGTGCTGAGCCCTATTCCTGGGGCCTGGAGTCCTCATCCCCACAATGGTTTCTTGCTGCAGCATCTGAGTGTGAGGAGCACGCAGCCGGGGATTGGCCACGTCCATTCAAAGCGAGCGGTCATGCTTCTTGCTAGCGGCTTGGACCAGACCCAGACCACTAAACTTCATCACGAGGCTCCACGCAGCCTCTTCAACACTTTCAGAATCGGATCAAAGCCCCACCAGCCCCAAATATTTGCACGCTGTCACTGCAGTGAGGAATGAAAACACCGCAGGACGGGGGCTGCATTTCCCAGGCAGGGAAGGGGAGGCAAGGGAAAGATGAAGGTGACCACAAGCGTGCCCATGGCGCTGGCTTCTTTCTGCTGTCAAGTGAACGGCCAGGGAAGTCGGAGCGGAGCGGCAGGGCGTGAGGCTGGTGGGCACCTCCTGGGGGCAGCTTCAGTTTCAGCTGTCCCCCGGAGGTGTGGGATCACCCCAGAAGGGTGCGTGGAGAGCAGGAGCCGGGCAGGAGGGCTCGGGCAGCCCTGGTCACGCAGGGCATCCCCACCACCACTCAAATGTCTCCACGACGTGGTGCCGTGACAAGCGGGTTCAGCACACTTACTCTGCCTGCTCATGGTGCTACTCATAGAAGCGCGAAATCGACCAGGCTTCCTTGCAGAAAGACCCAGACCTTTCATTTTCATTGGTGCTTTGGCAGCTATTTCCAGATACCCTCACACGTTTCGCAGTCGAACACCAACACAATTGAGATTTGGATTCTGCTGGATGAAAACCTGGGATGTCACCGGCTGCAGCAGCTCCACGCGGGGCAGGGAGGTGGCACCAGGTACGTATGTGCCGAAAAGAAAGCCGGAGGCCAGAAAGGTGAAACTGCTCCGCTGGGAATCCCACCCCAGCTCGACTTCTGCTGAAAATATCGGAAACCTGCTTTAGGTGTGATTTAACAGGTGCAGGAAGTGACTGGGTGGCCACGAAATGTGACCCCCAAAGTGTTTTGGAGATCTTGTGAAGTTGTGTTTGTGTAGAAGGGTCGTTTGGCTAATTACTGGGCACGCTCGCTCGGAAATGTAGCAATGCCTGTACCGCACAGCCAAGCTTTCTGCAGGCCCAGAAGTGTTTAGGTGGGCTAATACCAACCATCATATCTCTGGTAGCAAATACATCATGTATTTTGTCACTCTTGCTCTTATCAAGTTTGGCATATATACGAGCACTATGCACATGACATGATACATCTATACCGTTGCATCCATACATAAGTATACACACACACATATACATACTCTTAATGTTGGCAGCCAGATCCCCAGTGAGTCAGTGAGTCCAGATGCAGAGTTTTTGCATACGGTGCTTGGGATCTAAGGGATGAGTGTGAGAGGATTTAGCACAGTCCCCGACACCACCAAAGGAAACCTTGGCCATCCACCCTGGTGATGCTGACAGAGGCACGTCTTCCCAAACACCCTCAGAAGTCACCCTGTGCTCTCAGACCATCAGCAGCCCTGGCACTGGCACACCCCGCTGCCCCAGCACACCTTGTGCTCTGAGGCACGCGGGGTGCCCGGGGACCCTCTCTGCTGTGGGGCAAGACAACCCCACACTGCAGCCCGGGGCACTCGGGTTAATGCCAGGGCATTGCTTGCTGCGTGCGCCCTGGCTAATTTGGCGACCGGGCCCTCGCACCTCACCTGCCACAGGGTGAATCGCCCAGCTCTGCCCCGGCATGGGATGGCTGCAGCTGCCCACGGGGGGCTGGGGGTGTCCCAGGGCTCGTCCCAGCCCCTGGTCACGGGCCTGGGCTCCCTGGCTGGAGCGTGCCGAGTGCCCAGCCAAGGATGGGACTGAGGTTGGAACAGATAGGCTCCTTACACATCCAAGCAGCTGTCTCCCAGTTTGATGGTCTCTGTGTGATTCCCACTAGACAGATCTCCTGAGTGGTGATGCGGGATGCTGGTGGGCACTGAGGAACTGGTTGTGTTAACCCACATTCTTGTACCACTCAGTAATCCACATATAAACATATATTTCTGCTACCGTCTCAATGGACTATTTTTTCTCTTTGCACTGAAGGGGCAGCACGTCCTTACTTTCCACAGAGCACTCCCAAAAGTTGTTCCCAAAAGCCCTGGCAAACAGCAAAGGCCTCTGAGAGCTTCGGCTGCAGCAGATGTGGCAGTTTCCCAAGAAACTGGAAAAAGGAATAAAAATATCACCCCGGGAGACTTGCCTGGAGGAAACCCCCCGGTGCCTGCACGGCCCGGGCAGCCTGCTCACCCTCAGCCATGTCGCTGTCAGGCAGCAGCTCTGCACTTGTAGGATTTGTGCCCACGGCTAGGTCAAGCCCTGAGCTGAAATGTGTTCTCCTCTGGAGCTGTGAAAGGGAAAACGTTTGTCTGAGGGGCAGCTGGGCCTGCTGCAGGCAGTGAGTGCGCTTGGGGAAAGGGAGAAGCTCTCCCCAGCTGCAGTCATGCAGGACACTGGGGGTTTGCAGCAAGGAGGTGCTCCTTTGGGTTCCCCCTTCCACAGCTGTCTTTGGGGTGGCCCCGTGCCCACCCCAGCCCCTTGGTGAGGACAGTTGCTCCCCGTCAGGCACAGCATGGATGCCGGGAAGCCCAGGACCCTCCACAGCCCCAGGCTTGCAGGGCTGAGGGATGGGTTCCTCTGCAGAAGAGCACAGCTGAAGGGTATAATGGCTATTTCACCATCCTATGATTTAAAACAATCTGAGTGAAACCAGTTACAAAAGACTAATTTTAGAGGAACCTTAGTCAATGAATTGCATCACCATGCAGTCCTTGGTTCACACAATGGCACTTTAGAAGAGGCTAATGCAAACATTTTTTATTTAGAATGTATTCATCATTATTTAAATATCAATACATCTTTGCAAGAGTTATCAAGAGTTCCCAGTACCAGGGGAAAATAAAACATAGCCACATGCTCAGCTATGTTCAGAGTTTTAGCAAGCCTCTCCATCTTGTAGCTGAACATGCAGGGTGGTATGTGTCAGCACATTAATAAATACAAAATAAAGCAAATGTTAAAAGAGATGCTTCTTTGTGGACCCCAAAGCACCTACTGGAGAACCACAGCCCTCCCCTGCCATACCAAAACCCCAGTGTGAAAACAGATGTCTAGACTGGGATGCAGAGTAAGGACTACACGGCTGTCAGAGAAGCAATTTCCAGCTAGAGGAAGGCCAAGGGGAGAGCATGATCGCCAACCCAGGAGCAGTAGCAAGGCCAGCATATTCCTCCTACCACCTTCAGGACAAAGTGAGTAATGCAATTACTCAATCACAAACTCAAATACATAGCATTTTATTTATTTATTTTTTTTCCTCAAATACTCCCAAGCAGGGCCTTTCCTCCTCAGCTGTTGTGGTAGTTAGTGGTCCTATCCCATCACAAACTGCTTCATACAAATCGGGGCAGGCAAACCTGAATCCAGATGGCACTCCCAGAGTTAGTAATATACAAGTGGCAGTCTGGGAGAAGGAACATGTTCCTGTTCTGCTCAGCTATGGTATCAGGATGGCGTTCTTAGTCTGGGAGCATAACAGATACAAATATGCTCGAAATAATGAACCGCCTGTAAAATAATAGCTCTGTACAGCCCTAGAAAAGATCCTTGGCCAGTTGCAACTAGGTGTTACAGAGAGAAAAGCAGCTGAGGGGAGACCTTTCATGCAGTTTGGGCTGTAATGACCACAGAAGGCTGTTTGCTAGTCTGAAAAGTTCTGGTCTCCAAGAAAGAGTAGGAGCTTCTCGCACGTCTGATCACTGTAATGCAGCACAGCCCGAGTCCTGAGCAAATACTACTGAAAGCCTAAATATCTGGGAGCTATACGAACAGCTAAGGACCAGACCAAGTCTTTTTCACTTAAGCTGTTGCTGGTTAGAAAGGGGAGATCTCAGTCCCCACCACTTCCCTTGGCTTCCCCTGCTCCTTGCTAGGTGTCACACTGCAACCTGGCAGGACTGGTCCCTTCGTGGTTAGTGCCGGGCTCAAGTGTGTGCCCCTTCCCTTCCCTACTGCTCCCGCCCTCCCGGGCTTGGTGCTCGTCAGGAACTGCGGGCACGCAATGATTTCGCCCAGCTTTCACGTCAGACTCCAGGGCTCCTACACAGGTGGAGTCAGAGGAGGGTTTGCTACACAAACTGAGCCTGGCTTGGGTTACAAATGCTGGCTGTTGCATGACATGGGACACAACTGGGACATTAGACAGCTACTGAAGACAGCTCTGTTGCTTCATGCCAATGAATGCTTTTGCTGCCAAATATTTCCTTGCCTGCCCAGCCCGCTCCTGGCCTTGCTGCAGGTTCAGGCACACTGAGAGATGATGTTGGAGTTGCAGTCTAAGGAGTGAGTGTGGGCTCTTTGGCAGCTTTCAGGCCCACAGCCAGCACCAGGTGGGCTGACCAAGTCCAGGTAGTAGGGAGACTTGAGGAAACGGCGGTAAGAATCCTTCTCCATGAGGGTGAATATTTTTCTCTGAGCCTCATCAAAACAGGAAAGCGTAGGCTCCAGCATATTGTGGCTCGTTTTCTCCCTTGTGCATGAATCCAGGTTCACCTGTGTGGGCCAAAGTGACAGCATAAGTAGAATCTGTCCCAGAAATAGAAATGATAAGGGAAAATCCAAGTGCCCCCTAACTCCACCGAATGTGCTTAATCTGTCCTTGATGGGCAGTGGTCTGAACTGTCTGACAGACACTCTGCAGCCTTCACAGAATCTGTGCAGCTGGATACCAATACATCTCTGCTGCCAGACAGACTGTCAGTGCAGACTGACACATATTCCTCTGGGTTGCAGCCAGACAGAAAACTCAAGCAATTTCATGGGAGCAGCTGGAACACTGGCAATCACAGTCCTCTTGGGCTTCTCCCATTCGAGCGTACATGTGTGGTGGCCACATAATTAAACACACTTTCTCTCTATCTAAGTTAAACATTAAAGCAATCAAAATGACACTATTTACTTGCTAAGTAGAAGAGAAGCAGCACCCTTCAACTCTTGTGACACTACCAAACTTCTACTTTCCTGTGCTTCTGACCTGTTTCAGGATTTAGGGTGATACCTATGCCCAAGCAATGTTCTGCATACACACCTCTTTTGTTGCCTGCACAGAGATGAACTCGTCATAGATCTTCCTGGCTTTGGGGCTGAGCTTGGCTGGCGACTTGGTCTTCTTGTACTCCTCACAACTGACCCAGAAATCGATGTTTTCCTCACTGTACTCAGATTTGAGAAAAGCACGGAAGGCAGCCAGTCCTCCTACAGATTGTTTAGAGGAAAAACAGAACAGGTAAGAGTGTTGGTCATACCTGTGAAACCCAGAGCCTCAGCAAACAGCAAGTCTGGATTCTCCTTGCCAGAGCTGAATAAACAAGTCCCCTGCCACTGGCAGCTGACAACAGCCCCTGCCTCCACAGCAATAGCTCATGCAAGCCAAAGGAGGCTGGGATTCATGCAGGCCCCACAGGGATGTCACACATGGGTCCTCAGCTGCCTCCTCCCACACTGTGACCTCCAGTGGCTCAGCCAGGACAACGCAAGCAACCCATGTGTTCCCGGGAGGCCCCGAGGAGACAGCTAGCACACGCTGCAGGCTCTCAGGCCATGGGAACAGCGTGAAGGAAACCTCAAGGACATCAGTGTAGTCTGGAACCGACAAGAAGACAAAGTCTCCCATGGGCTCAGCTTGCAAAAAGTTTCTCCACTTTTTGGCTCTTGTTTAACTCAATGTTAACTGCGTGCTGCAGTCTTGCCGCTCCTAAAATCGGCTTGCACAGGGCTAAAACAGTTGCCCTCACAAAAGGGACTGCTCAGCAGTAGGCCAAAGCCCCACTCATGATACAGCAGGATCGACCCTTGGATCTGAGAAACAGATCACCACCCTTCCCAAAGGAGCTACTGTGTGCTGTTAAAAGACAAAAGGTAAAATCCCATGCTTCCCCTGGGGACTGCGAAGCACACTGACTGCAGGAAAAACCCTCAACATCTCCAGCAGAAGCGCACGCTTTACTTACTGTCATGATGGATCAAGTTTTCCAAAGACTCTGCCCACTTTTTGACTTCCTCTTGGCTAATCCTAGCAGGACACAAAGAAACACAAAGAATTTTAAGTGCTTTAAAACCATTACCCCTTGTCCTGTCGCTACACTCCCTGCCAAAGAGTCTCTCCCCATGTTTCTCTTGTAGGATCTCAGATCCAACCTACAGAAATCCCAGTTTGCAATCTCCCTCACCAGCCATGGTCTGGAAGGGAATTTTCCTGTAAAAATTGTTGACTTTATGATTTTTTATGACTGGCTGCATCTGCTGCTCAGGCATGGACCTGGGATCACTTTTACAGGTCATATCAGTTAACTCCAAAGAGATGATTTCTTTAACCTGTCAGAGAAGCACTAGATACATGGAAAAGAGAAGAACCTGGTAAATATAAACCATGTTTGCACTTCCTGTGTTTGTTCCGCTCATCATACCAGCATATCCTAGGGCTGATCTAATCCAAGAGCATATCTTGGCCTTTGGAGTCCTCCTTGCAAAGGACATCTACTTGCAGCTCAGTGAGAGCTGTGATATCTGACAGGTCTGTTTTCTGTGCCGATACTTCTGTGTGGACCATTACACAAATCCAACTCAAAGAACCAGCGTGTCTGATACTGAAATGTATCAAGCTGTACTGGGTCTTGGGATAGTCTTATTCCCCTGTGCAGGAGAATGCAGGAGCCTTTCAATGTGCACATGCCTTCTGAATCACAGAAACGTTGGGAGAAAGAAATCTCTGGAAGTCTCTAGTCCCACCTTCTCCTTGGAAAGGGACTACCAGTACTTGAGGACTATTGACAGGCTGGATTCAAACACAAAGGCATTTGGGAGGTACTAAAAAGCAGCAGTAGAAATGCAAATGAGTTCAGCTCAGTGCGGGAGTAAACAACACATTGCAGCCAACCTTTGCTTAGCTACAAGGCAGCATCTGCTCTTACCTCTGGCTCGGAGATATTTTCTCCTTCTTGCCCTGGGAAGAGCTGTAGTCACAGGAGTCTGACTTCTGCAGCAAGACACCTAGGCGATGCTTCATGTCTTTGGCACTGAAAGAAACAATTCAGGAATGCCATGAAGGTAATGTATTACAACTCCCTCTGCAGCCTCCTCGCCCGCAGTAAGCTGGTTCAGCATTGTTCAGTCACACAAACGCAGGTCACAGCTAGCGATTCCAGTGCTGACTTCTCACTCCTCAGAGTGCATATTTCAGTTGCTAAACAAATACAGCAAAGTCAGAGAGTTCATTTTCCACCTTCAACAGCACAATCTTATTGCTGAGAAGGTCATCAGCCTGGAGGGAGGTCTGGCAAAGGCGGAGGAGCTGCTGTTTTACTGCTGTTCAGGTAAAATATTGTGATAGAAAGGTATTGCTGTTGGGTAAATGTGTCAGACACCACTCCTCCCTGAATTGAATTGCCCAGCTAAACGGTGTCTGGTTCTTAAATGCTTACTGATCCTTCCCTGCAGCCCTCGCCATCTCCCTCCTTGCCACCCGACCTGGCTATGCCAGCAGCGGGGCCATGCCAGGCCAACCCCACCAGGCAGCTGGTGTGACTCGGAGGGAAGGGAAGGGAAGGGAAGGGCAGGGCTAGGGGCAGGATCATGTGGTGAGACCAGGGGTGAGCCAGGAGCTTCGCCACAACCAGCCCACGCTGACTGCAAGTTGCTCCCTTGCCCTACGGCAAGCTCCTACAAGGATGCAAGCTTAATTTTGTTCTGCTATTCAGCATGCTCAGGACAACTGTTGGCTGAGTGCACAACCTAAATATACAGCTGGTATTGCCTTCAGCATCTCTATGGATTTTCTTTCAGTTTAAGGATGAGGGTGTAGGTAAACCAGCCTTGCTTGCTGAGGGGCACAAGCCCTGGCTTGCCTCAAGGTGTAATGATAGCATAAGCAGGAAATTTTTCTCCTCCTCTTCAGATCAGAGCCTAGAAAATAGCAGGGGAATGTGCTGTGGGGCCGAGCTGCAGTAGCTGCTCAGCCTGCCAGTCAGAGCACTGTCAGCATTCCTGGCCGTATCTTATCTCACTGCCTGCTTGTGCTCATAAAAGTCGTCTTAACTACTAGAGCAGTCAGCACTCTTTCAATGGCACAGGGTGAGAGTGAAAGAAACTCATAACTTCTCCCATGGAGAAGAGCGACCAGGGCAAACACCCCGGCATCTCTGGCAGTAACGGGATGCTTGGCAGTGCCCGACGGGCTGCCTCTCAGGGCGATGCTACCCGCCACCAGAATCGGAGCGCTCCGGTCTGCAGGAAGGAGGCAGCAGAAGGAAACAAGACACTGCTGCTTGCAGCACGTCCTGCAGCTTTCTAAGACATGGAGATTCTCTGGGGATTCCTGGACAGAGGTGGTTAATAGATGTGCACTTCATTTCTTTACATTTTTGCTATATTTCTTCCTGTCAATGTTTCCTTCAAACTGGGGGAGGAGGGTGTCAGTATTTGTTTTCAAAGCCAGCATGGGAAGCTTCTTCCCCCAGATGAGAGCAGGGTGAATCTCAGCTTGTACTTTCCCAGCCCTCCACCATTGCTCAGCAACTGGGACAAAGCTCGAGGAGCTTGCTGTGGCCGCTCTGCAGGCACAGGCTGTGGGGCAGGTCGTGCTGCCGAGGGCCTGCCCAGGGTGCACAGACAGCTCTGCCAGCACAGAGATGCCTGGATGGTGCCGCACACTGGGGGGCATGGCCCCACACTGGCCCCCAAGTCATGTATGTGGCGGTACAGCCTGACCCCACACCAGCCCCGCACTGGCTGGGTCTCTGGTCCTGCCATGCTCAGCTCCTGCATTTGGGCTGGGTTTTGAGGGACGACCCTCAGTTTTTGTGGAATCTGGTCTGCCTCGCTTCCTCCTCAAAGAAATCAAGACAAGAAAATTCACCAGAGAAAAAGGGTTCAAAGGAGAAAGGGGTGCAAAGCTTGCAGCAGAAGCAGCTGACAGGAATATCAAGATGTGACAGTGCTGTGAGCTGCTTGTTTTGCTGATAGGGAGGACGGGTTTAGAGTCCCCATTGTTCACTACAAAACCTTTATGCAATTCTGTTTCTGACTAACAGAAAAAAGCTTGTAAACAAACATTTGTATTTAATCTTACAAAAGAATCAGAGCCAAAACTGCCACTTATATTTCAGACACGACGTGCAATAAACCCCTGTATCGTCAGACTAACGAGCCCGTAACAGATGCTCAGAAATAAACGGTACCTTTTTAAGCAAGTGGCTGGCAGTGCAGCGAGTCCCTTGCACATCTTGCTCCCAAGGCTGGTTCTGTATTCCAGGAAAAAATAACAACGCAGGAGGCGGCAGAGGCTGCGTGCAGGTCCTTGGCCGGCTGCAGGATTCAGTCTGCTCTCTGAGCCAGCTGCTCCAGCTCTGCTGTGTTTTATAGCCTAGCCCAGCCAGCCCAGCAGCACTCGGTGACCCAGTCAGCAGCCAGCACAGCAGCAGCAACCGTCCCCCTTCTGCCCACCCAAGAGGAAGAGGCTGACGTATAAGCTGAGACAAAGGGCTGAGTGGGATTGAAAACCTTACCAGAAATGAAGCTCGGTGTCTGGCTGCAGAGGTGGATTCTTTTAAAAGGACGGAAAAAGCTCCAGGGGCTTTCCCCTATTGCAAAAGGTGGAATGGTGCAGATGAAAGGTGGGGGAGATTTCAGAGGGGCACAGACAGTAAAAAGGGTCAGAGAATCAGTTCTGAGAAGTGTGGTGAGCTTTGTCAGCTCCTCTTTTCATTTTCCTATTTAAATCAACCTAGGGAAAATAAGGGACAAGAATTTTAAGCACAAAATGTTCACATAATCTCAACAAATGCAGAAACTGGAGCTCCAAGGAAACAAGAATGTAAATTCGCTAGGGAACTACACAGGCAGATAAAGCTGTCCTATTCTAGTCTAGAGGCATGTGGATATGTGCCTTTGGTGAGGCTGAAAGAAAAGGTCTGTGGGGCACATGACTACTGAAATACAAAATGAGTTAGCATGTCCCAGCACATTTATATGTAAGGACAGCTCACACACGTGCAGGAAGAAAAGACAGGAGGTTGAGAACATGACTACCTTAGATACATGGATACCACTAGTACTTTACTTCTCCATTTGCACTTAGTCCAAAGCCAGGCCTTGGTACTCAGGAGTATCTGGGTACCCAAGGGAAGATGATTCATTAAAACAATAGGAATAATGGTGTCTCCTCAGAGAGGACTTTCTGGCAGTGTTGAGGCTACTATGTGCTAATGGACGAACCCATGAAACACTTGGTTATGGGGATGTTTGGCGGTGACTGCACTGCCTGACTCTGGTTAGTCCCAAAGGAGAGCAGAATTGACTCCAGCTATGCTGTTTATCCTCAGTCCTAGCAGGGCGCAGAAGGCAGATGCAGGCTGAAAGCACTCCTCTGAAGAGAGGGAATTGGCTGATATTTATTGAGTTGCTGCTCAGCACAGCCTGTACCATCATAAGAGGGTATCATGCGCCATCATGCACAAAGTCTGCTCCTGATGTAAAACAAAGAAGCTTCAGTTTAGCAGCAGGCTGTCTGCCCATGTTACCCACTGTTGGGATCCCTCTTCCCAGAAACCTTTAAATACTTTGCCCATAACCTGCAAAAATTTCAGGGTGAGTTTTTCTCTCCCGTGCCTACAGCCAGCAGCATGGAAGACCCAAATGCTGGATGAGTTTACCTGCCTTGGCATACTGCATCCCCTCAGTTCATTAACTGTGCCGAAAGGCAATGCTCTAATAAACTTTAAAATGCTTTTGTACTAATGTGACTATCTTGTTGCTAGACCTGGAGTTTGCAGTTCCTGCACTCTTTGGACTAAAAGTTAGCTCTAGCGCAGGGCACTGTAAAACCTGAGCTGAATGGAACTGTAGGAAGTGACTGAACACTGCCAGAGTTGGTGCCAAAGCTCTCTGATGTCTCCTGTTTGGGGAGAAGAGACACCAAAGAGCAGAATTAGCCAAGGAGAAAATTCTTAATTAATTAAGCAAATTAAATAATTAATTATTTTTTATCTCACACTTGTAAGATACTAGTGCTGTTGGTATGAGACTTTAGCTCCTGGCTCAGGAAGCTGCCAACAGGCTGTTTGCTCGCTAGAACGGAACATGTGTGCAAAACACAGAAATTCTGCATTTTCTCTGCAATTTGGTGTGCTCAGGAATGTTGGAATCTCACACTTCTCTGTGGATTGTAAGCACATTGGCTGCGCAGTTCTACAGACACTCAAAGGAATGATGGTGTTGTCAGCATGAACTCACCTGCTGGATACCCCAATTTCTGTGTGAGAAGGCTGTGAGAATAATAAGAATTTTCTAACACTGCTCTCTCAATGGACAGCAATTAAGAATTAAGCCATTTGCAATTAAGACCATCCTCCCAGGACTTGGTATGCAGACTCCCAGAACTGCAGCATTTGAAATTTTGACTTTTCCAGTTCATCAACACACATTTGTTCAGTCTATTCCCCCTGTGAGGAGTTTGGGTTTGTATACTGCTTCTCCTCTAAGCTGTGCTCCCCAGCTGTTGCAGTTTAATATCATCTTAGCCGCTCCAGCTGGTACCCAGTGAAAAATAGCCCCTTCCATCTCTTACTCCTACCCTTGATACGCAGGCCTCTTCTCCCAGGGCACAGGCAGAGCTGTATTTAACACCAAAATCTCCTTCCTGCACGTTAGGAAAGCAGCAGCTCAGGCCAGTGCTTATGTCTGCCATGTAACCTCTGGCTCGTTTCACCTGTGGGCAGAGAATTATGGAGAAATCAGCAGTGAGGATGGGCTGTGGGTGTGCAAGGCTGGGGGCGCGGGGCTCCCCGGCCAATATGTCCCTGACAAATACTGCTGCGGCCTTGAAACATCACGCAGTCAAAAGAGGGAAAAAAAACTGAAGAGCATGAAGTAAATGCCAAGAAATTCCTCACAGTGGCCTGGGAGATGCAGCTAGAGACAGAGACATTAAACAGAGCTTTCCCCCTCATCCCCATTGCTAGGGAACAGTTCACACACATGCTCGCCCGCCCCCAAGCACACATACAAGTGCGTGTGGGATCCGTCCCTCGGCTCACAGCCGCCGGCCGTGGGAGGAGGCAGGGAGCACGAGGAGCGCTATTTCGGTGGTCATTGCCCAGAGACAAGCTACTACAGGCTGTTGCCCTCCTGCTAGCACAAGGCTCTCTCACCTCGGTCCCTTCCCATCTCAGAGCAGCGCGCTGTGGGGTAGAGGAGCACGCAGGGGTGATGGCCGCCTCGTGTCACTGGAATCAGAGAAGGCCATGACACGGGTGTTGTGAGGACGTGCTGCTGGGAAAGAGCCTCTCCTGCTGCTGCTGCCTTCTTCCCTGGGCATTTGGGTCTTCCCGTCTTGGTCTGAGTTGGCATGAATCAGCATATATCTGTGCATGACCCTGCAGGCAGCCGTATGTCCTGTCCTGGGGCTCTGCTGTGGCCTGACCTCTAAAAGGTACATAAAGGCCGAGTTTGCCTCCAGTGGGTCCCCTGGCCAGCAGAGGGATTCCCAAAAATGGCATTCCACAGCGCAGGGAGGAAATAATTCTTTCCCATGTCTCTGCAATGCACTGCCTGACTTCACACATGACCAGTGCCACGAACCTCGCAACAGGCCCAGAGGCAGCCTCTGAAGGGAAAGCGTCTGTTCCCAAATTAGCCCTGACACGAGGGGTGGGTGACTCACCGTGCTGCCACATGGGTAACTCGCTGCTCACACACAGAGCTTCTGCAAGCATGTGTATGTATCTCCAGGCTGACCCAGTCACCTTTTTGCTTTCCTTGTCTAAGGTAAGACGAACTTTAAAGGCAAAGCAGCTTTGGTTTGTTGTTGCAGCTCCTTGCTGAGCCTGCTCCTCTGTGAAGTGATGCTCTGTAGATGCTAGCATATTCAAGAAGCAGGTCACCTAACCCCATCTTCGCATAGTTTCTACAACCAAACACACAACTCAGACAATTTTCCCATGCTCTCAGGTATTTTCTACTTGCATATGCATCTACATTAGCAGATTTTTGTCACTTCTAAGTGCCTGTAAATTCCTAATCCTTTGTATTTTGACTTCAACCCTCAGCTTTGGGTTTGCCTTCTTATGTTACTACACTAAGAAAGCTGAGAAAAATCAGAAGAAAATATTTAACCTTGAATCAGAGGAAGAATTTTGTTTAGCCCAAATGGACTTTCTTCTCCTGGTTGGGGTTTGCTAATGAAATAGTTTTTTTTGGTCTGACTATTGTTCTTGTTTCTGGGCATCAGACAATAGAAAAAGCTCCAATTTGAGTAATTTGCCTTCCAGTTTCCCACATCTCTCTCTCATCATCCATTTTGATTAACAGCCCCTTAAACATTTCCTCTTAATTGCTAAGAATGTTTTGAATAACACTGGACCACAAACCAAGCCAACATGTGCCTATTCACTGATGCTTTCCTAATACTAGAAACACTTTGAAATGTTTCATTTACCCAACTTTAGTCCATTTAATATGGATTTTATGATATTTTAACCCAAATATTGACAGCAAGTCAGATTCATTTATAAATCATTCACCACCACAAATGCCTCTGAAAAGCATCATTAGGTTTGTTGGAAAAAGTCTATTTTTCCATTAAATTATGTCAGCTGGTATCAATTATATCACCTCCTTTTCAAATGAGCCTGCTCTCATCCATACTAATAGTGTTCCTGCACTTATCAAAATGTTAATAGCTTTATGACTATATAGCTTACCACCTTGTATGGCTTTCCTATGGTCTCTTTTTATGCTAAAATGTATTAAAAATGACCATTCTTGGTCCTGAGAGCTCTTTGGCCTATTCCTCCAAGAATCTTAGTGCAGCCCCCAGGCAGGCACACACTTGCTGTATGCTCACTGAATGCAGCTTACTGGGAAATCCCCTAACGAGACAGGAGCAGTGATGGACAATATCAGCACATGAGCTAAAAGACAGTGGTTTATGTACCCCTCACTTGGGGACCCCTCACTCGTGGGCTGACCGCTTCACCTGAAAGTGCCCTAAGGTACGGGGAGGAGGCGGCAGAAAGTGAGGCAGGAGGAGGGTGGATGCGTCAGAAATTTAGAGCATCAACTCCTTTACGTAGTGTACAGCTGAAACACTCCTCGTTCCTTCTGCGCCTTAGCAACCCAGCTGTGCAGGGACTTCTTTTCCACAGCTTTAAAAAGCCCAACTTTTAAATGTGGCTGAGGTATCTTCTGCCTAGACAATTACTAAAAGATGTGAAGTTACAGGCTGCAAGGCTAAATCTTTCATAGATGCAGATCTAGATAGAGCTGTCTTAACCTTGTGTGGACCTTTCTTCCTCCCTTCTCTTATCTTTCCAGCGGCAGCTGAGCAGGATTAGAGCTGCCACTGCACAAAGGCCCATGCCAGGGAACAAAGGCTACAGCTTTGTTCAGGAGGGCAAAGCCCAGGGGACGTTTTATCAGTGGGGTCATGGCTCAGCATCCAAAGCATGTTGCTTACTGCTCTGGTCACAGTTTAGTTGGTTAATGCTCTGAGCCTGCTCACAAAAGGCAGCTTGGAAGCAGGGAGCACCTGTCAGTGCCTGCCTCAAGGGTATGCCGGTTATTTAAAAGGTGATGTCTGACAAGTCCGCGGGTGGGGTTGCAGAACACCATGATTGCAGGCTAAAGAAACACAAAAGCAAAGACAAGCACCTGCAGCAGAGAAAGAGCATCCATACAAAAGCACTGCGTGATGCCAGCCTGATGTGGCCCCAGCCTGGAGGGCAATTCTAAAAGGTGCCAGGTATTAAATGGATCTGTCAGCCCCGAGGCGTGCTCCTCCCAGACTGCCGGGCAGCTAGCTGAGAAATCACAAAAAGGAAGCAGTAAAATGAGATTGCACTGAAAAAACCAGCTGATCCCAGCCTGAAGTTCTTTGACCTGCGGCTTGGAGGTGAATCAGACAGAATGAAACCACAAGTAGTAAGCACACACAGTAGCACAAACGTGGAATTACAACGCTGGGAAAATGTCACTTGCTGCAGAGGCTGACTGCACAGAAAGGCATACAGTACATAACAGACAAGTAAAGACTACTGGAAAACAATCACTGCTCAGTGAGCTCTGTTTTGCCAGGACCTCTTGCTGTTCAAAATGTATGTTACAGCAGACTGTAAATCCAAGCAGACCTTAACTCACTGTGCCACAGAAAAAAAACTGAGACGGGGCTGGGAGCAGCTACCTGTGGCACATGGTGCTCAGCCATGCCCAGCAGCTGATGCTCACGGCTCCACGCTGAGTGACAACATTTAATGCTTCCTCATTTAGAAATGCCTGCTTTTTGCAAAGAAGAAACAAATGGTCCTGTTGTTATACTTCATCCTTCTGAACTTCTCAGCAGAATGCATGTGGCTGAGATCTTTCTGTCTCTTCTGAAACAGCGTTTGCCCATCTGCTACTCTGCGTGCTGACTGGATGCTAAGGATGGCAGTTCCTGGCTCAGCTGGCAGGACTCCTGCAACCTGACGTCCCAAGGCACACGTGCACTTTGGCGTTTCACCTGGAAATCAGTTTTACCACAGGAAGAAAAATAAGGGCTTTGCACCTGTTTTGAATCAAGCCTCAAGCACCAATAACTGGCTCTTCTAACACAGGATTGCTCAGAAACTTCCACAGGGTACGGTCTCTAAATGAAGTGATTAAAATATAAATAAATTAAGAGATGCCAGGAAGAAATGCAGTTTCCACAGCAGTGCCTTGGCACTCGTGGCCAAGAGCAGTCCACGTGCCTAGTGATATTAAAACAAGCCTTCCTCTGTCCCTTGCTTGATGCCTGCACTGCTTTACCACCACTGGGTGGGAGCTCTCACGTCTTGCAGATACTGGAGTCAATGCCAGGCCTTGTCCAGAGGAATAATGGAGCTGAGGGTGCAGGACCAGAGGCTTTGGCAGCACTAAGGCAAGTGTGAGTGCCAGCAATGCCCTGCCACCCCAGAGGGACCACTGCAGGATGCCACACTGCCAGTGACTGGAGGAGACAAGCCCAGAGCACTTCCCTAGGGCTGGGGCATCACAGAGCTGCCCAGGTTCAGGAGGAAGCCAGGGAGGGAGGTCTGCTGGGAGTGCAACAAGCTCTTCATGTAAAGCAAGGTGCAGTGCAGACAAAAAACAACCGACTAATCATGCTGGGACTGTCAGGGATCAATATCCCTCTGGACTATCGCTGCAGAGACAAGCTAGCTCTAAAGACCAGCATGGCTCCGAAGGGAGTTGTGCTGTTCAGCATTATTATGGTATAAATTGACTGCTATCATGTACAAAGCGCTCAATATTCCGTAAGCATGGAGTGTTTATCTTATTTGTGCATCACTGGAAATTGCAAGCCTCTGGTGAGGGCAGCACTGACATATCGTGTTTCCTTGTTTTTTGCCTTTTTTTTTTTTAAACACTGCTGCAGTTCCAGACAGTCCAGCTAAACTTCACCCACAAAATTCTCACGTGAGATGGTGATCCTTGCTCAGGCAATTTCAAGGGCCAGCCCCACATGGAAAGGATTGCCAGACACAGACTTGGGCTTGTTACGGAGAAGCACCAGATGCCCAAAAAACAGCAAAACCTCCCCGGGCATTGCTAGTTCTCTCCCTCTGTCACTGAAAAAGTCTCACACCACAATCACACCATGCTCTGCATTCATATCCACTCTGTGAGACATGTCCTACCTCATCCCATCAGCAGCCCCCAGCAGTATATATGGAACCCTCCTTTGTCATAGGAGCACCAATGTCTTGGGGTGGCTATGGAGGTAAGGCCACGCTGAGGAACAGGACCATTTTGGCCATGCTGGCCAAAAAGGGGAAAGACTGGGGTCATGAGAGCTGGAAAGGAGGAGAGCAGGAGGGAGAAAAGTCGTCAGTGACGTACAGAGGGGGCAGGAGGCTGTGTGAGAAGCCCTAGAGATGAGCCGTGGGAAGGAGGAGGATGCATCCCATGGCATCTGGACAAGATGATCCTTGGGAACACTGTCTGACAGCCAGGGATCTCCTGGGAGACTCAGCTGTGTCCGGAGGGAGCACATGCACGTGCTGAGCAGCCTCACTGCCCTGCAAGGGAGGCTGCAGAGCTGAAGCCAGTGCCCCGGGGCTTTGGGGCAGTGTGGTGGGACCTCTGGAAGAGCTGTGCTGGGCACAGGCCTCCTGCACCAGCCTTCTGCTCGGCAACATCTCCAATTGTCTCTATTATCTCGTGCTTGAGATCCATAATGGAGAATCACTTATGTTCTCTCTGACTAAGAGCAGCTAAAAATAGCACTAATATAACAAGGATGAGAGATGAATTTACAAAGTGGAGCAAGAAAGCCCAGAAGCCCCTCACAGTCATTACATGCTCCCACAGCTCTCGGCTGTGCTTGTCAACAGTAAATGCACTTGCTGTTTGTTAGGGAAAGAAGGAAATTGCCTAAGACAGCGCCATATGCCTGGGAGGCTTCATGGTGGAGTGATTTCTTTCTGTCTCTTCTCCTTTCAGCACTCCTCAGTGTTATCTACCTTGCAACCCCGCGTTCTTCAACCCCCCGGCACCCTTCCTACCACAATACGTGGGGCTCAGCTGCCAGCAGGTATGCACAGAACATCTGGTAAGGCATCACAGCGAGCCTTGCGCTGGGAGAGAGCAGACTGATAATCTGCCATTTTCCAAATCATCGAGAAGCTACAAAGAAGCATTTTTTCCTTGTCAGAGGCAGACACTGCCCAAAACATGCATGGCCTTTTCAGGCTAACCCTCAGCTAGGGTGTTGCAATTTCCGCCCTGTGGGGACGGCCTGTCCCCTCTGTTGTGGGCTCATTAGCAGCTCAGGCTTCGAATAAGCTCTATGGATTTGTTCTATTTTTAAATACTTTTTGATAAATGAAAAGCAGAAGCCTCGGAAGAGGAATCGGCCAAGAGCTCAGGCTACCAAATGAGCTGAATCCCTGGTGCCCACAGTCCTTCGGATGGTGTGACAGGTGCTACTCGTTGCACAGTGTCTCAGCTTCAGAAAGGGAACATAGAAACAAACCGACTTGCACCCCACCACACCAGCCGCCTAAACACCTCTCCTAAACTGCAGGAGCTCCGAGCTTAAGCCTTATCTTTACAAAAAGGTCATTTTCCCTCACAAGTTCAGCCCTTTGAATCCAAGGGCCAGGGTGACGCCCCTATCTGGTGCTCCTACCTGTCTCGCACCCATGCTGGGTCTGATCACACTCTGCTCTGCATAGTGCTGTGCAGACACTAGGCAGTCCCTGCCCCACTGTGAGGCTAATGCAAAGGAAGTGGCTAATTTAAACTCTCTGAATTGTTCTGGAGACTTTTGGGGGTGCTTACCTCTCCTATTCTAACAGATAGGGGCTCCAGGGAAGCTATCCTGCAGTCGGAGCCGCTTTCAGAGTGACAAGCAGCTGATGCAAAGCAGGATCAAAGGCAGTTTGGGGAAAATAACTTGGCTAGAGGGAGGCCTGGCTCACTCCCCCGTAGCCACAATAAAACATCTGATGTCTCCCTTCTCTGCACTTCATCACGTTCCTGCTGCCTCTGTGATTCATATTATGCAACTGATTGACTTTGCAAGATATGAGAACAAAGTGTCTCCTCGCCCTGTTCCCTGATGCGCATTAAGTGTGTTAGATTGGAAGGCCGAAGCAGAAATCAAAACAAGCCCTCGAGCCTGGTTTCTCTGCTAATCACTGGTGCTCATACACTTGTTACGCTGAGGGACTCAGCATAACAGCAATCTAAAGGCGACATCCTGGGCATGCTTTCATTGTTCTGCGGAGCCGCTGTGTTGCAGCTTCCCCGTGTGCTGTGGCACTTTCTGTATTGAGCAAAACTGTCTTCCAATAGGATTTTTCTCCTTGAGGGTTAATGAGCATCTCTTGAAGCAGCCTCTGATCAACTAGATATGAAGGACGTTAGCCAGGTGACACAGAGGCCAGCTGGCAAGACAGCTGCACCCCTATCACAAAACGTCACGGAGAAAGGATTGCAACCAAGGGCATCCCCTGCTCAAGCAGTGCCATAACCTCTGAAGGCATGGCTCAAAGTATATCTCATGAAAGCTCAGCTTGCTCCTGCTGAAGATCTTACTCCCTAGGGTCATCGTATTTCAGTTTAGTATCTGCTGCCCAGCGCCACATGCCCAGGGTTGGGCTGTCAAAGGGACTTCACACCACGATGCTCGTAATAAGACGGAGCAGGCACTGTCAGCAGATGACACCCACATCACGTACCTTCATAGGCAGGGTACATCAACACGACAGCACTGAGCTTAACAGAGTTACTCCAGTGCATGAAATCTGGTGTTGACAGGAGAGGTTTTTGCTTCTGTTTTTTTCCATTTTCCTGTATCCAGCTGCGGAGTGCCTTTATATATGGCTCCTGGATAATAGAGGCTGAATCCTGCTGTGCTGCTTTACTGCTTTTTAAACTCTGTAATATATGTGCACTTGGTCCAAAACCCATCAGTCCAGTAGGGGAGACAGGCTGGGCTCTGTCAGCAGCAGAAACCAAAGTGGGCTCAAATTTTAAAGACATTAGCTCTAAAATGCAGTTTGTCTTTGTTCTGCATGAGTCACACAAGGTAATGTGCAGCAGAGGCTGGAAGGGGAACGGAAACAGCTCTAAGAGGGGAACGATTTTTTTCTTCAGTTTACTTTTCGT
The DNA here is from genome assembly GCF_009769625.2 of Cygnus olor. Lineage (NCBI taxonomy): Eukaryota > Metazoa > Chordata > Aves > Anseriformes > Anatidae > Cygnus > Cygnus olor. The sequence goes on along the minus strand of NC_049176.1, from coordinate 8,661,291 downwards.
GTAGTCTAGAGTTGTTCATGAGTTGTTCCTTCAGTCCATAACAATATCTGCTTGATATCACAAGAAAGCAGTAACCTACCCTGAAACCCAAACTGACCAGCAGTACATGCTCTGGTGTTATTATACAGGGATATGGAAGTTATTCTCAACCGATTTTTATCCAGCTGCTACTGTATTTTCAAGAAACCTGTTTTAGTACTGGTGCAGAAACAATTTATCTCAAGCATCCTCCATGGATGAACTACCTGGTCCAATTAACCAGAGTTTACAACTCAGTGGAGCAAACACTTTCTTCAGCACCAAGCCCGTCAGATCAGACCTCCAAAGGGCTTGAGTGGAGACATACCCCCTTCCTAATCAGTCCAGAATCTTCAAACATTCAGCCAAGGAAAAGCAGTGCTGAATGCTAGAAGCCATAGAAATGCTGAATGCTGAGCCACATACAGGGCTCAGAAGCAGTGTAAATAGAGGCATGGCGGTGAGAAAAAGCACAGAGAATGGCAATGTGAGCAGTCCAGCACAGGGAGTGAAGGGAGGAAGAGCAGCGTGTGCTATCCACACACGCAGTCTGCTGAAGGTCAGTGCAGGAAGAACGGACGACATGGCTAAACTGATCCAGTTTTTACCAGGAGGAAAAAAGCCATTGGCCTGGGACCACTACGCACTGAGGAACAGGACTAGGACTACACAGCCAAAAGCCTCAGTAAGCAGTGACAACAGGGGCAGTGCAAGGGACAGCAGGTAGCTTGGAAATCGTGACAGCTGGGGAGAAAAACAGAGGCAGCTGGGATGCAGCAGCAGAGTGAAAGGCTTGCAAGACCAACACGAAAGATGACAGACTGCAGGAGAGGAGCAGCAGAGATCAAACAAACAACAACAACAACAAAAAAGACCTGGACGTATGGTCTGGAGAACAGCAAAGACTGAGGCAGCCCAGTGCTGTTGGAGAAATGGGATGGAAAAGGTTTCTGAAGGCTGGGAACGGTGCTGGAGGTGCAGAAAACCAGGCTTGTCAGCTTGAAGCTATAAACAGCATCCTTCTCGCTACAAACAACATGGGCTAAACTCTTCAGATCTGAGAATGATTTAGGACAGTAGATGTAGGTTAGAGGACCTCTGGGTGCTGTAGAAAGCTACTCCTGGTTAGCTACAGTCTGCTCATACAGTTCAGCTGCAGGCAAGGTGATAGTGTTTTTTTTTGTCATTGTTGTTTTTAAACAAAACCTTTAACAACCAGTTGATTTTATGTACACAGAATCCCTCTCTTATAGACTCTTTTACTCAGACTCTCACACTCACTTACCCACAAGCACCACAACGTGAGTGTCCAAGGGGCTGGATGAGATCAGCCACACACGACACAAAGTCATCAGTTGTTATGGAGTGGTTATTTGCCTCAATAATGCCAACTTCAGCTTCCATAAATTCTAGGCCAGGCTGCAGCCCATCATCCATTTCTTCTGGTTACAACATGTCTGTTTTTCTGGTGGCCTGTCAGGAAAAGGAATGGTACGTGTTATGCTGCAAACTCATTGTCATCCTCTGGGCAGGATGTAAGGTCTTCTGCTGATGAGACCTTATCACCTGTCTGCACTGTGACCTTATCAGGATTTTTGGTCCTGCCATAAATACATTCTCCAGTTTTACAACCAGGAATGGCATCCCAGGAACAGGGTCCTGGGAGTGGTGCTCTTCACTATCAGTACTGGCCATCCTTTTAATCCTCATTCAGTTATTTCTCCCAGTGTTTACACACGGTTCCATTCAGATTTCACTTCAACCTTAATTTCTGTCACAAATCTCTTGCACATGTTTATGTGGGATAATCAATATGTTCTGCCTTAGACATTCAGCAAGAGGTTCCAAGATGGTATTGCTCTTCAAGAAGGCTGTAGACTAGCTGGAGAGAGTCCAGAACAAAAATCGATAAGGAAAGATGAAAGAATGAGAATTTGTTCCATCTAGATGTGAGCAGATGTGAAGGACACTGGTTAATAATACATGAAGTACCTAAATGCCATGTCCATAAAAGGCTGCAGTTGCAAGGACGAAGATGATGAACTGTTCACCATGTCCATGCTGGTTAGGACAAGAAATGTTTGTCCTGAATTACAGCAAGGAAGGATTAGATGGTAGACGAGATTTTCTAGCTGTAAGATCACGAAGTACTGGACTGGATCAACTGGGGAAGGGCTTGTAACAACCACTTAGAAAAGGTCCTATGACAAACGTGCTTTGTTTCTCTCCACCTTGGAACTAGGCAAGGCCCTGGATAATAAAGCTCTCCGCATTCCTTCAGCTTGGGGTTATTCAAGAGGTGATAAAACAGAAGTCTAAAGTCCAGCTTCAACACCCACATGCAGGATTTTTGGCTAAATATTGGATACACTGCATGTCTTACTCCTAAAGATCCTGCCTGGCTGCCTCAGAGACAAACACCCAACTGCTGTTGAACAGCAGGAACCCACTGGTTCTGGGCAACTTGTCTTCAACATGGAAGATGCAGACGCCCTTCACAATCCAGAACATTTTATTTGTACCAGACTTTGCTGCTGCAGTAAACCACACTTGCCTGCATCATCAAACCTACCAGCAGTCAGGTAACTCTCCAGCTGCAAACACTGTAAAGTCCACTGTCAGAGCCTCTCTGCAGAAGCCATGCTGGCCCAGGCACATTGGGAAAACTTTAGATATGATATTCCATTCATAAAAAAGACATTGTCTCTAACACTTCATGCCTGTGTTCCCACCTCCCGACCTCCTCCTTTTTTTTTTTTTTTCTTGAGCTGGATAGATTTCCAGGCACTCTGCAACCTTGGGGAAATATAATCCAATTTTCTGGCTGGAGAAAGCAGCTCATAGTGACCAGTCCCAAGGGAAAAGATGATATCAGTGTTTCTGAGTTTCCAGTTAATTGTGTTTACTGAAGAATACATAACATTAGAATGCCTTGAGCCTTGGCCAGGTTTGTAAAAGTAAATAAAGCCAATTCCAATCTAATGTTAGAAAACTGACCCTTGAATTATTTCTGAGCTCACTTCTTCCAGCAGCTAGAACAAACCCTGATGTGTACTATGTGAAATAAGGAGCATCAGACCCATATCTTATTATTTTAGCAAATAAACGTGTCCTTCAGAAGAGCGGAGACAAGACAGGAAAACAGCTCCTTCCTCCTAGAGTTTGTCTGGTGTCCCCTCTACAGCTCACCATGTTTCCAGTCACCTTCTCCAGAGAACCCCCTACAAAACATGATGTGTCCAGGTGCAGCAGGAGCAGAGTTGCTCCCCAGAGAAGGACTGGCCAGGAGCTGAGGATGACCAGACTGTGCCTTCAGCTGAGAGGCACCATCCCACAAGGCCTGGGCAGAGCAGGCAGCACAGAGAGCTACTAAGAGCCCATCCACAGCTCCAGGGACAGATTGAGGCAGGTGACAACCAGGGAGCCCTATCAGGAACGACAGGGGAGGGGGTTGAAGATAGGCCTACCTACACGATAGCTCAGGAGAAGATTAAAGCCCATGTCCTGAGTTTAAATATAGCTCCTGGTCCAAGGCCCAGGTGATGGTGGTTGGTGCAACCAAGAGGAAATAATGCCCGCAGAACCCTGACACTGTATCTGCTGTCTGAGCCTGCTCCTTGGATGGACAGAGCTGTCTTGGACCTCCCCTTGAAGAACTATGCAGTGCTGTCTGTCCCAGGGAGGAAGACAACCAAGTTCCACTCTGATCCTTCCCTGTCTCCTTGCTTTACCTTTTTGCTTTCTTCCTGACCATGGGGTGTCAGCTGGGGTCCTACTGATTCCTCCTGTGCTCTACAAAAACATCTTGTAAATTGCTCACAGCAATCGTAATACAGCCATTTCTGCCCAGTAGAGTCCCATTAGCCAGCAGCTCTCTCTTTAGTCTCTAATGATTCAAACCACAAAGCCATTTGTCATGCTATATCTTCCTTCCCAGTGAGTAAAAGTCAATTAGCGTTTTCAGTTTTGCTCTGAAATAGCCCTGGCTCCGTCTTGCTTCTTCATGCTACCAGGAAACCTTCTACAATAATGACTTGTTTGGTTGTCCAGTGCTGTTAAAACTCTCATCTCTGTGTATCAAACACTTTAAGCAGGAGGGACATTGTACGTGCTTAGCTTCATCCCTACGCAGCAATGGATCTACACATTTGCTTAAATTTCATGAAGGTCAATCACAGGTGTTTTTGAACCACAGCCTGAGAGAAAAAGCTTGAGAAGTGCACACTTTGTATGTGTATACCTTAGGTCTCCTTTAGCAATGGCTGTCAGTCAGCTGCTGGTAATGGTTCCGATTTCTCAGCAAGACTATTATATGATGTCCAAACTTCATTCTGCCAGTACAATGTGACACAGGTTTTGTTGAGATGTTGCCTCTACGTCTGCTCCTAAAATAAAACAATCTCATTTTTCTTTAAGGTTTTTGTCGCTTGCATTTCTCTGTGGGCATCCCATACTGAATCTCTTAGCAATCCTTCTCTGGGCTGGTTTGCATGGAAGGAATAGTTCCTCCTGGGCAGTTCGTACTGTATCACCTGCTTCAAATAAGCCATGGAATAATTCCTGGCCTTTGATTTCCATGGCATCTGTTCTGGTACTTCATGGTGTAAAATGTGTGCAGCGCCCTGACCTTGAGTGCTCCAGTGAGTATGTTCTCCAGCATCCACTTCTCATGACTGTGTGGAACTTGTCTTGGGAAGTCAAAACAGGAGGCACAAATGCAGTCTGAGTCAGTTTTTAGGAGAACAGCCGCTGTTTAGATGGGACCGAACATGTGCACAGTGAATTGTTTGTGAGGATTTTGCTCATCTCTGATTCAGCCTAGGAAGCAGCTAGCAAAAACCACCCAGCCTGGCTTCAGGCCCAGCTCACACAATTAGAAAAGTATTAGTTGAACTTAATAGGAAAATCAACATTAAGCAGATAGGAGCTGGTGCAGTTGTTAAAGACAATGTAGTGTTTTTCCCTGGCAGAAGCCCAGGCTAATGGAGGGCTTCCAGCATCCAGAGCAGCCTCCAAATGAAGGCTTAATTGGCCTCTAAAGCCACTCATATAATTACAAACACTTGTAATGAAACATGAAAAATACAAGAGACCAGGACTGTGACTCGGAGGGAAGAAATGATCTCATCTGTCTCAGGAAATAAATCAAAGCTCTTTTACCTTTTTCCTTATGTTTAACCTTCTTTCCAGCTCCTGTCTAGTCTGCAGACTCCACTCTGGTGCTCGTTTCCACGACAGTGCTGAGACCAAGGCGAAATCTTACTGCTTCCTGAAATCAGAAGCACAGAACTAAACTAATGCTTTTCCCTAGCAGCTGGGGACACCTTTCCACTCTCCCACTCTTGGTGCAGGTGCTTGGACATGGGGTGAATGCTAGAATGGACTTAGACTGCCCACTGCTGGTATGCTTGGCACAAACCTGTCAGCTGCAAAACATCTGCTTGGGTGAACGTTTTATATTTTGATTCTGTCCAACTTTAGCTAAATGACCCTCCACAATTTCTGTTTGACAGGAAGAACAGAACACAGTGTTTGTGTAGCTGCTCCCTGAAACATGCATCTCTGTCAATTACTCAAGTACAGCAGCAGCAGCTGTAGCACCTGGTCCTAGCAGATCCAGGTACTTCCCCCCTCTGGCCCCCTACCAGGGACCTGCTGCTCCTGCAAAGCGTGTCCCAGAGCAAACTGGGAAGGAATCCGAGGTAGGATTCCCTCCGTTGCTCTTCTGCATTGAGACAAAGATCAATGAAATTTGTGCCATTTGGTGCTCTACAAGTTTCTGGTTCACTGAGGACGACTCGATGGGTTGTTTGTGCTAGGACAGACTCCTAAGTCCTTCTGTGAGTTCAGGGTCTCAGAGTAACAGAGGCTAGAAGGGAGTCAGGAGCCATCTAGCCCAACATTCACACAAAGCAAGGATAGCTTTGACATTTTCTCTGCATCCTTTCTACAAATCAGATGGCATCAAGTCCAACTGAAAGGCAAATCAAACCAGGCTTGCTAGGGAGGGCCTAGAAGTTTTTTAACTTACATCAAGAAGGATTTCTTTCTACAGATACCAGAAAGACAGTTGTAACAGCACCACACCCAGCCTCATCCAGTCAGTCATGCCATCACCCTGGCTAATTAGCCCACTCAAAACTTTGCAAGACCACAGCTATATTACTTTTTTTTTTTTTTTTTTTTTTTTTTTTTTTTTTTTTAAGTGTCAGTTCAAATGACATCAGATCCTTCTTCTTTTTCAATGTTGGTCATTCAGGCTAGGGACAGGAGCTGTGTGCATCTGTCACCCGTGTCTCTGTTCCCAGAACTCACAGCTGCTAAGGCAGGAGGGAAAAAACAAAATAACAACAAAGCAGGAGAAAAAACCCAGTCTCTCCTAAGGAAAGGGAAGGCATGGCACAGGGACTACCACCCCAGCCAGGACAGCAAGAAAGCAATGGCTAGTTGGGTGCCTGCCATGGGGTAGATACACACCATCGAGCACCACTTTTGTTTGGGTTGGTTTCCACCAGCCACTTGTGCCTTGAAGGCTCACTTCTCTACATGCACCTTGGTCTTCTGGCCTCATCCCTGTGTCTCTTGATCAGGGAAGCTCTGGTGCTCATTTCTGGTGTGTCTACACATGCCCAACACAGTGTCCAGACAAAGCCGCTGAGTCCTTGCTGGTGGGGATGAGGCAAGAAATTTCCATTTTCTCCAATAAACTAACTTTGGCTGGACTTATTCAGTATTCAGCCTTCTGTTATCTCTGTGGCATCCAGCTGCAATTAAACACATTGAGGCTTGAGCCTCGGTCAGTGGAGGACCATTTGTTTCATGTGACTAATGTTTGTCAGAAGCTTCTGTCCAAGAGTTTAAATCCTGCGTGAGCCAGACTGCGTCAAGAAATACCATAGGACAGTCTCACATCTAGCACTCGTGATCTTACAGTGCACCAGCTAGTCTGCTGAAGTATTCAAGCAAGCGGTGAGCATCCTATCCCACCTAGAAAGATGGTGGTTAATGTAAACTACAGCTTCCCTGGCACAGTCTGGGCACAGGCAATCCCAAAGTCACACATTTTTCCTTGCTTGTACTAGCTTTTGTATCCTTTTACAGCTTAAAATGCTAAAACGTGATCAACTCATGTTTAGCTAGAGCAAGACCTGGCATGAGCTTAGCTGTTCTCAAGTGATGATAAGCAGAAGGTTCAGATAAAGAAGCCACCTTAAAAGAAGGATGCTTTGCAGGAGCCTGAGTGAGACTTGAGACAGGCTCACCTGCGTGCAAGAGGTTTTCCTCCACTTTCTGTAGGCTCAAGCCTGGGGTTTTCCTTTGAAGTTCCTGCTCTGGCTCTGCTCCAAGGAGTGGGCTGGGGTTCCTTGTTTTCAGCTCTGCTCAGATAACCATCACAGTCAATCTGGCTAAATGAATACAGAATGGCAAGCACAGAGGTGAAGCAGTGACAAATGTTTCTTCAGCAGCCATAAAAGGACTCCAGCTCACAGTCCATCTGTTTTTTGCAGGTGAGATTATGCAGGTTCCTGCACGCACTCAGTTACTAGAAAATGACCCCAGGTGCAAACATCAAGAGCGGTTTGTGTGTTTTGCCACGTCTGCACAGCCCTGCCTTGAAAGCAGCAGAAACAAAAAATAACTAGCGTGCATACCCTCAGCTCAACCATGGATTTCTTACTGATGGAGCTGTCATTGGGAGAGGGTGACCAGGAAACCTGTGCTCTGTCTCCTGGCTCTAGATACTGGAGATTCACCAGAAGCAACAATGCGCAGGCTGGGCAGGACTTAGGTAAGAGCATCCTGGCAATTCTCAGCAGGGACAAAAGGTTTCACTGATACCCAAGGATTTTTCCTGAGGTCTCTGGGCATGGCCATATGTCAAGCTGAGAGCTTGAAGCCTGACAAACAGTCATCACAAGGCCCGCACACCATACAGGCCGCTCCACTGTCCCTCAGGAGACAGAGCTGGGCCTGCTCGTTTTCCTGCCATGCTCAGGTGCGGCAGGGCTGTCCGGGCTGCCATTTTTTCCTGTAGCACACTGGGAGATGGAATCTCAGTGCCCAGCAGAGCTCTCACAGCCCTTCCTGTCAGCAGAAAAGTGGCTGCTCTGCCAAGGCTGCTACTGCTGTGGCCCTGCATTGTACTGCTGCCCACAAAATGAGATGGTGGCCATAGGGACTCTCCCTATCCCAGGGCCTGCTGCCCCCCTCCTGAGGCCTTTCCTGGAAAAAAAAACCATCTCCTCTCATTGGAGTACTTTCTAGGCAAAATATTAGCAAAAGATCAGACTAAATGTTTGACTTTAGGCATTAAAAACATATTTCTCTGTATATTGCTACTGCTGTTAAAACAAAAAACCCTCTGCTGGGATACGTCAGGCAAATCTCAGCATTATATATGAATACAAGGAAGGAAAGTGCCTGCTGCAGAATGCACACAGCACTCACAGGTTGCTTAGACTTGAACAAAAACACTGCCATCCATGCAAGGCTGTCCTGTCCCGTTTTTGAAGGGGAAAGGACGTGTCACAATTTTTCCAACAGAGGGAGCACCGTAGCCATTGCACTGCCTGCCCCTCTGAGGTGCCTTGTTTTATCACTGGAAGTTCTGGACCCCCGTACAGCTATTCTTACCTTTCTTCCAGGGGAGGTTTATCATCATTGGCAGGATCGAGGCTTAATTCGGTCACCAGAAAGCAAAGACATTAAACTTGGAGACCATTCTGGAAAAAAAAAAAAAAAAAGTCAGCCTCAGTGACAATCTATAAAGTTAGAATGTGAAAGGCACTTGTGGATCAAGCAAAGCAATCTGAAGATCTTCACTATGAATTACAAGAAAAAAAAAGAAAAAAGAAAAAAAAAAGGCTTGTGGTCACTGTGAATTGAAATGGAAATTATTTCATACATACCACGAGGACAAGCTTTACACTATCAGTTTCCATCATCAAGCAATTTGGGCTGATTTGCAACAAATGAAACGTAACATTTCTATTATACTCACTGGCTCCAGAAATGCTGAAATTATTAAATACATTTATCAAATTGACAGGGTAACCTGATAAATGATCACCTGTTTTTCCTCAACAGAGAGACTAGAATAGCTTGCTTCCTGGTACGCATACTGAAAGTGCAAATATCACATTTTCTTCATTTTGAGGAAGTATTTTTGGCAAGCTTTGCAAAACTTATTTTTGTAATTACAGTTATTCTAGCTGTGACAGGGAAGAGAAAGACAGGACCAACAGACTGTAGCAGATGAGAATTGGGTTTAGAAGTTGGTATTGAAGTAAAAGGTTGCCATGGTCAACATTTGGAAAAGTCATGGACTGTGTCAAATCAAAATGGTAATAGTGAAGCACACCGTGATGTGGGCTAAAAGCCAGACAGTGCCGAAATGGCACGTTCATTTGTCATGAGCAGAACAGCAAGGGGTGACAGTGAGGAATCCATAAAATCCATACAGCTGCATTGAATCCAGAATGAAGAGGTGGGTTCAGTTCTTTCCTTTGTTGCTGCTCACTTCTCCTGCATACCAAAACATCTCAGATTTTACCCAGATGACCATCTCCAACCCGACTTAGCAAGTTCATCAGATAAAATTTCTTGCATGGCTGAAATGAAACATAAACATAAGTACTTTACGAGAGCAGAGTTTTATCTGTACTGTGCCCAAAGCTTTTCTAAGCCTAGTTAAGATTGTAGCCCTCTGCATATTACTGTATTGAGTAACGAGATTTTTTTGAGGATTCTTGCAAATCTGAAGAAGAAATTGGCTGGCAGTTTTGGGAAAGCTGGTGTTACCCTGATGTTTGATAGCTGAAGAATTTTGTTGCAAATTCTGGTATTAACTAGGAAGAGGAGATACTATGACTGGCTGGTGAACAGTGACAATGAGCGTCCCTGCCTTGAAGCCAGCCTCCTCACCATAGATGATTTATAACAGATTAGGAGGAGGAAACTACTACTGCAGAACCTTTATCATCTAGGAGATAAAACTGCACCAATTTACATTTTAGAATACAGCTTTTCTTAATCCTCAAATAATAGTTGAACCCTCCTGAAAAATTCCCCAGTCATTCTGAAGATTTGATAACCATTGAAATTTCACCTGGAATGATTTTTAAGTTGTATCTAATTTTAGTGGTGAGCTTCCTTTGTGTAATGGCTGAGGAGAAAAAATCAAAGTAACTGGTAGCTTTAAAATCTTCAGACGCAGTCTTCTTTTGACAGAGAGATATTTTGTAGCTCATTTTATATGTTTATATAAATATATTTTATATATTTAGTGATGACTGAGATATTTTTTCTTTTATTTGGCTTCATTTTTTACTGCTCTGATGAGCAATTCACCATACTATTTTCTAAACCCTAGCACTATTTACATCAGCTAAATCAGGACATCAGAGCAATGCACTTTCAGGAAGAAGTAACAATGAATATAACATAACCTATAAGCTGAAGAAAGTATTATTGCAAATATCTTGGCTGTGCTTTAAATAAGCATAATTCTGTATATCTGCATCAGTGTGAACTGATACAGAGGGAGGGCTAATACACTGAGGGAGCATGAGATACAGCACTACCACCATCAAGGGTGTCTTTACAGTAGAACCTGAGCTCCTACGTCCTGCCTAATTTAATCCTGAATACCTAGGGTGTGACCATCAGAACGTGTTTTGACTACTCTCCCAGCCCTGGGAGCAGCCGTCTTCCCCTGCAGAGCTACCTTTTTTATATGAAATGCTCCCCACATCTTCCCCAGCTTTGTGTTATGGACAATGCCTGGCCTAATAGTTCAATCCGTGCTGCAGGCATCTCGGAGAGATCCCCAAATCACCTTACTGGAAAAGCAGTGAGGACATGCCTGACTTACAACACTTGAGGGCTCTGCTTAAACCACACAGTTCTCTGATAGTGGACTCAAGTCTGAGGTAGAAAAGAGATTTTTATTCCCTTGTCTGCTGTAGGGAATTTGATTTTATGACTCAGTCAGTGGACCAGGACTCGCTGTATTCTATCATGGCACTGGGAGGTTACTAAACCACAGTCTCTCTGTTCTGTTCTCCCACACCTTTCATAGAAGGACCAGAATACGCTCAGCCCAATACTTGCCATTGCTTGCACTGTTAATATGGGCTGATAGAAACTTTCTCTTGAAAAACAAGAAGGTTGTCATGTGCTGAATCCCTGTGGGTTTCTGTAAGTAATGCTTAATTCCGGTAGGATATTATGGGCAGAATTTAGAGTACGTTCCCGCCTTCAACATTTCCTGTGAGTATACACTAGAAAAAACACATTTTAAAATGTATGTGTCCTAGGTAAGCACTTCCAGAAGCTGGGCATTAAAACGCATTTGTCTGACAAGCACTGATGTCATTGCTATACACTTGTGGAAAGCTAGTTGTAAACATTGAGTGGTTCAGTGGGGAAACCAGCTTCCTGCAGATTAATTGTGACAGTGACGTATGTAATATGTAAATAGAGCTAATCAGAAATGCAGGCCATATAGCCATGGGGCAGACAGGAAATGAATACTACTGAGAACTTTGCAGACTCAGTTTCTTATTTTGACCTTCCAAAAGACCAAATAATACATTTAGTTTAGCACAGATGTAAACATCTTCCATAGCAGAAGTTCTGCAGAAACTACATGCATTCCCAAAGCCTACTCCAGGTTTGATTTTTCATCTAGGATGCCTTACAAGATTCTTTTGAGACCTCTGGCTGACAGGGCCTACAGACCCTAAATGCAAAGCACTCTGTTTGTGTTTTCTGTGATGCATATCTATAAGCAATGCAATTGCGTTTCCTTCCTTTTAAACAGCAGCAACAAAAGATTTCGTAATGTGAACTATGCATAGACGATATAATGGTTCTCTTCCACTAACTCTTAAGTATCCCACATGCCAAGTTCCTCCATTATGATGAATTTTTAAATGCACCACTAAATAAATTCACTGAAGTAGCAGACTGCAAGCTCCTCTCCTTGGGATTTACAATCAAATTATCCTCCCTGTGGTATTGCTTCATGAAGCTTTTTTTTTTTTTTTAATTTGAAGACAAATAAAACAACAATAGTGTTGTTGATCATAGTGCTATTAAACTGTAGGCCCAATTATGGTTTCCAATGATGGGTAAACAACAAATATTGATGAGTGGTGAATTGTTGAGATGTTTCTGAAGGGCAGTAGAATTATTTTTCAAAGCCAAATTCATTCAAAACATGTAGTTTTCATTTTCATCACTTCAAATATCATTGCAATAAAAGGAAAGAGAAATATGGAAGAGACAAAATGGAAACATTTTTCAGCCCATGTTCTTCAGTAAAAATTTTTACCTTGCTTATTCTTCCCTGGACGATAAAGATACCTTTACATTTTTTTCTTGACATAGGGATGAGTATCACTTCCCTTCAGCAGAAAAAAGAACAAATATAACCCCACAGAAGCCATGTAGGTGGTAGAAAGGGACAGAATAAGAACAATTGTAGAGCTCTACTCAGAAATCGGGGCAGTGCTAGAACATGAACATGGATGTGAAGGAGGCAAGGTTTACACTTACCAGGCAAGTAATAAAAATACTTTGAAGAAAGATTCGGAGGAGTTGCTAACAAAGGAGAACTTCTGATTGTGTTCTAGTTCTTAGTGCTGAGCTGAAGCACTCAATCAGGGCTTCACTTGTTTTCTGCAGAACTGAAAGTCTGAATATTTCAGAGCTTACCTTTTGGAAAAAAAAAAAAAAGACATTCAACATATAATACAAAGTATTTATTGCTAATGCTATCAGTCAATTTTTCTTTCACAGAGGACAGCTATCAGTTCTATACAACTCAAGCATGACTTTATCAATCAGCTAGATGGGTCCCCATCAAACACTTACAGAAGTCAGTGCAGAGACATTTCAGATGAGAAGCAGGCCCAAAGAGATGGTGCATCACCTCAAGGAACTTCCTGCACTTTGTGATCTATTCATTTTTGCTTTTTTGTCAAGGAAAGATTGTTTTGGAAATACATATTCTATTCACCTAGTTGTGAAATGTTTGTGAATACATTTCAGAGTTTAGATAAATGGTTGTGAATTAGGACATCAGTTCTCATCCCAAATTTCTTTAGAGCTTTCTAGGGCTGTAGTCATGTCATCAGTATAATATTCTGGGCCTGTTTTTCTGGCTTAAAATAACTTACTCTTCTAGATTGTCATCTTGCAGTATATAAAACAGTCCAGAAGCATTTACAGGGTCATTTACACCGTTGCTATAACTACTGTAGCCTGCAGTGCAAAACAGAAACGCTTATTAGCACCAGCACCGTCACTGACAAAACACAGACTGACTTTAATGTAATTTGGTTACTTCAGGGACAGGATTTAATGTTAGCTTTCTATTAATGGAGAAAAAAAAGAAAAAAAAAAAAAGAAGATTGATTGCAATTATTCCATATCTTCTTTCAAAATTTCCAAATGAAGTCTCTGGAGATGTAGAGCACAATGCTGCATTTGAGACTGATGCTATTATCACAATACAGTACAGCAATATTTCAAGCCTCTAAGACATAACCTGTTGCTCTGGAGTCATTTAAGAATGGATTGGACAAGCCATTCAGACAAACGCTGGTGAGAGCCCATCATTAGTGCATGCTGGAGGAGGTGTCTCAACCATTCATTTCCATCTATAACTAGAACAGTTACTGTCCACTGGTGTAGTGGCAAGGCCACCAGAAAGTTATTCACTTATGAGTGATGTTTCATGCTACAAATCTTTCTTAAATCAGCTTATATGAACTATTGAGTCTACAATTGATGACTTTTTTCAGGAACTGCAATCACCAGGTAATAAAATTATGACAGATCAACACATAGACAGCATTAAACATCCATAAAAGGTGGAAAAAAGAGCTCACGTGACTACCTCTGTTGCAGAAAAGTGAAACAAAATAATGCATTCTCTATTTATTCTTTACTTATTGGTAAAAGGCAGAATATATTATTAAAGACAGCTGTGGTTAAAGCCAGTTCACAATAAGCAGGATGTGATATATAAGCCTACTCTGAAACTGAAAATGCTGTTTAAAACCATAACCCTGCTTCTTAAAGGTTCTTGGGCTACAAAAAGCAGTTTTGCACTGAATATTTTCCATTCAGTCTGATTTTAAAATTTGTGTCACAAAGATAATACTACGTATTTCTCTCTTTTTTTTTTTCTGTCTCTTTTTAAAAAATAAATTCACAATAGATTTTTTTTTATTATTTAATTTTTTTTGGTTATGCTTCAGGAATACGGAGTCCCAACAGAGGTGGTGGGTTTTTTTTTGTTGTTGTTTGTTTGTTTTTGACTATGAATGCCTCAGCTCTGCAGCCACAAAGAAAGGACCATGGTAAGACTCTCACCAGAACTTACCAGCATTGCATTAAGTGGCAAAAGTCATGGGAAGGTGATGAGGTCACATCACCTCTCCAGGGCTTGGTATCCTACCTGAATAATCAAAATGAGACATTAGCATTAAAAAGAGAAAGACTATATAATTCTGAATCAATGAACTACTGCATAATTTAGCTACAACAAGGAGATTTCCTCTAGGACCATCATGTAGGTTGCTCTTTTCCAAGCCTTAATTCAACTAATAGTGAAGAGGTTTCTTTGGTAGTTGTATTATTCCTGTCACATCTCCAGCACAAATCTTTATTAGAATGAGAAACTTAACTGAGACTGAGCTTGTACATGAAAAGGTTATTTGTGGTGATCAGCCTAAATAAAATAGTACATTTAGGTTATGTGAACTGAAATAAGAATTTTTTTTGTTATTTACTGCCAAAAAGAGAAAAAATCACAAATTTTGTGCTGAAGGACATTTTATCCAGGCTGGGAGATTGTAAATGAAAATAAAGCCACAGGTATAAAAGATAAATGAGAAGCTTTAAGTGGACAAGCTTGAAATTAGGCGTTCAACATTTCTGAAAAATGGTGTAAAAATTAAAATTTCTGCTTACAAAAATATCTGATTAACCACAACATCATCGAGCTCTTGCAGGACAGACTAAGAACCCCCCAGTTTCAGCTTAGCACATTGCAGATAGAACTTTGTCCAGCATATGGCATCTGAGACTGCAGAAAGCAGTTAAAGGTCAGCTAGAAGCTCTGCTAAGAGCTTAAAGAAAATTTTGCATGTTTTTTGATGTAAACTGATTCTCTTTAAAGTTCATTTTAGAGAAGCTATATACACTTCTCACAGGTTTTTGGAAGAAAATGGTGGTACCAGCCTAAGTCTACTAAAATATCAAGTTCTGCAAGCACAAAAGCAGGAGTTGCTCTCTGCTAGTAGCTGCGTTTGTCCGTATGATCAACAGCCATTTTGCAAAGTTGTAATCTCACTTCCCTAAATGACGACTGTAAAAACAGAACTCTACTTAAAGTCCTGTGTGTGTGCAGCTGCAGTGACAGCGAAGGTGGAGAACCTCCTTCTTTCCACTACCTGCTCTGGAAACCCTAACAGCCTATTGGGGGCAACGCAGCCCAATACAGCATGAGCACGCCTTCCTGAGCACACCAGTTACACCAGATGAAACTGCTGTAAGGAAGTTAAAGAAACATTTTCTAAAACTGGGAAGCTTTTTTAGAAGAAGATGGAGAACCCACTTCTTTTATTCCCCCAGCTAAACATTTCTGCTTCGAAGGATAAATCCTATTACAAAGTCACGAAGTCAGCAGTTAAGGAAGAGCCAAATAAAGCAAGCAAGGCTGGGTAAGTTTTAAGGTCATGCTGATGCTTTGAGTGCTCTGTTTATATACAGGATTCTTCTAACATAGCTCGTGGGTATGAATTTAGGGCATAGATATTTTTATTTCTGGCCAATATATGTGAAAACTCATGAATTGCAAGCCTGGGAATTGTATGCATAAAATATTAATTCATCAATTTTTATTTTATTTCATTTTAAGAACAAGAAGCAAATAAACTAAGCAAATAAGAAAGGAAGATTTCATAAAGTTCCTAGAAATGCTTTTTAAAGCCTTAATATGATCCAGGAAAGTTTCTTTTTTAAAGATTTCAAATGTCTGGAAGCAATACTTCCCTTTTCTTTGCAAAATGTTAAAAGTAGAAGATACTGAGTCAACTGTTTCATGTGTTCATGAGTTGCATTCATGTTCTCTAACATGAAATTTCACCCTCCTATCTTTAAAATAAGGGAAAGAGCTGCTGAAAACAGAGAGATGTCCATTTCTCTTTGCCAATGCTTTGCATATAAATTCATGTTAATGTAAGAAGAAGAAATTCATTAATGTGAATAACATAAATAGGAGACTGACAAAATATTACTGTAAGTGAACATTTGAGGGTCTGTGATGCAGAGGCAGAGTATCTTTTTCTTATTCAAAGAAAGAGTTTGGAAAAACCTTTAAATGAGGTTGATTTAAAAGCTACCTGAATTCTGTTGTAGAGCAAAGCAGAAGAGAAATAGGCTGAGCCTTCTCCTGCAGAGATCTGAATACCACGAAGGTGAACATCTTGGTAAACCTGGAAACTTGACAAAAGCATCAAGGTAGGCATTATAAAAGACCAACAACGGGGATTCCTTCCAGGAAGTGTGACTCAGAACGTTTCCTGCATTTCTGTGCGCATTCAGACTTGGCAGAGAGAAATGCTTTCAAGATCTATTTCATTTAAAAATCAGCTACCTAAACCAAGCATACAGATGATATAGAATTATCTGGTATACACCAAGGTAACTCACCACTAATGTTTTCATACCACTAAGTGTAGACTGGTTACCCACACACGCATATGCATAAAAGCCTTTACTCATGTCAACAGTGTTTTTCTTAATCCACTGACTATACTGAGCAAGCATTGACTCAGAAATGAAGCTGACAAATTATTGCTTTGAAGGAAATCATATAGCTACTGGAAAACAGGTTTTCCAAAGAATTCTGTGATGCATGTCTAATACTGGATGGAACTATAGTTCCTCAATAATTGCAGTAATTGACTGAACACTGTCTTGTCTCCAAAATTCAAATATTGATGTTTAAACACTGCTGTAATATCATCTCTATTACACTGTTTTCTATTAAGTTTCAGGGTGAAATCTTGTTTTTATTAAATTCGGTAAGAGCTTAGTTCCTGACTTCACTAGGATACCAAAATCTCAGTGATATACTAAGAATTACATTTGTAGGTCTTGACTGAAAAGAACTGAAAATGTACTGCAACTCCACGGCCTAAAAAATTTGCAGTTCTTTTCTTTCCATCACAGATCACTTCAGAGATTCTCATGTCATTCTTTGGTCTTGTTAAGCCTGATGAACCTTGTTTAAGCACCTACGCATCTGGTTAATTAGGTGGTGTTTGTTGGTATCACGTCCAAATATCATGGGCATCCAAATGAAGGGATGTACTCGTGATCTGGAAGACTTTCCACTCTACCGTCCCAGGGGATTTCATTACTTTTTTTTTTTCTTTTTTTTCCTCTCTCTCTTTCTTTCTTGTGCTGCTGTTGGCAGAAAACTTAATTCAATGGTTTTACAGTTCACTCAAAAATAGAAGACCTTGAAATTATGAACAAAGGTAAAACCGTGTTGAGAACAACCTTTTTCAGTACCTCGGTTCCAGACGTGTAAAATTGTGCTAAGACTGTATCTAACAATAGAAAGTACAATCTCCATATCACCTATAGGTAGACCGTACATTTCCAATACTCATTTTTATTTAAGTGGCTGATTACCCTTGGGCATCTCATACCAAGTACAGAGCCATCAAAGCATTCTTATCAGCTGTGAAAAGGCACTTTCAGACACAGATACAATATTGATAAGGAATTCTCTGAAGAATTTCCCTCTTCTTCCAGACCAACACTTCCTTGCTCAGCCACTACATTTTACCATGTTACTCTCAGCCAGATGCTTGACTAACATGGATTCAATTGAATAAAAGAGAAACTGTTTTTGGACTGCATATGTGCTCTGAAGCTGTCAGGGTTTATCTTTCACTACTGCAAAATTCATTTCTCTAGCTGTAGGAATCCATTGTTCCCAGACGTATGAGTACACACAATTCGGAGAACTGCACTTTTTGTACTTCCCATGATTAAAAAATCTCTGTAAGGGAGTGAGTTCTCTTTTTCCCCCGCTCAAGAATTCCCCTACTTTATTGGCCTACTTTATTATTTTTTTTTTTTTAAATTTCAGTTCTCCCGCATTTGTACCGCTCAAGATCTGTTTGTCTTTCCCAAGCTAAAAATTTCATTCTTATAAGCAGTGACTACCGGAAGGAGACACATGACACCTATAAAAAAATAAAGAAACCCTCCTTTCAGTTTTGTACGAAACCAAGATCAGTACTGACTTAAATTCCTACCCATACTCATTAGAATTTCCCTTCCTCTAAAATTCATGGTTTTAGAGATTTTGCCAAGGAAGCCCAAGCTATGTAAAATCAGGCTACAGAGCATACGTAAGCATCAGGCAAGAAAAAGAAATCATTTCCAGAATTGTTCAATCATAAGAACAGATTGTTCTAGTTCTCAGCCCCACTATCAACTAACTCTGGACAAGTTGCTTACATGAGGACATTGACAGTTTCGGTGTACAATGCTGTGCTACGTCAAAAATGGTTCTAAATATTAATACTCCTTCTTCACCTTCAGGCTTAGAAGTAAGCCATAGTCCTGGCCTCATAAAGTTAATTCCAGGCCTGTGCCAGCTCTGGTCTGCAAAAAATCAACGTACTGTTCAGGGTTAATTTATACAGCACACATAAAAAGTGCTTCCTGAAAATTTCATTTGGGTGAATGAAATAGGATATTGTTTTTCCCTCTCTGTATTGTTCTCTAAGACAGAATATTTGAAATCAATGAAAAATACATGTAACTTAGCATCTTTGATGAATAAGTGGAGTTTTATAAATAGAGTTCAGTGTCTCAGAATAGCACGATATTTGAAAGACGGTTGTGGTGAACAAAGCAAACTGTATGTGCTGTTACCCTAGAAGACTGTCACCTAAATCATAGTGCTACAACTTCATCTTCAGCTTATAGAATTTCCCGTAGTTCTTTAAAAATAGGCTGTGGCAACACAGCCTCAGACTCCGTGCATTCAAAACCACATCTCTGCAAGAGTATTTTTTACGTTTAAATAGGTGTCTGAACGGCTTCCCTTGTAAGTTTTGCCATACTGCATCATCTCTATTTCCTTAAAGATTAGTAGCACAACACAGACACTGAAGAGAAAAATCTCCGTTCTGACCTTATTTTTAAAAGGGAAAAAAGTGCAACTCTGCATGAAAAATGGCAGGAAAAATTTTGCCATGTGTTTCTGAAGTCTGTAGTAGAGTTATTAATAATAATAATAAATAAAGAGTTCCTTTAGCAATATAATGTAATCAAACACTTTGTGAAACAGTGTAGAGCAGTAACAGCAATTTATAACGTATATCAAAATAGCTTTGTATATACACAATACATACAATTCTTCAAAACTATCTTTTGTTTCTTAAACAGTGTGTCTCCCGAAGAAGCAGTGAAATGGGGTGAATCTTTTGACAAATTGCTTTCCCAGAAAGGTTAGTAGTTTTTTTTTTTTCCTCTTCCTGAAGACTATTATGACGGAAAATTACAAAATCCAGTTATGCATTTAAGTAGACATGGCTGTTACCTAAATTAGGTATGATGGGTCATTTATAGCAGCATGTATTTCTGCTCTGCTCCTGTGCTTAGGCTATAGCATGCTGTCAACTACTGAAAATAGTTGAAAGTAACTTTTATGTTGGGTATTTTGCTGAACAAAGCCAAATAACAGGAAGTGAAGATTTCTTGCAATAAACAGTAAAAGGCAGTCAAAAGTTATTAAATTGTTCTATTATGAATAACATACTTTTCTGCTCTATCAATTCTTATCAGGCACTTGGAAAAATCCATTATAATAGTGGCATACTAATAAATTATTTAGAACAGCACTCACATTAACAGAAACTGATATTATCTTTTCTGGACTAAATTTTTTGACGTTGCCAAGAAGAATAGCTATTTTCTGATGAGGTAACTGCTATATTAGCATAAAAATACTGAATGACAGTTTAAAAAATGCTTGGATATCTGCTGGCTACTGTCTCATCCATCATTTTGCCTCTGCCTGGAATCACACTGTATTGTTTCTGTCCTGTCTTATTGGCAGGCTTGTATAATGAAGGCTGAAAATGAATTTCTGTATTATTGTTATTATTGTACTTGGCATGAAGCAGTAATTTTTTTGTTCTAAAATACTTCATAGTGATTATTTTCCTACTAAGGATAACTAGCCATGTGTGGCATACAGGCAGTATTAAAATGAGCTTATAATAAAAAGAGGACTTGCAGACAGAAAGTGCCTCTATATTTTTATCAGGAGAAATATAAAAATAGGAAAAAATCCAAGTTTGCATGGAAATCAATATCGCATCTTTGGCCTGCATCTTTGTACAATATATGCAAGTTTGATTCTGAACTTCTTAATCAAACAGCTTATTAGCATTGTGACTTTGTCTGAAGGCTAGAACTCTGAATTATCATTATGGACACATTGCTCTTAGTAAAACATATCAATTTAAACATAGCAGAAAACGGGGAGTCTTTGCTTCTTATAAATGTCTATTTCTCATTGCTACATTGGACCTACCCTATTTAACACTTCTGTTAACCTTGGGAAAGTAAGAGATGTTGAAATGGACTTCAGAAGATCTAAAATGTCTGGAAATGTCAGAGCATTGCCTATTTCTAGTCCACATTTTACTACCCTCTTTCAGGTAGATAAATCCTTCCAGTTTCAGTGGTTTTAAATTCTTAAGAAACAATGGTGAAAGGCAGGTGAACTCAGTGCTGAGAGTATTTAGCCATATGTTCGTAGAAATACAAAGAGTCCCAAGGCAGAAATCATTTGCTTCAGATATAAGAGGTATAGGAGGCAACATTTGGCCAAATAATTGATTTTTCATGATGGGTATGAGAAAGACTTATTACATCACCTTCATTTGAATATTGCTCAAATATTCCTGACAGCAAGACCAAAAACTTAAAAATGAAAAAAAAAATTCTATGTACCTAAAAGAAGAACTTGTAACTTTTGACACAGTTGGTTTCTAAAACAGTGGTAGGATCCAAACCGGCCATTGTTTGCAAGGGCCCATTGCTTACATAATTATCAAATGCACATATGTCCCCCTCTTCCCACTCTGGATGGATGCACGTATGATCCCACTGCACTACTGGACACTCTATGGTTTTCAAATATGTTCCTTGAACAGTTGACTCCAATACAATTGCATTACTTACCCAGGCTAAGCATCTTTAGGAAATAAAATATCTTCAGCATGTGATCAACACTAGGATAAAATAAAGAGAAACAAAAAGAAAAAAGAAAAAAGAAAAAAGAAAAAGAGAAAAGAAAAGGAAAAGAAAAAATGTTACTGGAGAGCAGTCTACTTGTGAGCAAAGATTTAAACAGTGTTTGTGTTAACCTAAATCTGATATTCGGCTGGAGCAAAATCCATCACTTCCAGATTCATCTAGATCTTTTGATTGCTTCCATTTATAAATTCATAAGGTCTTGGTAATAAATTTTTACAGATGCTGAGAATTTTGTAATGGGAGTTACAGCACTCAGGATCATAATCAAAGAAATGCACTTAATTAAAAACCTTGATGTAATTTAAAATAATTATCTCTAATAGGATGTAACTCAAAGGGAGCACAACCCATTTTGTTACTTTGCATAGACTCTTTGAAAATATTAACTGTCTGATAAGTATTTATTTAACATAATTCAATATTCCTTTCTGTAGCTGGACTGGATGCCTTTACAAACTTTCTGAAAACTGAGTTCAGCGAGGAGAACATCGAGTTCTGGATAGCTTGCGAGGATTACAAGAAAAGCAAAACTACACATGAACTTTTCCCAAAAGCTAAGACCATTTATGAAACATTCATACAAAAAGATGCTCCAAAAGAGGTACAGTAAAAACATTCTTCAGTGTACACAGTATTTGTCACAACTGCATCTGTTGAAATCTGCTTTTAAGAAGAGCATGCCCAGAAGCAGTGGCAACAGTTAACTGTGTACTCACTGACTTAGGAAGACAGTATCTTAAATGTCAAAACTTTGGAAGGAAGCCTGGAAGCAACTGCATAGATTATTCTTGCTGTCCTCCAGGCTCCTGGTTACAGGCAAAAAACAATGCATTTTACTCTTTTAAGTGTAAATGTTATATCTCTGGAATCAAAGATTCCTAGGGGGCTATGGAGCCAGGATGGCTATATACAGGCTACATTTATACAGAATATATATATATATATAAGGGCAGTGTGTATATACATACACACATAAATATATACATACATACACATACACACAGAGTATTTTAAAGGAAAAATATTAATGATAAATGTTAATGTTGCCATGGGGACTTATCAGCCAGTGTTCATGAAAAAGTATTATATGTCTTTAAAGCTGCCTTCAGAACAACAGAATAATTCTTTCATTCTCTTTAACTAGTAACATTTATTAAATTATTACATAGCTGAGACTCAGAAACTTTTATTTTAAAGACTAAAGGAGAGTAGAAGAAACTTTTAAGTTAAACATGTCCTTTAAAGTAATAATTATAATGTTTTAAGCATAGATTTTTCTTGATTGATCTCCCTGCAAAGCCAAAGCTCTGGCTGAGCATTCTCACTATGTTACTGACAGCACGAACACAAATAAGTTAATATGTCAATCCTCATTAGCACTAAGGCCTTTTTGTGTTACTGTAGTAGTACAAAGTCTTCATATTTATGTCTTCGCATTGCTGAAATGTATTGTAAAGGAATCATATTATAAATGAGCAAAAAGAACATTTTTTGCCTGGTCTAGGAAGGAGATGAAGAGGTTGAGAAATGATGAACTCTCACTGAAATCAGGATCAGCTTCTTCAAAAGGCCTTTTGGACTTCCAATTTCATGTAATTCTATCAAGTTTGAGTAGATTAAATATGTCACTTGCTAATGCTCCTTTTCCCTTGTATTATTATGACTCCTATTATTACTTTTACTATTTTTTTTGTATTTATTTGTCAGAATAGAAGTTAAACCCTAACTGCTACTTCCCTGTAACAAGGGTGAAAAAGGTCTAATTCTTATTTTAAGAAGATTGCAAAATGGTGTAATTTCCACCCATAATTCCCACAGATTATCTTTAAGGTTCAGATCTGCTTTTGCTAGGACAGGGGGCCAATTTGGTAGGTCCACTTGCAAAACTTATAGCTGTTTTTATTTCTTTTCCTGCAGCATCTCAGCGGGGTGGACCTTACATAAAAAGAAAACCCCATAATTATTTGAGGTGCAACCGGTCAGTGGCAGCAGATCAGTCTATAAGCAATTATGGTAGGGCAGCAAGCACTGATGCTATCAACTCTTGAGAATGACATAAGCAAAAGGATGAGCAGGATGCAAGCTGGAGAGGGCATAGGGTGTGAAAGTCACACCTTGACCAACAGTAACGGAATGATTTCTTTAACTATCGTACTTTTGGTCTGGTGCGTGTGGTGTGGGTGCTGTTGTGCGAAAGCAGATGGCTCTGGTGAGACTTCCTTCCTTGGGTTCAACCAAGCAGCTGAGCCCAGCCAGCAGCATCTCCCTGCAGACCACTCAGCTCTGGAACTTGCATCTCCTCTCTGACTTCTTGTCCTTCAGTCTTGTCCTTCTTGTCCTCTTTTACAGACATTTTTTTACTGAGCATAGTTAGATAGGATCTTAAAGTCATAGGTCTGATGGAATGGACCGTTTTACCATCATTAATTACTCTTCAGTTTTTAGATCTAAGCTATTTGTTATAGCTTTAAGGAAATGACACGTGTCATTTCCTTAAAAAAGAGCGTGTTATTGAAGCGACTTTTGACTGGATCAGGCATTTCTCTTTTCTTTCAAAATAGCATGCTCAAACCTGTATCTGACACTTCAATAAAACCCTCATACTAAGTAAATCTTCCCAGGATTAATCCAACAGTACATGGAATAAATGATGATTTTGATATGCTTTCCACATCTCTAAAGCCTCCAGAAACCTGTTAAAATTATTTTA
The DNA here is from genome assembly GCF_009769625.2 of Cygnus olor. Taxonomy (NCBI): domain Eukaryota; kingdom Metazoa; phylum Chordata; class Aves; order Anseriformes; family Anatidae; genus Cygnus; species Cygnus olor. The sequence goes on along the minus strand of NC_049176.1, from coordinate 8,637,191 downwards.
ATATTTTAATTATTAGAATTTTCTCACCTTCTTGCCACCAAAACTCTATACAGGAGCTAGAAAGTTTAAATATGCACCAGCATATTCTAATGAGATGAAGTCCACATGGATCCTAAATGAGAATGGAGGGAGTTCTGCCTTAAGCTGGTGTTGCAAAGCTTGACAACAGGAACTATATAAAGCTCACTGTTAGCAAGTCACTTTTACTCCAGTGCTACCACAGCAAACTGGATCAGTTTTATTTTAACAGTTATTTTACCAGTTTTTCATTGTACCAGTGACATGTCTGTGAAGACTTTCTGACAGCCATTATTCAACTAATTCTGTGGCATTCCTACCCAGTTGTATAAGGGATTCAAAGGCCTCTTACCAGAAAACACTTTCACCCAAGTACAGTATCATTGCTACGGATAATAACACAGGAAATACATTAATGTACATTAAAGAAATACACTTTTCCTCATTCTCCAGGTGAATTTGGACTTCCAAACCAAAGAAGTTACAAGTCAGAATATTGAACAGCCCGTCATCACCACCTTTGATGCAGCACAAAACATAGTCTACAGGCTGATGGAGCAAGACAGCTATCCGCGTTTCCTAAGATCTGATCCTTATTTAAATTTGGTTAAGGGAAGAAATCCCAGTCGTCCCACTCTTAGGAGGAGGTCACGATCTTTTACAGTCAATGATTTCCAGGGTGTGCGACCAGACTTTACTGTTTGGTAATAGGAAACTCAACCCTTACAAATTCTAGCTACTGCAAGCAAACTGTATGTGTGTTCTAAAATCCAAATCGTTAGCTGGTGTAAATATGTAGAAAGCAAAATTGCGTGCATTTATACCAGGTCACAGTTCTGTAGCCAGTGAGTAATCTCATTTATTGTAGCTAAGTGGGTACTATATATTGCCAAGACATGTTGTGTGAACCTTTTGTACAGTATTTTTTTTAAACTCAGTCAAGAGCTGTTATCATATCTGAATTCCAACATGAAAATATTGTTTAAAAGGCCATTTGATAACATCCATCATATATTCTGAGCCTGTATTATTTAAAACAGAGTTTCATCACAATTTGAATCTATAAACATAGCCTTTGCACATAACTTTGTTTTTGCAGTATTTCCTACACTAAGCACAGAATATTTGTGGTATTTCTCATATTGCAAAACACATGGGAACATTAGTTAGGTGAAATGTAAAAATTATATGGATTTTAACTACAGCCACTGCATAATTAAAATTTAGCTATTGCATATTTTAAGAGAATCATAAGAAAGCCTATTTAATTTTATAGGGATACATTTTATACTGTTTTCTTATTATGTGTGTCTGTTCTCTCTATTTAAATTATTCTGTATAAATTCGCTTTGTCATCAAATGTGTTCTATTTTTTTGCAAGCAAACGAGCAGCAATCAAGAACCAACAATGCTATTTTAACGCAATGTGTGTTAATATGAAGTAATGTATATATATAAATATTTTTACTTTTATTTGTAAATATTCATGTTGTACCAGCTTTGTTACTTAACTTTGTTCTAAATTTTTTTTGCCTTTTATTTTGAAAAAGAGTCTGAAAATTAACAGCTCTTGGACTAAGTAGAATAACGTTCAGTTCTACCTGTCATTAATGTACTCTGTGGGTATAGAGGAGGAAGGAAGAATCCCCCATTTTATTTGTTTAAAGTAATGCATATCATTTTCGTAGCAAGCATATGCAACCACCCTGTCCTTTTCTTTCAGGATTGATGCAGACATATTTAGAAACATGGGGAAATTCTTAAAATCTTAAACATTGGTTCTGTTCAGCAACTAAGTGACTGCAGGCTTTAGTTGGAACTGTGACTTGTATATTCAGTCACCTTGCATAGAATTTAAGCTTTCTCCCTTTTCTTTCTCTTCCACTAAGTGGTCAAAGTGATGAGGTGCAGCTCATCATGAATTTTATGCTCATTACTAATTCAGAGTATATATGAACTGCTTGTTCTGAGGACTTCAGTGTCTGCTTTACTAACTTTCAATAAATCTGAAGTGATCTACTTAAAAAGTTGTCAGGATTCAGTTTATCACTATTACGTTGATTAAAAACAACAACAACAACAACAACAAAACATGGAGGCTTCACTTCACTTATAATTAAATAGTAGCTGTAATCAATAACATTTCAATCAAAAGTGGTAAGCAAAGCACAGAGATGCAGAACTCCAGGGGATGCTGCCAAGTGGCAATGACCTGGGATCAGTGTTCTTCAAGCTCTTCATTTTACCTGTGAAATAGATAGAAAACATTTGCAGTTGAGGAGTGTGATCCTTCCTGATTTATTCCATTACTCTTCTCTAACCCCAAAACTCTGGGCAGAAGTTTCACATGAGTGAATGCTGCAGTCACTATTTCTAAGACTGTAAATGGTCAGAAACTGGGCACGGTGATTCGGAAATAAACTGAATGTTTTTAGTAGGTTGATATTGTACTTCAGTCACCCTTATCAATATAAAGTGCAGCTTTGGAGCTTGTCAGCCTCCATTTTTAAAGAATCGTCAACATTCCTGTTGTCCTTGTTACAGGTGTCACATGAAGGAGAGAATGCAGTGAAATGCAACTTTCTAACCCAATTTCACTGCTGAAGTCAGTGTATTTGTCTAGATAGTCAATTTACCCTTGCTCTTTGACTGCGTCTCCCTTAAACATGAATCAATTCTCCCCAGAATCCTGCTTTTAATTAAGGAATCTCTAATATCACCAGCAATGGTGCCAGAGTTCTCAGGTATTTAAAATATGCATTTTCTTATGATTTGCATTACTAACTTTGTTTGACATAGAGAACAGACCACCTCAAGGAATTCCATTCTTTGTGGTATAATCAAATTGTTCAAACCCTTAAAAAGGAGTAGCTATTACCCTATTTGGGTATTATTCATATCAACAACTCACTCTGAGTCCTTTTTCTGCAAACATGTAGAGAAGACTGTCATTTTTTTCCTCATTTGTTTGCATGTCCAGCTCCTCACACACGTTCAGCTCTTGGCCCTAAGGTTTTGACGCCTGAAGACGGTCTGGGAAATTTAACTTCACAATTGCCTAAACCTTTACATGCTGCCTATCCCCTTCTTGCCTTGTGCATCGCTACGCAGCCATCCTTTACTGTAGGTCTCACTATTTTTGCCCAACGAGTCTTGCATGGTGTCTGTCTACAAGCAACCCTCCTTTTCTCCCCCCACACTAAGCTATGTATGAAGCCAATTAAACAGCTAAATTAACTGTTGCTCGCAATATGTAGCTCTGTGCACTAAAACTGAGTAGCCTTTACTGCACCCTAAATGTTCTTTTGTGTGCTCACCTATCTGAATGATATCCTGCCAAATGCCTCACTTGGTAGTTCACTTGGGAGGTAGCAGTGGGTCTGTTACAACACAGGAATAAGACCTACATGTTTGCAGCTAGATTCTCAACCGGTGTGATTATGTTCCTCCATACCAGCTAAGAATCTGGACATTTACCATGGATTAAATAAATTTAAAAGAATGTGTATATTCAATACTCATCCAAAACCCAGACAAATGACAAATATAGTGCTTTGAGTAAGACATTTTCTTCTCAGCAATAAAACCCCAGCTGTTAGTCGAAAGTGTCTGTAATGATAAATATAAGTAAGCAGGCGCCCTTTGTTTCATTTCACAGAAACATGGAAAATTTTGCTTATCTCCAGGGAGGCCTTCCTCAAAACCATCACTCTGTGGTACTGACAGTGCTAGTCCCTTTTATGAGTTTTATAATGACAGCAAACAAATAAGATATTCTTGGTAGCTATTTATGCATGTATGTTTTTCAGAGATAATTATGAACCAGAACTGAATTTACAGCAGACTAATGCCATGGGAACTACTGTAAGAAGACAGTCGAGATAAATTCAGAGAAAGGAAAACAAAGGGCACAAAGATAAACCAAAATAACATAATTATCTGGCAAAGGGTTCTTTTCTAGAAGTGGCTCCTTTTAGTTGCAGAAAAATGAGTGTTCTACTATAGTTCTGGAAAACACACTAAACATAGATTTAGGACAAGTCTGTGATGCTTTTCCAGGAGTCAGTGAGACAGGATTGATCAGACTGAGGGCTAGCCTTGCACTGGTGTATTTATAGTATAAACCTCAGAACAGAGCCAGAAATCATAGTTAGCTTTCTGTAGGTTTGGCAGAATCAATGTCATAGTTATGTAAATGTAAATTGTTTATCTGACCTAGTGCAAATAATACATACAAAGCCTATTGGGCATGTATTTTTATTGGGAATTATTTTATGTAGCAGCATTTTAGATGTGTGTGTGCCATTCAGCATTCAGTAAGAGCTCTCAAATACTCCTCTTATCAACACAATACTTCACACCTACAAAAACACTTCACTTTACTCCTTACATATATGAATTCTTGAGACCAAATGTATGAGGGAAATAATCTACTGAATTGTGTAGCATAAAGGTTTGTTGCCTGTTTGGATACCCAGGTCTGATTAGATGCATTGAATTAGCTAAAATTATTATCTGCCATTCTTAGTTAGCTTGAGGGAGATCAAAATACACATATATACATCTTTTCTTTTGGCTTTTAGGATTTGATTTGCAAAAGACAACTAATTTTTGAACTGACAAGGAACAAGAAGAATGAGATCTAACATAAAGAATCTCAAAGGAAAGGATAGATTTCTATCTTCCACTAATGTAGGCAATCAGTAATATGGCTCTTATATGCCTCTACATGCTACAGTTTGTAAGTGACTCACAAAAGGCAGGTCATTTTTTCTCTTTTCTTTTTGTCCCCAGCTGCTCAGCCTGCCTTAGTTGACTACTGCTTTGAATGCAGTTCCCTCTCCTTTCCAAATTCTTTTCCACACTTACTGTCAAAAAAATGAAAAAAATGCATATCATCATCTTCCTCTCTTCAGTGATTCATATGCTCATGCACATACACCTTGCTCAGATACCTGGCCTAGATCCCCCTCTGTTTTTTACATTACAGCCAAATGCCTCAATCAAATAAGCTTTAAGCTCCTGTGTGGCTCTGTGCCAAAGATATAAATAACTTTCCTCTATACAGCATCCAGCTTGCCTCCATTCCTACTTTTTTCTTGCTAATGCCTTGTTGCTACATTCCATTTTTTTTTACACCAACCATATAGAACTGTGTTTGTAAATGCTCCCTGCTTATCTAAACCACAAGGTTTATAATTTGGACTTTATCTTTGCCTTCATTATGAAACTTAGCTAAAATTCACTAGCATGAAATACAATCCTATGGATGGCAATTCATAGTTTTCAAACAGGACAGAAGATTAAACTGAAGCCAAACATAATGACAAGTCCTAAACTGTTGTTTCTCCACCATGCCATTTGCTTGTACTTTAGAAACTCTTGTTTCTACACAACTTTTCAGACCCATTTTAAATTTAAAGCTACTATTGAATCCTAATGTGGAGTGTTCCCCTCTGGGGAACACAGTAAGAGCTTTTCTACAACATACATGTACTTTGCACAGGTGACGTGAGTGCAGGCACACAGGAGAAGTGAGAGATATACTTCCAATAGTCCTTTACAAAAATAAGGCAACCGAGAACACCTATACTTTGGTTTTCCTTTTCATCCATTACCTAGCACAGCTTGGCTTGGGACCCACCACCAGCAAGGCACCACTTAAGAGAAGACTGATATGGGGAATTATGGTTCAAGAGCCTTCTGAGGCATCATGCCTACCTTTCATACATTCTTGTGTTGGTGCAATTCATATCCATCTCCGAGCATAAGGTCACAAAACGGTCTTTTACATTTGCACTATATAGGTTCCTTTCGCAAACTGAAGTTTTGTGAAGTCTGATGCTATATAAATAAGAGTTTATTCATCCAGGACGTGATCTGTGACAAACAATCTGCCAGCAAGTGCTAAACAAGAATCTTCAAGGTTGCACATTTTCTTGAGAATTGTCAATTCTCCTCTACTGTAGATTTGTGTTAGTATAGGACTTGGAAATCATGCATATAAAGAGCCTGGAATGATGTAAAACATTTTGACAGATTGTTCTTGAAATCAAATCTTTTACCTGAAGGGCACGCTTTGCTTGGGTGGAAAATAACAGCTTATTTCCTTATGCAAAAAAAACCCTCAGTGGCACACCAAAGAGATATTCACACGGAAAAAAAAAAAAAAAAAGTAGTAAGTTAACCGCACCGTGCTATTAGAAGGTGGAAGGCAGACATTTGCATAGTGCTGTGATTAAAATGTATTTGCATCCCATATGACAGGTGGTTCCCTTTTACTAGGATGTCGGCAGTACTCCGCTCATCTTGGCTTCTCCCGACATAAGGTAGGTAGTAAAGTCCACATTTACTTGAATTACTTAGACCAAGAGAACATTAACTTTTCTGCTGAGGTTATGTTATACAGAACACTATCCAACAAGGCTCGGTGTGGAATGGATTCAACAGAGGCCAGGTGCTGAAGGGCAATGACATATTGAACCCGATCCAGGGGAAACGCCAAAACTGCTGTTGGAGAGTGTGACCTTTTCTCACGTTGAGTACAAGGTGAGTACAAGGCAACCCTGTTAGGAACATATATGGATGCAAGGGATTTCTTAGGCTAATACACCATCAGTTTGAACATGAGCAGATGTTTTATGCTGCCTGTTGAGATAAGTATCTAGCTCAGGTGTGGCTCAGTGGAACACAAAATGACTTGCTTAATTTCCCTAATCAGCCAATAGCTTTTCATAATGGAAGATAACTTAGTGAAACCAATGCATAAGGATACATAAAAATAAAAGACAAATACCATTAAAAAGTCAAGAGGTAAGCCTTAAAGTTCAGAAGATTCAAATACTTAATAAATCAATGGTTCTTATCAGGTAACGTCAGCAAAGGATGAAATGTGCAACCGATAGATCCACATTCCCTTTCCTACAGTTCTAGCTCTCCTACAGCCTGTCAAAGGCACGAGACTTGGAAATCCATAGCACAGTCAACAGTTTTAAGTCAGAAGCCTCATAGATTTTTATTTTTTTAAAATACGCTGAAATTAGCTAAACAGATAAGGACCTGAGCTACTTTGCAAGTCCAGTCTGGGTTATTAGTGAACTGAAGCTGCAAACATCAACATCAGCTGGATCCAGATTTCCAGAAAGTTTGGAAGTAGTTCTATGTGTAATTTCTAGCCCATCTCTAGTACATCTTCATATTTCTCTTTGTTTGCTTAATACAGTATATTATGAATAATTAACACATCTGCACAAGCAGCTGATGGATTTTTTGTAATACCGAGACAATTATTCTCCTTATGAAATTTCAGTAAAATATTAGAGTTCCTTTTCAGAAATTATTAAATTCCAAACAGAGGAGTTATATGACAAATTCCTAAACTTCTTATACTAACAGCTAGTCATTATGGGAAGAGGTGACTGTCTAACTTCGGTATAGTATAGTTGTGATATCTGTACCGGGATAATAAGAATAGGCCTACTACCTGGTGATGACTGTTATATCTTCTTTGCAAGAGTCACATGCTGCCAAAAGGATAACTGAAAATAGATTGTATTTCTGAGGACCTGGAATACAATCAGCTTACATACACTAAGCAGGCACTGGGCAGCATATTACACGATGGTGAGTCTCTCATTTGTTCTTTGAGCTTTTGTGAACTGTGATCAGGTTCCCATCTAAGTACCTGGCCAGCTGACATCTATTTCGTCAAACCATCAGCACAGAAATAGCATGTGGCTGCCAGTCAAGCAAGGTAAAGGCCCAAATGGGCCAGGGAGCTTAAGCTATCCTATTTACACCAGAGACATTCTTCCAAACACAGGCTGGGGCATGCTGCATGCTGGCAGATGATATGGAGGTGGTACTGTGCTTCCCAAGGTCCCTGGGAGCTGCCTGTCAGTTGCCAGCTTCCAGTGATAAGTATCCCTTAAAATGCAATAGCAATCTGATTGCGTCCAGCTAGTTACTTTGTGTGCTAGTCAGAACACTCGTGGGTGTGAGCACCTACTAAAGGCAGTAATACTGAGCCTGAAAACATCTTCTCTGCATGCCTAAAGACTAAGCAAATCATGATGTCGAAAATGAGGCACTTACTTGCAAATGGAAGTTACATTACAGAGCATCCAGCAGTATCCCCAGCTAGCAGTTCAGTATCAGTTTTAAGACCTGAGCCCTTGCATCTAAATTATTATCCTTCGTGTCTTGCTTTCCAATAGATTTCACAATTACATTTACCATATCTTGCTCTATTCTCAAGGAAAAAAATGTTTTTTCTACACCATAGAAGAGATTAAGAGCATAACACAATAAATGCATCTTTTTAATTATACGTTCAGACACTCTTTATATGCTGTTTACTGTTCACACTGTTTACCATTACAAATATGCACTATCTTCATGCTGGATTTAGCAAGTTCATCTCCAAATTATGAAATCACAGCCATATTATTTAATAACAAATATGTTGGTTATGTGAAAACTGGCCAAAAATAAGTATGTTCAGCTTTGCAGAGCCTTCTATTTCTGTATTAAAATGCTAAATCAGCGATCATAAACCATAAAATAAAAAAAAAAAAAAAATTTCAACAGTCATTGAACAGTAACTAACAAACTAAAAATGTCTCACTGTTAGAAAATTCAAGTTTTAACTATTTATAGTCTGTCCAGCCACAATCTCTATAAATCAATATTGTTTACATTTTGTACTATGTTTATTCTCTTTTACCAGGCTCAAACCTGGGACTGAATCAGTCACAAATGATTTAATGTAAATTCAGATACTGGAGGTTTGCCCCCTGCCTGTAAGATGCTGAAGTTAGTCTTAATAACATAATGGATGAAAGGGTTTTGGTCTTGTCTGGCACTATGTTATAGTCCAGGGTACATATTCTGTAGAAATGAGACAAAATAACTAATTAAGGGAAATGAGAAGCACTGTAGAGAATCAGATTGATAGTTCATATTTCTGACATTCTAATATTACTTGCAGAAGCAGGTGGATTTGAAGGTAAGAAATTTGAAATGGGAAGAAAACAAGATCCACATTTTGCTGCCACGAATCTTGTTTAGCATTAAAAAAGTAGGACTGGGTCATCATTTCTAGTTTTCTACTATCAAAGGCAATAATGTAAAACAATCTGTTTCATAAATATATCAAGCTCTGTCTTTGAAGAACAGAGGAGTAGAGAGGACAAAAATCCTGCTGGGAGACCGTTAACAATGACACTTTCTGAAGCCTCCTTCTGATTTCCAGCCTAAAATTACTCACTGTCTGTTTATAACCATTTGTTCTTTTACTAATATGTTCCTTAAGC